>NC_080544.1:4596167-5196167 GCF_028640845.1 Ahaetulla prasina | reverse complement strand
TGATGGTTAATTTTTTTTTTTGGTTAAATGGTAAAATTATTAATTTTTAGACAAAGATGATGTTAAACAAATTAAGGAAAATATAAGTTTTATCTATTTAAAAATTGAAAAGAAAAAATTGTGATAAAGAAAATGGATGAATGACTGTGTTTAAACTAAAGGGTTTCAACGATTTATTAAAAAAATGTTAAGAATATATATGAAATGAAGAGAACAATTTGTATTAGGTGAAGATAAAGAGGTGAGGGCAGATAGTAATTTTTGACTATATATTTTACAAAAATAAAAATAAGGGATGAAAAGAGGAAAGTAGATTTTGGCAGAAATTGGAATTTATAAATAGTAAATATTGAGAAAGTAAGCTATATGAATTATTGTCCCACTCAATACTCTATCCAGAAAATATGTATTTTATGTTTTAGGTGTCTAAAAAATTTTTTTAAAAATGTTTTAAAAAATATTCACGGGTCACTTGGCTAAGGGTCTTGTTTATTGTATAAATCTCCAATAATGGTAAAGTCCAGCAAATATGAAAGATCACAAAGTTGCACAGTCCTCCTTTTAGCAGCAGATGGTGCTCCAACTTCAATTTGCTGCTGGCTCTCTGCGTAATGCTGATAGTCCAATTTTAATTGTTTTAAATTATAAATCCAATAAGTGTGCAAAATTAATAATAATAAGAAACAAGCTCCAGACAAAATTCCAGTACTTTTAAAATACCTTTTCAATCCCACGTCTTCACTTTGAGAGTTCATTTTTCTTTTCCTTAATCTTCTTTTAAAAATTTCTCTTCTTAGGTATTCTGTTTTTTTTTAAATGTGCTTATTTTGCCGCTAGCAAATAAGTTCAAAAATGCTTCCCCCTTGAATTTCTTGGGGTCATTTTTCAATGGAAAATATTCTCTTACCCAGATCACACACCACTCACTTTCTCCACTCCTGCACGGTCTTGTGTATTCAGGCTGTCTTCGACTTCATGGCACCATGTTTGTTGCCGCTGTTCCTCGTCATCAGCTGTGGGGGATTTCCTAGGTAGGGAAGGGAGATGTGGCTCCCTTTTACCTGCTAGGCAGTCCCCCTTTACTTTGCCACCCCTCCAGGGTGGCTATGGTCCCAATTTGGACCCTCCGATAAGGAGAGGTCAGAGCTGGCCATGGAGCTTGTGATCCAGGCTTCCAAAGGTGCCGGAAGTACAACCAAAAGTCCTTTATGGAGTTTTTGTTGATACCAGGATTGAAAAGTTGTTGTTTTATGGATTTGCTTGCAGATAAAGAATGGGATCAGGGATAAAGAGATATCTGTTTATAAATGTATAGGAATTTAAGTCACTGGAAAGAAAGAAGGAAAAATGAATTACCTCCTTCTAAAAGCCAAACTGAAGCAGTGGTGTAGTTCTCGATAGTATTACAACCATAGAGATGATAGATAGATAGATAGATAGATAGATAGATAGATAGATAGATAGATAGATAGACAGACAGACAGACAGACAGACAGACAGACAGACAGACAGACAGACATAGATGATAGATTGATATAGGGATGGATAGATAATGCAGAATCAGCTGTTCCAGAGGACAATTTTTTTAAAAGAAAGAACTAATAGTTTATCCAATCAATTTATGAACAGGTGATGTTTTATTTGACATACTTTCTATATGAATTGTTTCCTGAAAGGGTGAGCTTTGTCATATTCCATTCATATAGCAATAATATCATAATGTCCAAAATTCACAACCCTCATATTTTGTTATCCTTGGATATAGAGACCATCAGCTTCCTTGATATCTATTTTTAACTCTTGGTGCAACTATTTCCTTTCTCTCTATTGCCTTTCAAAAGTTCCCCATTGGTGGAAGAATCTTGACAATTATTGCAATTTTCTGGGAAGTTCACATTAGAAATAAAACCCAACAAATTTATTTTCAGCAACCAGATTCCCTCTGTGGAATACACCATACTCGATTTGTTTGGGTTGGAGCTGTTAAAGATGAGAATACTAAAAAGAGAAAAAGAAGAAAAACATTGATATAGAATCTTAATTACATGCCATAAATAGAGTTGAATATCATGGGGACTCAAGTCCAGATTTTTAACTAGTTAACATTCTAAAATAAGCTGTATCTAAATGGATTTTTCAATGCACCAGGTTTTAAGGTATTCTCAAATGTTGATAAAAATCTTATTTAGAAAGAAAAGTAAAAGAATTCCCCGCTTCCCAACCAGCTACGAATTTTTCCTGTATATATTTATATATCAAGAGTTCAATCTGTGGATTTACAAGCATAGAGCAAGTATTCTGCCCCTAGACTGAAACCCTTTTCCAAAACAGATGTTTTGTTGTCTAATGTTACCTAGTATGGCTTTCCAGATCCCTGGCAATTATTTTCCCATAGTCATCCACGCTACAAATGAATGACATTGATTACAACTGTCTCTTGCAAGGCCTTTTAGAGAAATTTACTTTCCAGACACAAGAATCAAAACTACAAGAATCAAAACTGCAAGAATCAAAACTACAAGAATCAAAACTAGGTATGCATGCCCCTTACCTCTTCTACAACAAACACTACAGGTCTCAAATGTAAATTAATAAATGCAAGAAGTATTGTAAACAAATTACCTGAATTTATTCTCTTATTAAACAACGGTACATTTGATATCATATTCGTTTGTGAAACATGGCTAAACTCGTCTCTCACTGACTCCATTATTTCAAACAAAGAATATCAAGTCCTTCGATCAGATCATGAACATCGCAGAGGTGGTGGAGTAGCTATCTTTTACAAAAAATCACTGATCTTAAAAAATATTCAAATTGCACAGAAACTCTCTCTTCCTGAAACTATTATATGTGACCTATCCACCAACACCACACTTAGATTCATACTATGCTACAGAGTCCCCGATTACGACATTGCTCATGCAAATACGTTAAATACATTACTAACATGGGCTACCTCTTGCCCATATCCTCTCATCTTCCTGGGTGACCTAAATCTACCTTCTATAAACTGGATAACAAATGAATGTACAACTGAACCAATCCATACTACACTATACAACGCAGTTACAAACCTAGGTCTTGAGCAACTAGTAACTAACAATACCAGACTCAAAAACTGCCTCAACCTCATCTTTTGCAATAACACTAACTCAATTTATGGACTACAAATAAAAGAACCCTTTTACAACAGTGACCACTGCATGATAGACTTTTGTCTAAACAAACGCCCTCTTATAAATCGTCATAACAATAGTGTTCCATACTACAATTTTAAAAAAGCTAACTATGACCTTATAAACAATGATCTCTCATTTCTTGACTGGCAAAATCTATTCTCAACCTGTATCACTGCAGAAGACCACTATAAAGTATTTCTTCTTGAAATCAATAAAATCATCAAACTATACATTCCACAAATCACCACTAAAATCAAAAAAAGAAATAAATTACCCATATCAATAAAAAAGCTTCAATCCAAAAAAAAAAATCCCTCTGGAGAAGAAACAAAAAGGGTCATGTAACAAACTTCAAAAACAGCTACAGAAATATTTGCAACCAAATTAAAACTGAATGTAACAATTACCACACCAAGCAAGAAGAAGACCTTCTACGCACAAATTCCAATCGTGCTTTCTATAATTCTGTGAACAATAAACTTAAAGAAACAAGATCCATCCCACCACTAAAAGAACCTAATGGCAAAGAATGTACGGACGAAAAAGTCAAAGCAAACCTCTTTAACACATTCTTCGGCTCAGTCTTTGTAAACAGCGATGGCTCAAATCCAACATTCCTCAATCGTACCAAAAATGATAACAACAACTTAACTCTTATAGACTTCACAGAAGATAATATTGAAAAAGCTCTTTGCAACCTGAAACCATCATTATCAATTGGTCCTGACGGGCTATGTGCATACTTCTTAAAAAAACTTTCAATAAATAAATATGTGCATACTTCTTAAAAAAACTTTCAATAAATAAAGCAGAACCTCTAAGCATAATCTTTAATAAAGCTTTCACGACTAGTTCCCTTCCAAAACTCTGGTCTTTTGCCACAGTCATCCCTATCTTCAAAAAAGGAGACCCCAGCCTAGTTGAAAATTACAGACCTATCTCTCTATGTTGCGTCTCATGTAAAGTAATGGAATTTATCATAAAGCAATCCATTACACTCTACCTTGAAACTAATAACCTACTCTTTAATAAACAATTTGGTTTCAGAAAAAAATTGTCTTGTAACCTACAACTTCTACACTGCAAAAACATATGGACTACAAACCTTGATCAAGGAAAAACAATAGATGCAATCTACATAGAGTTCTGCAAAGCTTTTGACTCAGTAGTACATGACAAACTTCTCTTAAAACTAAAATCCTACAGCATTTCAGGACCCCTCCACAATTGGATAAATGCCTTCCTATCAAACAGACAACAAATGGTCAAAATTGGCAATGCTCTATCAAATCCTGTTCCTGTCAAAAGTGGCATTCCTCAAGGTAGTGTTCTTGGACCAACGCTCTTCATACTATATATAAATGATCTCTGTGACCTTATCTCTAGTTATTGTGTTCTCTTTGCTGATGACGTCAAACTATTCAATACCACTAACAACACTTCTACCCTTCAAAAAGACCTCGACCTTGTTTCCAATTGGTCTAAAACTTGGCAACTTCAAATATCAACCAGCAAATGCTCAGTCTTACATATTGGTAAAAAGAACCCTAATATCAAGTACAAGCTTGATGGACATTACCTTACTGACGACCCCCTCCCTGTCAAAGACCTTGGAGTTTTTATATCAAATGACCTAAATGCCAAAGCCCACTGCAACTACATAGCAAAAAAAGCTCTAAGAGTTGTAAACTTAATTTTACGTAGCTTCTTTTCCAAAAACTCTACACTACTAACCAGAGCATACAAAACATTTGCCAGACCTATTCTTGAATACAGCTCATCTGTCTGGAACCCATACCACATCTCTGACATTAATACTATCAAACGCGTCCAAAAATATTTTACTAGAAGAGTTCTTCACTCCTCCGAAATCAACAAAATACCTTATATCACCAGGTTTGAAATTCTGGGTTTAGAAAACTTAGAACTCTGCCAACTCCGACATCTGTAACAGAATCTTTACCTGACTCTGTGGTCTCTTCCCATAATCCTAAAAGCTTTAACCAAAAACTTTCAACTATGGACCTCACCCCATTCCTAAGAGGACCATAAGGGCGTGCATAAGCGCACAAACGTGCCTACCATTCCTGTCCTATTGTTTTTCTTTTCTTCTTCCTATATATATATATGCTTATACCTCCTAACATTTACTCATATATATGTTTATATACTATATAATCTTTTTGTATGATGTTGTGACAAAATAAAAAAATAAATAAAATAAATGATCTGTGTTTATCACACAGAATCATCTATTGTAATATCCTTCCTGTAAAAGACTACTTCAGCTTCAATCGCAACAATACAAGAGCAAACAATAGATTCAAACTTAATGTCAACCGCTTCAGACTTGATTGCAGAAAATATGACTTTTGTAACAGAGTTGTTAATGCTTGGAACTCACTTATGCACGGTCACTCATGCTATCGTGACATCTCGTCTGGACTACTGCAATGCTTTCTACATGGGGCTCCCCTTGAGGAGCACCCGGAGACTCCAGGTAGTTCAGAATGCGGCTGCACAGGTGATAGAGGGAGCCCCTCGTGGCTCCCATGTAACACCTCTCCTGCGCAGACTGCACTGGCTACCTGTGGTTTTCCGGGTGCGCTTCAAGGTTTTGGTAATGAACTTCAAAGCGCTCCATGGCATAGGGCCGGGTTACTTACGGGACCGTCTGCTGCCACCGAATGCCTCCCACCGGCCCGTGCGCTCTCACAGGGAGGGACTCCTCAGGGTGCCGTCGGCCAGGTAGTGCCAACTGGTGACGCCCAGGGGAAGGACCTTTTCTGTGGGGGCTCCCACCCTCTGGAACGAGCTTCCCCCAGGATTTCATCAACTTCCTGACCTTCGGACCTTCCGCCGCGAGCTTAAGACACATTTATTTATCTGCGCAGGACTGGACTAGATTTTTTAAATTTTAAATGTCTAAATTTTAGATTTGGTTTTAAATCGGGTTTTATTATTTATATTGCTATTTTAAATATTTGGCCTATATAATAAGTTTTTTAGATTAATGTTTTACTTTGTATATTTATGTGTTTTTTATATGGCTGTACCTAGGGAGATAGGGCGGTATAAAAGTATGAATAATAAATAAATAAATAAATACTATCTGACTCTATAGTCTCTACTCAAAACCCCAAAATCTTCAACCAAAAACTGTCTACTATTGACCTCACCCCATTCCTAAGAGGACTATAAGGGGCGTGCATAAGAGCACAAAAGTGCCTACAGTTCCTGTCCTATCGTTCTCTTCATTAGAATATTATTTGCATACTCATACTTTTACTTATATATACTTTTCTCTCATGATGAGTTATTTTATGTTGATGATTGTATATACTGTTGTGACAAAAAAAAAAGAAGAAGAAGCAGAGGGTTTTTTTACATTTATCCTGGATATCTGCAGTTTGGCAAAATATATTGATAATAATAACAATACCTTGCTACAGAGGTAAAACTCTTGGCACATTTCACTGATCCCTTCAATATCTTTTTGAGCTCACATTCAAGTATCTGAGAAGTAGAGAAGTAAAAATTTCATTTGTAGAAACATGAAGAAACACCAGTGTTTTCATAAAAGAAGAAAGGTGAAGAGATATTAACAAAGAAAAGTTTTTAATAATAGTCCTGGGGAAAATGATTTATTTTGTTCATCTAATTTCCAACTCACTCAGTTTCAGAAAATGACTTCAAATAATTAAAAAACAGAACACAAGGGCTGAAGGAATTGATACTTTTTAAAGGGCTTGCTTGAAGATAAATAGCGTGAGACACAGTAGTAAAATTCAAAATTTTTCCCTACTAGTTCTGTGGGTGTGGCTTGGTGGTCATGTGACCAGGCAGGCATGGCTTGGTGATCATGTGACCAAGTGGGCATGGCTTGGTGGTCATGTGACTGGGTGAGCGTGGCTGCACAACTGCTCACACACAATGTAAAAGCAGCTGGACTTCACACCAAATGGCCCCTGCCTCAAGCAGGAAACTCACAATCACAGAGAGCTCAAAAATCAACTATCATACTTTACACAAAAATAACACAAAAGCTGCACAACATTTAAGCAGTTTTTTACTACCGGTTCAGGCGAATGATAACAATTATTACTACCAGTTCAAGCAAACTGGCTACCCCTGGTGTGAGATCCAAACAGACCTATTGTGTAGAAGCTACGGCAGAGAAAGCCCACTTCTTGTATTCTGAGTCACAACATTGCAAGTTGAAGATGGCAAAATTTTGTTCTTAATAGACATGTCCCTACAATCACTTCAGAAACTGCAACATCTAATTCTGTATTAGAAGATGCAGAGCTACAGGTAGTCCTTGACTTACAACCACAATTGAGCCCAAAATTCCTGTTGCTAAGTGAGACAGTTATTAGGTAAATTTTGCCCCATTTTACAAACTTTCTTGCCTCAACTGTGGAAGTGAATCGCTGAAGTTGTTAAGTTAATAACAGTTCTTAAGTGAATCTGGCTTCCCCATTAACTTTGTTTGTCAGAAGGTCACAAAAGGTGATCACATGAGCTCAGGACACTGCAACCGTCACAAACATAAGTCAATTGCCAAGCTTCTCCATGACCCTGGAAATACTACAAAACTCGTAAATGTGAAAAACAGTCACAAGTCACTTTTTTCAGTGCCATTGTAACTTTGATTAGTTAGTAAACAAACTGTTGTAAGTGGATGACTACATGTACTATGTGAGGTAGGCAGTCCTCAGAAAGCTAGATCGTATGTCATGTAGGGTTTTATGAGTAATGCAAACCCAACTGCTATGAAACAGTCATGAAGAAACTTGTCAAAATTCCCGAGCTACATAATGCAGCTGTCAGCCTCCACTCCAATCTTCGCATAATTTTTGTACAATTTATATTCAGTAGTTAGAATGTAAAATGCTTCTTTCTGTAATGTAAAATAGTTAAGAATATAAAATGTATCATTGCCCATACATGGTAAGGGAAAGGGGCCTTTAAGAGTGTCGGCTGACATAACAGTGGGGGAGGGGTGATTAACGGCTGAATGTTAAGAGCGCGGGCTTTTCCAACAGATACTGCATTCCTGAGATGATTGACAGCTAGAGACCGGCGGAGGAAGATTACCACGGGGGGCCGAGAAGGAGCTGGCATTGGACCAGACCAGCCTGACCTCCTGAGGGAGGAGGGACAAATGGGAGAATATGAGATGTTAGCCATATTTTGTCTCAGATCCAACTTTGCACTGCTGCTATCAAGATTGTAATTAGTAAAAGTACTTTTCTTTATTTGCAAATGAAGTCAAGGTGTATTCTTTCCTAGTTATAATCAGAGGCAGCCTGACAGCAGCATTAAAAAGAAAAAGAAAGTAAAAATGGGAAAAAGACAGAACGAACTTCTAAATTACACAAGGATAAATTTTCCAGAGTATTTCTTGATAGAATAATGACTTCTGTCTCTATCTTCTATATTAAAATTACTTTGTTCCATTTCAAGTCATCCAGCTTTGTTTTAATAAGTAAGAGGGTAATTATTCCATCAGTCTCCATCAGATATTGATAATATCCAATGGCAAGGAATTACAGCACCTTGAAGTTAGCAACTACTATTAAAATCCCATTTTTACTCATTTGGATTCTACATTTATTATCAGCAGAGATTGTCACAAACTTTAATTCTTGGATGTATAAGTAACTTCAAGACACATGTTGCCATCAAGCAAATTCTTCTTGGACAATTCCTTTAGCACATAGAATGATAAGGCTGGAAGGGGCCTTGGAAGTCTTATCGTCCAACTCCCCGCTCAAGGCTGGAGACCTTATACCATCCCAGTCAAATTGTTGTCCATCTGAAAACCTCTAGTAATGGAGCACCCACAATTCTGAAAGACAAACTGTTCTATCAGGAAATTTCTTGTACGGCCAGCTGCCAGCTTATGCTTGCTTGTGCTTTGCTGCTATACGGTAACATGTTGCCATGAAATATGGGGTGGGGGGAAGGGGGAAGGCTTGAGGGAAAATGAAAGTAAGTGCTGAATCTCCTCCAGATGCTGCTTCAAGGTTACCCAGCATATCATACCAAACTGTGCTTGGACTGACTGTTATGAAAATATCTTGCCCTAACCCAGGGGTTGGCAACCCACAGCTCCAGAGCCACAAGTGGCTCTTTGGGCCCTCTGCCATGGCTCCCTGTCCCATCACTGGTTAGTCCCACCCCTCTTATTTCTTTTTTGGACTCCAGCCTGAAGCGGTAGGAAGTGAAGGCTGCCTTATGCATAAATGTGATGTGAAGGCAGGTACAGGACAGCTTCACTCCTGCACTTTCTTCCCCCCCTCCTCTCGTAACCCCCTGGCTGGCTGTGGCTGAGCTGGGAGTGTGTGCATACACGGAGAGTTCTTCCATAAGCAAGCCACTGCCCACCCCGCGTGCGCCTTCCCTGAGCTTCAGCACTTGCTTGAGGAGGTTCTCCCCATGCATGCACATGCTCCTGGCTCAGCCACAGCTGTCCCTGGGGTCCTGAGAGGAAGAGGGGGAAGAGGATCGCCAGAGAGTGCTCCCAGTGTGTTTTTTTCCTGTAGGAAACAGATCCAAGTGGCTCTTTGAATGTTTAAGCTTGCCGACCCCTGCCCTAACCTGACAGGTTGCACGGGGGTAAGTGAAGGGAGGTAGCTAAGAGAGGGAAACGTTGAACTTAGCGATTTTGGCACACGATTTTCAGTTCTGGTTTTGCATTATTGCAATACACTTGACTTCTAATAAAACTATACCTTTCTCAATAAATGGAGCCAAAGTTCATTTCTGTTTAGAGGTTTAGACACCTTATTTTTAGGTTGGATCACTGGATCACTGGATGATCAAGCTTCCAGCCTTACTTCTTTTTTTTTTAAATGAAAATTTTATTTTTCCACAACAAAAAAAGAGAAAAAAATCATTCACATCAAACAATTTCAATATGCTGAAGGGGTGTTTACATATCTTCTTGTGCAATCTTAAAATACACGTCTCTTTCGTAAATATATCTTCTTTTCTAACATATTTTCCCATCTAACCAGTTATAGAATAAATCCCATATTTTATAATATTGCTTATCATCTTGGTCTCTAATTTCAAATGTCAATTTACTCATCTCTGCACATTCCATCATCTTCCTAATTATTTCATCTTGCAAAGGTAATTTCTCATTTTTCCAATTTTTAGCAAACACAATCCTAGCTGCTGTAATAATATTCATAATCAAATATTTTACATCTCTAGAATATATCTCAGGAATAATTCCCAACAGAAAGACTTCTGACTTAAAGTCTATGTGTCTTTTAATCATTTTCTCCAACCACGTGTGTATCTTAGTCCAATATCTTTTCGCTTCAACACATGTCCACCACATATGGTAATATGATCCAGGTATCTGATGACACCTCCAACATTTTTGGGATTTATCCTTAAACATTCTTGCAATTCTTGTCGGGGACAAATGCCACCTGTAAAATATCTTATACAAATTCTCTTTATATGCTGTAGACATTGTCATTTTATAATTATACATCCATAGCTTTTGCCAGCCATCTAAATCTATCCCATGACCAAAATTCTTCCCCCAAGCATTCATAGTCTCTTTTACTTGTTTTTCTCCCAGTGTTTCTTCCAATAGATATCCATACAGTTTCTTAATCAGATTGTCATCAGAACCTGTTAAAATTTTATCAAAAGCGGTTATATTATTATAAAGCCTTCTGTTTTAACATCTTTATCATATCTGGATTGTATTTGCAAATAAGAAAACCAATTCATTATTATACCATCTGCCTCTAATTCTGATTTAGCTTTTAACTCACCCTTTTCATTTAACAATTCATTATATCTAATAATATGTTCCTTTCTAAATGTTATTGAATATGAGAATGCCTCGATAGATGATACCCAAGTTGGAATTCCTTTTAGGCAGAAATCCATTTTGATCAGAATGTATAAATCCATTCAAATTGCATTTCAGACGTTCTGCAGCTATTGAAGTAAAAAAATATATAATCTGAGTTTAACAGGGATATAGGTCTATAATTTTTTATCTGTTTAAGATCAGAGTCCTCTTTAGGGATAAGAGTAATATAGGCCTCTGTCCAGGTCTCAGATATTTTCCCTTTTTGCATCACTTTATTCGTTACTTCTAATAATGGAAGGCCCAATTGTTCTTGAAAAGTCAAATAGTATTCAACTGGAAGCCCATCTGGGCCTGGTGCTTTATCACTTTTTGCTTTTTAAGTGCTTGCATTAGTTCCATCATTCTTATATTTCCCTCCAACAACTTTTTGGTATCTTCAGGAATCTGGGGTAGATTTGCTTTGTGTAGGTAATGTTTCCTGTCTTCCTCGTCAATCTCTTCTTTTTAAGGGCAAATTTTTTTATTTTTTTTCCATAATATTTCCCACAATTTGACCAGTGTACAATACAATCACTTATACAACAATTGATCCTATACTCAAATTATGCTCAATCCGGGCTACTCGACCGCCACTCCCTCCCTTAATCCTTTCTACCCTTCTCATCTGTAATGTATCTTTAAATATTTTGGCGGGAAACAAGCACGTTGCTGATTGGTTGAAGCCTCCGGCTAAACTGTATTTAAGGAGAGGTTTTTCCCAGCCCGGTTTGCTGGGTTCACCATATAGTAAAGAGCTGTTGTCACTATCCTGGTCTCCTGCCTCGTTATTGCCCGAATCTAACACTGGCGACGAGGATGGGATCTCAAGGCTAAGAGCACCAGGAAAAGAGCTGAACTCACCAGGAAGACGCGAACCCAGCAAAACAAGGGCGGAAAGCAGCGATGTCCGGCTACACACCGCCAGCGCCATTCGACCCAGCCAAAGAGAAATGGGGGTCATACATGGCTCGCTTCGAGTGTTTCCTTGAAGCAAACGAACTTCAAGGGGTTTCCGACAACAGGAAACGAGTCTATTTTCTGAGCCACTGCGGTCCAGAGGTGTTCGACACCGCAGAATCCCTGGCTGAGCCAACGCCGGTACAGTCGGTACCGTGGCAAACTCTACAAACTCTGCTGAAAGCGCATTTCGCACCGATGCCATCCAAGTATGTGCAATGGTTTGAATTCGGGGAGCGCAGACAGCAAGAAGGCGAGTCCATTAGTGCATACATGGCCGCCCTAAGAAAAGCCTCAAAACATTGCGAATACCGAGATTTGGACGAGGCATTGCTGGAGCAACTCATCCGCGGGGTCAGGGACATCCGTTTGCGGAGGCGGCTGCTGGCTAAAAGCAACCTAACGCTGGCAAACGCCCTGGACGAAGCCAGGGCTCATGAGATGTCCACCCAAGCGGCAGAGACCTTACAAAAGCAGGTCACACCAACGGCTGGCGCGAAATCAACCCCGGTCCACAGTGAAGAGGTCCAGGCCGAATCGGAGGGGGAGGACGAGGAAGGAGTCTTCCACACCGGGAGGCCGGAGAAAGACAACCGGGGCGACTGCACGAGTTGCAGAGGGCAACACCAACGACAACAATGCAGATTTAAAGATGCAACATGTCGGCGATGCGAAAGGAAGGGGCACCTAGCACAGGTCTGTTGAGCTCCCCAACCTTCCCGCCAAAAATTCAAACCAGCCAATCAGAGCGGGAGCAAAGCGGCCCGCGAGTGGTCAGTTTAAAAAAGGCGCGAAATTAAACCAAACTGTCGTGAGAGTGGGTCACGCATCAACTCGCCTAGAAAAGAAAATCTTCACAAAAGCAAAGATTGAGGGGGTGCCGTGCCGACTGGAGGTGAACACCGGCTCATCAATCACGATCATGTCCTGGGACAACCTCGTGAGAGCCTTACTTGCCATCGCAAAGCGCAAGCTGCAACCACAAAGACTAAAAGTACAGGACTACCAGGGGAATCGCATCCCTGTTCGAGGGGTAACGTCCGTCCACGTCGAATATGGACACTACAAGAAAACTCTGCCCATCACCATCGTCGATGGGACCCTGCCAAGCTTGTTGGGACTGGACTGGTTCCGAGCATTGGGCATGGGAGTGACCGGAGTCTTCAGAAACGAAGTCGACCTCAAAGAGACACTCACGAAGGAGTTTGGGGACGTTTTCAAAGACTGCCTGGGCAAGTACAAGGGGACCCCTATATCCTTTAATTTAGACCCCCAAGTTGCCCCTATCCGCCTAAAGGCTAGGAGGGTCCTGTTCGCCCTAAAGCCCAGGATTGACCGGGAACTGGACAAACTAGTGAACCAGGGAATTCTAGTGCCAGTTGACCATGCTAAGTGGGAGACCCCCATAGTCACCCCAGTCAAACCGGACGGATCGGTCCGGATTTGCGCTGATTACAAGGCAACGCTTAACAAAGCGTTGCAAAAGAGTGCTTACCCCGTTCCGGTGGTACAGCACTTACTGCATTCAATGGGGCAAGGGCAAGTTTTTGCAAAGCTAGACCTGGCCCAAGCCTACCAACAGCTGCCCGTAGACAGCAGCACAGCCGAAGCGCAAACAATTGTGACTCACAGAGGGGCTTTTAAGTGTACCCGGTTACAGTTTGGGGTTAGCGTGGCTCCAGGGTTATTTCAGAACCTGATGGAGCGGCTATTGCAAGGATTACCAGGGGTGGTACCATACTTTGACGATGTACTGGTATCCGCTGAAAATCTAGAGGAATTAGGGGCAAGGCTGCGAAAGGTTTTGGGCATTTTCCGGTCTGCCGGTCTCACGGTCAAACTAAACAAATGCCAGATCGGGGTTGAGTCTGTGGAATTCCTGGGCTACCGGATAGACAGGGAAGGGATTCACCCCACTGAAAGCAAGGTACGGGCCATCAGGAAGGCCCCGGTGCCCAAGAACAAAACGGAGTTACAGGCGTTCTTGGGTCTGGTCAACTTCTACGCAGTATTCTTAAGGAATAAGGCAACAGTAGCAGAGCCGCTGCATAAATTATTAGCTAAGACGGCTGCATGGTCTTGGGGAAAGGCGGAAGCTAGGGCATTCGAAGGGGTAAAAAATCTCCTAACGAGTGATAGCCTCCTTATCCAGTATAATGGCACACTACCTCTGGTGTTAAGTTGTGATGCGTCTCCCTACGGGGTGGGGGCTGTGCTCAGCCACAGGTTACCTAATGGCACAGAAGCCCCCATTGCATACTACTCCCGAACCATGTCATCAACTAAAAGGAACTATAGCCAGCTTGATAAGGAAGCCTGAGTACGTATTTGGTCGTGATTTTGAAATCATCACGGACCATAGACCCTTGCTAGGTTTGCTGGCAGGCGACCGCCCAACGCCCGTGGCACTTTCGCCAAGACTGACCCGATGGACTATCTTCCTGGCAGCGTATTCTTACAAATTGCTACACTGGCCAGGAAAAGATTTAGGGCACGCAGACGCACTGAGCAGATGCCCATTACCAGAGACTGTTGAAGACCCCACTCCAGGAATACCAGTTCTGCTAATTGACTCTTTGGACTCTGGCCCAGTCACATCCAAAGAGGTGGCTCGGGCTTCGTATAAGGACATTATAATACGAACTGTACTTGGTTGGGTACAAAGAGGGTGGCCCGCTGCGCCGGGCGAGCGTTTTAAAGAGTTTGTAAAGAAACGAGGGGAACTTTCGGCTCAAGGGGGGTGCCTGCTATGGGGGGATCGAGTGGTGATCCCAGAGAGATTGAGGAAAAGGGTGTTGGATCTCCTTCACGAAGGTCACCCAGGGATCGTGAGGATGAAGGGTCTAGCGAGAAGCTATGTGTGGTGGCCCTTAATGGACTCGGAAATTGCTGAGAGGGTAGGAAATGCCAGGCCTGCCAGGAGTCCAGACCGCTACCCCAACGGCCCCGGTTCGGGAATGGGAGAGACCCCAAGGGCCCTGGTCTAGAATCCACATTGATTTTGCCGGCCCCTTCCACGGCCAAACCTTTCTGGTGGTAGTCGATGCCTACTCCAAATGGCTGGAAATCATTCTCATGAGATCCATGACAGCCGAGGCAGTGATCTCAGTCCTACGGCACCTATTTGTAACCCATGGGTTGCCCGACACGTTAGTATCCGATAACGGCCCGCAATTCACGGCAACACAGTTTGAGGGTACTTGGCAGAGGAGGGCATCCGACATGTCCTCTCGGCGCCTTTCCACCCTGCGACGAGCGGCCTTGCAGAAGTCCAGCAGAGTTATTAATGGGTCGGAAGCTCAGGTGCCCACTAGACCGTTTAAACCGAACTACACACCAGGCGGGTACAAGGGGCACTCGGTAAGACAAGAGGATGGAAATAGGCGACCGGTGTGGGCACACAACTATAGCGAGGCCCGACCTGGTTAGCAGGAAAAATCCTAGAAATAACAGGTCCCAAATCATACTTAGTGGAGATAAAGGATGGCCGGGTATGGAAGCGCCACATAGACCAAATAAGAAACGCATAACGAACAATCCGAATTAGACGAAACAGGCCCTGACTATACAATGTTTGAATCCACAGCTGACTCAAACCCGGGGCAAACGCGGGACTTATCTGAGTTCCAGGAGGTCCAGCAACGCCAACAGGTCCCATCAGAAAACAGCAGGGACGGCTCTGCAAATAATCCAGGGCCGGATGGCCCAGAGGAGGGGCTGAGAGGAACAGACAGTCCCTCCGGTCAGCTCGACTCTCTCCCAGAGAATGAATTGCACAGGTCCGAAAGAGTCAGGAGACGCCCAGTCTACTTGCGTGATTACGTTGAAAAATAATATGTAAATATCATGTAAATAATGGTAAAGTGTTTTCTGGGAGGGAAGGAGTGTAATGTATCTTTAAATATTTTGGCGGGAAACAAGCACGTTGCTGATTGGTTGAAGCCTCCGGCTAAACTGTATTTAAGGAGAGGTTTTTCCCAGCCCGGTTTGCTGGGTTCACCATATAGTAAAGAGCTGTTGTCACTATCCTGGTCTCCTGCCTCGTTATTGCCCGAATCTAACATCATCCTTCTTCGACTTTCCCCACCATCCTTCTCCTCGCTTTCCTACTTCCCCTCCTCTTTCCCACTTCTCACTACCATCCTTTCTAACCCTCTATCTTCTCCTCCTTCTTCTCCTCCTATCCTTTCTTCTCCCTCCCTTCTTTCCTACCTACCTACCTACCTATCTACTTCCTTCCTTCTTTACTCCTCTTTCCTTACCCTTTCCCTTCGGGAGTGGTTACCGAGCAGCCCCGACTTTACACCATTCCAACTTGTTTAATTCTACCCTTATTTCTGTACAATGGCAATCAATCAATTTATAATCTTCCCCTTCCCACCCCCCCATTTCCCCCCTCCTCTCCCCAAGACTTCCCAGAACAGAATACAGGGTATTGTAACTAACAAACATAATCTAAAATATAACATAAAACATATTCCATTTCACACCATCAAACCATCACACTATCAATTCCCTTCTTTCTTAAACTCTAATACATGTCAATTCCTAACTTCACTCAAAAACTAATTGATATTTTTTAATCTGATACCTATTTTGAATATAATCAATCCACTTTCTCCATTCCAAAATATATTTTTCTTGTGTACAGTCTTTCAAATAGGCAGAAATTTTTGCCATTTCTGCTAAATTTGATACTTTACTAATCCATTCTCCAATTGTAGGTAAGTCTTCTTTCTTCCAATATTGTGCAATCAATAGTCTTGCCGCAGTTATTAAATTCAAAATCAGTTTTGTCTCTATAACAGTGCAATCTGGAATTATTCCTAATAAAAAGAACTGTGGAACAAACTTGATCTTCTTTTTCAAAATGTTCTGCATAATCCACCATATTTTAATCCAAAAGGCTTTAACTTTTTTGCAAGTCCACCATATATGATAATAGGTAGCATCCTCACAATCACATCTCCAACATTTTGCTTTCACATTTGGATACATACATGACAGTTTTTTAGGATCTAAGTGCCATCTATAAAACATCTTATAAAAATTTTCCCTTAAATTCTGTGCTTGCGTAAATTTAACATTCCTCACCCAAATTTTTTCCCATGTTTCTAACATTATAGGTTGTTGAAAATTTTGTGCCCATTTTACCATACAATCTTTAACCAACTCCATTTCTGAATCAATTTCAACCAATACATTATATAATCTCTTTATATGCTGTTGACCTTGATCTTTTATTTGTTTTACCAAATTATCATCACTTTGCCTTAGACCAATTTTCTGATCTATTTTCCATCTAGATTGCAATTGTCCATACTGGAACCATGTATAATCTCTTCCTTCATCCCTCAATTTCTCCCTAGATTTTAACTGTAATTCCCCTTTTTCCATAGTCAAAAGCTCTTTGTAAGTGATAACCTCCATTTTTTGTAATATATTTATATTCTCTATCATATGTCTGGGGATAGTCCATATTGGTATCTTTCCATCTAACTTATATGGAAATTTTTTCCAAACCCTCAACAACGCACTTCTGACATATTATTCTTAAATGTCTTATCAATTTTCTTGTCATATATTACATATGCATGCCATCCATATAACAAACCATAACCTTCTATATTCAAAATCCTTTCCTCAGTTAAATTAATCCAATCAGAAATTAAAGCTAAAACAACTGCATCATAGTACAATTTCAAGTTAGGCATTTTTAAACCCCCTCTTTCCCTAACGTCTTGCATTATTTTTAACTTTATTCTCGGCTTTTTACCCTTCCATACAAAATTATTAATCCCTTTTTGCCATTCTTGTAAATTTGCATCTTTCTTCAATATTGGAATCATTTGAAACAAAAATAAAAATCTAGGCAAAACATTCATTTTTATAGCTGCCACTCTTCCCAACAATGATAATTGTAGCTTCTTCCAATTCTCCATTTCTTTAGTTACTTTTCCCCACAATACCTCATAATTATTTTTATATAATTTTACATTCGATGCTGTAATATATACTCCTAGGTATTTAACCTTTTTAACTACTTCATATCCAGTTATTCTTTCTAGTTCTTCCCTCTGATGTGTATTCATATTTTTAATTATCATTTTTGTCTTCTGTTGATTCACTTTAAACCCAGATACTTGGGTTTACTGATCAATTGTCTCCTTTAGATATACAGCTGAATGTATTGGTTGAGATAAAGAAACAACCAGATCATCTGCAAACGCTCTTAATTTATAATCTTGATTTTTAATTTTAATTCCTTTTATTCGATCTAAACCACGTATATTACTCAATAATATTTCCAAAGTTAGAATGAATAATAATGGTGACAAGGGACATCCTTGTCTAGTCCCTTTCTCAATCTTGAAAGATTCTGTTAATCCACCATTTACTATTATTTGAGCTGTTTGCTTTTGATATATAGCCTTAATTGCTTGAATAAAATAATCCCCAAATTGCATTTTTTCTATTACTTTAAACAAAAACTGCCAATCCAATCTATCAAAAGCTTTTTCCGCATCCAAAAAGAGGAATGCTGCTGAGACCTGGCTGTTTCTTTCCAAATATTCAAGTAAATTTACAATTTGTCTCATATTATATCTCATCTGTCTCCCCTTAATAAATCCTGTTTGATCATTATGAATTAATTGAGTCATCAGTGGCATCAATCTATTCGCTAATATCTTAGCAAATATCTTATAATCAGTATTTAAAAGCGATATTGGCCTATAATTCTCTGGTTTAACACCATCTCGATCTTCTTTAGGTATTAATGAAATAAAAGCTGTCCTCCATGAGGGAGGAACTTCTCCTCCCCTTTGTATTCTGTTAAATAACTCCTTAAGTGGTACAATAATCTCATTTTGTAAATTTTTATAATAAGTAGTTGTCAAACCATCTGTACCTGGTGCTTTATTCGCTTTAAGCTGCTTAATTGCAAACACTATTTCCTCTGAAGAAATTAATTGATTCAACTCTTCCCTTTGATCTACTGTAATTTCTAAGATACCGTGGTCCTGTAAATATCTATCTATATCTTTATCATTAATCACATCTCTAGAATACAACTTAGTATAATATTCTAAAAAAGCTTTTTTAATCAAATTTTGCTGATATACTTCCTTACCTCTATATTCTATTTTATCAATTATACGTCGTTTCTGTTTCTTTCTTAATAAATATGCTAACCACCTTCCAGTTTTATTAGATTATTAAACAAATTGTGTTTTGCATATTGTAAATTAGTTGCCACCTGATCTGCCATTAACATATTAAATTGACCTCTTAATATATCTGTTGACTCTTTTATTTTACTATCTCCTGGATTACATACCAATAACTGCTCCTTCCTTTAAATTTCCTCTTCTAATTCTTTTCGCCTTTTGTGCAGTCTATTTCTATATTTATTATTCATATCTAATAAAATTCCCCTCATATAAGCCTTGCTGGTGTCCCAAACTATCTCTATAGGTGTCCCTTTATCCATATTAAAAGAAAAAAATTCCTTCATTAGAATTTTACATTCAGTTACATTTTGTTCGTATTTAAACAAGTTCTCATTCATCCTCCACGACCTCCTGGCCTCTTTTTCCCGATCTAGCTCAATCCAAACCGGGCTGTGGTCAGACAAAGTTCTAGAACAAATTTTGGTCTTCTTCACCCTGAAAAACAAATCATTAGTAATTAAAATAAAATCGATCCTAGAAAAAGATTGATGTCTGTCAGAAAAAAATGTAAAATCTCTCTCTTTTTCATTGCGTTCTTGCCATACATCTCTCAATTCTAAATCTTCCATTAAATAGCCTGTTATTAAAACACAGCTGCCTGCAATTACTGCAGCCGCTCTTGTCATCCTTGGCTCTTTTGGAAGCTCTGATCCCATCTTAGACATATCCAACACTTGTAAAAGGTCTTCTTCCATTACTATCACTTCTTTTTCTTTAATTTCGCCTTCCTTTCTTCTACCATTCGGAGATGGTGGACTTCCAGCTTTAAGCACATAAGCATAAAACTCTCGTGCTTTATTGACTGTATTAAGACGATGTGCTTTCCCTTCATAATAAACTATTATACCAGTTGGGATGTCCCATCTATACTCAATCTGACGTTTTTTAAGTTCGTTCACCAAAAAAGCAAACTCCTTCCTACCTCTCAACATTTTTGGAGGAATTTCCTTTAATATTAAAATATCTTGGCCAGCCGCTTGAATCTTATCTCCTTTAAAAGAAGCTTGTAAAATCTCATTTCTTACTGTTCTAGTAGTAAAATAAATAACAATCTTACTTCTGAGCATGTCCAAGATGGCATCGCCCTGCTGATCGGGGGAGCGGCGACGGGCCTTTTCGGGCTCTGTCTGGGTCTGGGGGGGCCTTAATAACATCTTAGGCCCCCCGCCCTGATGGATGAAGATCTAGTCACCCGAAAAAAGGGTGATTTGGCATTGTGCGACTCCGAGGGGTGTTGGGAGGAGCCCCGGAGTTTGCGGCGCTTTGACGGTAATCCTGGTGGCCTGCCGAGCCGCCGCCAGCCTTTTTGGCGTTTTGGCGGCGGCAGCGGCAGCGGCGGCGGTGGGGGGGCGTTTGACATCGTGGACCCCCTGGACTCCTGCCTTGAAGACTCAGGCATTTGGGAGATGGGTGATTTGGAGCTGGGCGTCTCCGAGGGCGATGGGAGGAGCCACGGAGGGGCTGCGCCCCAATGGAGATCTGGAGGGCCGCCCGGGCTCCGTCGGCCTCTTTGAACTCCCGGTGGCGGTGGCGGCGGCCTGGTTTCTTCGTTGGGCGTTGGCGCCGGTGGAACCCCGGGACTGCTGGCAGGACTTGGTGACTGGTGTCCCTTCCCGGATGGTGGGGATTTTGGTGGCCTTCTTACGGCGGTGATGGGGCTTTTCCGGCGGCGATGGCCGGGCGGAGGTGGTAGGTGGCGGCGGCCTGCCCGGCTTTGAGGCGGCAGATGGCCCGATAGGCCCAACATGGTTGTGGCCTTGCCCAGTGGGTGGCGTGGATACCTGGTGGTGCCTTGAGGAAGGCCCACGGGCCCAGCGGATACCCCTCCACTATTTAACATCTTTAAATACCATCTTTATCATCGTTCCTCCCCCCTTCTTCCATAGTCCACCCCTGGTTGTTTGTATGGGGTGGTGAATTGACTGAGTTAGCGGTTTGGTCATCTACCGCACAAGGATTACCACTAACTGTTTCCCATCAGGATAGACTGGTCGTGGTCATTTTACCATCTGCTTTGTCATCTGCTATCATCGTGACCAGCCCAGGATGGGCCTTTTGCCGGACCTTCTCTGTGATGCGAACATTTACCACGGCTGACCTACTTGCCCTGCGAGATGCCCCTCTCTCGCGGGTTTGGCCCTCCAGATTATCGAGGGCCCACCTTGAGGACGGGCTTTGGAGCCCCAAGAGGTGGCATGCGAAAAATAGGAGGCTTAGGGGTTTTTTAATTAGTTGTTTTAATAGATTTTTTAAGGGGAGTTTTAGAGGGGATTCTAAGGGTTGGGAGGGGAGGATTTGACGGTGGGAGAGAACCCGTTGGGAGGATCCAGCCCCTGTGCTTGTTCGCGACATTATTACATCTGGTCTGAAGGCAGGGGGGGAGGGTTCGGTTCCAGGACTAGAGGGTTGTTCAATCTGTACGGTAAGTGGGAGAGGCAGATATGGCGGAGGGGGGGCGTATCGAGTGTTGGGAGCACGTGCTCGATGTTTGAAGGCGATCATGTGCTCCGGCCCCTCAGTCCCTACCCGTTCCTCGGGCAACCATGATCCTCAGAGCTTGGATCTTCGGTTGATGTTATGTAATGCCTGGTCCATGGCAAATAAAGCTCCCCTGATTTGCGATCTTATTCAGGGGGAGTCCGCAGACCTTATGGGCATTACGGAGACCTGGTTGGGTCCAGAGGGGGGGGGTTCCCCTCGTTGAGCTGTGCCCTCCAGGTTTCTGAGCATTTCATCAGCCGAGGGCCCAAGGTAGGGGTGGGGGGGTGGCGGTTGTCATTAAGGAAGATTTAGAGCCGAGGGAGGCCACTGTTCCTCAGATTGCCGGTTGTGAATCCCTCTATGTGAGGTGGGGCCATAGGAATCAGTTGGGCTTGTTGATCGCGTACCTGGCTCCTTGCTGCGTGACCACAGCCCTGCCCGAGCTGTTGGAGGTACTTGCCTCTGTGGCGGTTGAGACCCCCAGACTTATAGTCATGGGGGATTTCAACCTGCCATTAGCTGGCTTGTTATCGACTACAGCTCGGGAGTTCCAGGCTTCCATGACGGCCTTGGACCTGATTCGGGTAAATGATGGCCCCACGCACATGGGGGGAGGCACACTGGACCTGATTTATATCTCTGGACAGTGGTTAAATGATCTGGTATTAGATGATTTAGTAACAGAACCGATGTCATGGTCCGATCATTTTCTCCTTCGACTAGACTTCCGAACTGCCATCCACCATCGCAGGGAGACGGAACCTATACGGTGGTTCCGTCCCAGGTGCCTGATGGACCCTGAGAGGTTCCTGACGGAGCTTGGGCCATTCCCTGAGGATCTGGCCCACGGCACGGCTGAGGAACTAGTTGCGGCCTGGGAGCGGGCCGCGGCTGGGGCCTTGGACCGTGTCATGCCTTTGCGACCTCTGACCCGGCGCAGATCTCGTCTGGCCCCTTGGTTCTCCGAGGGGCTGAGGGAGATGAAACGCCGGAGAAGACTTCTAGAGAGCACCTGGAGGTCCAGTCGTTCCGAAGCTGATCGGTCACTAGTTAGGTCCTATTCTAGGACCTACCTAGTGGCAATGAGGGAGGCGAGGCGATCATACGCCGCCACCCTCATTGCGTCGGCAGATAACCGCCCGGCCGCCCTGTTTCGGGTGACCCGCTTCCTCCTTCATCAGGAGGTGCGGGATGACCCGTTGCAGGGACGTGCCGAGGAGTTTAGTGGTTATCTATACGATAAAATCGCTCAGCTCCGGGATGGTCTGGACTGAAATTGGGATGATCCAAGTGAGGGAGAGGAGACACGTCTTGTTGAGTCCGTTTGGGATGAGTTTGACCCTGTGGCTCCCGAGGACGTGGACAGGTTGTTGGGGAGGCTTCACACCACTACATGTTTACTGGACCCGTGTCCTTCCTGGTTGGTACTGGCCACTCAGGAGGTGACACAAGGCTGGCTCCAGGGGATTATCAACGCTTCTTTGTTGGAAGGGGTTTTCCCTGCCGCCTTGAAAGAGGCGGTGGTGAGACCCCTCCTCAAGAAGCCCTCCCTGGACCCAGCTATTTTGGGTAATTATTGTCCAGTCTCCAACCTTCGCTTTGTTGCGAAGGTTGTAGAGAGTGCTGTGGCGCGACAGCTACCCCAATACCTGGATGAAGCTGTCTATCTAGACCCGTTCCAGTCCGGCTTTCGACCCGGATACAGCACGGAGACAGCTTTGGTCGCATTGGTGGGCCAGGGACAGGGGTTATTCCTCTGCCCTGGTCCTATTAGACCTCTTAGCAGCTTTTGATACCATCGACCATGGTATCTTGCTGCGCCGGTTGGGGAGATTGGGAGTGGGAGGCACCGTGTATCGGTGGTTCTCCTCCTATCTCTCCGACCGGTCGCAGACGGTGTTGACAGGGGGGCAGAGGTCGGCCGCGAGGTGCCTCACTTGTGGGGTCCCGCAGGGGTCGATTCTCTCACCCCTGCTGTTCAACATCTACATGAAGCCGTTGGGTGAGATCATCAGTGGCTTCGGGGTGAGATACCAACAGTACGCTGATGACACCCAGCTGTACTTTTCCACCCCGGGCCACCCCAATGAAGTTGTTGAAGTGCTGTCCCGGTGTTTGGAAGCCGTACGGGTCTGGATGGGGAGAAACAGGCTCAAGCTTAATCCCTCCAAGACGGAGTGGCTGTGGATGCCGGCATCCCGATTCAGTCAGCTGCAGCCGCGGCTGGCTGTTGGAGGCGAGTTACTGGCCCCAAAGGATAGGGTGCGAAACTTAGGTGTCCTCCTGGATGAATGGCTGTCGTTTGAAGATCATTTGACGGCCGTCTCCAGGGGAACCAGGTTCGCCTGGTTCGGCAGTTGCGCCCCTTCCTTGATCGGGATGCCCTGTGCACGGTCACTCATGCGCTCGTTACCTCTCGCTTGGATTATTGTAATGCTCTCTACATGGGGCTCCCCTTGAAGTGCACTCGGAGGCTTCAGTTAGTCCAGAATGCAGCTGCACGGGTGATAGAGGGAGCTACGCGTAGCTCCCATATAACACCGCTCCTGCGCAGACTGCACTGGCTACCTGTGGCCTTTCGAGTGCACTTTAAGGTTTTGGTTACTACCTTTAAAGCGCTCCATGGCTTAGGGCCTGGGTACTTACGGGACCGCCTGCTGTTACCACATGCCTCCCACCGACCCGTACGCTCTCACAGAGAGGGACTTCTCAGGGTGCCGTCCGCCAAGCAATATCGGCTGGCAGCCCCCAGGGGAAGGTCCTTCTCTGTGGGGGCTCCCACACTCTGGAACGAACTTCCCCCGGGTTTATGCCAAATACCTGACCTTCGGACATTCCGTCGCGAACTGAAGACATATCTTTTTATTCACGCGGGGCTGGCTTAAATTGAATTTTATTAATTTTAAATTCTTATTAATTAATTTTAAATGGGGTTTTTAGTTTATTGTATATTTTTTACTTCTCAGGCCAATTTTAAAATAAGTTTTTTAATTGCATTTTAAATTGTACATTGTATTATCTGTTTTATCTTTGCCTGTACACCGCCCTGAGTCCTTCGGGAGAAGGGCGGTATAAAAATCAAATAAATAAATAAATAAATAAATAAATAAATAAAAACAATGTCTCTCGGAAGATTTCTTTGTCTTGCTATCCAGGAATTCACACGATAAATTTTGTCAATATGAAAAGCCACATCTACTGGCCGAACTGCCAAAATCTCCACAAAGGCCTCAGAAAAAATTTGCTTCAAATTCTCTTGTTTATGCTCTTTCAAACCACGTATTCGTAAAGCATGTTCCATAGCTCTATATTGTACCAAAACAATTTCATCATCAACTTTATCCATTTTACTTTGAACTACCTCAATCTTATTTTCCAATTTTAAATTATCTTTCTTTATTTCTTCTACTTCCTGCTCCAGTAAAATCACATTTGATGCCAGACCCTGTACTGCTGACACCAAACCTTCTTTGACTTCTTTATTTCCAATTTGGATTTCTAACATCTGTTTTTTCATCTCTGACATTTCTTCTGTAATTAATTTAAACTTTTCTTCTATCTGAGAAGTTTGCAAGTTCATAGCATCATTAAGAGATTCTTTCATAAAATCTTTCAGTTTATCTAAGGGGCATGCATAAGCGCACAAACGTGCCTACCGTTCCTGTCCTATTGTTTTTCTTTTCTTCTTCCTATATATGTTTACATGGTTATATACTATATAATCTTTTTGTATGATGTTGTGACAAAAATAAATAAATAAATAAATAAATAAATCCTGAAGTGCTTCCAAATTTAGTGATTTTGTATCTGCAGTATGTGCTGGAGAAGCTCCCGGTGTTAATGTTCCTGGGGTTTTTGTAACAGTTGTCTTTAATTGTTTTGCTGCCATCTCTTAAAATTTATCTTTAGCTTAATATTACGTATAGATCTTCTAAGTCTTTTTTTTTTTTTAAACAGTCTCAATATCTCTTCTCCCTTCTCATTACAATGTTTTAAAAAAATCTCCAGCTGGTCTTCAGCAATAAACAGCAAGCAGTAAGGGTTGTAACACTTTCGTTTTCAACTGCGTAGCTCATTAAAGAACAATCGCCATTTTTGCTTTAAAGTCAACTCCAAAACTTAAAAAAAAAATAACAGGGAATTGATTTAATTACTTGCTTTTATCGTTAAAACTCTCCTGTTTCTGTTCAGTCTGGTATTTTCTTCTTTAAGTTAAAATTGGTCCCGGCAGTTGGTCGCGGCAATTTGGTCTGCCGAAGCAGAAAAAAAAGCCTCAGATCTGGAGCGCTTTGAAGTTCTGAGGGGGCTTAACCCTTCGAGGCCCCTGGTATCTTCCAGGGGGCTCTAGGGAAGCTCTACCTCTGCTTCTTTTGCTCACCTCCTCTTCTTCGCCCGAAGAGGGGGAATTTCGAACCGCTGGGCAGCTGATTGTCGCTGTCTTAGCAGTCCAACACGATCCAGAGGTTGGTGATCAAAAGGATCACCTCCATTGCCTACGGAGCCAACCCAGAGTCATCAATCTCTTCTTTTTGATATAATTGCATGTAAAAATTCTGAACCACTTTTTTTCTTTTCCTCATTCGTAAATTTAATTTGGCCTTCGTCATCTTTCAATAGAACTATTCTATGGTTTTCTTTCTCTTTTTTAAGTTTATAAGCTAGCCATCTACCTGGTTTATTAGCATTTTCAAAATAATTTTGTTTTGCCCCTTTGATTTTTTGTGCTAATGCTTCCTTTTCAATCAAGGTCATTCTGTGTTTAACTAAATCCATTCTCATTTTAATATCTTTTCTCTCTGGATATATTTGTAATTCTTGTTCCAATTCCCTATAGTCATTTTCTAATATTCTAAGTTTGTTATTTCTTCTGATTCCTTTTCCTTACATAGTCTATCATCAAACCTCTTACATAGGCTTTCATCGTATCCCAATGGTTTTGAGTTGAGGTATCTTCCTTTTTATTTTCTTTGAAGAAAACGGTCAATTCTTTCTCTATTCTTTGTACAAATTCTTTATCTTTTAAGTTCATAGTGTTTAAAGTCCATCTGGATCTTTTCCTCTGGCCTTTCCATATCAGCATCATGGGGTTATGATCTGCCCAGGTATTGGTTTTTATATCTACTTTTCTTATATTAAGACTGATTTCTGTTGTCATCCATATCATATCTGTTCTGGAACATGATAAGTGTCTATTGGAATAAAAAATATTCTCTGTCTATTCTCTTGATTCCTTTCTTTCCACACATCCTTTAAATTCAATTCCTCTACCATTTTAAAGAAAGATCTCGGGAGGGTCTTTCTATTTTGCCTGGTTGTTTTTTGTGTTTTATAATCCAGGTTTGCATCAACTACGCCATTAAACTCGCCAAGGATACAATTGTTTTTATAATCCAATTCAAGTATCTTCATATGCAGTTTTTTGTAAAACTCTTCTTGGTTTTCATTAGGAGGATATATTGCTATTAAAAGCATTTTTGTATTATCATCTATTATTTCCAGTATCAAAATTCTTCCATTCTCATCTCAATATATCAACTTTGTCCTAAGTGTCTCTTTTATATGTATGGCTATGCCTCTTTTCTTACATTGTGGTAGTGAAGTAAATACTTGCCCTAATTTGGGTTGAATTAATATTTGTTCATGTTGTTTTTTTAATATGGACTTCTTGCAAACATATTATATCCAATTTCTATTTTTCTAATTTATGAAATGTTTTCCTCCTCTTAATAGCCAAATTTAATCCATTTATATTTATTGATATCTATTTTCTCTCTTCCATTTCTATACTTTGTAGTTAGGATTTATTGCTTTGGTAGATCTAGGTTCTCAACATGGCTTGACTTCAACCTCACCTCCCACAGTACCATCTTCTTTTGCAAACAGGGCTAGTAAACTCTGACTCCTGTAATTTAATCAATGAGACTTCAGCACTTGTATTATCTTTCTCTTTAAAGAATTCTGCATAGAAATCCTTGGCTTTATCTACTGTATCTATTCTATATTTTTGCTGCTGCCATGTAAACAGTAGGCCCTCTGGTGCCAACCATCTATAGTTCACACCTTTCTGCAATAGTATTTTAGACAGAAATTGATATTCTATTCTTAATTCTCTTATCCTTCTTGGGACTTGTTTCAGCACTGCAATTTCTTTACCTTTGTATGTTGTATGTTTGATCTCTTGATGCTTGTAGAATTTGTGCTTTAATAGATTTTTTAGTAAATCTTATATGAACTTCTCTAGGAAGATTATTTCTTGTTGCATATCTTGTGTATACTCTAAAAACCTCATCCATACCATCAAGCACCTTTTCCTTACTGGTTTTTAACAATTCAGCCAGAATTTCTGCCATTTTATCTGCCAAGTTCTCACCTTTCTCTTCCTCTACATTTTGAAATCTAAGAAAAAATTCTGCTCTAACAATCTCCCAACCTAAAGCAGCCATTTTATCTTTTTCCATCTCTTCCAATCTGCTATCAATATTTTGAATTTTTTTCTCTCTTTGTTCCTCTCTCTCCTCTACTTTTTTAAGTCTGTCCTCATAGTTTTTCAACATCTGGTCAACTTTTTCATCTGTTTTTTCTGTTCTTTGCTTAATCTGTTCAACTTCTACTTGAAGTTTTTGGATCCCCTCTAGCATAAGCTGAAGAGAAGCACCTTTCTCTTTCTCCTTTTCCTATGTAAGCATCGATTGTATTGTTCTCTGAGAACTTGATGGTGAAGCAGAGGGGACTGGAATCCCCGTAGCATGTGTTGCTCCTCTTGTACTCATTTTTTTATATGTAAAATTAAATATCCAGTGAATCCAAATTGTAATCCAAATTAGTGGTTAAAAAAAAAAGAAAGAAAGAAATTTCTTCAGACTCTTCTGTGTCTTAATCCAAAAAGGGGAGGTAAAGAGAAATTGATCAAAAAAATAGGAAGAAAGAGGGAAAAAAGGAAATATACAAAAGTTCAAGAATATCCAAAAGAAAAAAAAATATGAGCGGAAATACAGAATAAAAATAGATATAATAGCAGGGAGGGCAGAAGAAAAAAAGGGGGGGAAATCCAGCTATTATCTCTTTAATCTCTTCTCACAGTTTCATTTAAAAAAGAACACTAAAAAAGGCTTTTTCCCTTTGCCTTCTTCTCTTCCCTTCCAGGCTTATTCCATTAACAGTTTATAATAAACACCTGAATAAACAATCCTCAGTGTTCCCTCTCAGTATCTCAACAAGCAACACTGTATCTCAAGGTTAAAGCCCGAGGGAAATAGCATAACAATATAGCAATTTCCTTTCAGTAAGAAGAGTTCCAATTTGTAAAGATAAAAAACAGAAAACCAGTAGACGGCAGTTTTTTGTCTCTCCCTTCTCACAGCCACTCCTCCTTCACCCTCATAAAAATAAAAAGTAAAAAGTAAAAAGAAAGAAAAACGGTCAAACAGAAAGGATTAATTAAATTTTTTTTTAAAAAAAATCAATTTATCATCATAACAATTACTGGTAGCTACCAAAGAGCAAAAATAAAACTTTCCCTTAAGTAATAAGTCCAAAAACAGTAAAAGGATAATTCCCCTTCACCCAATCCAAAATGGAGACATTCTCAAAAGGAAAAAAATTCCCAAAATACATTTAAAAAGAAAATTTCTCAAAACTTTTTTAATCCACCATTCAAAAACTATTATTTTTAACTATTTTTCTTTCAACTTAGAATAGTTTTTTTTTTTTTACATTAATATCCCGCCCTTCTCCAAAGACTCAGGGCGGTTTACATTGTGTAAGGCAATAGTCTATTCTATTTATATATTTACAAAGTCAACTTATTGCCCCCCAACAATCTGGGTCCTCATTTTACCTACCTTATAAAGGATGGAAGGTTTTGCAAAGTTTTGCAAAGTCCACTAAATAATATTTTCTCGCCCCTGTCAGCATGTTTCTTCTGCTCTTCCTTCCGGAGCTGTCCCAACTTTGACAGCCAAGGCTGGATTAAATTGCTACGAAAAAGGGCTTCTCCTGGGTCAGTCGGGGATTTTGTGGTATCCCCGAGACCAGCAGGAAGTGCCCTACATGATCACTGTCCCTCTGGGACAGTGAGATCCAAAAAAAGGACCGTCGTGGCAAAAAAACATTGGCTGCAAGTCCGGAGTTCAAACTTGCATGCCGTTTCGCCACGACGCCCTTCTTACTTCTTGTCCTGTTCTCCTGTTCTCTGATACTTTAGATCAATTTGGTCGTTAATGGCTAAACTGAACTTCATCTCTTTCTTGTCATTTGGAACAATCAACAAATAACATTTCTTAGAACAATGTTCCTCATTGTTATGGGTTGGATGACCATGTGCCCTTGGAGAGAAATGAAGATGCTTAGAAGATGCTATTCATCTCTAACTCTTCTCTTCACAACCAGCTAGGAGAATCTGAGCTAGAAAGTACATTTTCTACTTCCTTGGAGAGAAACAGTTCATTTATCTTCATACAAACAAATGTGCCCAGTACGATCCAGTGATAGGAACAGGTGACCCATGGCATTCCTGGGTCATTTTATCTCAGTATCTCTCAAAGTTATTATTATAAGAATAAAAGGAGAAGGATTCTATACAAGCTGCATTGAGCTCTGTAGATAAAAAGGTGTGATGAAGAAAAGAAAGAACACTTCTGAGAAAAAAAGAGCAGTTAAAAATCTATTATCCAATGGAAATTTCCATTTCATGGTGGCATTGTTCCACTTCTTGGGACTACTGAAGTGTATAAATATAAATCTTTATATTTTTATTTATTTTAAATTGCAAAAAAAAATGCTGTGTTGTGTATGATGTTTTCTGCCTGGTGGTGCAGGTGGTAAATGTAGTTGTTGAAAAAACTACTGGCTACCACCCAGTGAAGATTGTCAATTCTTCTGCTTACATGACTGAGATACCTGATTAGAGGTACGAACAGGTACCAGAGAAGACACAGGTTGTATTCCTAGATGCTGATAAACAGTCGTATGTCCTGATAAGCATGCAGCATTGCATCCTAGACCTGAAAATTAATCAAGGATTGAGGAGGCGTGGGAAGATTCTACTCTCTTCCTGCTGGGTATGCTAAAGGATGGGAAGTGGATAAATGAGGAAATGTTTAATGTTTGGCAACTGTGGTTTGGTCTATGAAGTTGGCAAGCTTCTCTTCTTAGCAGCCTTATCTTTATAACTGCTTCAGAAACTGCCACAGAATGGAAATCAGCACTGGACTCAGAAAATTGTGATTCATTTCTGAAAAAGGGATGCAGCTACTTAAAAGGTATGTTTACCAGGTGGGTAAAATTAGCCAGGTGAGACATAGTTAATACTAGGAAGGAAGGAAGGAAGGAAGGAAGGAAGGAAGGAAGGAAGGAAGGAAGGAAGGAAGGAAGGAAGGAAGGTTGGTTTTGGGTCCAGGTAGATGAAACTGCATTGGTCTACAATGCCCTGCAGAAGAGCATTGTGGAGGGAGAACAGCTATTATGGAACTCTTGTTATATTATTGTTGCTCTTTGTATACATGCTCAATGTATACATGTCTTTTCAGAGTGAAGCAATGTATACGTTTTAAAGATAAAACAAATAAATAAATAGATAATTTTAAGTTCACCTTTGCATTCCATGGGTGGAATTGCATGGGAAGGAACAGGTATTTTAGGAAATATTTAAAAAATGATTCCCCGATCTCTGTTGTCTATACAAATAAAAGGAGGCAAACAACAAAGGAATACCTTTATCTTGTTCACCCTTGGCATTTCATGCCGTCCTCTTTTGAATATTTTCCAACAAACAGAATCACACACCAAGCTTTCTTTCAACTGCTGGCAGATTTTTCATCCCAGTAAGACCCTTCAGATAGGCTTCATAACCTGAGTCCCAAAGGGTTTAGAACTTTGATTTAAAGCAGTATATTTCTGATGAAGGCTTGATCCAAACAATGCTTTTGAAGTCATGAGTGTAGATATATTTCTATTTTGCAAAAAGTCTGTTTTGGATCAGACATTCAGTGAAGAAGAGCTGAGACTTTACATTATTATATATACTGTTTTTCTTTGAATTTGTCAACAGGAACCAGAGCTGACAATTCCAAGGCGATGACCCCAAAGCCTCCAGAGAAAGCTCCCCATCAAAAAAAGGTACAAATATTGCCTTAGCAGAACATTGCTGAAAGATGAAAAGGAAGTACAAGGTCTCTCAGAAAGTCAAATTGTGACATGGCAGCTGTAGCCCACAGATGTTCAATATTTCTCTGAACAGCCCACAAAAAAAGAATTTCAGCAAATACCAGCATCATTCTCTAAAAAGCCAGAGAGAATTCTGATTTAGAAATTAAGAATCATATCCACTCTAAAGAAAGTCTTTAAAATGATATGAAAAATTCAATTGAACCAATAGAAGATAAAATGTATAGCTGTGGGGTTCACCTAGTTAGGTAATGACATGTCTCTAAGAAACAACCAAGTTTAGAGACCATCAAGAACCCCTGAATTCAATTGTGGAATTTGTTAGTTCCTCTCTGAGAACAGTTGATCCTTCTGATAGCCACATACCACAAGATTTCATTTAGACCGAGAGCCACCAATTCAGGAAACAGAACAACATTTGCTAGACCAATTCTTGAATACAGCTTGACTGTTTGGAACCCATACCACATTTCTGACATCAATACAATTGAATGTTCTCCACTCCTCTGATTACAACAAAATACCTTATGCCACCAGACTTGAAATCCTGGGTTTAGAAAATTTAGAACTATGCCACCTTCGACATGACCTGAGTTTAACTCATAGAATCATCTATTAATATGTCCTTCCTGTCAAAGATTACTTCAGCTTCAATTGCAACAATACACGAGCACACAATAGATTTAAGCTTAATATTAACCTCACCCCATTCCTAAGAGGTCTGTAAGGGGCGTGCATAAGAGCACAAATGTGCCTACCGGTCCTGTCCTATTGTTTTCTTTCATTATATCCAATTAATACAGTTATTACATACTCATACTTATATATATGCTTATATACTGTATAATTATTTCATACTTATGCTTATATATACTGTGTGACAAAAATAAATAAATAAAAAATAAATAAATTCACAGGTCAGATTGGGGCAAATTGAAATCAGCCTCCCCAAGTTCAAAGATTTGTAATTCTGAATAACTGTTAGGGGTAATACTGATACAGATTAACAGAGTTGGAAGGGACCTTGTAAATCATCTAATCCAACCCCCTGTCCGAGTAGGAAATCCTACACCAGGGATGTCAAACTCATGTTGTCAGGACATCATCATGTGATGTATTGGGACATTTTTCCCCTTCACTAAACTGGGCAGGGGTGGGGCCAGCACGTGATGCATCCTGCCCGTGGGACGTGAGTTTGACACCTCTGCCCTACACCATTTCTGACAGATGGCAGTCTAGTCTCTTCTTGAAAGCCTCCAGTGATGAAGCTCCCACAACTTCTAAAGGCAACTTCCATTCCATTGGTTGATTCCGCCTTATTTCTAGGTTAAATCTAGGCTGAATCTACTAAAAAGATCATAGGGGACCTTTACCCCTTTATGAAGAAAACGGATGATTGTATTATTACGGTTCATCACACAGTCAACCAGATGTTCAGAGTGGATTGGGCATTTTTATCTGCCTATTGAGACCTTTCCAATGACCTGGGATAGGCAGATTTGGATATCTGATGGTGTATAGAGATCATGGCCAGAGGTAAGTTGTTCCATGTAAAGCTGCCTTTTGCAAAGGACTGATAGGAAATTTGTATTATATTCATTTTTTTGGCAGAGCAATTTTTATAGGAAGTACATAGCCATTTCCAGATGTTCTGGCAACTAGACTTATTCATTTTTTGTTTTTAAAAAATTAAATTTAAAAATTTCAGCAATTTTTATTTGGCATAGAACTTGCACTCATAGTTTCTTCTTGCGCCTGTGTGGTTTGGATGGACTGTTTGTACCTCAAAGTATTTATCATGTAGTCCTTTAAGGTCCTTATCTGTCATGGCCACTAGGAGAAGACCTTGGTTGGGCTAGACTGCAAAGAAGTTCTGGCCTATTAATTCTACAGCAAAGTGGTATAAGAAATCTATTTATGCTTCACTTGAAATAAAGGAACCCATCATTAAAAAGGGGAAAAGGGGGCACCGATTTTGCATTTGTAATCATTTCAATAATAAGCAGCATTTTATAGTTTTCAAAGAAAGAATCCATGCATTTGGGGGCATGCAGAATTCTTCCAATTCCAGCTCTCCCTCTGAATCTAATGCCAACTGTTAACAGCAGGTTCACTTTTAATGATGGCTGTTTTTAGCGAGTGGAACTAATTTCTGGGTTAGCTCCTCTTCATCAGCAGATAAGTTGGAGGTAATGCTAATATCCAGATCACTAATGTCCCAATTTTCTTTTTTCTGTTTTTCCTCCTAATTAAATTTCAAAATTTTATCCTGTCTTCTATGAAAGAAAGAGAATATGAATTATTAAATCCCACTGAATGAAACATTTAACACAGGTTTCAGGCATCTTATGGGATTAAAACACAAGAAGGTCATAACAAATTAATATTTGCAAAAGAACATTGCTTATGAAACTATGAAACTCCACCCTAATTCCCTCATAGAAGGGACTTGCATCTGGTAGAAATATATTAGTGTAATAGATCTTCACCTAAGGAAAATTACTATCATCAGTAGAAACAATAAGGATTTTAACTTAAAGTTTCGTATCTTCTTGTGGAACCAGTGAATGCAATGTTACTCAATCCCTCCAAAGGGAAAATTGGCATTCGTGTTTTACATATCATCAATAGCCAGTTGGCAATACTTTGTGCAGTTTCTGGAAAAAACAATGTGTCCTGTGCCCGGACGTTTTTTCAATAAGAATGTCATTATTTTATATAAAAAAGATCTATAAAAGATCTGTATCTTTTCTTTTATGTACACCAAGACAAATTCCTTGTGTGTCCAATCACACTTGGCCAATAAAGAATTCTATTCTATTCTGTTCTGTTCTGTTCTGTTCTGTTCTGTTCTGTTCTGGTCTGTTCTGGTCTGTTCTGTTCTGGTCTGGTCTGGTCTGTGCTGTTCCGTTCCATTCCATTCCATTCCATTCCATTCCACTCCATTCTATTCTATTCTACACATGCATTCAATCATACTCCTCTTGATGTGTACCTACCATTTGTACCTTTATATATGAAAGCCTTTTGTGATCGGTTCTGTAGGAGATGATCAGGCTGAGCCTGAGGGAGGGGTTAAATACGTCATCAGTCTCAAGTCAATTTGCGCCCACATGAGACTTACGTCCAGCCCACCTTGAATTCTGTTGACACTTATGATATTTTCATTTTCATTTTCACTTCAGAGAAGCAAGTGGGTGGAGCTGCTTGCTGTGAGGAGGGAGTGGGGGTGAGTGCAGAGAAAAAGCGACCTGCGCGCCTAACAGCGCGTGAATCTAATCTAATCACTATAAATCAAAAATACTAGTAATATATTCAGGGTTAGCCCACTTGAGATTGTGATTTTATTCTATTTCAAAATGACTGACTTAGTTCAGTGCAATACTTGTTTTGCAGATGTCTTTCGCAGTACTCTTTTCAAATTTGGGTACTGTCCTGTTTGTAAACAAATTACTAGTCTACGTGGACAGATAACCTATCTAGAATATCAAATCTATGCTCTCCAAGCAGAAATTAGATGCCCAATTCAGCCATTCCAGCTGCCGTGCCATCAGCCCCCTCTACCACAAAGATCCTGCAGGAGAAGGGCAGTACAGAAAACTGTGGGATCTGGCAGGGTAAAAGCTGTGAACCATAAACATAAAGCATTTGCAGTGTCCCAGTATAACAGATATAGTGCCTTTGCTGACCACAATAGGGACACTAAAGTAACAGATCAAGATAGTTGTGATACTGATAACTCAAACAATCAGGGAATCATGGTCTGAGACAAACTTAGTTTGGAAAGGGAAAAGTGTGAATCAGGTTGTTGTGGCTCCAGCCCCCGAACCTGGCCCCATGCCTGAAAGTGACTCCAAGAGTGAGGGGGAAGGGCCAGTAAGGCTTCCCTCAGAAGCACCGATTCCTTTGGCCCGGCTCCAGGAGCCATAACCAGGCCAGTCGGAGGACGTAATGAGGCTGACATCCCCTGATTCCTCCCTTCCTCAGGCTATGCCTTCATACGCAGCTGATAATCATACTAATCAAGCCTGGATTGACCCGTGCTTCAGAAGATTAGAGAGGCGGCATCATCTCAGTTCCACGGGAAGCAAATTAGCTGAACCGTGTCGAAGTGAGCTGAAGGCTTAATCTGTTTGAACTTTTTGGCAGGCAGCTCGTTTTCTCGACCAGGACTAATAGGAGCTGTGAACCCACTGGCTGTAGGCCAGCTCGTTACTACAAAGCGAGAATGGAGACAGAATACAGGTATTACAGATCGATCACACAAGAAGAGCATGGTATCTAAAAAGAGAAGCCACCTTCTGATTGGTGATTCAATTGTAAAGGATGTAAATTTAGGAAAGGATATGGAGATTTTGAAAGAGGCCAGGTGTCTGCCTGGTGCTACTGCCAGCAGCGACAAGAGGCATATTCTTAAAATAGCCAAGAATGCCAGTAAGGATTCTGATGTTGATGCTATTATACATCTTGGCACAAATGATCGGTCCCAAAAGGATGTACTTTCTGTGCAGAATGATTTCCAGAGCTTGGGATATGAACTTAGTAGTATAGGTTGTAGGGTTATCTTTTCAGAGGTTTTACCAGTATATAAGGAACAAAAAGGTAAAGGCCAGCATTTAGTGGAGTTTAATGTGTGGCTAAAGGAGTGGTGTAAAAGGGAAGGCTTTGGTTTTATTAGTCATGATGTCTGCAACTGGTCCAATAAAAAACTGTACAAAACTTTCTAATATTGACCTCACCCCATTCCTAAGAGGACCATAAGGGGTGTGCATAAGAGCACAAACATGCATACCGCTCCTGTCCTATTGTTTTTCTTTTTCTCCTTCTTACATATATATATATGCTTATTCCTCCTAATATTTACTCTTACATATGTTTATACACTATATAATCTTTTCTGTATGATACTTATATATATTGTTGTGACAAAATAAATAAATAAATAAATAAATAAATAAATAAATATTTATTTATTTATTTAGATTTTTATACCGTCCTTCTCCCGAAGGACTCAGGGCGGTGTACAGCCAAAGTACAGCCAAATAGAGATGGATTACATCCATCAAAGAAAGGGACTGAGTTACTTAGCAATAAATTCACAGATTTTCTGGATAAACATTTAAACTGAATAGCGGGGACAGAAAATTAATTGATACAGAACATTTCTGTCCTCAGCAATCCAAATTTAATAGGGTTATCAGTGCATGTAACATAGATGTCTGTGTGGGTAAGATTATCAGCCCTGCTGTCAAGCAAAACCAAGCATTTAATAGTGAGTGCCATACCATGTGCACTAATCCAACAGGTGGCAAGAAAGTAGGGGCAGTCAGGCACAACACAGGTTATGTAGACAGTAAACACAAGGTCAATCAAAATGGACTCAAATGTCTATACACCAATGCACAGAGTATGAGGAATAAACAGGGTGAATTAGAAATTCAAGTAAATGAGGGCAGATATGATATTGTTGCCATTAGGGAAACTTGGTGGGATGAAACCCACAAATGGAACATACAGCTAGAGGGATATAAATTATTTAAAAGAAATAGACCAATTAAAAGAGGAGGTGGAGTTGCACTATATATAAGAAATAACTACATCTCTACAGAAATAGAGCACAACAATGATGAAAATTATCTTGAATGCATTTGGGTCAATATAAAAGTGGGGGGGAAATGATACTGCCATAGGTCTATACTATAGGCCACCCAACCAAACAGAGGAAGTAGATGAACTTTTTGCTAGTCAGCTAACTAAGGTATGTAGGAAGCACACCACAGTAGTAATGGGGGATTTTAACTACCCTGACATCAACTGGGAAACAAACTCTGCACCAAGTGGAAGATCCAATAGGTTCCTCACAAACCTAGCAGACAACTTCATTTTCCAAAAAGTAGAGAAGGAAACAAGGGGATCAGCCACATTGGACTTAATTCTCACTAACAGAGATGAAATGATAGAAGGTGTTGAAGCTACAGGAACCTTGGGGGCAAGTAATCATGCAATATTGGAATTCAGATTAATTCAAGCAGACTAATCTCATTGCATTCTTTGACAAAGTGACAAAATTAGTAGACCAAAGGAATGCTGTCAATATAATTTACTTGGACTTCAGTAAAGCATTTGATAAAGTAGACCATAACCTACTACTAAATAAAGTAGAAAAATGTGGGTTAGACAGCACCACCACCAGATGGATTCGTAACTGGCTGACCAACTGCACTCAACTTGTAGTCCTCAGTGGAACTACATCCACATGGAAGGAAGTAGGCAGTGGAGTACCCCAAGACTCTGTTTTAGGCCCAGTACTCTTCAACATCTTCATCAATGACTTGGACAAGGGGATAGATGGGGAACTCATCAAATTTGTAGATGACACCAAGCTGGCAGGAATAGCCAACACTCCAGAAGATAGGCTCAAGATACAGAAGGATCTTGACAGACTTGAACATTGGGTGCTATCTAACAAAATGAAATTCAACAGTGAAAAAAGTAAGGTTCTATATTTAGGCAAAAAACTCAAAATGCACATATGTGGTACCTTGCTCAATAGTAGTACCTGTGAGAGGGATCTTGGAGTCCTAGTGGACAACCATTTAGATATGAGCCAGCAGTGTGCAGCGGCTGCTAAAAAAGCCAACATAGTTCTGGGCTGCATAAACAGAGGGATAGAATCAAGATCATGTGAAGTGTTAATACCACTTTATAATGCCTTGGTAAGGCCAAACTTGGAATACTGCATTCAGTTTTGGTCACCACGATGTAAAAACGATGCTGAGACTTTAGAAAGAGTGCAGAGAAGAGTAACAAAGATGATTAGGGGATTGGAGGCTAAAACATATGTAATGTATTTGAATTTTAGGAGGGAAATTTGGGCGGGAAAATGCACGTTGCTGATTGGCTGATGCCTCAGCTAAAATACTATTTAAAGAGGGGGTTTTGCCTGTTGGCTTTTGCTGGGATCACAATAAACTAAAGAGCTGTTGTCACTTGTATCATCTCCTGCCTCTTCATTGCCCGAACTTAACAATGGCGACGAAGGTGGGATCTTGAAGGCAGTGAGACTAGGAACAGAGCTGAAGGAGCGGCTTAGTTTAAAACCCAGCCAGTATCAAGAGCGGATACATAGCGATGTCTAGCTATTCGCCGCCAGCGCCATTCGACCCAGCCAAGGAGAAATGGGGGTCGTACGTGGCTCGTTTCAAGTGTTTCCTCGAAGCTAACGAACTGCAAGGAGTATCAGATAATTGGAAGCGCGCTTACTTCCTGAGTCACTGTGGGACAGAAGTCTTCGATACCGCCGAATCGCTGTCGGAACCAATGCCGGTACAGTCAGTGCCATGGCAAACGCTACAGACGATGCTACGAGCACACTACGCGCCGGTGCCATCGAAGTTTGTACAAAGGTTCGAGTTGAGGCAAAGAGTTCAATGACAGGGCGAATCGATAAGCGTGTACATGGCCGCATTAAGGAAAGCCGCAAACCACTGTGATTATAGAGACTTGGAGGACTCTTTATTAGAACAACTCATTGTTCTAATAACTCATTGACTGGTCAGGGACATCCGACTACAGAGGCGGCTGCTGTCGAAAAGCAACCTAACCCTGGCGATAGCCCTGGATGAGGCCAGGGCACATGAGATGTCCACCAAAGCGGCGGAAACCTTAGTTTAGTTTTATAAATTTTTAAAATGCTAGGCTAATTATAATAAGTTTCTTAATTTCTATTTTAAATTGTACATTGTATTGTTATTTTTTACTGCTGCCTGAGTCCTTCGGAAGAAGGGCGGTATAAAAATCAAATAAATAAATAAATAAATAAATAAAAGCCGAACACGCCGAATGCCGCGGCAAAAGCAACGCCAGTCCACAGCGAAGGAATCCAGACCGAATCGGACGGTGAAGAAGAGGAAGAGGTTTTCCACACCGGGAGGCCGGAGAGAGGCGACCGGGACGAGTGCGTGAGTTGCGGAGGCCAACACCAACGACAGAATTGCAGGTTCAAAGACGCAATTTGTTGGCGGTGTGAAAAGAAAGGACACATAGCTCAGGCCTGTCGAGCCTCCCAACCTTCCCGCCAAAAATTCAAACCGGCCAATCAACAGGGCGCCGGTTCCGCGAAGCGGCCAGGGATTGGCCAATTCAAAAAAGGCGCAAAGTCGAATCACACCACTGTGCGAGTGGGCCACGCATCAACACAACTAGAAAAAAAAATTCACTAAGACCTACATCGAAGGAGTGCAGTGTAAATGGAGGTGGATACCGGCTCATCAATCACGATTATGTCCTGGGACACGATCGCACGGGACCTGCCAGAAGTCGCGAAACGACAGCTGCAACCCCAAAAGCTGAGAGTGCAAGACTACCAGGGAAACCGGATCCCTGTTAAAGGAGCCACAACGGTCAGAGTAAGATATGGACAATTCAAGAAAACCCTGCCGATCACCATCGTTGACGGAAACCTTTCCAGCTTACTGGGACTGGACTGGTTTCGAGCCCTAGGAATGGGCATAACCGGGTTCCACAACAATGGAGTCAACCTGAAGGACGAATTGTTGAAGGAATTCGAGGACGTTTTTCAAGACAGCCTGGGCAAGTATGTGGGGACCCCCATATCATTCAGTTTAGACCCCCAGGTAGCTCCCATTAGACTAAAACCTAGGAGAGTTCCATTCACTCTCAAACCCAAGATAGACAGGGAATTAGACAAACTAGTAAACCAAGGAATACTAGTCCCCGTCGACCATGCAAAATGGGAGACACCGTTAGTGACACCAGTCAAACCGGATGGATCGGTCCGGATTTGTGCTGACTATAAGGCAATGCTTAACAAAGCATTGCAAAAGAGTGCTTACACCGTTCCCGTAGTGCAACATTTGTTGCACTCGTTAGGGCAGGGACAGGTCTTTGCCAAACTCGATCTGGCTCAAGCCTACCAACAATTACCGGTAGACAATGGAACGGCTGAAGCGCAGACGATTGTCACACATCGGGGCGCTTTTAAATGCACTCAACTTCAATTCGGAGTTAGTGTAGCCCCCGGGTTATTCCAAAACCTAATGGAACAACTCCTACAAGGTCTACCGGGAGTAGTTCCATATTTCAACGATGTACTGGTATCAGCAGAAAACTTGGAAAAATTAGGGGTCAAATTGCGGAAGATTTTGGACATTTTCAGGTCTGCGGGGCTTAAGGTTAAACTCAACAAATGCCAGATAGGAGTTGAATCTGTAGAATTCTTGGGTTACCGGATAGATAAGGAAGGCATCCACCCAACGGAGAGCAAAGTATGAGCCATTAGAAAGGCCCCACTCCCAAAAAACAAAACAGAATTACAAGCATTACAGACCTTTATTGGGACTGTTGGCGGGGGACCGTCCAACACCGGTTGCATTATCACCCAGGCTGACCCGTTGGACTATTTTCCTGGCAGCATATTCGTACAAACTGTCTCACCGACCGGGCAAGGACTTGGGACATGCGGACGCTTTAAGTAGGTGCCCGTTGCCAGAGACTATTGAAGACCCGACCCCAGGGACGCCCGTCTTGATGATTGACTTTTTGGACTCTGGCCCAGTCACATCTATGAACGTGACTAGGGCATCTTACAAAGACATTGTCGTTAGAACTGTGATCGGTTGGGTGCAGAGGGGATGGCCCGCTGCACTGGGGGATCGTTTCAAAGAGTTTACAAAAAAGCGTTCGGAACTATTGGTACAAGGGGGTTGTCTGTTATGGGGGGATAGAGTGGTTATTCCGGAAAAATTACGAGGGCATGTGTTGGAACTATTGCATGTGGGCCACCCAGGGATTGTGAGGATGAAAAGCCTAGCGAGAAGTTACGTGTGGTGGCCACAAATGGATAAAGACATTAGCGACCGGGTAGGGAAATGCCAAGCATGTCAAGAATCAAGGCCACTACCCCCAACAGCCCCCATTAGGGATTGGGAGAAACCCCAGGGTCCTTGATCCAGGATCCACATAGATTTTGCCGGGCCGTTCCATGTGCAGACCTTCTTAATTGTGGTAGATGCCTACTCGAAGTGGTTAGAAATTTTACTCATGAAAACCACAACAGCGGAAGCGGTAATCACAGTCTTGAGGTATCTATTTGTGACACACGGGTTGCCCGACACTCTAGTGTCCGATAACGGCCCACAGTTCACGGCCACCCAGTTTGAGGGGTACTTGGCAGAAGAGGGCATCCGACATGTCCTCTCGGCACCTTTCCACCCGGCGACGAATGGACTTGCAGAACATTTCGAACGCAGTGCCAAGGAAGCGCTATCTAGAATTAGCCCAGGAGATTGGCAATCCAAAATTGATACCTTCCTGGCAGTCCAACATAGAACTCCCTGTGTGACCACCGGCCACATCCCATCGGAGTTATTAATGGGTAGAAGACTCCGGTGCCCCCTAGATCGGTTAAACCCAACATACTCCCCTGATGTATGCACAAAGGGAAGAACCAGAACAATGACAACAGGTGACCCGGTATGGGCACATAACTATAGTGAGGTCCCAGCGTGGCTTAAGGGAACAATTGTAGGAGTGACGGGCCCAAAGTCATACATAGTGGACATGGGGGATGGCCGAGTGTGGAGACGCCACATAGATCAATTACGAAAAAGAATACATAACAATCCAGAAACCAAACAGCCAGACCCTGACTATCCAATATTTGAACCAACAGCTAACTCAAACCCGAGGTGATTGGAGGACTTAGCTGAGTCTGAAGAAGTCCAGCGACACCAACCGGCTCCTCCAGAGGACAGCAGGGACGACTCTGCCAATAATCCAGGGCCAGATGACCCAGAGGTGGAGCTGGGAGGAACAAACAGTCCCTCCGACCAGCTCGACTCACTCCCAGGGAATGAATTGCGCAGGTCAGAAAGATTAGGAGATGCCCTGTCTACCTGCGTGACTATGTGGAAAAATAACATGCAAAAAAAACTATGTAAATATGGTGAAATGTGTTCTGGGAGGGGACGAGTGTAATGTATTTGAATTTTAGGAGGGAAATTTGGGCGGGAAAATGCACGTTGCTGATTGGCTGATGCCTCAGCCAAAATACTATTTAAAGAGGGGTTTTTGCCTGTTGGCTTTTGCTGGGATCACAATAAACTAAAGAGCTGTTGTCACTTGTATCATCTCCTGCCTCTTCATTGCCCGAACTTAACAACATATGAAGAACGGTTGCAGGAACTGGGTATGTCTAGTTTAATAAAAAGAAGGACTAGGAGAGACATGATAGCAGTGTTCTAATATCTCAGGGGTTGCCACAAAGAAGAGGGAGCCAGGCTGTTCTCCAAAGCACTGAGGGTAGAACAAGAAGCAATGGGTTGAAGCTAATCAAGGAAAGAAGTAACTTAGAACTAAGGAGACATTTCCTGAGAGTTGGAACAATTAATAAGTGGAACAACTTGCCTGCAGAAGTTGTAAATGCTCCAACACTGGAAATTTTGAAGAAACTGTTGGATAACCATCTGTCTGAGATGGTGTAGGGTTTCCTGCCTGGGCAGGGGGTTGGACTAGAAGGCCTTCATGGTCTGTTTTTATTTTTATTACTATTACTATTACTATTATTATTATTATTATTATTATTATTATTATTATTATTATTATTATTACTATTATTATTATCATCATCATCATCATCATCATCATCATCATCTACTGCCAATTTGCTTTGACTGTTAGTAGTTCAGATTCTTGCAGAGAATTAACATACAATAAATTTTTAGTCATTTGTACTGCCTGGACTTCTGATTTCCTGTGCTTTACAGGCATTCAAATTGCCTTGCACCCCAGATTGGTTAATTAGCTAGTTAGGTAGTGTTAAATTGGACCAGTTCTTGGCAGCTGCATATTTAAATACTGTCCACTTTCACCTGTTCCCAGAGATAATTTGAAATTTCCTTCTACCATCTTATCTTTTGTCTTCTTCTATTTCACTCAACCTTGACAGACATAGTTGTTTTTTCTACTACATCATCCCGTTCCACATAAACCCACAGTGTCAGCCTTAATTCGCTCCAGGACTGATTGATTGTTTCTTCTTACAGTCTGTGGCACTCTTAATAACTTTCTCAAAGTCCATAATTCAAAAGGGTCTATCTTCTTTCTCCTGCTTTTTCTTGTGCCCAGATTTTTCAGCTGCAGATTAAAATTGGAAAAACAGTGCTTGATTGATGGTAATGTTTATGCTAATTGAAATGTTCTTAGTGTTTTGCATCCTCTTTTAAAATTTCCAGTGCACTCTACCATAGGAATCATCTTTTTTCACCCTCCATCTTGATCTAATCTTGCAAAAAGAAAAGAAAAGAAAAGAATCTACAACCTTCTCTTTTTTGCATTTGGTGGAATGTGTGATTTTAATTCTTCTTTGAGCCACCTAGGATCGTTAGATGAGATAGCTAGCTAGCTAAACAAACAAACAAACAAACAAACAAACAAACAAACAAACAAACAATCAAGCCAGGAATTCATTAAATATGTTATTTGACATAATCTGTGTCTATTTAATATTTAGCCCTAACTTAGATTGCTAGGTGTCCTTGAGGACTGGGTAATGGTGGAGGTAGAATTGTCTATGGTTCTGGAATGAAAAATATACACACCCATGCACAGAAACTTCAGGATGGTATTTGAGGATCTCTGCATTATTATAGCTAAATACTCAAGCTGATCTTTTGTAGAGCCAGAGGCATGAAGTACCCCTCCCAAGTATTTCAAGCTAGAAACCTGTCGTATTAAATTTTTTTTCATTTTTAGACAGAAAGACCATCAGAGATTTTGAACTCCATAAATCAAGTTAGACAATGTTAAATGTGCATGAAAAAAACAAGTGTGAGCTTGAATTAAAGTTGTTATGTGACCAGGTTTGGTCTTCTCAGCTCAAGAATGGTTCTACCTTTGTTTGGCCTTTGCTCCTTCTCTCTGAGTCTGGTTCCCCCATTTTTTGAGAAGCTAATTTTGAGCTCCCCAAAGAATACCTCACTTCCCTACCTGGTACTTTTTCCTGCATTTCTCTATCAACATTACTCTAATTTCAATTATCAAGCTAAAAGAGGCCATCAACCTGTCTACAGATTATAACTTATTCTCCAAGAATATGCTTACAACTCCCAAACCTGCATAAAAGGTTTTTCTTGCATCCACTGAACATGAAGAAGGAGAGAATATCTGAGTTTAAAGTTCTACATTTTATTGAATCTCTTCCTCTGTGACAAGCAATTCTGAGATATGACAAATATCAGTTCCTCAGGGTGCTGTCCTAAAGTAATAAAATTGTTCCCTGCTTCTGTTCAAACACTTTCTTCCTTTTCTATATGAGTCCTGGGCAGCAACCTGTGGCTACAGTTTCATTGTTTCTAAAAAAAAATTTTTTTATTTGCATTTATATCCCGCCCTTCTCTGAAGACTCAGGGCAGCTTACACTATGTCAAGCAATAGTCTTCATCCATTTGTATATTACATACAAAGTCAACTTATTGTCCCCAACAATCTGGGTCCTCATTTTACCTACCTTATAAAGGATGGAAGGCTGAGTCAACCTTGGGCCTGGTGGGACTTGAACCTGCAGTAATTGCAAGCAGCTGCTGTTAATAACAGACTGCATTAGTCTGTTGAGCCACCAGAGGCCCCTCTGGTGGCTATGGTCTCTCCATAGAGAAGACTATTGGACACCCAAAGAAAGGATCCTGTGACGATCAATGTGAGAAGCTACAAGAGAAAGCAACTCTGCCCTCATTAAAGTCTTTTCTGTTTGAATATTTCAAATATTTTTAAGAAAGGGAGAAAAAGGGAATATAGACTCTGGTGAGGTGGCAAGGTTGGGTAAGTAATAATATTACTTTTATTTAATATGGAATGGAAATGTGCAATCTTGTGGAAAATGCATTATGGCCACTCACTTGGAGATGTTCAGTAGGAACACCTAGTTTTTCAGAAAGAAATGGCTGCTGAGACAGAGTAAGGTAAAGTACTGTTTCACTTAGCAACCTCTTTGGCAGCTTTTTCTAAATTTTGTTATGAAAATGGCAACTCTTCTTTTAAAAAAAATGCACAGAAAATCTTGCTCTGCTTTATTCTGTCAAGAGGTAATCTTGCTTTAAAGTAAGACAGGAAATCTGTTTCTTTGGTTATCTCTGTTTTCTTATGCACATCCTTCCTCTCTTTCTTTCTCTGTGTTGGCTTGACCTGGAAGGTGTTGTTGTTGTTGTTGTTGTTGTTGTTGTTGTTGTTGTTGTTGTTCTTCTTCTTCTTCTTCTTCTTCTTCTTCTTCTTCTTCTTCTTCTTCTTCTTCTTCTTCTTCTTCTCCTCCTCCTCCTCCTCCTCCTCCTCCTCCTCCTCCTCTTCCTCCTCCTCCTCCTCCTTGTTACTATCACCCATCTCCTCCCACTTATGACTGCATAACTGTAACTTTGTTGCATGTATCCTTACAATTTATATCAATATTGATTATTTCCTGATTGCTTATTTGTATCCTATGACTATCATTAAGTGTTTTACCTTATGATTCTTGACAAATGTATCTTTTCCTTTATGTACACTGAGAGCATATGCACCAAAGAGCCGCAGTGTGGCTCAGGCTGTAAGAAGCCTGTTATTAAAATACAGCTGCCTGCAATTACTGCAGGTTCTAGTCCCACCAGGTCCAAGGTTGACTCAGCCTTCCATCCTTTATAAGGTAGGTAAAATGAGGACCCAGATTGTTGGGGGGGCAATAAGTTGACTTTGTAAATATACAAATAGAATGAGACTATTGCCTTACACACTGTAAGCCGCCCTGAGTCTTCGGAGAAGGGCGGGATATAAATGTAAATAAATAAAAAAAAATCTTTGGGTGTCCAATCACACTTGGCCGATAAAGAATTCTATTCTATTCTATTCTAGTCTAGTCTAGTCTAGTCTATTTATTCTATTCTATTCTATTCTATTCTATTCTATTCTATTCTATTCTATTCTATTCTATTCTATTCTATTCTATTCTATTCTTCTTCCTCTCCTCCTCCTCCTCCTCCTGCTGCTTTTTTCTCATCAGCAACAGGAAATATTCTTTCTCCAAACAAACAATAAACCATTTTTGAAGTCAGAATGAAAAGGTTTTCCTGCTAAATTTTATATTAGATAACCCACTTAAATAATAGTTTGCACACATCAGTGCCAAATGAAAAATCACACTAAAGAGATTTATTACTTCTTGATACGGGACAAGATTTTTCCAGGCCTTTCCTTAAGAGCCTATTTTCAGCACACAGTTTGAATCTGTAATTGAAATCACAGAAAGATGGACAAGCCTCAACCATATATAGAGTTAATTTTATTTTGATTTCAGGATGCTTGTATCAAATCACACTCAGGATTAAGACTTCACATCTTTTATTCCCTTTTTTGCTTTGATGTGATATGTTTAAACTGATTTGGCTGGAGTCAGTGAACTTTCCCTTTCAATAATCTGCATTTTAATGCTCCCCAAAATAAATACTGCTTTATTGTTGTGGCACTTTGAGAGTTATTAAGATTGTTACAGCCTAACATTATGCTTCATAAAAGAGGTTGGGTGACAGCTTTTCAGGTGGGAGAATGGTGAAAATAGAAAAAAGATGCAGGGATGAAGGGAAAAGATGAGCCAAAGAGACAGAAGGTTGAACAAAGAGCCTAGGAATAGGATATGTGTGGTGGAGAGGAAGCCAAAACAGGTCAACTGCAGCCCTTCTTGATCCCTCATCTTGTCAGGAAGAAGGATAGCAATGCAACTAAATGGAGGCAGGCAGGAAGAGAAGCAAGATTTCACAAATAGACATGAAAATAAGATATTGTAAATACTGTAACACCCTGGGTCATTCCGATGCTTTCCAGACATGTTGGAATGCAAATCCAATACATACTGTCCCATATGCCTGCCACAAAAAAGAGGAAATCAACCTATTTTCCAAAGCACCAGAAAGAAAGACAAGAAACAATGGATGGAAACTAACCAAGGAGACAAGCAACATAGAACTAAGGAGTTATTTCCTGACTCTGAGAACAATCAGTCAGTGGAAGAGCCTGCCTCTAGAGGTTGTGGGTGCTCCATCGCTGGAGGTGTTCAAGAAGAAACTGGACAGCTGCCAGAACTGCCATTATACGCTGAGCTTTGCATTTGCTAGCTGCCAGTCTGCCATGAAATATGATGGAGGGGGAAGAAAGCTGGAGAGGAGGGGGGGAAGGCTAACAACTCATTGTAACTTCCAGAGGTACCATCTCAAGGTCAAAGCCCTGGGAATGGAATGGAATGGCTTACCAACTAGCCTGCCATTGAAGAGACTGTCCCCAAAACAATTTATTCAAATATAATTAGACAATAAGGGGCCAGCAGCGGGAAGGAACTGGATGGGGAAAGTTAACTGGGAAACTTTGGTATGCGAACTTCTGTTCTGGTGTTGCTATACTGTATTACACTTGGCTTTTAGGAAAATATATCTTTCAACATGAATGGAGTTGAAATCCAACAGGTTCTGACAGGTTCTGGAGAACCGTTGTGGAAATTTTGATTGGTTCAGAGAACCAGTGGCGGAAATTTTGATTAGTTTGGAGAACTGCCAAATACCACCTCTGGCTGGCCCCATAGTGGGGTGGGAATGGGGATTTTGCAGTATCCTTCCCCTGAAGTAGGGTGGGAATGGAGATTTTCCAATATCCTTCCCCCAAGAGTGGGGAGGGAATGGGGATTTTGCAGTATCCATCCCCTGCCACGCCCACCAAGCCATGCTCACCAAGCCACACCATGCCCACCAAGCCACGCCCACAGAACTGGTAGTAAAAAAAATTGGATTTCACCACTGAGTTGAGGGTTTTTTCTTGCCTAAAGTTGCAGCAGGTCTGATAACAGGCACTTGTCTTGAATGGTATGGGGTCTCCTGCTTGAGCCGGGGGTTGAACTAGAAGATCTCCAAGATCTCTTCCATGTCTGTTATTCTGTAATGGATGTATGGATGACTAGGGATTGTGAGAATTGAGAACTGAGTCTAGTTATCTGGTCAAGGGACCTCTTGAAGCCTATTAAAAGGCACAATGGAATCGCCATCGATGATGGTTATTTTTTCAGCTCTGTTACCCTACATTTAAACTGGGTTCCAGGAAGAGGAGAAGAATGTAGCTCTACAGATAAATTAAAAAATGGGATGTGAGGTGGCAAATTGCAACGTTTTCCAAAATGAATTCGGAGCCATGGCAACTCGTGCAGAAGTGCAGTGGGTAAACTCACTCAAAATTCAAAGTTAAGGATTTGGTTTTCAATATATAATGTTTATTTAATCCATGCATTACTTGCAGCATTCTAGGATTTTCTTTTCTTCCTGGTACTTTTATGGGGCCTTAGTCCACAATCTGGGAATGAATGTGCTACACATCTGCCACTTCAGAAGTTCGAGGTGCCTGTGCTTAAGCTAACTTAAACAAACTATAATTCTATTGAGCCTGACTTGCAGGATAGTTATTTTTTCTACCTACTGGTAGTTGAAAAGAAAAGGAAAATTGAATTTATTTTCTTTTCTTCTGTGGGTGACTTGGGACACAGCAGGACAGTTATTCAAAAGTAACAACTCTTTGCTCTTTGACTTGTATTTAAAAATTCTGGTGCTGTTTTCTGTTATGTTTATCTAATGTCATTCAGTCGTGCTAAATAAGAAACAAACCAATAAAAAGGCACAGAATTTAACCTAATTCCTCCCTCCTTCTGTCTTTCTCCTTCCTTCCTTCCTTCCTTCCTTCCTTCCTTCCTTCCTTCCTTCTGATTTTATTTACTTTTTTCAACATGGGACTTTTTTGTTAGCTAAAGCTGTGCTGAAATGAGACATCTGGTGAATTTTAAGTAGCATTTCTCTTTCTTTCTTTTTGGAAAAGAATGTGGCCTGGCCTGTAGGTAATCAGGGCAATTGCACTATGCTATGTCTTCTTGAAAAGAAAAGCAACATCTCTTATTTTATATTCCATCTACCCTGTTCTTAATTGAAAAAAATGCCCAGCCGAGTTCTCATCAGCATCTGTTTCCTACATAATCATAAGCTTCTTTTGTTGCTATTTCTGCATCTATCTTCATTTCCCCCTAACATCTGCATCTTTATACATACCTTTCCATAATGTATGCAGGTTTGTATGTCATTTTCCATAATATATTGATTTCTGTATATAGGATATCCTGGAGGAGCATAACGACTAGATATTTACACAGAGGAGACAACAAAAAGAAACAGAAGCAGGGATTAACAAACTAGGAGCAAAAAGGAAATGAATAATTATTTCAGTTATATATTCTGAAGTTTAAATTACAAGAACTTATAAATAGGACTTAAGCCAATGCAGAAATATACTTTTTTCCAAAATACACTTGTTCCTTAATTCTAACTGGAATATTACAATCAGTCTTGAGTTTTATCCTTACTTGTTGTATGGGTATCTGCTGTTCCTCTGGAACTAAGGTGACAAATGGAAGTTCTGGCTCATTTTGTTCTTCACAGTTGAACTGTGAAGTCAAAATGTCGAAATGAGGTAAATTGTGTAGAGAATGAATGTGTGGTCCAAAGTCACATTATTTGCCACATGGATGAATGGAGATTTGGATCTGGAAAACCAAAATTTTAACCTCTTTGTTGTACCAATGATGTGCCCCTGAAGCACATAAAAAACTATGCTCTCCTCAAACCACAATCTGAATCAAGAGCATGGCATGGGGTTTAGTAACTACAACACTAGTGCTGGACCTTGTAGTGCAGGGGTGTCAAACTCAAGGTCTGGGGGCCAGATTTGACTTATGGGGGGCTTAGATCTGGCCCATGGGGCCACCCTGGAAACAGCAAAGGATCAGCCAAGGTGCCTCTGCGTGACCCTCCCAAGCTCCATTTTAGGCCAAGGAGGCCTCCTACTGTCAGCAAAAACTCAACTCGGGGAGGCCACATGCAGCCTGCCTGGGCTCCGTTTTTATCCATGACAGCCTCACAATCCTCTGCCAGTAAAAACAGAGCCCAGGCAGGTCACGTGTACTCCCCCGAGCCCCGTTTTTGCTGGCAGAGAGCTGCAGGAGGCTCAATGAGTGATGTTGAGTTTGCCACCCCCACCCAGGCCCCCTCACACTCCCTAAGGTCAAACCCTCCCTAAGGTCAAAGGGCCTCTGGTGGCTCAACAGACTAAGTCTGTCTGTTATTAACACAGCTGCTTGTAATTACTGCAAGTTCAAGTCCCACCAGGCCCAAGGTTGACTCAGCCTTCCATCCTTTATAAGGTAGGTAAAATGAGGACCCAGATTGTTGGGGGCAATTAAGTTGACTTTGTATATAATATACAAATGGATGAAGATTATTGCTTAACACATTGTAAGCTGCCCTGAGTCTTCGGAGAAGGGCAGGGTATAAATTCAAACAAAACAAAAAACAAACAAACACCCCAACCCTGATATGGCCCTCAATGAAATTGAGTTTGACATCCCTGTCATAGTGGTATATTCAAATTTGGGTGCAAAAATAAAAGGGGAGGCATCTCACTGTTTCATTCCAGAAACAGTGCATCTGGAATAACAGAATAAAAGAACTAGAAGGAACCTTGGGTGTCTTCTAGTCCACCCCCTTGCCCAAGGAGAAGATCCTATACCATTTCAGACAAATGGTTGTCCAATCTTTTCTTAAAAACCTCCAGTGATGGAGTACCCACAAATCAATTGGCTATTCTGCTCATCCACTGAACTGAGAGTTGAGGTCCACACAACTTAAAGTTGCCATGGTTGAGAAACACTGAGATAACAAACAGCATTTAATGAGTTCAGTTATGTTCAGCTGTGCAATTTGGAAGCCACCTGGGCAATTTAGGACAATTTATTGTCTTTCTTCCCTTTCATTTAATTTTACATTTGCTTTAATTCCTCCCAAATTCACCCAATCTTTTTCATATTGTTTCTAAGGCTACTGTCTTTGTTTGTCTTAGTTTCTCCTTCCATATGTCCTAGTCCTTTTATCTACTGACCCAGAAAGCACATGACTGGACACACATGATTTACTGAGATCAACCAAACTGTTTATATAATAAGGAGATTCTGAGCCAGCTATATAATCATCATCATCATCATCATCATCCCCCCAAGGGGTGCCGCCTTGACGTGGCGGGGGGCTTAACTGCTCCAATGAAGCTTAGAGCTGTGCTGGCAGTAGTGTAAACTACCAGCAGGTCCAACCATGCTAAAGAGATCTAGGCCGAGGACTGAGTGCACCCAACAACCCATGTAATGAATCATGGTGAAACACAACCGAAAAAAGCCTATACTGGCTCGGTTGTCACCCAGGTTAACAAGGAAACCTGGGCATCCATCGACAAGTGGGCTACAGACCATGGGTCCCATAGCTGAGCAACCAGGGCATGGGCCTGCAGAGATACTTGAAGTTGAACAACCTCAGAAGCAGCAGAAATACACTATGTCAGAGAACCGCAATGTAATGAAATGCTACTACAAAGCAGAACCAGAAAAACGGGGCTACCAAAAGAGGATGTACAAATTATGGAAACAAGAATACCCAGACTCAAGGATAACTGAATTACGATTAGCCAATCAGCAACAATTCATCACTCAGAACAAAATGCTCAGTGAAGTCAAACTTGAAGAAATACAGAAAAATTGTGAAACGGGAACACAGATTACTGAACAGCAGACTGCTGAAGCGGGAACAGAAAATGTTCCAATAACATCTGGAGCAACTGAACAGCCTGAATTTTAAGAAAATGCGGATACTTTGCAAGAACAGGATCAGCAAGGGCCTGAAGTCATCATTGAAACATCAGGAGTACTCAATGCCAGACAGCAAGAACTGAAAGTTAAAATCTTGGCACGTGCTGCAACAAATGCAGAAAGAAGGCTTCCAACATTGAAGACTATGCCTAGAAAACATTTGGTGCCATTGGTGATAGATGCGAACTATGCACTTGCAGCAGTCAAAATAACATCAATTGAACAAACAAATCAGCTTGCCTACAGTACAGCAGTTATAGTAACTGATGAACTGGGAATTTGACAGCTGCAGCCCCCTAGAAAATCGACTGGGAAACCACAGTGGAAAACCAGGTTGAAGTTGAAATTAAGAGCCTGCGAGCAGATGCAAGCAGATGCAAGCAATTTGAAGAATTGTCAGGAGAAAAAGCTGAAGAACAGCAAGATCAAGAAACATCTGATAAAAAAATATAGGCTCAGCATAAGAAAAATTGATGAAGCATTGGAAATTGTGAAGCAGAAGATAACAGCAACAACAAGAAAAATTGAAAGATTTTACGAAGCCAGAATCATCCAGTACAAACAAAATCAGTTGTTCCAATCAGATCCAAGTCAGTTCTATCAGAGTTTGAATCAGATGGGGAACATGAAAATTGAAAAACCTGAGAAAACGGCAACTACTCAGTTTTGGAAAGACCTGTGGGAGACTGAGAAAGGTTATAACAAAAATGCTGGGTGGATCAGAGATTTGGAGATGAAATTCTCCAAGAACAAAATGGACCAACTGAAAATAACTATGGAAAGCAACAGAGTGAAGAAAGTCAAGAACTGGATATTGCCGGGAAATGCATGGCTGCATGGCTTTTGGCTCAAATACCTTACCAGCCTGCATGGTAAGAATAGCCGAACATTTCAATGAGCTGTTGCAGACAGGAAACATCAGCAAATGGTTAACATCTGGGAAAACTTTCCTGATACAGAAGGATTCAGCAAAAGGGGCAACACCTGCAAATTACAGGCCAATAACATGTCTACCAACCATGCTCAAGCTGCTGACCAGCATCATAGCTGATAGGATCCAGGACTATCTAGAAGCAAATAACGTCTTGCCAGTAGAGCAGAAAGGAAACAAACAAGGAAGCAGAGGAACAAAAGATCAGCTCCTGATCGACAAAATGATTCTAGATAACTGCAAAAGCCCAAAAACAAATCTGCATACAACTTGGATTGACTACAAGAAAGCCTTTGATTCACTACCACACAGCTGGATCATCAAATGCCTGGACGTCATCGGAATATGCAAGTGCATTGATACTCTCATTGTAAATGAGAGTACCGATGGAACTGTTTATTGGAAGTGAAAGTTACGAACTGGTCAACATCAAAAGAGGGATTTTCCTGGGTGATTCTTTGTCACCTCTGTTGTTCACCATCGCTATGACCCCCCTATCAACAATTTTACAGAAAACTAACCTGGGGTATCAAACTGCTAAAAATTCACAGAAAATCTATCACCTGCTGTACATGGATGACCTGAAGTTATACGGAAAATCAGAAATTGAAATCCAGTCACTGACCAATACAGTTCGCATTTTCAGCACTGACATCAGCATGGAGTTCGGCTTGGACAAATGCACCACAGTGGCACTGAAGAAAGGGAAGATTGTAGAAAGTGATGGAATTGAAATGCCAAATGGACAAACCATCAAGTGCCACCAACCTGAAGCCTATAAATACCTGGGCATACTGCAGTTGGACAACATCAAGCATGGGCAAGTGAAAAATTTGGTCAGCAAAGAATACATACAAAGGATCAGAAAACTTCTAAAAAGCAAATTGAATGGCGGTAATACCATCAAGGCTATAAATATCTGGGCCATACCCATCATCAGATATACTGTTGGGATTGTAAACTGGACACAGGCATAGCTGGACAGCCTGGATAGGAAAACAAGAAAACTGTTGACCATACACTATGCGCTGCACCCGTGTAGTGATGTTTGCCCAGAAAAGTAGGCAGCAGAGGACTTTTGCAAGTGAAGCAGATAGTCGAAGAAGAGAAACATGCTCTGGCAGATTATGTGAAAGACAATGTTGAACCAGCTTTGAAGGAGGTCAACAAGAGGAAGCTGCTAAAAGTACAGCAAACCAAGTATCAATATAGGAAAACAGTGATGCAAACTTGAGTTGACAGCTGGTGCAACAAAGCACTGCATGGACAGCTCCTTGACAAGATCCAAGGAAAGTAGATAAAGAAAAAACCTGGTTATGGCTGACCAATGGAACACTGAAGAAAGAAACGGAAAGCCTGATTCTTGCAGCCCAAGAACAAGCCATCAGAACGAATTTAATTAAAGCCAGAATAGAAAAATCTGCTGATGACCCCAAATGCAGACTCTGCAAAGAAGTGGATGAAACCATTGATCACATACTGAGCTGCTGCAAGACAATAGCTCAGACTGACTACAAACAACGTCACAACACAGTTGCTCAGATGATCCACTGGAACTTGTGTCATAACTACCATCTGCCTGTAGCAAAGAACTGGTGGGACCATAAGCCTGAAAAAATGATCAAAAATGAGCATGCAAAACTACTGTAGGACTTCCAAAGACAGACTGACAAAGTTTTGGAACACAATACCCCGGATATTACAATTGTGGAGAAGAAAAAAGTGTGGATTGTCGACATTGCCATACCTGGTGAGAAACGACGACGAGAAACAACTTGAAAAACTCATCAGATATCAGGACTTGAGAATCGAACTGCAGAGACTCTGACAAACCAGTGCAGGTGGTTCCAGTGATACTTGGCACACTGGGTGCTGTGCCTAAAGACCTAGGCAAGTACTTAAAAACAATTGGTGCTGACAAGATCACCATTGGTCAGCTGCAGAAGGCCACCTTACTGGGATCTGCTTGCATAATTCGCCGATACATCACACAGTCTTAAACGCTTGGGAAGTGTTCGACTAGTGATTAATGATACAAAATCCAATATAGTTATCTCATTTGCTGTGTATACTGTCATTTTGTGTTTAATAGTAATAATAATAATAACAACAACAACAACAACAACAACAGCAACAACAACAACAACAGCAACAGCAACAGCAACAACAACAACAACAACAACAACAACAACAACAACAACAACAACAGCAACATTCTCTTCCAGGCTGCTTCTCCTCATCTGACCTACTTTTCTTCTTCTATCTCTATCTGCTTCTTGGCTGCTTCTTTGGATCTACTATTAAAGAGGAATTTCCCTTCAAAATGCAAACACCTTCATGCTTGAAGCGCTGAATCCACCAAGCTATTCATGCCTATGAAACCAATTCATGTCAGTCCATTTTAAACTGGAAATATATCCAACAATTAATTTTGCTGTTTTCCACCTCCTCTTGGAAATTTCAAGGGAGGTTGATTCTGTTTATCATGAAAGCAGCTCCTTTGCTTCAGTACAGCTCTTGCCACTTAACCAGATGGAACCTTGGAGAGGTCTCTGAACTGTTGGTGTTTAATTAAGCAATGTAAGGTATGACTGATGAACCTTTGGGAGCTGGTGATGCTATGCACAGTTTTTTAAAAAAAATATATATGCAAAGAGCCAAAATGCAAATTCAGGACAAGAGCAGGATATATTAGTTCTGGATAACTGAAGGCATGGATTTCAAAGCTCTGAGGATGCTCAGGATTCAGTCCTTTATCTTTAGAGCTAGTTCTCTGTAGATATTCCCACCATTTTCACTCTTATAAGAGTAAGCATTCACATTGCACATTTAAGAATCAGTGGAGGCATTAAAATGTTATAACAATCCACTAAAAACTATGGAGATTGTGAGCAGCAAAAGACATGGAGAATAGTTGGTGTGTTTGAATATCTGAGAGCCAGAAGTCCTTACTGATCTATGTGAAATGAGTCAGAATAACAAAATAAAAGAGTTGGAAGAGGCACCAGAGATGTCTTCTGCTCTAGCAGGAGACCTTAAACCATCCCAGACAAGTGACTGTCCAGTCTCTTCTTAAAAGCTTCCAGTGATGAAGCATCCACAACTTCTGAAGGCAATTTATGGTTCTCACTGTTAGGAAATTACTCTTTAGTCTAGGTTGCTTCTCTCCTTGATTAGTTTCCATCCGTTGCTTCTTATTTTGCCTTCCGGTGCTTTGGAGAATAGGGTGACCTACTCTTCTTTGTGGCAGCCCTTTAGATATTGGAATACTGCTATCATGTTATAAATCTACATGTTTCTTCACTGCTTGGACTATTTCTACATAAAATCTACTTAGTGGAGGAATATTTTCTGAAACTGCTCTAGACAGGACAGGAAGGGGTGGCCAGATGTGGACCCAAGTCATTTAATTCAAAAAACTATGTGAAATTCAAATTCAGTTCTTCTGTTGAGAAGTAAGCACCATTTGCAAGTTCAGTTATTTACCCTCTTATTTGGTTGTGGAACAGTTGACTCTTAACTCAAAATTCAATGTTCAGAAATGTGTCAGGTTATTTTTTGATTAAGAACCTACATTTTCTTCTCTACAATCCTTTTTGTGAACATGTATAAATCCTACACATCAAAAGGATTACAAAACACCATTGTATGCAAATTAATGAGAGGATACTACCATTTGTAACAGGCAGATGAATTCTTTGTTTTCTGCTTGCATCATAGGTACTAAGCATCCTGTCAAATGAATTTGATTCTTTCTAAACCTCCTGATCTATATTTGCTATCATTACTCCTAATTACATTTTGACTAAGAGCCATAGTAGTTCAGGTTACAATGCAGTACTGTCGGCTCACTGCTCACTCCAGGAGTTCAATCCTGAGCAGGTCAAGGTTAACTCAGCCTTTCATCCTTCTGAGTTCAGTAAAATGGGGACCCAGATTGTTAATATGCTGACTCTGAAAACTGTTTAGAGAGGTCTTTAAGCACTGTGAGGTGGTATATAGGTTTAAGTGCTATTGTTATTGCTGTTACATTTATAACCCATCTTACTCCAGAAGTTCTAGGTAGTATATAAATAACATTGGTATTTTAATATGACCATACTTGGTAGCACACTTGAACCATACCTTAGTAAGATCACACTTGGAATATTGCATCCAGTTCTGCTCACCACAATATAAAAAAGATGTTTAGACTCTGGAAAGAGTACAAAGAAGATCAATAAAGATGATTAGGGGGTTGGAGGTGAAAACATGTGAAGAATGGTTGCAGGAATTGTGTATGTCTAGTCTAACAAGAAGAAGGACTAGGGGTGATATGTATTTATTTATTTATTTTTATTTATTTATTATTCATATTTATATACCGCCCTATCTCCCGAAGGACTCAGGGCGGTTCACAGGCATATAAAACACTTATATACAATTTAAAATAAACATTAAAAAACTTATTCTAATGCCCAAATTATTAAAACTAGAAATATAAATATTAAGACCAATTTAAAACCCCTATAAAATTTAAAATCTACGCCAGTCCTGCACAGATGAATAAGTGTGTCTTGAGCTCGCGACGGAAGGTCCGGAGGTCTGGAAGTTGACGGAGTCCTGGGGGGAGTTCGTTCCAGAGGGTGGGAGCCCCCACAGAGAAGGCCCTTCCCCTGGGCGTCGCCAGACGACACTGTCTAGCTGACGGCACCCTGAGGAGTCCCTCTCTGTGAGAGCGCACGGGTCGGTGAGAGGTATCCGGTAGCAGTAGGCGGTCCCGTAAATAACCCGGCCCTATGCCATGGAGCGCTTTGAAGGTGGTTACCAAAACCTTGAAGCGCACCCGGAAGGCCACAGGTACCAGTGCAGCCTGCGCACGATTGGTGTCATACGGGAGCCACGAGGGGCTCCCTCTATAACCCGCGCAGCCGCATTCTGAACTAACTGCAGCCTCCGGATGCCCTTCAAGGGGAGCCCCATGTAGAGAGCATTGCAGTAATCCAGGCGAGACGTCACGAGGGCGTGAGTGACCGTGCATAAGGCATCCCGGTCTAGAAAGGGGCGCAACTGGTGCACCAGGCGAACCTGGTAAAAAGCTCTCCTGGAGACGGCCGTCAAGTGATCTTCAAAAGACAGCCGTTCATCCATGTCTAGTCTAACAAGAAGAAGGACTAGGGGTGATGTGTATGTCTAGTCTAACAAGAAGAAGGATAGCAGTGTTTTGATATTTTAGGGGCTGCCACAAAGAAGATGGAGTCAACCTATTTCCCAAAGCACCAGAAGGCAAAACAAAAATGATGGATAAAAACTAATCAAGGAGAGAAGCAATCTAGAATTAAGGAGAAATATCCTGATGGTGAGAACAATCAGTCAATGGAACAGTTTGCCTCCAAAAGTTTTGGGTGCTGCATCACTGGAGGGTTTCAAAAATAGACTGGACAGCCATTTGTTAGAAATGCCATGGAGTCTCTTGCTTGAGCAGGAGGTTGGACAAGAAGACCTCAAGATCCTTTCCAGCTCTGTTATTCTATCACAATATTACAGGTTTTTTTTAAAAAAAGGAACAGGTTTTTCTAGATATTTCTTCGTAGTCTCCCGTCCAAGTATTAACCAGACTTCAATTGCCTTATTTTAGACAAGTGCTGCAGCTGTCAAAAGTAATTCACTCTTTCACCTAGTTGCTTCTTCCCTCTTAGCTTGACTACAATCGGGAGGTGGGTGGTTAGAATGTCGGGGTGGGAATAGAGCGTCAAGACTCTGTCTGCAGATTGCTGCCTGTTGCCAGCCCCAAGGTCACACAGTGCAGGTGTTTGAATGGCCCAGACTGTTCCCATAACAAAAGAAGCAGGTGTAATTGGACAAAGCAATGGACTGAGGGGGATGGCCAAATGGAAAAAGCAAATTTGTGAGGTAAAACCAGAGCTGGTTTTGCTTCTTCTGTGCCAATGTAGTGTATTCAATAAAGTTTTACTTTTGGGAAACACAATGTCCCAGGAGTACTGTTTTGGGATTCTCTAGCTGGACAGTTGAGAACCGCTTGTGGTGACTTCGGTGCTATGGAAATGAACAGACACAAAATTCACCTGTAAAAGAATCTCCATTACAAACCAGCATGCAAAGCCATACAGATAGCAGAAGAGACTTCAAAGTCTGGGTCACAGGGAATGAGGCCAAATACTTTTAAATATTTGATCAGCTAGAACAGAGAGATGTCTTCCATTGGGGATTTACCTAATCTGTTTCACTTCACTTGCATGCCAAAGTGCCAATACTTGCTCCACGCTAGTTCTTCTGATTAGATCAAACACATTCACTAGTCCTTCAGTTAAAGTGAAATCTTGGAATAACTATAGACAAAAGATGGCTTTTCATGAGAAAGTATCAAGTACTGAAATCCGGTCGAGTTCACTTGTAATGATCAAGAAATTTGAGAAGAAGGGAACAAGAATGCTGCTCATATCTGATCATAGCCTTCTATAGTACGAGTGGTGTGGTGGCAATCAGGAGGCTGTAAGTTTGATCCTAGATTGATGCAGATATTTTTCTGTCTGGGCAAGATGAGAATATAGCTCTGCATTGGTGACAGGAAAGGCATCTAGCCAGTAAACACTTAGCTCCATTCAGTTGCCCAGACTCCACCCCGCAAGGGATTATGGGGTCATTAAAAGATGATGATAGCCTTCTTTGGTACAATGAGACTTTAAACAAAATTTAAATTATAATAATCAGTTCCAGTCATGGTGAGGATCCATCTATGTGGTCACTAGAAGCTGAAAATGACTTGATGGTGTATCATCAATCAGTTCCAAATATAAACACCGAGATCCGTTAACAATATTTTAGGGTTGATTTTATTGACTACATGCCTAATCAAGGCATGTCCTGATTCTTTTTTCTTTGGTGTTGCAATTCTCTCTCTCCTTTCCAGATGAATTTTGGGTTGCAAATAATACACATTTCTCCATATGGATTTCCATGATATGAGGTCAACTTATTGTAGTTTCACCTCTAGCCTTCTGAAGATCAAGAATCAAATGATATTTGTTATATACTATAATACATTTTCATCAGAAAGTTTTTGCTTGAAATTCTTTGCCTTTTTCTTGATTGAATGGATAGATTTTATTGTTCTTTTGTTTTCTTTGCTCCTACTACTTAATTTAATATTGAAGGAAGAATACTTTGCTTGGACTTCTCTCAGTTGCATTGACTGGCAGAAACAAAAATGTTGTCTTTTATATATTGAGACAAACCGAGTTGAATTTCTGGGCTATGCTCTGGTCCTTTTATTTGGGCAATATTGTCTACTATTGATCTCTGGGTTTACTAGAGGAAAAGAGAAAGTTCAAAGAAATGCTAGAATCTTCCTTATTATTTATTTATGCTGATTTTGTCAAACAGCTAGAAATGCAGCCTGCTGATCTTCAATTTTATTCATTTATTTCAAAATTTTCTACACCCCAGTTTACAAATTGGGTTAAGCCATATTTTTAAAAGTCAATATAAAAAAATAAAATGAGGAGGAGGAGGATAAGGAAGACACCTAATGATTATAAACTTAATTTCAGCCTTTGAACTCAGTTGTTATAACAGTATATCTTCTAAAAAGTCTTTTAAAAATATCTTTTTAATTGGAGCTGTTCTACGCATTCTCTGTGCTGAGATATGTATGTTCCCATATCAAATTAGCATTCTGCTGATTTGTAGTTTCCTAAGTCCAGCTTAGAAGTTATTTCCAGGGATGTAATTTTGAGCAAAAGAGGAGAAAAAACTCCTTCGTAGCATGTATTTTATTGGAATTGGGGGCAGGGCACTGGAAGAAAAGTCACTTCTGGTTTTGCATAAATATTTTGGGTGTAGAAGCCACTTGGGACCAGCAAGTGTGTCGCAGAAAATGAATGCATCACTGTGACTTCAAGCTTCTGAATAATCATCTTTCTAAAGAAACCAGTTGGGGATTTACTTGTGGTACTAGTAGGGATGGGTGGTTGCTCTTTTACAGTAGTGGCTAAAATTGTGGAAACCTTTTGAGAAAAGTGTATTTTTGAGGTTTGATGGGTAATAACACCACTTTTGGGGGGAGTTTCAAGATAATCATATTCCACTGCTGGAATCGCCTGGGAATAGCCCAGACCTTAGCCCAATTAAAAATTGATGGAGCTGACTAAAGAAACTTGTTAGTCAGAAGCGACCCAGCAATAAAACCCAGTTAATCCTTCAATCTCGGTTTCACATTAGAACAGCTGCAGAACGAAAAGACTTTGTTCGCTCCATGGGAAGACATTGTAAGGCCGTAATTCATGCTAAAGGTTACCCAACAAAGTATTAAGTGATATGGTCATAATTTTGTATATCTCGTTTTTTCTACGTTTTTCACTTTTCTTCTTTATAATGTAATTGCTATTCTAATAGCAAATCCTTCATGAAAGTTATTGCATTACATTCTTGATTAAATTATCTTTCCATTGATATGTTCTGATTCAGTTCTACAGAGGAATTATTTTTTCCAAATCACAAACTTTTTTTTTTATTGAAAAAGTTTTTTTAAAAAAACAAAGACATTTTTGCCCCTTTTTTCCCCCCTCCCTCCCCAAAAAACCCCCCTTCCCCCCTCCCTTCCCCCCCCCCCGGGCTTCCCAGGTCAATCACAAGGTATTGTTATACATAAACCAAACATAAAATAAAATTTTCCCTTCCAATCCAATTAACCTCATCCAAAGCTTTTCATCTCCCAACCCCTCCCATTACATAAAATAACTTTCTAATTATTCAAAGGCAATCTGATATTTCTTAATCTGATATCTGTTTTGTAGATAATCAATCCATTTTTTCCATTCAATTAAATATCTTTCCTGCGTATTGTCTTTTAAAAAAGCTGAGATTTTAGCCATCTCAGCCAAATTAATGACTTTCAGTATCCATTCTTCTATTGTAGGTACCTCTTCTTTCTTCCAGTATTGTCCAATCAACAGTCTTGCTGCTGTTATTAAATTCAGAATCAATTTAGTCTCAATCCCTGTACAATCCGTTATAATTCCCAAAAGGAAAAATTGTGGCAGGAACTTTATCTTCTTCTTCAGTACATTTTGAATAATCCACCAAATTCTTATCCAAAAGACCTTAATTTTCTTGCAAGTCCACCAAATATGAAAATATGTAGCGTCATCACAATCACACCTCCAACATTTCGCTTGGATATTAGGATACATACATGATAATTTTTTGGGATCTAAGTGCCATCTATAAAACATCTTATAAAAATTTTCCCTTAAATTCTGTGCTTGTGTAAACTTAACATTTCTAACCCAGATTTTCTCCCATGTTTCCAACATTATTGGTTCCTGAATATTCTGTGCCCATTTTATCATACAGTCCTTTACCAAATCCTTTTCCGAATCTGTTTCAAACAACACATTATACAATCTCTTTATATGCTCCTGGGTCTGATTTCTAATTTGCTTTATTAAATTTTCCTCCCTTTGCATTATACCAATTTTTTGATCTTCTTTCCATCTAGCACTTATTTGCCCATATTGCCCAAGGAGCTACTGATTCAGTTCTACAGAGGAATTATTGAGTCTGTCATTTGCACCTCTATAACTGTCTGGTTCGATTCTGCAACCCAACAAGAAAAACACAGATTTCAGAGGATAATTAGAACTGCAGAAAAAATAATTGCTACCAACCTGCCTTCCATTGAGGACCTGTATACTGCATGAATCAAGAAGAGGGCCGTGAAAATATTTACAGATCCCTCACATCCAGGACATAAACTGTTTCAACTCCTACCCTCAAAACAACACTATAGAGCACTGCACACCAGAACAACTAGACACAAGAACAGTTTTTTCCCGAAGGCCATCACTCTGCTAAACAAATAATTCCCTCAACACTGTCAAACTATTTACTGAATCTGCACTACTATTAATCTTCTCATAGTTCCCATCACCAATCTCTTTCCACTTATGACTGTATGACTGTAACTTTGTTGCTGGCAATCCTTATGATTTATATTGATATATTGACCATCATTTGTGTTGTAAATGTCATACCTTGATGAATGTATCTTTTCTTTTATGTACACTGAGAGCATATGCACCAAGACAAATTCCTTGTGTGTCCAATCACACTTGGCCAATTAAAAAAAATCTATTCTATTCTATATATAATTTTATGGTACTAAACTGGTGTTATTAATCTAGTTTTAGAAAATACACTTTTCCCAAAAGGTTTCCACAATTTTGGCCACTACTGTAAAATTGTAATACTTAGAGTACTCTGGGAGAAATTGTTGATCTTCTTTTCATATATCACCAGCAGTCATTTGTCTAGGAAGATTTTACAAAATCATCCAGGTCATGGTTGTCCAAAAGGTGCTTTTTTCAAAAGGCAACTGGGCTTTCTTGTCCCACCCCACCTTGAAAACATTTTGCTTCTCATCCAAAAAGCTTCTTCAGTTCACTTCAGAACTGCAATGGTTGTAGGCACAAGGACTGGTCTTAAGTAACTTTTTTTCAGTGCTGTTGTAACTTTGAACATCCATTAAAATAATGGTCGTAAGTCGAGAAGTATCTGTACTGGCTATTTTTCAGGAGGATCTGAATATTGCTGCCTGTCTGAATCTGCATCATTGTTCCTTAAGGTTCTAAAACTCAGATACATTCTATTTTCTCTGACCTGTTTGCTATTCTTTATGAGTAAATTTATCCTCCCTGCATGCAAATTTCATAAACAGTGTCACTCTCCATAAATGTCAAAATTACCCCTGTCGGTAGCAAGAAATCACTCAAAGGATATAATTTACAGAACGTTGTTAAATTATTCTATCTGGACCTGCTAGGTTCATAAAGTACAGCCTTTTGGGGCATTAAAAATCCCCTTAGGAAACAAGAATAGAATCATATCTCTAAATCAACAAAGTCCCCATCCTAGAAAATTCTCCTCATCCCAAGGAGAAAATATTTAAACCTGTCTTTTATGGGAATTGGCATTTAAGAGGACTTGGGCAGAAAGGATTGACTTAATATGGCTATGATATTCATAGCACACACCAGATCTGTGTTCTGCAAAGTATAATCTCAGGAGGACTGTTATTGTGTATTTCCCAGCTGTCAGATGCTTTGCAATCTGACTGAACTTATTCATTCACATCCACTGCTTCCTTTCATGACTAATGCTTTCCTTGTCAAGGTTCCAGAAAAACCTCTTCTGCATAAAAAAAACTCAGAAGCCATTGTCTTTCAGAGTTCTTTACTAGCATGAGGAAACTGGCACATGATGAGTGAAATTCCAAAACTGAACTTCCGGATTCTTTTCCCAGTTATACAAACCCCAAGAGTCCCACCCCCCTAACCCCTTTGCTGGTCACATGGTCCCACGTTCTCCCAGTTCATTCGAATATCTTCTCGCCACTCCTCCTGCAAATGTGAACACCATCCGACCTTGACCGCTTGAAGAATGTTACCATACCTCTCAACCCCCTTCTTCCCCTCAGGGGAAAAATGTGGCAGCGTCTGGAACCCTAAAGTCTAGTATGGTTTCCAGGCCTGACATTCCTTACACATCATTATTACCATTTGAACCTTCTTCAGGGCTTCATGACCTAGAGACATATTATTTGCTTTTCAATTTTCCAGCAGAAAGGAAGGCAGACATGTTCCATTCTCTGGTTTCGGTTGTATTTAAGTGGAAACCTTTCCTGCCAATGAACATTTTAGTGTCACAGAGGTAAAACACTACCCCTTGGTCTGATGGAGTGAAAATACTACTCAAAGGAGGAGGGAGAAAAGGGTAATGAAAGAAGAGTTTGTGACAAAGATGAAAAAAGGCTTTGGTTTGTAATTTACCTTCTGTTTATTCACCTTTAGTTTGGTAGCAACAAGAAAAGGTGTTTTGAAAGAACTAGGTGGGGGCATTGCTCAGTTTTCTTTTTCACTTCACTTCTTTCTCAAGAATCTTTCTCATTTTATTTATTTTTCTCAGGTAAACAGCTTCTGGGAACAAAAGATGGCCTTTTGAATCCAATGGAGAGAAAATGTTATGTTCTTGTTTTAATGGAGTGTGACATTACGTGCAAATGGAAACAATTTCTCCTGATTCAACTTAGCCTTCATCCATATAAGAGAACGTTATTGGGTTTTTTTCTCTCTCCTGAATCCAGAAACTCTTCTAGCACAAGAGGTGAAAATCCCAAGTGAGAATTCAGTGAGGGAAAATGAAGAGGGTGAAGAAAATAATGGTCTACGAAGGAGGAAGTCCATGAACTCGTGAGCTTTCTATAACAACCTCTGAGGTTGTAGCAGTTTGTTTGCAAAATGGTCTTCGTTTATGCTATTCCACTATCAAGAACGTCAGCGGGTCCTTTCAATTTAACTGTTCAGCTACTCACTCACATATATTCTTGCAACTGCACTGAATAACAAACATTTAGCCTTGGGGGCTTTGTGGGTAATTCGGATGCATGTCTCTTTGTCTGCAATCATCAGAATCAGCAGCGGCATCTTAATATGGAAAAGAGGATAAAGGTTTACAGACTGCAGGGGCACTGGCTCACTATTGTCAGCATGCAAACACCATGGGGATATCCTTCCATGCGATGCTGATTCTGGAGAAAACAAGATGGATTATGGAATGACAACATCTAATTCCTTCATTAGAGGGATGGCAGCCTAACCTATGGGAGCATGCATCAATGTCAGAAAATAACTTCATACACAAAAGACAACTCTCATATTAATTTCAACCTAGCCTGGAAACCATTTATGGATTATAATTCTGTACTTAGCTCACTGCCACATCTGAGACTTCAGTTCTCTTAAAATAATAGCAATAGCATTTAGGCTTATTACCTCATAGTGCTTTACAGCACTCTCTGGGCAGTTTACAATAAAGAAGCATTATTTGCATACTCATTTTATTGGCCTCGGAAAGCTGGAAGGCTGAGTCAACTTTGTGTCAGTCAGAATTGAACTCCAGGCTGTGGACAGAGTTTGCTTGCAATTCTTACATTTAACCACTGCACCATTGATAAGGTTTCTAAACTCTTCAAACACATTTATTTATTGCCATTACACAGATGTCTTAGCCAATCTTGAATCTGACCTCTGTAATTGCCTGGAATGTCTTCAAGTCTTAAACCGTTGTGAAACTGTCTTTCTGTTTGTTCTAATCCAAGCTGGGGGGGGAGGGGGGAAGAAGAGCTGATGAAGTCTGAAGAAATCCGCAAAAATGATTTGTGTAATTTGTGTTTAGGAATGAAGGCTGCAAAGAATGAACCAGGAAATGCAAGGCCCAAACACATCCTCAGCTTATTCTGTCATTCTTTTCCCTGAAGCCCATCTTCCTTTTCCATTTCATTGGTGTTGGAAAGAAGAGAGCAATCGTATACCACCTAGGATCAGATACCTCCTTCCAAAAATCTATTACTGCATTGCTAGCTTTCCAAAGGTTGTGAACGTTGGACCATAAGAAAGGCTGAGTGCCAAAGAATTTAAGCCTTTGAACTATGGTGCTGGAGAAACCTCCTGTGAGTCCCTTGGACTGCAAGGTGATCCAACCAGTCAGTCCTAGAGGAGATCAACCCTGACTGCTCTTTAGAAGGCCAGATCCTGAAGATGAAACTGAAATACTTTGGCCACCTAATGAGAAGGAAGGACTCACTGGAGAAGAGCCTAATGCTGGGAATGACTGAGGACGAAAGAAGAAGGGGATGACAGAGAATGAGGTAGTTGGATGGAGTCACTAAAGCAGTAGGCAGGAGCTTAAATGGACTCCAAGGAATGGTAGAGGACAGGAAGGCCTGGAGGAATGTTGTCCATAGGGTCACAATGGGTCCGACATGACTTCGCAACTAACAACATACTGAGCACAATAAAAGTAATCCTTTGGGCTCCTTTTCTGAGGGTAGATGGTGAATTTGGACCTTCTCTTCCTGTTCATTGGCTGTTTTTATTTTCCTGGCTACACCTAATCTCTGCAGCTTCATTTTTTTTCCGTACTGGAGGTTAATGTTTCAGATGTTTTAATTTCACTTTGCCATATGACAAGAATCTAGGCCAGTATTTATTTGATCAGATGGATACAGTATCCAGTATCTTTATTTTGTCTGCTATTTCAATCTGTTTTTTCACACATTTGAATATTTGTTGTCTCTCTTGTTGGCCAAGCTCAGTCATGCATAACTAACAGAAGGGGGAATAAATTGTCATTTTCCTAATTTCTCTGCAAATAATTCCCCCCCACTTTTCTAGATTGAAGTATGTGCCAATTCACAAAGCATTTCTAGTCTGCTGTTGAGTTGCCGTGGGCAGCAAGGGAAGAGCACATTCCATGCATATCGTCTTCCAATGTTGGATCTCAGATTACCAAAGCCAGTTTGTGAGGCGGGTTTCTACAGCCTGGGGGAGTGCCTCACTGGAGAATGTGATTTATGACATAGACTGAAAGGAGGAGCAAACAGGATCAATGTTGAGCCATAAATCATGTGCGGCAGAGTAGACCTCACTCAAGTAGATCCCGACATGCTGCTGGATAAATAACTGGATTTCTTTTGAAACTTGGCTCAAGACTCATGAGTTAATTAGGCCATCTGTTGGAACCTTGACAGTATGGTTTTCAAAAAGATTACAGAAATATATGTTTTGACTGGCTGTTTTTTCAACATGTGTGTTATAAGAACATACATGTTCTCTCAGCATCACAAGTTTCCACATAAGAATTTTTATATGCTTCTGTGCATATTTGAGCTATATGAGCTGTGCATATTTGAGCAATGAGAAGCACTGCAGTATTTGGAGAAGCACAAAACCATGTGAACAGCTACATTCCAACCTACATAAGAGAATTTGGATATATAAGTTCAGGAGTGCAAAATAAATTAGTTCATATTGGAATGAGCAGAGACGGGGTTCCTCAAATCCTACTGCCTGCCTTCTTAATTCTTTATAAATTCCTCTTTGTTTACACTGTAAGGCAGAAATCTTCAAACTTGACAGCTTTAAGACTTGTGGACTTCAGCTGCCAGAATTCTCCAACCAGCTATGCTTTGGGGACCCCTTCTGTAAGGCATCTAATGTCAGCTTTGGAAGCCATACTAGGCTGGAGGCTTCCACGCTGCCACTTTCCCATGTGTGGGAAAGTAGGAGCCAGGATTTGGCAGAAGGGGCCATTAGACATAATAACATTCTTCCTGCCGGTCAAGGTCAGGCCGAGCCTACATCTGGAGAAGAAATGGACGGAGTGATGTCTCGAGATGGGATGGTTGGCAATTGGAGCATGTGATCGACAGAGGAGTCAAGGGAGTGGTGATTTTGGAGTTTGTCTTACTGAGGATAAACCCGGATTCCCAGATTCGGAGTTTCTCCAGTTGTGCCAGTTTACCTATGCTAGTAAAATAGAATAGAATAGAATTTTAGAATAAAATAAAATTTATTTTATTTTATTTAGAATAGAATAGAAATTCTATTCTATTCTAAAAGAACTTTGAAAGATGTTTGCTTCAGAGTCTTTTCTGCAGGAGGGAGTTTTCTGGAATGCTGACATTTCTCTGAATCCCCTTTAGAGCATTGTGGCACCCTCAAGTGGGGCCAACCGGGGTGCTGGGCCTTCGCATCCAACCAAACCCCTTGGGTGATGCGAAGACTCAGCGAAGATGGAAAAGAAGGAAGAAATTTTGGAGGGGGCAGTGGGGACAGATGCTCAAGGACTTAGAGACACCAGTCGATTTGCCAGACAAGCCGTGGAGATTTCCCTGCCCACTGAAGAAAGCGAGGGATCTACGTCTGATGAAACCCCTCCCAACGAGACTAGCGGAGAGGATGACCCGATGGTGAGTGCATCCATCCCCCCTTTTCTATCAAAGTGAAATTAGTGGTGCCAGAGAGGGGGGAGCAAAGGGAGCTGCCAGCCATTATAGATACCGGCTGTACCAGATGTCTAATTGGGATTTCAATTGTGAACCAATTGGGGATCAAGACAAGAACCTTAAAGCACCCGATTAAATTTCACCAAGTGGATGGGACGTTAATTGGGGGCGGGGCCCCCAGTCACCCAGATTATAGAACAAATTGGCCTAGAAATTGGAAGACATCATGAACTTATATAATTCATAGTGATTCCAAAGATGTTGGAATCTATTATACTAAGCCTGGCTTGGCTGGACTAATGGGCCCCCACCATCAAATGGGAAGAAGGGTGCCGGAAAATCATATTGGATGTCGGCCCCTTGCCCCCTGTTCTCCCTCCCGAGGAACAGCCGATCCATGAAAACCAGCAGGGGAAGCCAGAAGCCACTGGATCAGACTCACCTCCAGGTGAACCTCAGATTCCTAAAGCATATGCAGACTTAACAGAAGCCTTTAGCAAAGAGGAATGTAACATCCTCTCCCACCCCCCATCAGCCCACAGACTGTGCCATCGAGTTACAGCCGGGAGCTAAGTTACCAAAACCCAGGATGTACTCCATGACGCCTGCTGAAATGACTGAGTTAAGGAGGTACATCGACACCAACCTGGCCAGAGGGTTCATTGAACCTGCGAAATCCAGGGTGGCCGCCCCTGTTTTGTTTAAAGAGAAAAAAGATGGGTCTTTGAGATTATGTGTTGATTTTAGAAATATCAATGCGGCTTGCATACAAAACACCTACCCACTACCTCTAATGAAGGACTTATTAAACCACCTGGTGAGAGGCAAGGTTTTCACCAAGTTAGATTTGAAGGAAGCCTACTACCAGGTCTGCATACTAGAAGGAGACGAATGGAAAACTGCTTTCAACTGCCCCCTGGGCAGTTTCCAGTTACAGGTCATGCCGTTTGGACTCCAAAGGCCCCAGCAGTCTTCATGCAGCTGATCAATGAAACTCTGCATGACCACCTATATAAAGGGGTTCTTGTCTACTTGAATGATATTCTTATATACAGCGAAAATATGGAGGACCATATCAAGTTAGTTAGGCAGGTGCTGAAAAAACTCCTAGCTGCCAAACTATACATGAAGCTGTCAAAATGTGAGTTCCATAGGGAATCCTTGGACTACTGGGCTACCGGGTATTGAACCAAGGGATCAAAATGGACCCTGGGAAGGTGAAGGCGGTGTTAGACTGGCAACCCCCACGAACACGTAAACAGCTCCAAAGTTTCCTGGGATTTGCGAATTTCTACAGGCAATTCGTCCCTTCTTTCTCTGAGGTCGGTCTCCCCTTAACGGAATTGCTAAAGACTGGTCCGCCTCCTGGCCTGGCAAACCAAAGCCTAGTCAGCCCCTAGCTTGGACAATGGACTGTCAGAAATCCTTTGAACAACTAAAGTGCCTATTCACAATGGAACCAGCACCCAGACCCGAATAAGCCATTTGTGGTCCAGGCAGATGCTAGTGATGTGGTGGTGGCAGCTGTTCTAATGCGAAGGAATGCCTAGAATGAATGAATGCCGTGTGCTTATGTCTCGAAAAAATTAACGGACACAGAACACAGGTGGGCGGTGTGGGAAAAAGAGGCTTTTGCTGTGCGATGGGCTCTTCTATCCTGGAGGCACTTCCTGGAGGGAGTGAAGGAACCTTTCGAAGTGTGGATGGACCACAAGAACCTTGAGGCCCTAAAGACCCCTTGGAAGCTTTCCCCCAAGCAGGTTCGATGGGCTCAGTACTTCAAGCATTTTAACTTCAACCTCAAATACATCCCAGGAGGGAAAAACCTACTAGCTGATGCCCTATCAAGAAAGCTCCAGTTTGACAGCCGGCGGGATGAAATAGTTCATGCTATGATCTCCTAAACCCAACCAGCAGGCCAAGCTTGTGCTTGGGGGCAACCGCACCATGGATCTGACCTCCCGGAAGGCAGGTTGACAGCTGATGCCTGGTTCAAAGAGAACCTAACGGACCTGACCCTAAGAGAAGGACTGGCTTGAAAGGGGAGTAAGATTTATGTGCCAGCCAGTATAGAATAGAATAGAATAGAATTTTATTGGCCAAGTGTGATTGGACACACAAGGAATTTATCTTGGTGCATATGCTCTCAGTGTACATAAAAGAAAAGATACGTTCATCAAGGTACAACATTTACAACACAATTGATGATCAATATATCAATATAAAGGGTAGGAGTTGAAACAGTTTATGTCCAGGATGCGAGGGATCTGCAAATATTTTCACGGCCCTCTTCTTGATTCGTGCAGTATACAGGTCCTCAATGGAAGGCAAGTTGGTAGCAATTATTTTTTCTGCAGTTCTAATTGTCCTCTGAAGTCTGTGTTTTTCTTGTTGGGTTGCAGAACCGAACCAGACAGTTATAGAGGTGCAAATGACAGACTCAGTAATTCCTCTGTAGAATTGGATCAGCAGCTCCTTGGGCAGTTTGAGCTTACTGAGTTGGCGCAGAAAGAACATTCTTTGTTGTCCTTTTTTAATGATGTTTTTGATGTTAGCTGTCCATTTGAGATCTTGCGATATGATAGAACCCAGAAATTTGAAGGTTTCTACTGTTGATACTGTGTTGTCAAGTATTGTGAGAGGTGGAAGTATGGAAGGGTTTTTCCTAAAGTCTACCACCATTTCTACGGTTTTGAGTGTGTTCAGTTCCAGATTGTTTGCAACTCACAGTACGGCAGTGGAGTCATGATTCTCGATTAGGGGGCCACTTTGGGTTTTTGAAAACCCTCCATTTAGCTAGGAGACAATTCTGGTGGCCAAGAATGAAAGCAGATATAGAGGACTATGTTAAAAGCTGCGCCACCTGAGCCACCATGAAATCCAGACCAGGAAGGCCCTGGGCTTCTCCAGACCGTGGCCAAACCCACAAGGCCTTGGGAGGAAATTGCTATGGATTTCATCGTTGAGCTCCCTGTTAGCAGAGGGAATAGAGTGATTGGGACGGTCATTGATTTATTTTCCAAACAAGCCCACTTCACTGCCTGCAGCAGGTTACCTTCAGCCAAGAAGCTGGTAAAACTGTTTGTGAAGCAAATTCACAGGCTACATGGAGTTCCAAGGAGAATAATATCAGATCACCGAGTCCAGGTTACTGCTAAGTTCTAGAGGGACTTCCTGCGGTCCATTGGGTCATCTAACGGAGCTGCTGAAAAACTGAATGTGATGGTGAAACAGTACATTAGGTGTTATGTAAATTAACAAGAAGAAAACTGGGCGGTGTTGTTACCATTTACAGAAGTAGCATATAATAATGCAGTACACAGTAGCACTGGGTTGACTCCTTTTCAGATAACTACGGGCATGGATTTTATGCCGATGCCTGAGCTGCCTGTAGAACCTCCCACTTGCATGTCCCTGATGGAATGGATGAACTCATTAAAAAAAAAGGTTGGGAGGACACAAAAAAAGCTTTGGCTGAGTTGGCAGAAAAATATAAAGCCCAAGCCAACAAACGCCGATCTTTTCAACCACCTTTCCAGATGGGAGATAGAGTGTATCTGTTGACCAAATACCTGAGATTGAGGTTGCCTAGCAAGAAGTTTGGTCCCAAATTTATAAGTCCTTTCCCTATAGTAAAGATCATTAACCCGGTGACTGTCCAACTTAGCCTCCCTCGAATATTAGGGAAAGTGCATCCATTGTTTCACAGTAGCTTATGTTCTGTCCCCCCTTCCACATCACGGAGAAACACGAGTTTCACAGTCCTTTTATTGACACAGACCTAATTCTTCTGTAGAAAGCACAAGGCTTGGCAGCGACCATGCAGAGGCCTGCCAAGTTCTTAAGTCTTAATTTTGGATAGAGATAAAAGCACTCATGTCCCAGTCCCGTTGCCAAGCTTATAGGAAAGAAAGGCCTTTAACTCCTTTTTTTTTTTTTATTGAAAAAGTTTTACAACAATTAAATTTTTCCCCCTCCCCCCTCCCTCCTAAACCCCCCTCCCCCCCCGGACTTCCCCGAGCAAACACAAGGTATAGTTCCTTAAACAAAACAGTCATACATTAAATTTTTAAAATCTAACACAATTATAATCTTTCTCTCTCACATAACCTGACTTCTTCCATTAAAATCAAAAATAACGTCCTTCATTCAAAAGCAATCCGAAATTTCTTAATCTGATATCTATTTTGAATATAATCAATCCAGTTCTTCCATTCATTTAAATATTTTTCTTGAGTACTGTCTTTCAAGAAGGCTGAGATTTTAGCCATCTCAGCCAAATTGGAAACTTTCAATATCCATTCTTCTATTGTGGGTAATTCTTTTTTCTTCCAATATTGTCCAATCAACAGTCGTGCTGCTGTTATTAAGTTCAAAATCAACTTAGTCTCAATCACTGTACAGTCCGTTGTTATTCCCAAAAGGAAAAATTGCGGTAGGAACTTTATCTTCTTCTTCAGAACATTCTGCATAATCCACCAGATTCTTATCCAGAAAGACTTAATTTTCTTACAAGTCCACCATACATGAAAATATGTAGCATCATCACAATTACATCTCCAACATTTCGCTTGCATATCTGGATACATACATGATAATTTCTTAGGATCTAAATGCCATCTATAAAACATCTTATAAAAATTTTCCTTAAATTCTGCGCTTGCGTAAATTTAACATTTCTAACAAATTTTTCCCATGTTTCCAACATTATTGGTTCTTGAATATTCTGTGCCCATTTTATCATACAATCCTTTATTAAATCTCTTTCAGAATCTATTTCTATCAACACAGTATACAATCTCTTTATATGCCCCTGAGTTTGATTTCTAATTTGTTTAACCAGATTTTCTTCATTTTGAATGATACCAATTTTCTGATCTTCTTTCCATCTAGCCTTTAACTGTCCATATTGAAACCAAGTATAATTCCTCCCTTCTTCTTTTAATGTATCCAAAGATTTTAGTTGTAAATTTCCTCTCTCATTGTATAAAAGATCTTTATAAGTAATCATTTCTTGTTCCTGTTCTATATTTATATTCTCTACTGCGTGCCGAGGACATACCCATATAGGAATTTTGTAATTTAACTTATAATAATATTTTTCCCAGACACGCAGAAGAGAAATTCTCAACACATGATTCTTAAAAGCTTTATCTACTTTCTTATCATACAATAAATATGCATGCCAACCATATAATAAATCATAACCTTCTATATTCAAAATCCTTTCCTCCGTCAAATTAAACCAATCACTTATTACCGAAAGAACAACTGCTTCATAATACAGTTTTAAATTAGGCATTTTTAATCCTCCTCTTTCCGTGTATCTTGCATTATTTTCATTTTGACTCTCGCTTTTTCCTTCCCATATAAATTTATTAATTCCAATCTGCCATTCATCCAAATTTTATCTTTCTTAATTATTGGTATCATCTGAAACAAGAACAAGAATTTAGGCAAAACATTCATTTTTATAGCTGCTATTCTCCCTAACAAAGATAATTGTAATTTTTTCCAAGTATTCATTTCCTTCTGAATTTTTTTCCATAACACATCATAATTATTCTTATACAATTTTCCATTTGATGAAGTAAGAAAGACTCCTAAATATTTAACCTTTTTTACAATTTCAAATCCTGTTATTTCTCTAGTTTTTCTTTCTGGTTCTTAATCATATTTTTGGTTAACACTTTTGTTTTATTTTGATTCACTTTAAACCCTGAGACCCTTCCATATTGATTAATTACTTCCAACAAATATACACTGAATTTATAGGCTGAGTCAACATAACAACCAAATCATCTGCAAATGCTCTAACTTTATATTCATATCTTCTAATTCTAATACCCTCTATCTCCCTTAACTCTCTTATCTTATCCAATAAAGGTTCCAAAGATAAAATAAACAATAAAGGTGATAAAGGACACCCCTGCCTTGTTCCTTTCGCAATTTTAAAACTATCTGTCAAACTACCATTAATTATTATCTGAGCTGTTTGCTCTCCATAAATTGCCCTAAGTATTCGTATAAAACCATTTCCAAATTGCATTTTGTCTGTTAATTTAAATAAAAATTCCCAATGCAAACGATCAAAAGCTTTCTCTGCATCCAAGAATATAAACGCTGCCGGAATCTGATTTTTCTTTTCCAAATATTCCAATAAATTCACTATCTGCCTAACGTTATTCCTCATTTGTCTCCCTTTTATAAAACCAGACTGGTCAGTGTGAATCCTTTGTTGTACAATTTCCATTAACCTATTTGCCATTATTTTTGCAAAAATCTTATAATCATTATTCAAGAGTGAAATCGGTCTATAATTCCCAGGCTTAGTACAATCCTGATCCTCTTTTGGTATCAATGAAATAAAAGTAGTCCTCCATGATGGTGGTACTCCTCCTCCCATCAATATCTGATTAAATAACTCCATAAGTGGACCAACTATCTCATCCTGTAACTTTTATAATATATTGCTGTAAGTCCATCTGTGCCTGGGGATTTCCTATTTTAATTGCTTTATTACCAAAATAATTTCCTCAGAAGTTATAGGCCGATTCAACTCTTCCCTTTGTTCATTAGTTAAACCTTTAACCTTATATTCTTTCAAATATTTATCAATATCCATATTCAATATTGTATCTCTGGCATATAAATTTGTATAATATTCCAAGAAAGCTTTTTTAATTTTATCCTGTTGAAATCGCACTTTACCCTTGTATTCAATTCCTTCAATAGTACGTGCTTTCTGTCTTTTCCTTAACATATAAGCCAACCACCTCCCTGATTTATTGGCATTACAAAAAGTATTATGTTTAGCATATTGTATATTGGTTGCCACCTGATCTGCCATTAACATATTAAATTGACTCTGTAATATCTTTATCGCTTCAGTAGTTTTTAAATCATGTGGATTATATACCAATAATTGTTGTTTCCTCTGAATTTCATCTTCTGAAAGGCCTTTAACTCCTGATCGACTGAGCTTCAACACACGCTGGGTCATTTTTTTGTCTGTCACGAAGCCCAATGGCAGTTCCATCCACTTTTTTCCCCTATGGGGTGTGGCTCCGTGACTCAGCATTCTCTGAGCCTGCCACACCTTTTCCTCTGTTGCGCACGCTTATCTTTACGTCGCTGCCTCGGGTCAATCCAGGACTGATTGTCAGCAGCTGGGACTTGGGGCATTGCCAGGGAGAAGGAGGAGGGTCTGGGAGAGGGAGGCCTTGCCAGCTCCTCCTCCTGGCCTGCAGCTGGAACTTGGGGCGGTGCCAGCGAGGAGGGTCCTGGCGAGGGAGGCCCTGCTGGCTCCTCTCCCTCACTCTCTGAGTCACTCTCCTCCATGAGGGCAGGCTTGGGGGCCGGCTCGGGGCCAGAGCCACAACAGCTTATTGAAACCAGCTAGGGGATCCAACCTAAGGCCCTTGCCAGCTGCTCCCCCCATCCTTTGGTAATCCAGGGGGAGACCCATTAAGAGGTTAAGAAGATCCTTGACTGTACAAGGGTCATTTACAATATTTGATCCACTGAAAGGGGTACCCATTATCTGAAGCTACCTGGGTGAAAAGCTGGAATGTGAATGCTGATGCTCTAGTCAAGCAATTTCATGATAAATTCCCTGAGAAACCTAAAGGTCCTCCGGGGGTGGGGGAGAAGGGGGTTAGGAGAGTAGGTACCGGGTGTTAACCCCATCTTTTGTTTTGCTTTCCAGGATGTGTTTTCTTCTGCAGGGGGGACACCTGTCAGCTTTGGAAGCCATACTAGGCTGGAGGCTTCCGCACTGCCATTTCCCATGTGTGGGAAAGTAGGAGGGGGGATTTGGTAGAAGGGGCCATTAGAACTGAAACTGAAACTGAAACTGGAACTGAGCACACTCAAAACCGTAGAAATGGTGGTAGACACTAGGAGAAACCCTTCAAACTATTTACTGAATCTGCACTACTATTAATCTTCTCATAGTTCCCATCACCAATCTCTTTCCATTTATGACTGTATGACTATAACTTGTTGCTGGCAATCCTTATGATTTATATTGATATATTGACCATCACACTTGGCCAATAAAAAATTCTATTCTATTCTATTCTATTCTAGACATAATAACATCATCCTGCCAGTCAAGGTCAGGCCGAGCCTACATCTGGAGAAGGAGTGGCCGGAGTGATGTCTCGAGATTGGACAGTTGGTGATTGGAGCATGTGATTGGCAGAGGGGTCAAAGGGGTGGTGATTTTGGAGTTTGTCTTACTGAGGATAAACCGGATTCCCAGATTCGGAGTTTCTCCAGTTGTGCCAGTTTCCCTATGCTAGTAAAAAAGATGAAAGATGTTTGCTTCGGAGTCTTTTCTGCAGGAGGGGATTTTCTGGAATGCTGACATCTAATATAAAGTAGAAAGCCATATTTCTGATGTTCCATTTCTGTAAGTCTTCAACTTATAAACGGTTTGTTAAGTGACCATTTAAAATTACAAAATGGCCATGTTGCTATCTCCTTCTTAGCTTGCTTCAACTACAATTCCACATTTTATTTGTTTAAGAAATGTGCAATCACTGCCTCAGTCAAAGGATAGTTCCCGAACTAAAAATTTCACATCCTCTTGGTATGTTTATCACAGGGTTCTCATAAATTAGGGGTATCAAACTTGATTTCATTGAGGGTCACATCAGGGTTGTGTTTGACCTCGGTGTGGGGGGTGGGGAGGCATGGCTGGGATAGGTGTGGCCAGCTTGATGTCACTTCTGTCAGGAGGCCCTGCTGGCTCCTCTCCCTCACTCTCTGAGTCACTCTCCTCCATGAGGGCAGGCTTGGGGGCCGGCTCGGGGCCAGAGCCACAACAGCTTATTGAAACCAGCTAGGGGATCCAACCTAAGGCCCTTGCCAGCTGCTCCCCCCATCCTTTGGTAATCCAGGGGGAGACCCATTAAGAGGTTAAGAAGATCCTTGACTGTACAAGGGTCATTTACAATATTTGATCCACTGAAAGGGGTACCCATTATCTGAAGCTACCTGGGTGAAAAGCTGGAATGTGAATGCTGATGCTCTAGTCAAGCAATTTCATGATAAATTCCCTGAGAAACCTAAAGGTCCTCCGGGGTGGGGAGAAGGGGTTAGAGAGTAGGTACGGTGTTAACCCCATCTTTTGTTTTGCTTTCAGGATGTGTTTTCTTCTGCAGGGGGACACCTGTCAGCTTTGGAAGCCATACTAGGCTGGAGGCTTCGACTGCCATTTCCCATGTGTGGGAAATTAGGAGGGGGGATTTGGTAGAAGGGGCCATTAGAACTGAAACTGAAACTGAAACTGGAACTGAGCACACTCAAAACCGTAGAAATGGTGGTAGACACTAGGAGAAACCCTTCAAACTATTTACTGAATCTGCACTACTATTAATCTTCTCATAGTTCCCATCACCAATCTCTTTCCATTTATGACTGTATGACTATAACTTGTTGCTGGCAATCCTTATGATTTATATTGATATATTGACCATCACACTTGGCCAATAAAAAATTCTATTCTATTCTATTCTATTCTAGACATAATAACATCATCCTGCCAGTCAAGGTCAGGCCGAGCCTACATCTGGAGAAGGAGTGGCCGGAGTGATGTCTCGAGATTGGACAGTTGGTGATTGGAGCATGTGATTGGCAGAGGGGTCAAAGGGGTGGTGATTTTGGAGTTTGTCTTACTGAGGATAAACCCGGATTCCCAGATTCGGAGTTTCTCCAGTTGTGCCAGTTTCCCTATGCTAGTAAAAAAGATGAAAGATGTTTGCTTCGGAGTCTTTTCTGCAGGAGGGGATTTTCTGGAATGCTGACATCTAATATAAAGTAGAAAGCCATATTTCTGATGTTCCATTTCTGTAAGTCTTCAACTTATAAACGGTTTGTTAAGTGACCATTTAAAATTACAAAATGGCCATGTTGCTATCTCCTTCTTAGCTTGCTTCAACTACAATTCCACATTTTATTTGTTTAAGAAATGTGCAATCACTGCCTCAGTCAAAGGATAGTTCCCGAACTAAAAATTTCACATCCTCTTGGTATGTTTATCACAGGGTTCTCATAAATTAGGGGTATCAAACTTGATTTCATTGAGGGTCACATCAGGGTTGTGTTTGACCTCGGTGTGGGGGGTGGGGAGGCATGGCTGGGATAGGTGTGGCCAGCTTGATGTCACTTCTGTCAGGGGGAGGGGCCCTGTGGTGACCAAAGTGCTTTGCCAATAAAAATAGGCTCTCAAGCTCCATTTTTGGCTGCAACAGCCTCCTGCAACCCTCAGCCAGCAAAATAAAGCTCTGTTTTTGCTGGCAGAGGTTTGCAGGAGGCCGTCACAGCCAAAAACGGAGCTTGGGAGCCTATTTTCTCTGGCAGAGGCACCGTGGGCTGGTCCTTTGTTGTTTTCAGGTTGGTCCTGTGGGCCAGACCTAAGCACCCTTCAGGCCAGATCCGCCCCCTAGCATTGAGTTTGACACCCCTATCATAAAATATATGAACCTTACACATGTTTACAGTATCTCTAGAGAAAGTTCATAACAGCTCCAATCGTGTTAGCTGGAGAAGACCTAACATTTTAAATGGCCTCTGTCTTGATAGTGGACTGACAGATTGTGTTTTTCAGAGATATGGCTCTGTATATGGCTGGTTCAATGGTACCTTTCTAACTCAGGTGAGCTAGACAGCATGGGACAGCTAAAGGAACTGGTCTAATGAATGAAATGAAAGGGTCTGAATCAGTGGTGGGTTTCAAATTTTTTTACTACTGGTTCTGTGGGTGTGGCTTGGTGGGCATGGCATGGCTTGATGGGCGTGGCAGGGGAAGGATACTGTAAAATCTCCCTCCCCAATTCCCTCCCCAGTCCAGAGGAAGGTTATTGCAAAATCCCCATTTCCTCCAAATCAGCTGAGAGGCAGAGAATAGATGGGGCGGGGTCAGTCAGAATTTTTACTACCGGTTCTCCGAACTACTCAAAATTTCCACTACTGGTTCTCCAGAACTGGTCAGAACCTGCTGAAAGCCACCACTGGTCTGAATCCTCAGACAAATCAGGAAGGAGATAAATGCATTTCTTCCCATCTACTTTCTATCAAAGGTGTTAAAATAATATATATTTAAAAGTATATATAAAGTGAAAAAATTCCAAGAATTCTTTGGTTCCTATATCGTAAGCAAAAGGGGGGGTCTGCAATTTAAAATGTTTTCAGAAAATGGTGAATAATAATAATAATAATAATAATAATAATAATAATAATAATAATAATAATAATAATAAAAATTAAAATTAAAATTAAAATTAAAATTAAAAATTATTTATTTATTCATTAAAAATGAAACTCAATCAGCTGAACATTTAAAAATACATCACAAATAGCATTGACTGCTGCTAATGGTTGATATGGGTTGCTGCCAGCATCCTAGGTATCAATCAAGTACCTTCTTAAGATGTACGATGTTCCAAGTAGCACAATTTTTTGCAGTTCTGCTGGTGTTATTGGAGGAAGCTGCAATTTGTTGATGTATCTTATAAAATTCTTGGACATGGTACCAAGTGTCCCAATGACAATGGGTATCACTGTTACATATTTCATCCATAGCCATATAGTTTTGATGGCCAGGTGGCGATATTTCATGATTTTTTTCCAGTTCTTTTTCTTCGACTCTAGCATCTCCTGGTCCCGCGATATCAATAAATGGTACGTGTCAGTTTTCCACAACTGTGATATCTGGCATGTTGTGTTCCAAGTGAAGATCTGTCTGTATTCGAAAGTTCCACAAGATCTTCACCTTCTCATTTTCTATAACTTTTTCCACTTTATGTTCCCATGACTTTTTGGATACAGGCAAGTCTTATTTTTACATAATGACCAGTGAATTAATTTAGCAACTCAGTCGTGTCTAGCTTTGTAATCAGTTTGTGCGATTTTGCTGCATTCACATATTAAATGTGAAACAGTTTCAACTTTGTTGTACCAAAGTCGGCAGTTTGGATTGTCGGTGGATTTTTGTATCTTTGCTTTCATGGCATTAGTTTGTAGGGCTTGTTCTTGAGCAGCGAGTATTAAACCTTCCGTTTCTTTCTTGATTCCCATCTTAAGCCATGCCCATGTAAAGTTGTCATCACATTTTTCTTCAATGATTTTCAAGTGCTGTCCATGCAAAGCTTTGGATTTCCATCTATTTAATCTGTCATCCAGCTGTTTTTCCCTATATTCTTCCTTTGTTTCAGTTGTTTTTATAATGTTCTCTGTTTTCATAGTCTGCAGCAATTATTCTGTACTTTGGTTCCACATAATCATTCAAACTTCATTTTTCTTCTTCTACAGTTTGATGGATTTGCAATAGTCCTCTGCCCCCTATTTTTCTTGGCAGGTACAACCTGTCGATATCACTTTGTGGATGTAAAGCATGGTACATATTCAAAAGTTTGCGTGTTTTCTGGTCCAAGTTTTCCAGTTCAGACAAAGTCCAGCTGATGATTCCAGCTGACTAGCGTATCACTGGAACTGTACATATATTAATGGCTTTAATTATGTTTCCAGCATTCAGTTTTGATTTTAATACTTTGCGGACCCTCCTGATGTATTCCTTTTGTGTTGACTCTTTGATTTTGGCATTGACAAACCACCATCAGTCAATTGTAAAAGGCAGCTTTACTTGGAACAGTTTACATCCTGCGACCATATCTGTAACACCATCAAACATTCAGATCTGCCTATCCCAGGTCCTCAGGAAGGACTCAAAAGGGCAGGAGTGTCAAACTGAATTTCATTGAGGGCTGCATCAGGGTTGTGTTTGATTTCAGGGGGTGGGATAGGTATGGCCAGGGTGGGCGTGGCCAGCTCGACATAATTCATGTGATCAAATGCCTCTTTTGCTATTAGTTTGTTTTGCTAGCACTCTTCCAGAAAAAACAGGGCTGATGACACTCAGCTGTACTTTTCCACCCCGGACCACCCCAACGAAGCTGTCGAAGTGCTGTCCCGGTGTCTGGAAGCCGTACGGGTCTGGATGGGGAGAAACAGACTCAAGCTCAATCCCTCCAAGACTGTGGATGCTGGCACCCCGGTACAGTCAGCTGCAGCCGCAGCTGGCTGTGGGGGGCGAATTATTGGCCCCAACAGAGAGGGTGCGCAATTTGGGTGTCCTCTTGGATGGGCGGCTGTCGTTTGACGATCATTTGGCGGCCGTCTCCAAGAGGGCCTTCCACCAAGTACGCTTGGTGCGCCAGTTGCGCCCCTTTCTTGACCAGGATGCCTTATGCACGGTCACTCATGCCCTTGTCACTTCCCACCTGGACTATTGCAACACTTTCTACATGGGGCTGCCCTTGAGGTGCACCTGGAGACTGCAGCTAGTCCAGAATGCAGCTGCGCGGGTAATAGTTGGAGCAACTCATTGCTCCCATGTAACACCAATCCTGCGCGGCTTGCACTGGCTTCCTGTAGTCTTTCGGGTGCGCTTCAAGATTCTGGTTACCATCTTTAAAGCACTCCATGGCTTAGGACCCGGGTATTTACGGGACCGCCTGCTGTTACCTTTTGCCTCCCACCGACCCGTACGCTCACACAGAGAGGGCCTTCTCAAGGTGCCGTCCGCCAAGCAATGTCGGTTGGCGGCCCCCAGGGGAAGGGCCTTCTCTGTTGGAGCTCCTACGCTTTGGAATGAACTTCCCCCTGGTTTACATCAAGTGCCTGATCTTCAGACTTTTCGCCGTGAGCTGAAAACGCACCTATTCATTCAAGCGGGACTGGATTAAAATTTTTATTGGGGTTATTTATATTTTAAAATTTTAAACTGTTTTAAATTCTCAGCCACATATAATATGTTTTCTTTTAATTTCTTTTACTCTGTACATACTGTATTTTTACTTGGCTGTACACCGCCCTGAGTCCTTCGGGAGAAGGACGGTATAAAAATTGAAATAAATAAAATAAATAAATAAATAAAATAATAATAAATCATGAGGGTCCCTCCCAGGCTCCATTTTTGGCTATGACGGCCTCCTGCAGTGCACTGCCAGCAAAAATGGACCCCAGGAGGGCAGCCCTCCTGACTCTGCTTTTTCTGGCAGAGGTACCATGGACTGGTCCTTCACTGTTTCCAGGGCAGCTCTGTGGGCCAGATCTAAGCACCCTATGGGCCAGATCCAGCCTGTGGGCCTTGAGTTTGACACCCCTGCAATAGGTAAACAAAAATGCCAAATCCAGTCTGAACATCTGGCTGACTCTGTGATGAACCAAAATAATAAAAAAGATAAACAGATTTTTTTTCCTGAGAAAAAGAGACTTCTAACTAAAGCAAAAAATGAGTCTTGAGTCATGAAAAATGAAACTGGATCAGAATATTCCTGGTTACTGTCTAGAAAGGTAAAAATTAGGATTGCCAGAAAGATATGAAAAGATGTGGGCTACAAAGCTTCCATTTTGAACGTTCTCTAGCCACAGTTCTATCCATATCAGAACATCTGATTGTCCTCATGAAAAACTTATATACAGGTCAGGAAGCCACCATAGAACATGCAAAACAAAGTGGATTTAGGTTAGTAAAGGAATGTGACAAAATTGTATGCTCTCCCTCTTCAACCTTTATGCTGAATATATATTAAGGGAAGCTGGATTGGAAGAAGATGAACATGGTTTTAAAACGGGGGGGGGGGTGGGGGGAATACCAATAATTTTCTTTATATTGATGACATTATTTCAATAGCCAAAAATGCAATGGATCTGCAACTTTAGTAATAAACATCAAGGGGCATAGTGAAAAAATGGGACAACATTAAATATAAAGAAGACCAATAGGAGACTTTCGGTATGGCTCCACTCGTTGAGAAGCAGCTTTGATTAGGCTGCTAACTCCCTAGTCTGTAGAGCTGTCAGGACATCGTAAATCTGGTCCAACAGCTTGGAAATCTCTTCCCTCGGGCAAAGAGGGAGAGATGAGCATTCAGGCTGAAGTTGAGACACCCAAATATAGCCACAGAAAAAGCTTCTGAGGCTTGCGGGGAGCTCTCCTTCCATAGCCTGAAAAGCTCCTGGCTGGGGGAGGGTATCTGCCTTTCATGGCAGACAAAACGTAGCATCCAATTTCCACGGCAGGAATTGATTTATGATGAATTCTAACGTGGACGGAGCAGAAACTGGAGTTCTAGCACTTGTTTGTAAGAAGACTGCAAGCCCCTGAGGATATATTTGCTGCGAAGATAGGAGAGAAGAAAGCAAATGGCGGTTTTGTGGAATGTGTGTACTGGAAACGAAAGTTAAAGAAATGCTTACTAACAGCTAGTGTCGAATTAGAAGATATATAGGAAGATACTGACTAAATGGAAGAAACGAGAATTTTATGATTTATATTTTTTCTTCTTCTTTGGGATTATAGTGATTTAGAAGAAAAGTTTTTTGAATTTTTCTTTTTTTATTTTATTTTATTTTTTTGGTCCGTTATTAGATTATATTTTTAAAAAATTGCTTTTAAGCAAATAGTACCAAAAGTCATTAAAAACTTTGAAATTTCTTCAGTTCAGATTCAAAAATTAAAAGAAGAAATCAAAAAGGAATTAAGAAATTCTTTACAGGAGTTTTTGGAGAGTCATTTTTTAGAAATAGATCAAAAATTTGATGAAATAGAGAAAGAGATGTTGGATTTTAAGGAAGTGGTGGAAGAGCAGAAGAGGGAAATGAAAATGGTAAAGGATGCAATTGCGCAAATATTAAGCTCTTGTATTCAGATGGAAGATGATCTTGCAGAAATTAATAAAGCTAATTTAGAGTTGCAAAGGAAAATAGAGGAAATTCAAAAGAATCAAAACAATTGGAACTTAGATAATAAGATGGAAGATATACAGGCAAAGGTAGATAGGGCAGATGAAGAAAGAGTAATATTACAATATAGATTAATGGAATATGCTATAAGGGTGAGGGGTTTGAAGCAAAATAGGAAGGAAAATTTAAAAGAGATTTTTATGCAAGCCTTTGCTCAGATAAAGGGTGTGGAGCCAGAAGATTTCGAGATTAATATTGAAAGAATTTATCGTGTTAATTCTTGGTGGGCAAGACAAAATAGAGAACTATATATACATTGTAAGCCGCCCTGAGTCTTCGGAGAAGGGCGGGGTATAAATGTAAACTAAAAAAAAAAAAAAAAACAAAAAACTGAGGGATGTGGTTATTTATTTTACAACTAAAAAGGTTAGGTATGAAATTTTGCAAGCCTTTTATAAAAATAAATTTCAAATATTGGGATAAGATATAAAAATGATGAAGGAAATTCCTCCTAAAATGTTAAGAAAGAGAAGAGAATTTGCTTTTTTTAGTGGATGAGTTTAAGAAACATCAGATATATTTTAGATGGGAAGTTGCAATGGGTTTGTTAGTGAATTTTAGAGGCAGAAAGTTTTTTCTTAATTCAGTTATGAAAGCGAGACATTTTTATATTAATGTTTTAAAGAGTGGGAATCCTTTGTTGTTAGATGCTAAGTTAATTGATTTGGAAATGATGGAATATAGAATGGGAGAGGGGAGGAATGTTTAAGATGTGAATATGATGATTATGGTTAATTTTTGGAATTGATTTGTTTAGGATATAAATTATAGGATTTTTGTTATTTGCTATTTGTATGGTATAAATCTAGGGGGTGATATTGTGAAGGATATTGTGAAGGATGGAAAGTGAAATTTATGAATTTAGATAATGTGGATGTAATGATTTTAATTGTTTACTGTTATATTGTGGATGTAGTTTAAATGATTATTTGTTTTAATTGACACATTTATAGATAGTAAAAGTTATGAAGTTAAGCTGGAAATATTATATTTGAGAGATTTTATTCGAAATGATATTTGATTGGGAGTAGTATTGGAAGATTGGATATTAAATGTTATGACAATTGAAGAAATATATAAGTGATGAAAATTTGAATTTGAGAAGCTGGATTGTAATTTAAGAAATGGACTTATGAAATTTGAAGGAATATACAAGTGGGTGAAAAAAAATTGAATTTTAGAAGATGGACTAATTTTTAAAATGGACTGTAAGAAAAACGGATATTAAATGTTATGGCAATTGAAGAAATATATAAGTGATGAAAATTTGAGTTCGAGAAGATGAACTGTAATTTGAGAAATGGATTTATGAAATTTGAAGGAATATACAAATGGGGGAAAAAATTGAATTTGAGGATGGATTAATTTTAAAAATGGACTGTAAGAAGAAGTAATATGTGAAGTTGGTATTGCTTCTTTTCTTTTTTTCTTTTTATTATTCTTTCCTATCTCTTTATTTTTATTGTGAGGGGATCTAAAGTTTTAAAATTTTAAAGGTGGGAGGTTATGTATATTTTGTATACTTTAGCTTGTGATTGCTGGTCATAATACCCGGTATTTGCTCTGGGAAGTTGGGGGGGGGAGGGGGGGAAAGGGGAGAAAATGATACATGGATTGATTATTAATGTACAGTAATTTTTGAAGATATGAAATTAAAATTTAAAATGATATTGGGGATGCTCGACTGCCATTTCAGAAAGAAAAGGAGAGAGGAGTAGAAGGAGGGAAGAAAGTAGGTAGGAAAGAGTAGAGAAGGAGGAGGGGAATAAGAAGGTTAGATAGGGTGGAAGAAGGAGGAGTGGAGAAGGAGGAGAGGAAGTAGTAAAGTGAAGGAGATGAAGGATGTGAAAGTAGTAGAGGGTAGAGAGGGAGGTTGTGAAGAAAGGAAGTGGCAATCGGGCAGGCCTGAATCAGTAATAAATAAAAATTAATGATTAATGATGGATAATAGTTTGTACATAAATATGATGTTGGAAAATGGAAATAAAAATTATTTATAAAAAAAAAAAAGAAGACCAATAATCGCTTTGGCATTGACAATGAAGACATCAAAGTAGTAGCTTTGGTCTTTTAGAATCAACCAGCAATGGTAAAGAAATAAGAAATCAAATAAGAAATACAAAGACCAGAATCGTGCAAGATATAGTATTCTCTGTGACCCACTATGGAAGTGAAAGTTGGACTTTGTAAAACCAGGATAGGAAGAATAGTAATGATTTTGAACTTTGGTGTTAGAGAACCCCAGGGATAGCCAAGAAAATAAACAGATTAGTTGGATATAACTAAAGGAAACAATAGGACAGGAACGGTAGGCACGTTTGTGCTCTTATGCACACCCCTTACAGATCTCTTAGGAATGGGGTGACTCAATGGTAGATAGTTTTTGATTGAAGCTTTGGGGATTTTGAGAAGAGACCACAGAGTCAGGTAGTGTGTTCCAAGCATTAACAACTCTGTTACTGAAGTCATATTTTCTGCAATCAAGATTGAAGTGGTTAACATTAAGCTTAAATCTATTGTGTGCTCGTGTATTGTTGAAATTGAAGCTGAAGTAGTCTTCGACAGGAAGGACATTGTAATAGATGATTCTATGAGTTAAACTCAGGTCATGTCGAAGGCAGCGTAGTTCTACATTTTCTAAACCCAGGATTTCAAGTCTGGTGGCATAAGGTATTTTATTGTATTCAGAGGAGTGAAGAACTCTTCTTGTAAAATATTTCTGGACATGTTCAATTGTATTGATGTCAGAAATGTGGTATGGGTTCCAAACAGTCGAGCTGTATTCAAGAATTGGTCTAGCAAATGTTTTATATGCTCTGGTTAGTAGGGTAGTGTTTTTGGAGAAGAAGTTATGCAAGATTAGGTTTACAACTTTTAAGGCCTTTTTTGCGATGTAGTTACAGTGGGCTTTGGCATTTAGATCATTTGATATGAAAAGTCCAAGATCTTTAACAGGGTGGGGGTCATCAGTAAGGTGTCCATCAAGCTTGTACTTAGTGTTTAGGTTCTTTTTTCCAATATGTAAGACTGAGCATTTGCTGGTTGAGATTTGGAATTGCCAAGTTTTAGACCAGGGGTGTCCAAACTTGGCCCCTTGAAGAGTGGTGGACTTCAACTCCCAGAATTCCCCAGCCAGCATGAGCTATAAATATGAGCAAGTTGCTGGCTGGGGAATTCTGGGAGTTGAAGTCCACCTTCAAGGGGCCATGTTTGGACATCCCTGTTTTAGACCATCCAGATAAAAAGTCCAGGTCTTTTTGGAAGATAGCTATATTGTTGGTGGTGTTAAATAGTTTGACATTATCAGCAAAGAGAACACAATTACTTGTAATATGGTCACAGAGATCATTAATGTATAATATGAAGAGTGTTGGTCCAAGAATGCTGCCTTGGGGAACGCCACTTTTAACAGGAACAGGATTTGATAGAGCATTGCCAATTTTGACCACTTGTTGTCTGTTTGATAGAAAAGCTGTTATCCAATTGTGGAGGGGTCCTGAGATGCCGTAGGATTTTAGTTTTAGGAGAAGTTTATCATGTACTACTGAGTCAAAAGCTTTCCAGAAGTCTATGTAGATTGCATCTATTGCTTTGTCCTGATCAAGATTTGTAGTCCATATGTTTTTGCAGTGACGAAGTTGTAAATTATATGATATTTTTTTTCTGAAACCAAATTGTTTATTAGAGAGTAGGTTGTTTGTTTCTAGATGGAGGGTAATGGATTGTTTGATGATAGATTCCATTACTTTTCAGGTGACACAGCAAAGAAAGATGGGTCTGTAATTTTCAACTAGGCTGGGGTCTCCTTTTTTGAAGATAGGGATGACTGTGGCAAGTGACCAAAGTTTGGGAAGGGAACTGGTCGTAAAAGCTTTTTCAAAAATTATGCTTAGGGGTTCTGCTATATTAGTGGAAATCTTTTTTAAGAAGTATGCACATAGTCCATCAGGTCCAATAGATAGGGATGGTTTAAGTTTGTGAAGAGCTTTTTCAACATTATCTTCTGTGAAATCTATGTGTGTTAGGTCGTTTTACTCATTGTTGGTACAATTGGGGAATGTCGGGTATAAGTCATTACTGTTAACAAAGACTGTGCCAAAGAATGTGTTGAAGAGATTTGCTTTAACTGTTTCATCATTATATTTTTTGTCGTTTGAATCTTTTAGTGGTGGGATGAATCTCGAGTCTTTAAGTTTGTTGTTCTCAAAATTATAAAAAGCACGATTGGAATTTATGCGCAAGAGGTCTTCTTCTTGCTTGGTGTGGTAATTGGTGCATTCAGTTTTTATTTGGTTGCATATATTTCTGTAGCGGTTTTTGAAATTTGCTACATAGCCCTTTTTGTTTCTTCTCCAGAGGGAATTTTTTTTGGATTGTAGCTTTTTTATTGATATGGGTAATTTGTTTTTTCTGGTTTTGGTGGTGGTTTGTGGTATGTAAAGATTAATGACTCTATTGACTTCAAGTAGGAAAACTTTATAGTGGTCTTCTGCAGTGTTGCAGGTTGAGAACAGATTTTGCCAATCAAGAAATGAGAGGTCGTAGTTTATAAAGTCATAGTTGGCTTTTTTGAAATTGTAGTTTGGAATACCATTATTATGACGATTTATGTAAGGGCGTATATTGAGACAAATATGTATGTTTTATATATATATATGTTAATGTAATATAACACATAACATATTATAACATATAACATATATCATTTATATGTTATATAACATATAACATATATATGTAATATATATGTTAATGAGTGTACTGTTGGAAGACCTGAAAGATCAGGTTAGGGATACATGGTCATGGGAAAAATATATATTTGTGGTCACTGGGAGTCCAAGCAACTTGATTGCACTCTCGCTCACTCACTCAATCAATGTCATTTACAGCAGTTGGTGGAATTCTTCTGTAACGGCTTCATTATCGTTTCTACAGTAAATCTACTTATCTGGGCACAAGGCTGACATATGGATCTGATTGTGCAAAGTAATTTTGTTTGTTTATAAAATGGGTTACATGCTTTCCCATTAATTAAAAGGAGATGGAATGAGACACTATTCTTAGAATCTTTATGAGGTACATCCGGTCACGCATTTCTAATTTCAATGCAGTACTAATTTCAACACAGAGCTTTTGAATATATGTTTATAAGGCCAATGCAAAGGGCAGCATTAGTTAAGTAAAGGTTGCTTAATCAACAAATACCCTTCACAGTGTGCAGTTATTTCCAGCTGTTTTAATTATGCATTATGACTATCTTTATTCACCTGAATCACCCATCTTGGATTCAAAGTCTATTCAGACAGAAGCCCTCTTGAACTGAGCTTCACTCCCAGGTAGGCTGGCATCAGATCTTGGATGTGAGAAACAAATGCCAAGGAAAAAGAAAAGAGTTTCTCACTCTTCAGACATCCTAAGTACCGCTAGACTTTTGTAAACGGCCATTATTTATTTGCTGCAACTCAAATGACCTGTTAAAATAACTCAAGAAAGGAAATGAACAATGATTTGACCCCTAATTCATCAAGTGCCAGATATAATGAAAGTACATGATTTCTCTTTTATTCATTGATTCTCAGTTATTGACAGTGCAACTTTTCAGCATTTTCCCATATTTTAAAAAATCTATTCTAATCATATGCCAAATAGATCCTTCCTTCCTTCCTTCCTTCCTTCCTTCCTTCCTTCCTTCCTTCCTTCCTTCCTTCCTTCCTTCCTTCTACAGCAATTTGGGGATTTTCTGCTCCCATGAGGGGGACAACCTGAGAAGCAGAGATAATAGAATAGAATAGAATAGAATTTTTATTGGCCAAGTGTGATTGGACACACAAGGAATTTGTCTTGGTGCATATGCTCTCAGTGTACATAAAAGAAAAGATTCGTTCATCAAGGTACAACATTTACAACACAATTGATGATCAATATATCAATATAAATCATAAGGATTGCCAGCAACAAGTTATAGTCATACAGTCATAAGTGGAAAGAGATTGGTGATGGGAACTATGAAACGATTAATAGTAGTGCAGATTCAGTAAATAGTCTGACAGTGTTGAGGGAATTATTTGTTTAGCAGAATGATGGCCTTCGGGAAAAAACTGTTCTTGTGTCTAGTTGTTCTGGTGTGCAGTGCTCTATAGCGTCGTTTTGAGGGTAGGAGTTGAAACAGTTTATGTCCAGGATGCGAGGGATCTGCAAATATTTTCACGGCCCTCTTCTTGATTCGTGCAGTATACAGGTCCTCAATGGAAGGCAAGTTGGTAGCAATTATTTTTTCTGCAGTTCTAATTATCCTCTGAAGTCTGTGTTTTTCTTGTTGGGTTGCAGAACCGAACCAGACAGTTATAGAGGTGCAAATGACAGACTCAATAATTCCTCTGTAGAATTGGATCAGCAGCTCCTTGGGCAGTTTGAGCTTACTGAGTTGGCGCAGAAAGAACATTCTTTGTTGTCCTTTTTTAATGATGTTTTTGATGTTAGTTGTCCATTTGAGATCTTGCGGTATGATAGAACCCAGAAATTTGAAGGTTTCTACTGTTGATACTGTGTTGTCAAGTATTGTGAGAGGTGGAAGTATGGAAGGGTTTTTCCTAAAGTCTACCACCATTTCTACGGTTTTGAATGTGTTCAGTTCCAGATTGTTTTGGTTGCACCACAAGGCTAGTCGTTTGACCTCTCGTCTATATGCGGATTCGTCATTGTCTCGAATGAGACCAATCACTGTTGTGTCATCTGAGAACTTCAGTAGCTTAACAGATGGATCATTGGAGATGCAGTCATTGGTATACAGAGAGAAGAGAAGTGGGGAGAGCACACAGCCTTGGGGGGCCCCTGTGCTAATTGTACAGGTATTTGATGTGATCTTGCTTAGCTTCACCTGCTGCTTCCTGTTTGTTAGGAAGCTTGTGATCCACTTACAAGTCTGTTCCGGTACCTGTAGCTGGTTTAGCTTAGTTAGAAGAATGTCTGGAATGATGGTATTGAATGCTGAACTAAAGTCTACAAAAAGGACCCTTGCATAGGTCTTTGGAGACTCAAGATGTTGTAGGATGTAGTGCAGAGCCATATTAACAGCATCATCTGTTGATCTATTTGCTCGGTATGCAAATTGCAAGGGGTCTAACAGCGGATCCGTGATGGTTTTCAGGTAGGAAAGCACTAGCCTTTCAAAGGTTTTCATGACTACAGATGTTAAAGCAACTGGTCTGTAGTCATTCAGTTCCTTGATGGTGGGCTTCTTCGGCACTGGGAGGATGGTAGAGCGTTTGAAGCAAGAAGGAACATAACACATCTCTAATGATTTATTGAAAATATGGGTGAAAATGGGGGCCAATTGGTCAGCACAGACTTTTAAGCAAGAAGGAGTTATCTTGTCTGGGCCTGGAGCTTTTCCTGGCTTTTGTCTGTGAAATAGGTCCTGCACTTCCTTTTCTGTGATCACTAGGGGTTGTGAACCGAATGAAATGGGGTCAGTTGTAGGAGGCTTGGCTGCTGGTGTGTCTGAGATGGGGGTTATGGAGATAGGTGGCTGTAATTTCCTTTCAAACCTGCAGTAAAACTCATTCAGGTCATCTGCCAGTTGTTGATTACCTTCAGCCTGGGAGGGAGGTTTGCCATAGCCGGTGATATTTTTAAGAGTTTTCCACATGTTTGCTGGTTCATTTGCTGAAAACTGATTCTTTAGCTTTTCAGAGTAGCTTCTTTTTGCTGCTCTTATCTCCCTTGTTAGTGCATTTCTGGCCTGATTTTGATCTTGCCCATCTTGCAATAATAGTTGTCCTAAAAACACCATGAGAACAATTTTTAAAGACATTCTGAAGAATTTTGAGAACATGAAGGTGGAGAAGACTGGAGAAACTGAAAGACACAGTAGATTTAAGCACAGGTTACAGTATTTAATTCATGCCTACCACTTTGGGATCTCCTGAGATTGCATCCTCCTGATAGCACCCTATTCAATGTATGATATCTAAATAAAGGTAAAAGTAAAGGTTCCCCTAGCACATATGTGCTAGTCATTCCTGACTCTAGGGGGCGGTGCTCATCTCCATTTCAAAGCTGAAGAGCCAGCACTGTTTGAAGACGTCTCCATGGTCATGTAGCCAGGATGACTAAATGCCAAAGGCGCACGGAACGCTGTTACCTTCCCACCAAAGGTGGTTCCTATTTTTCTACTTGCATTTTTTACATGCTTTCAAACTGCTAGGTTGGCAGAAGCTGGGACAAGTAACAGGAGTGCACCCCGTTACTCAGCATTAGGGATTCGAACTGCTGACCTTTTGATTGACAAGCCCAGCATCTTAGCCACTGAGCCACAGCGTCCCTTGATATCTAAATAAACAGTCCCAAAAGAAGGAGAGGGAATGGACTTCCTTTCGTCAATGATTTGAACAAGGCACCGATCTGAAGTTGCTTCATGAATCATCATAGACCCCTACTGACAGCAAAATGAAAAAAGAAAAAACACTGGTTATTTCAATAGATGGGAGAGGCTTTCGTCATGTGTATGTGTGTTTGTCCAGAATACCTTTTTAGCTCCTGAAAAGAAAAATAGTTTGCAATTACAATTTTTTTAATTTGCATTTATATCCCGCCCTTCTCCGAAGACTCAGGGCAGCTTACACTATGTTAAGCAATAGTCTTCATCTATTTGTATATTATATACAAAGTCAACTTATTGCCCCCCCAACAATCTGGGTCCTCATTTTACCTACCTTATAAAGGATGGAAGGCTGAGTCAACCTTGGGCCTGGTGAGGCTTGAACTTGCAGTAATTGCAAGCAGCTGTGTTAATAACAGACTGTCTTAGCAGTCTGAGCCACCAGAGGCGGCTTTCTGTATGTTGTTTTGACTGTCCACCTTAGTCTTCAGAACTTAAATTCCTAAGCCTATCCTTAGGTTTGAAGCATAGACAAGGGTACTGTCAGATCCCATATATTTCTATTAGGATGCTGGCATTCTGGTGGGAGGGGAAAGGATTGGTGGGATCTCTAACTGAAGTTTCTGTTTCTATTTCCTGCTTGGAGAAGTTTCTGTTTCCTGCATTGCTGGGCTGTGAGTTTCAGTTTCCTGCATTGCTTTACTGTGGGAGGGGTTTTGTTTGCGCTGCTTTAAATTACTGTTTTTTAAAGTGGGAAAATTTAGTTCCTGCCTAGACCTCTTGCTATCACAAGCCCTTCAATAAAAGCTCCTTTTGGAACAACTGCAGTTTCAAGAGTCCTGGTTTCTTGGGAAGATTGGAGAGGCGACCTTACGGGTGGTCAGATGCTACTAGTTACTTAATTGGATTGTCCGCTTAAATGGAAACAAAGCTATATCTGTTGTTCAGTTTGTTGTTTTATGTTTATGAAAGACAGTTTAATATTGCAGGGATCCTGAGTAATGGAAACTCTGAATAAATGGATGGCTTCCATGCCAACAAGAGCAGACAACTTTTTTTTTCCTGGTGGAAAAGTCATCTCATAAAAATGTTCCAGCAGTATGCTTCTGCTTCAATACTTTAATATTTTGTAATTAGGTTATTTGCTGTATTTTTACAGAGCAATCAGGGGACTTCGGGATACACAATATATTCAACTTTCTGAGAAATATGTTCACCGGGGAATGTAAACACTTATCAATATTATATGGAGGACAAAAGGAAAACAACAACAACAACACATTGTTTGCCTGTACAAATACACCTCTTAATTTGTAATTCATATTCAGTTGCCTTCCTACACGAAGAAAAAAATGATTCATTTGTTTTTGTACATTGTTTTTCTTCTGAAAATGTAAACATGGCTTTTGATTGAAAAAAATATATCAGGTTCTGCCTGGCCTGAGTGATGCATTATAATCTCTTTATCTCCTGTGCTCTCTCTTAACCTCTTACAACAACAGAGACTGATGTGTTGGAGTTTAATTTGATCCAAAAATGGAATATATGCAGAGATAAAAGAAAATGGGCTCTGAAGCAAACAGTAAATAAAATCCTGAGGAATTTATGAGATAATAATTAAGGTTAGCTAACCTAACTTTTTAGTAATTCTGTATCTTCTATTATTTCCACATACATTTCTCAAAGTTCTTTATCCTTCCCAGATTTGTAAATGCTATAAATGCTCCAACACTGGAAGTTTTTAAGAAGAGATTGGATAACCATTTGTCTGAAATGATATAGGGTTGCCTGCCTAAGCAGGGGGTTGGACAAGAAGATCTCCAAGGTCCCTTCCAAATTTGTTGTTCTGTTCTGTTTCAATTTCTCCCCTCAGGATGCCACTCTAGGGCATTGCATGCCAAAGCAACTGGACACAAAGATATCCAGTCCCTAGTACCATCACTCTCCTGAACACCTAATTCCCACAGCACTGTCTTATGCCTGAAGATATTTACCCATTGCTATTATCCTTCTCATCTCATCTTTTTCACCTTCTCGTCTCTCCCACTACCTCCTTCTATTGGTATCTTATGATTTATCACTTCTTGTTTGTATCTTATGATTTACGATTGTATCTTATGATTTAGGATCTATGACCTATCACATTGTTGTAGGTGTGTACACTGGAGACAAATTCCTTGTGTGTCCAATCACACTTGGCCAATAAAGAATACAGAACTATAGTTAAGGGGAAATGGAAAAGGATGACTATCCTCTGAGCAAGTGTAAAGGTTCAGAGCAGAATGTGGATTATTTAGTGACTCACAATAGTTCTTCCTTGTTGCACATACAGTAGTTGGAAAAAAAGTATTACATATGGTATAATGGGGGAAGACAGTGCTTTGTAGGTTTTTTTTAAAGAGAAAAAATAATATTCCTCCCCATCTATTCAACACACTTTCTTTTTTAAAAAAATAAAATAAATGAAGACTACTTGTCCTGTTGGGCATCAAAGTGTAGCCATTGCAGTAGTGATTAATCCCATTTTTCAAACAAAACAAATGTTAGTGTTTTACTGAAAGCTGTGGATTTTCTGTCCAAGATACCCGTCCCCAAAGGGATCAAGTCTTAATTAGATTTTAGCGATTACTGTAGCTCACATAATAAAAGGTTTTGGAGATGGATCAAAACACTATCCACTCAGTGCTTTAAGTCATTGCTTGTAATTTAACCATGTATAGGTAGAAATAAGGTAAAGGTAAAGGTTCCCCTCACACATATGTGCTAGTCATTCCTGACCCTAGGGGACGGTGCTCATCTCCATTTCAAAGTCGAAGAGCCAGCACTATCCAAAGACATCTCCATGCTCATGTGGCCGGCATGACTAAACGCCAAAGGGGCACAGAACACTGTTACCTTCCCACCATTATTCCTTAATCTATTTAAGATCCCCTCTCCATTTGGTTTTTTTGGTAATCCATGGCTCCGGGGAAATTGCTTCTTTCTGTGTTAGAATCTCCTCCATGTTTGTAAGGATGGGGGGGGGGGGTGAGATCACGGAAAGTTGCTCCTTAAAGAAACATTGCTTAATTTTTAGCAGATGGTCTCGTGAGTAAGAAATCTGTAGTGAGTCACAGAGAATAATTAAAAATAAAGAAATCATTAGAGAGCATTTCACAGAGGCAGCCTTCAGTGGTGCCATCTTGATAGTTCCCATATTAAGCCATGCCCATGTAAAGTTGTCTTCACATTTTCCTTCAATGTTTTTCAAGTGTTGTCCATGCAAAGCTTTGGATTTCCATCTATTTAATGTCATCTAGCTGTTTTTCCTCATAATCTTCCTTTGTTTCAGTTGTTTTTATAATGTTCTCTGTTTTCACAGTCTGCAGCAATTATTCTGTACTTTGGTTCACATAATCATTCAAACTTCATTTTTCTTTTTCTACAGTTTGATGGATTTGCAATAGTGCTCTGCCCCCTATTTTCTTGGCAGGTACAACCCGTCGATGTCACTTCATGGATGTAAAGCGTGGTACATATTCAAAAGTTTGTGCGTTTTCGGGTCCTTCATATCTTTCAATTTTTTTTTGCTGCTGCTATTACATGTTGTTTTAGCTCTTCCATGATTTTCATTATTGTTTTTTCCTCCAGGTTGTATTTATTGTGTAAACTATTGTTCAGTTTTTTGTTATTTAGTTTTCCTTCTTTCAAATACTTCAGATTGCTGTCATCTCCTCGTACTTTTTTTATTTTATTTTCAAGTTGAATTTTCCACTCTGGTGTTCCAGTGGGTTTCTTTTTTGGCATTTTATAACCCAGTTCTGCAGTTATAATGGCGGCTGGCTATACATTAGTTGGTTGGTTTCATATGGTGTGCGGGATGGGATGGACGTTAAAATTCTGTTCGCGGCAGTTAGTAGATCTTTCACTCGTTTGCTACGCACTTCGCAAATGGTAAGTAGTCTTTTTCTTTCTGTGTTTTCTTTGATGTGGTTTTCAATCTTTTCTTTCAGCATTTTTGCTAGACCACTTAGCGCTACACTTTCAAGTTGTTGCACAGGAGGATTTTCATCCTGTATGTTGGTTTCTTTCACAGTTTGGTCAGTTTGTTCAGGTTTGGAACAGTTTCTTCAGCCTGTTCTTCATTACCTGTTGTTTTCTTTTTAGCCAATCTTTCTAGATGTTGCATTTCCACATCTGTGAAAACTTTATTACGGATGATGAAGTTCTTTGATTAATTAAACTTTGTTCAGTTATGTCTCTTTCCAGGTGTTTTTCCTTCCACAGTTGCATCATTCAACTATTCAGCAGCGACATCAAAATGAACTTTGGACTTGAAAAATGTGCTATATTATCCATGCAGCAAGGAAAAAATGGAAAAAATAGAAGGAATAGAACTGGGAAACGGAAACATAGTAAAAGCATTAGCAAAGGGTGATGATTACAAATATCTAGGCATACTTCTGTTTAACATCTACATGAAGCCGCTGGGTGAGATCATCAGTGGTTTCGGTGTGAAGTACCAGCTGTATGCGGATGACACCCAGCTGTACTTTTCTACACCGGACCACCCCAACGAAGCTATCGAAGTGCTGTCCCGGTGCCTGGAGGCCGTACGGGTCTGGATGGGGAGAAATAGGCTCAAGCTCAATCCCTCCAAGACAGAGTGGCTGTGGATGCCGGCATCCCGGTACAGTCAGCTAAATCCGCGGCTGACCATCGGTGGCGAGTCATTGGCCCCGATGGAAAGGGTCCGCAACTTAGGCGTCCTCCTGGATGAACGGCTGTCTCTAGAAGATCATCTGACGGCCGTCTCCAGGAGAGCGTTCTACCAGGTTCGCCTGGTACGCCAGTTGCGCCCCTTTCTGGACCGGGATGCCCTATGCACGGTCACTCACGCACTCGTGACGTCTCGCCTGGATTACTGCAATGCTCTCTACATGGGGCTCCCCTTGAAGGGCATCCGGAGGCTGCAGTTAGTCCAGAATGCGGCTGCGCGGGTGATAGATGGAGCCCCCGTGGCTCCCGTATAACACCCATCCTGCGCAGACTGCACTGGCTACCTGTGGCTTTCCGGGTGCGCTTCAAGGTTCTGGTGACCACCTTTAAAGCGCTCCATGGCATTGGGCCGGGTTACTTACGGGACCGCCTACTGCTACCGAATATCTCTCACCGACCCGTCGCTCTCACAGAGAGGGTCTCCTCAGGGTGCCGTCAGCGCGGCAATGTCGTCTGGCGACACCCATGGGAAGGGCCTTCTCTGTGGGGGCCCCCACCCTCTGGAATGAACTACCCCCCGGACTTCGTCAGCTTTCGGACCTCCGGACCTTCTGCCGCGGGCTTAAAACATATCTATTTAACTGTGCAGGACTGAGCTAGATTTTAAATTATCGGTTTTAAATTGGGTTTTATTCTACATTTTTAATTCTAAATTAACGGGCTTTTTTAGAATAAGTTTTTTAATTGTTTTTATGTTGTATTTATGTGTTTTTAAATGCCTGTACACCGCCCTGAGTCCTTCGGGAGATAGGGCGGTATATAAATTCGATCAATAAATAAATAAATAAATAAATACAGGAAGCAGATAACATCTTGAATGGAAAAGTCAAAGAGTCAATGCAAAAGTATACATCAGGAGGGTCCGCAAAATATTAAAATCAAAGCTGAATGCTGGAAACATAATTAAAGGCATTAAGACATGGGTAGTTCCAGTGATATGCTAGTCAGCTGGAGTCATCAGCTGGACTTTGTCTGAACTGGAACTGCTACTCATTTTTCTACTTCTTTTAACCATTTTCTTTCGGTCTCTCCAAAATTCCATTTCTTAGTATTTTTCTCCCTTTCTCCCATTCTCTTATCTTCTTCTTTTTCTCTTCCTTTCCACCTCCTTTCTCTAACTTTTACTCTTTTGATTTTCCCCCTCAATCTTTCCCCATTTTCTCCTCTTCTCTTTAGTCTGTCACTGTCAATCCCAGTGTAATCATCTATTTTTTTACTCTTTTAATTTTCCCCTCAATCTTTTCCCATTTCCTTCTTTTCTTTTCTTTTTTGAAATATCCTTCCTCTTCTCCATTTCTATTCCATCACTGTCAATCCCAGTGTAATCATCTATGTTTTTATCTTCAATTATTTTTTTTCAGCAGTGTATTCTTCTTCCTCTTGTTTCTTCCTCATAATTTCTTCTTTTTTTTACTTTTTAGCCACATCTCTGCTTCTTTGTTTCCCTTAAACGATTCTCTCACCATTTGAAGCATCTCCCTTAATTCCTTATACTCATCCTCCCAACTCTCCATATTCTCAATTTAAGGAGAAAGGAATTTTAAAGAGAGACTAAAAGAAAATGGTTAAAAGGGGAAGAAAATTGAATAGCAGAAAAGAAATCAAAATAGATGTAGAAATTTTATGTAAGAAGTAATTAGAAGAAATATATAGATTATTGTAAAAGGGAAGCAAGAAAGGATGAAATGAAGTGTATGTAAGAAGCAAAAAAGAAGAAATATGCTGTTTAATGCAAAATGGAGATGGAATGTGAAAGATATACTGGGATATATGTTTTACTGTCTGAGGATGCATGAAATTGGAGAGAATTATAGTGAATGGTAATGAAATATATTTTAAATATAGAAAATAATAAAGAAATTGATTGAAATTAAGATATAAAACTGAGAAGAAGTAAAAAAAAAAAGAAATATAATGTTTAAGAAAAATAATCCAGCAGATGAAATGTGAAAGATAGAATGGTTTTTAGGTGAAAACAATTGAAAGTGAGATGTAAAAAGAAACAAAATTGAAATGTTAGTAAATGATGCATCCTAATGAAAGAGAGAAATAATTATTGAACTGGGAATAAGAATTTAAAGAAAACAATAAGTGGAAGGTTGTATAATTAAAAGGCTGTAAAGTAAAAATGGAATAAGATGAAAGACAATTTTAATAATTAAAACATATAAGGGGAATGTTGAGAAATATGTTTGATAAATGGGAAAATTGGGGTTGTCTGGACACCATAGTGAAAATGAAAATGAATACAGCAATAGAGAGCAATAAGAAGGAGGAGAGAGATGGAAGAAAGGGAAAAGGAGAGAGAGAGAAAGAAGAAAGAGAAGAGGAGAGGAGAGGAAGAAAGGGAGGGGAAATAAGAGTAGGAGAGAAGGCTAGATAGGGAGGAAGACTGGAGGAGGGGGAGAAAGGAAGGGGAAGTAGAGGAGTAGGAGAGGAGAGAAGAAGATAGGAAGGATAAAAGAAGGGAGGAGAGGAATGAGAAGGAGAAGAAAGATTGCTGTAAAACGGAAAAGATGAAATAAAAGAAAGACAATCCCGAACATGTTTGAATATATCAGGATAAAAATTGAATTAGCTAAAAAATAATAAAAGAGAATAAATATTAGTAAAAATGGAGAAATTAGAACTTGAGGGCGAAAGAAGATTTGGTTTATATAAATGAGCATGGAAATATTAAGATGATTAAAATATGGAAAAAGAATATTTTGGCAGAAATTGTAACTAAGTAAAATATATTTGGATATGTTCAGTTGTATAAGATATGATACGGCCAATACTCTGTTCATAAACTTGTTTTTTTAAAAAAATCCCTAGAGAAGTGTAGGGTGGGGGAATCAATAAAAAATTGATTAAATAAATAAAAAAAAAGAAACCTGATGGCTGGGCTTTAACCACTGATTAGATTTCAGTAAACAGCTGAATGCAATCAATGCTCTGAGTGTTTTGAAGAGTATATTGTGGACTCTGACATTTCAATGAGATTAAAAAGATTATAGACAGCTTTGTATGACCCCTCAATTGTTTACTGGAGCATTGGAAGTGATTCACACTCTGCTGAATTATACCAAGCATCAGCCTTGAGTAAAACTTCATTGCGTGAATTGGCTGAATGTGCCAACTTGCCAGAATTCTACATGGTTTTGTTTTTTTTTAAAAAAAAGGCCTTGCATCTTATTGGTGGAATGGTCCTCATCCGACAGATGGAGAGCTGCAGGGAAATGAGAAGATAATCATTTGCTGCCTGATGGGCCACTGGTGATTGTTGATTAGGCGAGCATTGAAATAAATGCACATTGTTGAACATCTCTGGGATAGCCAGAAATCAAATGAAGCTATTAGCTCAATTGAGCATCGCACAGAAAGTAGTGAATATTCCCTGGGTATATCTTGCATGTCAACACAATTGAGAAGCAGAGAGATATTCTTAAAAAAGCAACATCTTGGATAATTATGGAGAGAATTATAAATATCAGTAGAAATGAAAATGCAAGACAGGGGGTTAATAATCTTTTGTGCTAATATACTGCATTCATATCTTTCTGTTTAAATTTGCAATATTTCCTTCTGGAACCTCCTGATCATTAGAACATTGTTTTTATATGGTTTCCTTGTCTTCCTTTAAATGGTACCTCAGGCCAGAGAAGAGTACCAGAATAGCAACTGAGGAAGTATTTTAATATTTCATCATTCAGAGAGAATGGACATCAAGATGAAGAGTTGTTCAACCAGTCTGTGAATCTGCTCCCATTGGATAGTAAAATGTTTTCTGGAGAGTAAAGGATACTATCATGAAATATATAGGTTCAAAGGAACCTTGGAGATCATCTAGTTCAGGAGTCTCCAACCTTGGCCACTTGAAGACTTCAAGTGGCCAGAGTTGGAGACCCCTGATCTAGTTGAACTCCAGGCCCACTGCAGAATCTATTACTACAGCATCCTGACAGATGACCAACCAATTCCTTCAATGAAGGAGAATCTACAAGACAACCCAGCTCTTACATTAGGAAATTGACCCTGGAGCTCAGCTGAAGTCTCATTCTTTGCAGTCCCTTAGTCTACTTCCAAATTTAGCCTACCACTTCTTTTATGGTTGATTATTTGAATTGCATATCAAATCTTAGAATTTAAATCAATCCCAAGTTTGATTTTGTGATGCATCTGCTGGTATGTCAGCTACTACTAGAAATGTATATCAATAATTACTTATCTTTAGCCAATGACAAAGCCAAAAAGATGGCTTTATTTGGGCAGTCCAAAGTTTAATCTAGACACAGAAGAAGAATTTAAACTGATACCTTCAGTTAACATTGTTCCCTCATACTTTCCAAAAAATACTTTCTGATGGCATTGGTCTTTGTATTCAGCTAAGAATAAAATAACAAATATGGATAGATTGATATTCATATTTGCTATGGATTTGATCCATCAGAAGGCACTGAAATTTCTTCATTGCTGTGCTACTCTAATTTTTCTTAACAAAAACGTCTTGTCAGGGTTCCAAGTAACACCCCCAACGATAGACTAAGTGCACTTCCACATGAGGGTTCTGTACTAGTTTCAAATATCTCTAAAGCTCTGGATTCCTATAACTCCAGCAGGTTGGAGAGTGATTTAGTTAAAATCACAAAGCTGGGGATTCATTGATTCATTCATTCATTCATTCATTCATTCATTCATTCATTCATTCATTCATTCATTTATCTGTAGTATCATTTTTGCATTGGAAGACTCTTCCTTTTTAGTTCCTATGTATCAAGTTCCTATGTGTGAAGTCCTCTAGGAGAAATGGCAGATTGGTATATAGCAGGAGTGTCAAACTCAAGACCTGGGGGCTGGATCCGGCTCAGGAGCTTATTTTCTCTGGTAGATCAGTCGGGCCATCACAGGCATCCCCGACATGAGTAATGTCAAGCTGGCCACGCCAATCCTGGCCATGCCCCACCCCCTTGAAGTCAAACACAACCCTGATGCAGCCCTCAATGAAATTGAGTTTGACATCCTGGTATGTAGTATCCCCTTATTTTGCTCAGGCATAAGCAAGGGTAAAATTTACATAGATTTTGTCAATTTCCCATTTCAGAATACTTGCAAGCATGCAAAACTCCTTGACTACCATTTTCACATTTCTTTTTCCCTTGTTTTACATAAATTTGAGGTAATGACCTAGCAGTTTGGGGAAAAGCAGTGATCTTTATTTTTTACCCCTCAGATTAGATCTCCTTCTTAAATTTCATTTTATTAATGCTGGTAATCTGGTTGGTAATCTTGCTATTGATTTCAAGGTTCAGAAAATGGTTTCACCTTTTGCATACCAAAAATGGAACCATATTTTGAAGTAAATGAATGGGACCGTATTAATGCGTCAGCTGAAAAGCAGATCTCCATGTCAGCTGCTTTAGCTTACCCTGTGCAACAGAACTTTCCCTTCTATTCTAGGAAAAATGATGCTAACTATTGAAAAATGAAGAGGAAAGAAAGCAAAAGTAAATTGTGCATAACGACAGCAATCCACCAGCCTTCATGAAGCTGAGCTCCTATTTATATTTCTACTTTGAGTCACACAGCCCTAATGCAAGACTACACAATTCATAATAGCGAAAAATAAATTAAAACAGCCCAGCTCTGACTAGGCAGCTGATCTCCCCATTTAATTTAATGAGTTCAGGGTCACAGGAAGAGCCATCAAGGAGGCCTTGGCACTGTTTGACAACAGTAATAAATAGCAAGGAGAGAGATAGTTACCCAATCACTCTTGGTAAAGGCTAATGCAGCAAGAGATTACCATTTATTCTCAACAGTTTCACAAGCAAGAGGCAATCCCACTGTTGCATAGATCAATGATAACCGCATAGCCACATAGCTAGAGTTAAATAGATGATAGATAGATAGATAGATAGATAGACAGATAGATAGACAGACAGACAGACAGACAGACAGACAGACAGACAGACAGACAGACAGATAGATAATAGATAGATAGATAGATAGATAGATAGATAGATAGATAGATAGATAGATAGATGAGTGAAATGCTCCCGGTTCGGACCGGATCACTCGATCCGGTAGTGATGGTGGCAAGTGGTTCAGAGAACTGGTAGCAAAAATCCCCCCCCCCCACGCACCCCAGCTGAGCTGCGCAATCATCAGAGGTTTTTTTTTTTACTTTTAAAAGCATTTTTTCTTCTGCTGAAAAAATGCTTTTAACAGTAAAAAAAAAGCCTCTGATGATCGCGCAGCTCAGCTGGGATCATCAGAACCCTTTAAAACCATGTTTTCTACAACCTCTTGGGCCAAAGAGGTTGTAAAAAAAAAGCTTTTAAAAGGCTCCTCTGGAAATCCCAGCTGAGTTGCCTGATCATCAGAACCCTTTAAAAGCATGTTTTCTACAAGCTCTTCGGCCGAAGAGGTTGTAGGAAAAAAGTTTTAAAATGGTTCTAGTGATCAGACAACTCAGCTGGGATCGTCAGAACCCTTTAAAAGCTTTTTTCCCTCTGGCAATCCCAGCTGAGTTGCCTGATCATCACAGGCTTTTAAAAGCATTTTTTTATAACCTCTTCAGCCAAAGAGGTTGTAGAAAAAATGCTTTTAAAAGTAAAAAAAAGTTGACCATGCCCACCCAGTCACATTACTCACCAAGCCATGCCCACAGAATCAGTAGTAACAAATTTTACATTTTACACATGGATGGATGGATGGATGGATGGATGGATAGATAGATAGATAGATAGATAGATAGATAGATAGATAGATAGATAGATAGATAGATAGATAGATAGATAGATTATATAGAAAGAGATGATAGATAGATACGTAGATAGATGATAGATACAGTAAATGATAGATACATATTTTATTTTATTTATTTATTTTGTTGAGTACATATTAGATAATATATATAAGTATAAGCCTGAATTGAATACATAAAGTGAACACAATTAAAGGGAATATTAGGACAGGGACGGTAGGCATGCTGGTGCTCTTATGCACGCCCCTTACAGACCTCTTAGGAATAGGGTGAGGTCAACAATGGACAGTCTTAGGTTAAAGTTTTTGGGGTTTTGGGTTGAGACCACTGGTAGTGCATTCCAGGCATTAACAACTCTGTTACTGAAGTCATATTTTCTGCAGTTGAGTTTGGAGCGGTTCACTTTAAATTTGTATCTATTGTGTGCTCGTGTATTGTTGTGGTTGAAGCTGAAGTAGTCATTGACAGCATTGTAGCAGATAATTTTATGAGCTATGTTTAGGTCATACTGAAGGCGGCGTAGTTCTAAATTTTCTAAACCCAGAATTTCAAGTCTGGTGGCATAAGGTGTTTTTTTAAAATTTTTTATTAAATATACAATTTAAAACAGGGGCCCCCAACCTTTCGGACCTCAGGGACCACTAAATTCATAATTTTAAATCCCATGGACCACTAATATGATCTGCCTAATGACCAGCTGGGTGGGCGTGGCTAGGTGGTCATGTGACTGGGTAGGTGTGGCAAATCGATGTCACTCACGTCGAGGGGCACCTCACTGGCATCTACTCACCCCTCCCCTGCCAGCCACTCACTGCCCGTCCGGGCTCCTTTGGTCCCAATAGGAAGCTGGAGCTAAGCAGCCACCATGAGAAAGAGTTGGCAAAACAACAGGCTCAGTTCAAATTGGATCCAACCAAGAAGGAGGCTCAGCAGAAGCACCTCACTGAGGACTAGGAGCATAGGCTTTCCAAGCAGAGGGAAGACCTGCGGGAGTGCAAGGCCAGGTACTGGTGCCTGGAGGCTCAGCGGGCTGAAATGGTCAGCCAGTTCCAGGCCATGATGCAGTTTGACTGGAACAAGGCCTTCTGGCTGTTCGCTACCAGTGGCACTTCCCTCAAGCCTTCGCCCAAAGCCCCGCACCAAGAGGCCAAAGCAGACTCCAAGTTGGAATTTCTGCCCCACTCTGACCTGCACAAAAAGACCCCAAAGGGAAGACTCTCTACAGCAACACAAACGTTCATTGCACATATCCAGCCCAGAGGCCATAGTTTGAGGACCCCTGATTTAGTGCAATATATAAAATGCACTAAAAATAAAATAAAAATAAAAAGGGACGTGGTGGCTCAGGAGCTAGGACATTGAGCTTGTCGATCGAAAGGTCGGCAGCTTGGTGGTTCGAATCCCTAGTGCTGCCGTGTAACAGGTGAGCTCCCGGTACTTGTCCCAGCTTCTGCCTACCTAGCAGTTTTGAAAGCACGTAAAAATGCAAGTAGAAAAAATAGGGACCACCTTTGATGGGAAGGTAACAGTGTTCCGTGCACCTTTGGCGTTGAGTCATGCCAGCCATATGACCACGGAGACGTCTTCAGACAGTGCTGGCTTTTCGGCTTTGAAACAGAGATGAGCACTGCCCCCTAGAGTCGGCAACAACTAGCACGTATGCGCGAGGGGAACCTTTACCTTTACCTTATAAAATGCAAATAATTTTTTTGCGGACTACCAAAATTTTCTCAAGGACCACCAGTTGGTGAACGCTTATTAAAAAAAAACATTAGACATGGTGTTACTTGTCTGGTACAAACTTTTCTAACACTTTTTCTTTGTCTAATTTACAATATAACATCATTGTCAGCCTCCACTCCAATCCTCACATCCTTTTGTATACTTTATATTCAGTAGTTAGATTGCAATGGGGTTTTTATGTGTAATGTAAATAACTCATGGATTCAGGTTAAGTAGAGCGGGCCCTTTAAGAGTGTCGTCTGACATAGATCAAGGGGAGGGGAGATTGATGGTTTGAATTCAGCAGGAATGTTAGAGTGCGGGCTTTCAACGGACATTGTATTCCTGAGATGATTTACAGCCAGAGACCTGCAGAAGAAGATTACCACGGGGGGGCGAGAAGGAGCTGGCATTGGACCAGACCTGCTGACCTCCTAGGGGAGGAGGGACTAATGATGGGATATGGAATGTTAGCCATATTTTTTCTCAGATCCAACTTTATACTGCTGCAGTCCAGATATATTTAGTAAAAGTACTTTCTTTATTTGCAAATGAAGTCAAGGTGTATTCTTTCCTGAATATAATCAGAGGCAGCCTGACAATCATACATATTCCATATATACTTTTTGTACATTCAATCACACTCCAGTTACATACATATTCCCTTCATATCTATTCAAATCCTGTTTACTCCTATCTAATATTTCTTATATTATTTTATTTATTTTTCTCCCGTTCTTCACTTTGTTTCTAATTCTCTATCCCTACATTCCTCCTTTTCTCTAGCCATTTATAAAATGTATTCCAGGTTACATAAAATCCCAATTCTATGTATTGTCTTTGAGCTCCATTGTTAACCTGTCCATTTCTGCACAGGTCAATATTTTGTTGATTATTTCTTCCTCCTATGGGTTCTCTCTGCATTTCCAATTTTATGCGAAGGTCAACCTCGCTGCCATTAATATGTGTACCATAAGATATATTTCTTCTTGTTTGTAATTATTCCTTACTATACCCAAAAGGAAGAGTTTTGGCATCATGTCTATCGCCTGATTTAACATCTCTTCTAGCCACTGTTTTATTTGAAGCCAAAAGTCCTTGGCTTTCAGGCATCCCCACCACATATGATAATAGGTGCCTAGTGTTGCTTTGCATTTTCAACATTTCAGTGAGCAGTTTTTGCACATCTTGGCCAGTCTTGTGGGTGGGAGATGCCACCTGTAGAACATCTTGTATTGATTTTCTTTATATGCAGTGGCTAGTTCTGTTCCTCTCCCATAGTTTTTGCCAGCTATCTAGATTGAGTGGCATAAGGTATTTTGTTGTGAGCAGGGGAGTGGAGGACTCTTCTTGTGAAATATTTCTGGACGCGCTCAATTGTACTAATGTCTGATATGCAGTGCGGGTTCCAGAGAGATGACCTGTATTTGAAAATTAATCTAGCAAATGTTTTGTATGCTCTAGTTAGTAGTGTAATATTACTGGAGAAGAAGCTACATAAGATTAAGTTTACAACTCTTAATGTCTTTTTGGCAATGTTGTTACAGTGGGTTTTGGCACTTATATCACTAGAGATAGATAGATAGATAGATAGATAGATAGATAGATAGATAGATAGATAGATAGACTGATAGATTGATGGATACATAGATACATAGATAGATGATAGGTAGATGATAGGTAGATGATAGAGATAGACAGACAGGCACAGACACAGACAGACAGACAGATAGATACAGAGACAAATAGACAGAGATAAACAGATAGAGATAGACAGATAGATAGGTGAGTGATAAGAGTAACAGGGTAACAGAATAAGACAGTTGGAAGGGACTTTGTAGGTCACCTATCCAATCCCCTTGTCCAAGCAAGAGACCATATACCATTCCAGACAAATAGTTCTCCAGTCTCTTCTTAGAAGCCTCCTTGATGAAGCACCCACAACTTCTGGAGGCAAGCTGTTCCACTGGTTAATTGTTCTCACTGTTGGGAACATTCTCCTCAGTTCTAGATTGGTTCTCTGCTTAATTACTTTTCCTCCATTGCTTCTTGTACTGCCTTCAGATGTTTTGGAGAATAGGTTGACACGTCCCCCCCTCTTCTTTGTGGTAGCCGCTCAAATATTGGAAAAATGCTATCATGTCACCTCTAGTTCTTCTTTTCACTAGATGAGACATACCCAATTCCTGCAGCTGTTCTTCATATGTTTTAGCCTTCAGTGATCTTTGTTACTCTTCTCTGCACTCTTTCCAGAGTCTCAACATCTGGAGGAGAGAGAAAGAGAGATCTGTTTGAGTTGTATTATTCACCATTTAGACAGGTTTATTTTTGGGGGACAATATCTTGGAGACCTTCTGAAAATGCCATAATTCTTGGTTTGGTTTTGGTTTTTTTGTTTACATTTATATCCCGCCCTTCTCCAAAGACTCAGGGCGGCTTACATTGAGTAAGGCAATAGTCTCATTCTATTTGTATATTTATATACAAAGTCAACTTATTGCCCCCCCAACAATCTGGGTCTCATTTTACCTACCTTATAAAGGATGGAAGGTTGAGTCAACCTTGGGCCTGGTGGGACTAGAACCTGCAGTAATTGCAGGCAGCTGTGTTTTTAATAACAGGCTTCTTACAGCCTGAGCCACACCGCGGCCCACCACGGTTTTCCTTGACTTCTGTCTAGGTCTCAGGTGAGTCACACAAAAAAAGCAATAGTCTATTGAATTCTTGCTGCTTGTGGAAAATAGATTATTCACCTTCTTTGAATATCCTCAAATGATCACCAGGAAGTAGAGTACCTACAAAGTGAGAAGCCTAAGTTAATACATTCATATCACATTGCTGAAGTTTCTGGTACCAAAATGATTCCATATTGTGAATCCTAAGATGCAACAGTGGAATCTGCAGTCCTTCGTTCTCCATGCAGAATTCTGCTGTGGTTATAGCATGGACTCTAGGCATCTTGCTCACAAAAGAATGTTGTGAAATAACTACTGTATAATATAAAGACAAACGGTTGGCTGAAATGTTGACATTTGCATGCTGGAAGGAACTGGGAGGTACACTGGTCAACTTCTCAGCCATAACATTGGGGCCATTTGTAGAGAAATGTATAAAGATTGGGTTTTCCCATCCCAGGGATGAAACCATTTTGTTAAAAAAAAATAGAGGTTTTTACCCAGCCAATAGCCATGCCAAGAAGGCTATCAAGAAATCATGTTTCTAGGGTAGTAAGATTCTATTGACTTCAGGAACATACTTAAAAATGGAAAACATTTCAAAGGATTTTTTTTTTGTATTAAACTTTCTGCATTGTTTCAAAATACTTTCTCATAAAGTTCTTTGCCAGAAGTTACCATGATCTGCTTCCTCCTTGCTGTGTCTATCTTAAAAGGATTGCAGGATAGAGTTTTCAAAAGTTGTGAAATCCTACCCGTAGGTTTAATATCCTTCCAAAGATGTAACATCCAGGATACTTTTACCCCATCAGAGCCCAAAATGAAGTAACTACAAGACCCCTGATGCTTAGCCATAAATCTTTAATGGAGTTGAATCAATTCAAATCTAATATGTTAAATCAAATGAATGTTAAATCTCCTATTCAGATTGAATCTTGCCACCTCTAATTCTTGAATCCAAATCAGATCTTGGCTGACTCCAACATCTTTTCGTAGGTTAAATGTATGAGCAGGACAATAGAAATGCAAATACTGCAAGCAGCAAAGCTGGACTCAATTCAATAATCTGTAAACTTGTACGCATATATTATTACTCATAGCTGCATTCCGTTACATTCTGGTAATCAGGTGAAACAGAGATGGATTTAGCAGTGCATGAAATGAGTAGGTCATTTTGCCGGCATAATTCACTCAGTATAGATTTATGCATAACTACTTTCTTTGGTGTCTGACAGATTTGTGGAATAAATTCACTTTAAATAGCTTCGGGAATGGGGCGAATGTGGAAAACATCATGGCTGTTTCCCATTTTTTCAGGGGATATAAAATTCTCATATTTGTGGGACAGGCAGCTAAATTCTCCCACATTCTTTTCTGACTCAGGAAAAGGATGGGAACAAAATCTTCATCTTACGTCCTTTCCTGCCCCTCCTTTGTCCATTACATTTGTCATTCTAAATTCTGCTCAGGACATTATATTGGTTTCATTTGCCAACAAAATGACATCTGCCAAAGGTCATCATTTTCATTTTCATTTTGCATAATCCAATATAAACAATTTTTAGACATACTAATAATGAATACATGACTGTAGCATGCTCAGCATAAACAGAAACTCAATCAGCTTCTTATACCTCTATTTTCAAAGTACTATAGAACTTTAGAATCAGAATCTTGTTTGCTTGCTTGTTTGATTGTTAAATTTTTATGCCATCCATCTCACTCTGAAAGAACTGTCCTGCCACATAACATTTATCAAAGTCCACCATCCATTCTAAAGAAGCAAGGCAGGGAGAGGAACCCAAGAGACTCCTCAAGACAAGCATGTTTTTGTTTTGAGAGCTTGACAAAATGGTTCAGCCATTCAGCCCAATTCAACGCAAGGGAGAGGCACTTGCTAGTCAATTAGATGCCAAATAGGACTTTTGCAAAGGGTAATAACTGCACTCAGCAAGGACAGGGATATTTTAAGAAGAATTGAAATCATTTTTATGAACCAGCAGTTGCCTTTTCTAGAACTGGAGGCTGAGTGAAGACAGGATACCAATTTCTATGCCTGCTATTGATTGCTTCTGATAACAAAAAGATGGGATGAGGTAGGAGGCAATGAAAAAAAAAACTACTGGTTATGGCTGTTGCTAAATTATTGGATATACTTTGCAAAGTGGAAGGAACGCTTGCTAGTTTCATTAGTCAGCAGTGGGAGCAGCAGATTCTCTGGCCAAAGCATTAAGTCTAAATGGTGCCACATCAGCTGTCTTATACCTTCACCCCAAATCTGTGTTTCTAACATGTGTTACTGGTGTCCCTACTCTGTTTAATGGGAATGAGGGGTCTGGTGACTTTTACTCTGTTAGATGCTGGAGGAAAACACTCAATGTCAGCCTCTATGATGCTTGCTTGCTATCGGCTGCCATAGTAATGGGGGGTGGGGAGAGATTGGCATTTGGTGGAGGGATGTGAGCTGGAGAGAGATGCCCAGCTCACAAAAAGAGTTTATTTATTTATTTATTTATTATTTTGATTTTTATACCGCCCTTCTCCCGAAGGACTCAGGGCGGTGTACAGGCAAAATAAAAACAGGCAATACAATGTACAATTTAAAATGCAAATTAAAAAACTTATTTCACAATTAGCCTAGAAAGTTTAAAATATATAATAAACTAAAACCCCATTTAAAATTATTAATAGAAAATTTAAAATCGATAAAATTTAAGCCAGCCCCGCGCGAATGAAAAGATGTGTCTTCAGTTCGCGACGGAAGGTCCGAAGGTCAGGTATTTGGCGTAAACCCGGGGGAAGCTCGTTCCAGAGTGTGGGAGCCCCCACAGAGAAAGACCTTCCCCTGGGGGCCGCCAGCCGACATTGCTTGGCGGACGGTACCCTGAGAAGTCCCTCTCTGTGAGAGCGTACGGGTCGGTGGGAGGCATGCGGTAACAGCAGGTGGTCCCGTAAGTACCCAGGCCCTAAGCCATGGAGCGCTTTTGTCGTGTCCCACTCCTCCGCTGACGGCTGGGTCAGGGAAATCCGAATCAGGCTTGCCTCTGCAGCTCTGCCCAAAGTCCTAGCAAAGTCCTCAGAGCAGGCAGGAGACCAGTAAGTGACTTCAGCAAGATAAGTTCGACTTTTGCCTGACTCAGAGACTGCCAGAAAGTAGATCCTTTATATAGGCCATGGGGTGTGGCTCCATGACTCAGCACTCATTAAGGCCTGCCTCCTTCCTTCTGTTGCCTCCGCCTCCAATCTTCTGATGCGAGGTCACTCCAATCAGCTGTTGTTAGAGTAAACCCTCCTCAGGCTCACCTGCTGTGGAGGAGGGGGAGGGGTCTAGCTGCTCCGTTTGCCTGGGCATGGAGTCAGGGCTGGGGCAGGGAGATGCTCCTTCTTCTGCAGTTTGTGTGGGCATGGAGCCAGGACTTGGGCCGGGAGGCATACATTCCTCAGTGTTCGGGAGCAGGTAAGAAGGCCCCGGCTGCTCTGAGGGCGGGCAAGACACAACAGCTTTAAAGGTCGTAACCAAAACCTTAAAGTGCACCCGAAAGGCCACAGGTAGCCAGTGCAGTCTGTGCAGGAGCGGTGTTACGTGGGAGCTACATGTAGCTCCCTCTATCACCCGCGCAGCTGCATTCTGGACTAACTGAAGCCTCCGAGTGCACCTCAAGGGGAGCCCCATGTAGAGAGCATTACAATAATCCAAGCGAGAGGTAACGAGCGCATGAATGACTCTGCACAAGGCATCCCGATCAAGGAAGGGGCGCAACTGCCGAACCAGGCGAACCTGGTGGAAGGCCCCCCTGGAGACAGCCGTCAAATGATCCTCAAACGACAGCCGTTCATCCAGGAGGACAACTAAGTTGCGTACCTTATCCTTTGGGGCCAATAACTCGCCTCCAACAGTCAGCTGCGGCTGCAGCTGACTGAATCGGGGTGCCAGCATCCACAGCCACTCCGTCTTGGAGGGATTAAGCTTGAGCCTGTTTCTCCCCATCCAGACCCGTACGGCTTCCAAACACCGGGACAGCACTTCAACAACTTCATTGGGGTGGCCCGGGGTGGAAAAGTACAGCTGGGTGTCATCAGCGTACAGCTGGTATCTCACCCCAAAGCCACTGATGATCTCACCCAACGGCTTCATATAGATGTTGAACAGAAGGGGCGAGAGAATCGACCCCTGCGGCACCCCACAAGTGAGGCACCTCGCGGCCGACCTCTGCCCCCCTGTCAACACCGTCTGCGACCGGTCAGAGAGATAGGAGGAGAACCACCGATACACGGTGCCTCCCACTCCCAATCCCCCCAACCGGTGCAGCAAGATACCATGGTCGATGGTATCAAAAGCCGCTGAGAGGTCTAATAGGACCAGGGCAGAGGAGTAACCCCTGTCCCTAGCCCGCCAGAGATCATCCACCAATGCGACCAAAGCTGTCTCCGTGCTGTATCCGGGTCGAAAGCCGGACTGGAACGGGTCTAGATAGACGGCTTCATCCAGGTATTGGGGTAGCTGTCGCGCCACAGCACTCTCTACAACCTTCGCAACGAAGCAAAGGTTGGAGACCGGACGATAATTACCCAAAATAGCTGGGTCCAGGGAGGGCTTCTTGAGGAGGGGTCTCACCACTGCCTCTTTCAAGGCGGCAGGGAAAACCCCTTCCAACAGAGAAGCGTTGATAATCCCCTGGAGCCAGCCTCGTGTCACCTCCTGAGTGGCCAGTACCAGCCAGGAAGGACACAGGTCCAGTAAACATGTCGTGGCGTGAAGCCTCCCCAACAACCTGTCCACGTCCTCGGGAGCCACAGGGTCAAACTCATCCCAAACCGGATCAACAAGACGTGTCTCCTCTCCCTCGCTTGGATCATCCCAATTTCGGTCCAGACCATCCCGGAGCTGAGCGATTTTATCATATAGATAACCACTAAACTCCTCGGCTCGTACCTGCAAAGGGTCATCCTGCACCTCCTGATGAACAAAAAGGGAGGATTGCTCCCATGATATACTGTGCAGCTGAATGAAGTTGTTTATATTCAGTCAAGGTCAACCATCCCGGAATACCAGATGGGTGAAAACACCTGAAGATGCGCCCCACATAGAATAGAATAGAATAGAATAGAATTTTTATTGGCCAAGTGTGATTGGGCACACAAGGAATTTGTCTTGGTGCATATGCTCTAGGTGTACATAAAAGAAAAGATACGTTCATCAAGGTACGACATTTACAACACAAATGATGGTCAATATATCAATATAAATCATAAGGATTGCCAGCAACAAAGTTACAGTCATAAATGGAAAGAGATTGGTGATGAAAACAATGAGAAGATTAATAGTAGTGCAGATTTAGTAAGTAGTTTGACAGTGTTGAGGGAATTATTTGTTTAGCAGAGTGATGGCCTTCGGGAAAAAACTGTTCTTGTGTCTAGTTGTTCTGGTGTTCAGTGCTCTATAGCGTCGTTTTGAGGGTAGGGGTTGAAACAGTTTATGTCCAGGATGTGAGGGATCTGTAAATATTTTCACAGTCCTCTTCTTGATTCGTGCAGTATACAGGTCCTCAATGGAAGGCAGGTTGGTAGCAATTATTTTTTCTGCAGTTCTAATTATCCTCTGAAGTCTGTGTCTTTCTTGTTGGGTTGCAGAACCGAACCAGACAGTTATAGAGGTGCAAATGACAGACTCAATAATTCCTCTGTAGAACTGAATCAGCAGCTCCTTGGGCAGTTTGAGCTTACTGAGTTGGCGCAGAAAGAACATTCTTTGTTGTCCTTTTTTAATGATGTTTTTGATGTTAGCTGTCCATTTTAGATCTTGCGATATGATAGAACCTAGAAATTTGAAGGTTTCTACTGTTGATACTGTGTTGTCTAGTATTGTGAAAGATGGAAGTATGGAAGGGTTTCTTCTAAAGTCTACCACCATTTCTACGGTTTTGAGTGTGTTCAGTTCCAGATTGTTTTGGTTGCACCACAAGGCTAGTCGTTCGACCTCTCATCTATATGCAGATTCGTCATTGTCTCGAATGAGACCGATCACTGTTGTGTCATCTGCGAACTTCAGTAGCTTAACAGATGGGTCGTTGGAGATGCAGTCATTGGTATACAGAGAGAAGAAAAGTGGGGAGAGCACACAGCCTTGGAGAGTCCCTATGCTAATTGTACAGGTATTTGATGTGATCTTGCTTAGCTTCACCTGCTGCTGACACCTATTGAGCTGAGGATTGGGTCCTTGGGGGTCCTTGGGGGGTCCCCTGGGTCCTTGGGGGAGGGATTTGGGAATACTTTCAATATGTAACTTTCAGGCCTTTTGCTTCAGATCTTGCTTTTCTTTCATTGACATTTCATTCCAAACTCAGTAAAAGTACTTTTCTCTACAAACATGGACTTGGGTTTTCTTTTCTTGGGTTTGAACGGAGGCACCTTCTTGAATGTCCGATAATGTGCAACTCTTCCAAGGACGTTTGAGCAATCTTTTTGATTGCCTCTATCCACCTTCTCCATTGTCTTCTATTTCTTTCAGCTTCGCCAAGCATAATCATTTTTCCTCCTCTATCACATTCACCCCACGTACCCAAGGTATGAGTTTCTGCTTGCTGATTGTTGCCTCAAGGGAGCAGTCACTTTTTATTCGTTACAAGATGGATTAATTGGTTCTACTTGCAGTCCCTGATACTCTTAGCACAAAAAGTGCCTCCAAACCCATCTTTCAAAGGTGTTTATCTTCTTTCTCTTGTTCTTTGTTGGGGCCCAGCTTTCATAATCTTACTTCACTAGAAAAGCATCCCTTTAATTTTTCTGATCTTTGTTATTTTTGAACTACCCCAATCAGCCTTGATCTTTTTTCAGCAGCTTGTTCATTCTTCCCTAAGATTGATGTGTATGGCAATATCAGATGATATTTGCTTGTTTATTAATGATACTTAATATGATTGTTATTGGGACTGTAATGCAGTCCTAATAACAATCATATTAAGTATCATTATATACCATATATATATATATATTTCTGAAGTTTTCGCGGATGTTTGTATGTAGGTCTTTGGTTATTCGGGTTTTCTCCCGCATAAAATTGGAAGTGTCTTGGCGACATTTCGACGAAGTCTCATTCGTCATCTTCAGGCTTCAGCTTCATGCTTCTGGGAGCAATGTGTGATTGCAGCTGTTTGTTCCTTTTTAACTGCTAGTGGGGGTTTGAACTGATTAGATGGGAGCTTGGATGGGGGTTTTTTTGTGCTCTGATTGGCTGGGGGTATGTCCTGTTTGGGTGGGGGCTTAGCTGTGCTCAGATTAGTCTGAGTTGCAGGGGGATTTGAGCTGGTGAGCTGCATTGCTGTTGTTTGGCTTCGTGTTTGTAGTCATGCTACATCTTCATAGTGGGTGTCAGTCTGCTGCATGTATGGATTGGAGGGGTTTAAAATGGCTAATGTTGCAGCTGCGGTCTGGCTTCTGGTCCTTGGTCATGCTTCATGATCAGTGTGGGTTTGGGTCTGCTTTCTGGGTGGATGTGTGGTGGTGACATCCTGTGTGGACCTCGTGAGGGTGGGTCTGGTGTCATTCCTCGTGTTAGGGACTCGTTTGTCAATAAGGGCAGGTTTCCAAATGGCTGGTAGGCGGGAGGTATCATCTTGTTTGTTCATGCTGTGTGGGCATTTTTCTATCTCGATGGCTTCTCTGATTATTCTGTTGTTAAAGTGTTCAGTTTTGGCGATAGTTCTGTTCTTTTTAAAGTCAATATCATGTCCTGTGACTTTAAAGTGTTGGACAAGGGAAGAAGTTGGTTCCTCTTTTTTGAACGAGTTCTTGTGTTCTTCAATGCGTGCACTTATTCTTCTGTTGGTTTGTCCAATGTATGTGGTGGGGCAGGCGGTGCATGGGATTTCATATACTCCTTGATTTTCTAACTCAATTTTGTCTTTGGGGTTTCTTAGGATGGTGGATATTTTTCGGTTTGTGCAGAATGCTGTCTTGATGTTGTGTTTGTGGAGGATCTTGCTGATTCTGTCTGTAGTGCCTTATGGGAGGAGGGCTGTGCCGTTTTCTTGTTCTCTGTCTTGGATTTTAGTGGGGGGTTCTTTTTGGATTAGTTTGGTAATCTTATTTCTCTGGAATCCATTGGATATTAGTACGTTAGTGAGAGTGTGTAGTTTGGTTTTTAGGTGTTGTTCGTCAGCTAAGCGTTTTGTTCTGGAGATGAGTGTCTTGGCTACGGAGTTGATCTGTGCTGGGTGGTGGTGTGAGAGTGCGTGCAGATAGCGGTTTGTGTGTGTTTTCTTCTGGTAGATGGTGTGTCCTAGGGAGCCATTGGGTTTCCTGTAGACTAAGACATCTAGGAAGGGAAGTTGGTTGTTAACTTCTGTTTCCATGGTGAACTGTATTTTGGGGTGTAGGCTATTGAGGTGTGTGAGGAAGTTGTCAAGTTTTTCTTTCCCGTGTGGCCAGATTATGAAGGTGTCGTCTACGTATCTGAAGCTGAAGCCTGAATGACACCAGACCCACCCTCACGAGGTCCACACAGGATGTCACCACCACACATCCACCCAGAAAGCAGACCCAAACCCACACTGATCATGAAGCACGACCAAGGACCAGAAGCCAGACCGCAGCTACAACATTAGCCATTTCAAACCCCTCCAATCCATACATGCAGCAGACTGACACCCACTATGAAGATGTAGCACGACCACAAACACGAAGCCAAACAACAGCAATGCAGCTCACCAGCTCAAATCCCCCTGCAACTCAGACTAATCTGAGCACAACCAAGCCCCCACCCAAACAGGACACACCCCCAGCCAATCAGAGCACAGCCAAGCTCCCACCCAATCAGTTCAAACCCCCACTAGCAGTTAAAAAGGAAGAAACAGCTGCAATCACACATTGCTCCCAGAAGCACGAAGCTGAAGCCTGAAGATGACGAATGAGACTTCATCGAAACGTCACCAAGACACTTCCAATTTTATGCGGGAGAAAACCCGAATAACTGAAGACCTACATACAAACACCCTCAAAAAGCTCAGAAATATATATATATATATATATATATATATATATATATATATATATATATATATATATATATATATATATATATATATATATATATATATTTTCTGAGCTTTATATATTTGTTTTCTGAGGTTTTCATGGTGTTTGTATGTAGGTCTTGATTATTTGGGTTTTCTCACGTAAAATTGGAAGTGTCTTGGCGACGTCTCAAGAAGCACGAAGCTGAAGCCTGAAGATGACGAATGAGACTTCGAGACGCCGCCAAGACACTTCCAATTTTATGCGGAGAAAACTGAATAACCAAGACCTACATATATATATATATATATATATATATATATATATATGTATATCTATATATATATATATATATATATATATATATATATATATATATATAACCAAAGACATAAATATATATATATATCATATAAATAAAAAGGGGACGCAGTGGCTCAAAGGGGATGTGGTGGCTCAGTTGCTAAGATGCTGAGCTTGTTGATCAAAAGGTCGGCAGTTCAGCAGTTTGAATCCCTAGTGCTGCATAACGGGGTGAGCTCCCGTTACTTGTCCCAGCTTCTGCCAACCTAGCAGTTTGAAAGTACATAAAAAATACAAGTGGAAAAATAGAGACCACCTTTGGTGGGAAGGAAATAGAGTTCCGTGTGCCTTTGGCATTTAGTCATGCTGGCCACATGACCACGGAGACATCTTCGGACAGCGCTGGCTCTTCAGCTTTGAAATGGAGATGAGCACCGCCCCCTAGCACAACTAGCACATATGTGCAAGGGGAACCTTTACCATTAATATGATTGTTATTAGGACTGCAATGCAGGTTTAGGCTAAGACACTTAAATGAACACATTTCTAACACCAACATAACTTTATGTTAGTATAGTCTAGTTTAGACTTAGCCGTATTGTTTCTTTAGTATCAGCATGTCAGATCCATGACACCTCTGGTTTCTTTGGAGATCAGGCCTGCTCCAGCCTTCAACAAGTGCTGTACTTTGACATGCTTTATACTTCATAAAAGGGAATATAATCATCCATGATTATTTGCTAGACATATTTGAGTGTCTAGTGAGTCAATTTCTGGCTGAAAAATACTGTCTTGGATTGGGTCAAACTCTGTACCTTGCTTTTGAAGTTGAACCCTTACTCTGGCAATAAATCTTGAGTGGGGAAAAAAAACCCTACATTAGGCAGCTGGATTCTTAAGGCATCTGCACAGCATCTCATCCTTGTGAGTTCTGGGAAGGAAGGAAGGAAGGAAGGAAGGAAGGAAGGAAGGAAGGGAGGGAGGGAGGGAGGGAGGGAGGGAAGGAGACCTCATTTGGAGGAAGCTAGAGATAGTCTTGTCCACAGCAAACTATAATGAAGGCAAACTGATGACCTTGTGGGGCAATATCATAATGCAAGTTCCACCCTTCATCCAACATCCAACTAAAGAACATAAAACACATTTGCGTAATAACATTATTGCGTACATGCCATCATTTGCCATCTTGCTGCCACCTACCCCGTTAAATACTCCTGGCTAGAAAAGTCTCATTCCAATGAGACTAGGCTCATTGGACAATCAATCAATTTTATTTTAAATCTACAGGTTCAATATTATAATTGTGTTGAGGATTAAAAATGCCTAATTTAAAACTGTATTATGAAGCAGTTGTTCTTTCGGTAATAAGTGATTGGTTTAATTTGACGGAGGAAAGGATTTTGAATATAGAAGGTTATGATTTATTATATGGTTGGCATGCATATTTATTGTATGATAAGAAAGTAGATAAAGCTTTTAAAAATCATGTGTTGAGAATTTCTTTTCTGCGTTTCTGGAAAAAATATTATTATAAGTTAAATTATAAAATTCCTATATGGGCAAGTCCTTGGCATGCAGTAGAGAATATAAATATAGAACATGAACAAGAAATGATTACTTATAAAGTTCTTTTATATAATGAGAGGGGAAATTTACAACTAAAATCTTTGGATATATTAAAAGAAGAAGGGAGGAATTATACTTGGTTTCAATATGGACAGTTAAAGGCTAGATGGAAAGAAGATCAGAAAATTGGTATTATTCAAAATGAAGAAAATTTGGTTAAACAAATTAGAAATCTTGGAACTTGGAACTCCATCGCCTTCGACAAGACCTAAGTTTAACTCACAAAATCATCTGTTGTAATGTCCTTCCTGTCAAAGACTACTTCAGCTTTAATTGCAATAATACAAGGGCAACCAATAGATTTAAACTTAATGTTAACCGCTTTAATCTAGATTGCAGAAAATATGCCTTCTGCAACAGAATCATCAGTGCTTGGAATACTTTACCTGACTCTGTGGTCTCTTCCCATAATCCTAAAAGCTTTATCCAAAAACTTTCTACTATTGACCTCACCCCATTCCTAAGAGGACCATAAGGGGCGTGCATAAGCGCACAAATGTGCCTACCGTTCCTGTCCTATTGTTTTTCTTTTCTTCTTCCTATATATATATATATATATATGCTTATACCTCCTAACATTTACTCATATATATGTTTATATGTTTATATACTATATAATCTTTTTGTATGATGTTGTGACAAAAATAAATAAATAAATAAAAATAAAATCAAACCCAGGGGCATATAAAGAGATTGTATAATGTGTTGATAGAAATAGATTCTGAAAGAGATTTAATAAAGGATTGTATGATAAAATGGGCACAGAATATTCAGGAACCAATAATGTTGGAAACATGGGAAAAAATTTGGGCTAGAAATGTAAAATTTATGCAAGCGCAGAATTAAAGGGAAAATTTTTATAAGATGTTTTATAGATGGCATTTAGATCTTAAGAAATTATCATGTATGTATCCAGATATGCAAGCGAAATGTTGGAGATGTAATTGTGATGATGCTACATATTTTCATGTATGGTGGACATGTAAGAAAATTAAGTCTTTCTGGATAAGAATTTGGTGGATTATGCAGAATGTTCTGAAGAAGAAGATAAAGTTCCTACCACAATTTTTCCTGTACAGTGATTGAGACTAAATTGATTTTGAGCTTAATAACAGCAGCAAGACTGTTGATTGGACAATATTGGAAGAAAAAAGAATTACCCACAATAGAAGAATGAATATTGAAAGTTTCCAATTTGGCTGAGATGGCTAAAATCTCAGCCTTCTTGAAAGACAGTACTCAAGAAAAATATCTGAATGAATGGAAGAATTGGATTGATTATATTCAAAATAGATATCAGATTAAGAAATTTCAGATTGCCTTTGAATGAAGGACGTTGTTTTTGATTTTAATGGAAGAAGTCAAGTTATGTGAGAGAGAAGGATTATAATTGTGTTAGATTTTAAAAATTTAATGTATGACTGTTTGTTTATTGAACTATACCTTGTGTTTGCTCCGGAAAGTCGGGGGGAGAGGGGGGTTTTGGAGGGAGGGGGGAAGGAGGGGGAGGGGGGAGGGGAGGGGAAAAATTTAATTGTTGTTGTAAAACTTTTTCAATAAAAAAAATATTATAATTGTGTTATGCAATATTGTCTCATAAATTTCTAAGTAGACAGAAAGGGAGAAAGGAAAATGCTGGGGTGATCATACCTACTACTCCTTGGAGTTATCTGTGGCTCATTCCTCCCTCCATTATAATGCTAAGAGAACAGAGAATCTGAGCAATGCAATTCTTCCAGAACTGGCATGTCAGATGCCATGAAAACTTCTCCTTAAACTTTTTGTATCTGGAAAGCAGCTTCAAGTCTTATGTAAGTAAATAAATCTTTAGGTGAACTTTTGAAATAAGCACTAGCAAACAAGGTTGTTTGAAGTAAATAGGATGATATTATGAGATTTTCTGGAGCTGTGAATGTCAGGTATGACATTCTAACCTAGTTTGCTTGCAGTGACATTATTAGGAATGCTTGAGGTCCAAATTCTTAACTGGTTGGTGTGGTGTTATGGAATATTGTTTTACTTTAAAAATAAAAGTTACGTATGTCAAGCCAAGGTATGAATCATTCTGCCACCAACACAGAGCCCTCGTTCGAGCCTTCCCTAGACTCCAGGACTGGCCCATGTTCCTCCCCAACCTCTTCACTGTCTACTGCCAGCTCTGCAGGCCACCAGTGGGCCACCGGGGCCTGCAGAGCACCCACCCAGCCCTTCAGAAGTTGTGGGTGCTTCATCACTGGAGGCTTTTAAGAAGAGACTGGACAGCCATATGTCTGAAATGGTATGGGGTCTCCTGCTTGAGCAGGGGGCTGGACTAGAAGACCCCCAAGATCCCTTCTGACTCTATTATTCTGTATTCTGGGAGATTCTATTGCTATTTCAGGGCTGTCCAGGATGCCTTTGTGAAATCTTTAAATCTATTTGGTGGCAGGCTATTGTAAAATCATCCATCAGTTGCAATTGCCAGGAATCATTCTCTTGTCTCTTTGATAAACACAACACAGCTCCCAAAGTGTGATCAGTAATACGTATGGTTCCCCTGTTTTTGTTCTTTGTCATGTTTCTGTTTTGCAAGTGACAAGCTCAGGGGTGGTGATTCCGCCTACATATCTCTTTGATAAGGCAAGCAGAATGACCTTTGCTTCCTAGTTGTAGAAAGACACTTTGTGTGGTTCATGTGAGACCAGAGGACAAGTTTACCTGCTCTGTGGTTAAACTACTGAGGAGCTGATTTTAGTTTCAAGGAAGCCTCAAAACCATCACGGAAAATATGACATCTGAGCAACTGCATACTGTATATTGTCATACAATCTGAGCTATGAGAGAAATGTTTTCCTTGATGTTAGAGGACATTCAAGGAGAAAATATGAACACTAAGACTTACATTTATAGATGCTATTTCATCTGTGGAAGGCATTGCTCTGACTGAGCAATTGGTGAGAGAGAGAGAGAGAGAGACAGTCAGACAGAAAGACAGAGACACACACACAGAGAGAGAGACAGAGAGAGACAGAGAGAGAGAGAGACAGAGAGAGAGACAGTCAGACAGAAAGACAGAGACACACACACAGAGAGAGAGACAGAGAGAGACAGAGAGAGAGAGAGACAGAGAGAGAGACAGTCAGAAAGAAAGACAGAGACACAGAGAGAGAGAGACAGAGAGAGAGAGAGAGAGAGAGAAAGACAGACAGATAGATAGACCTTAACAATCAAACAGAAACTGTTGTTGCAGGGCACATATTCTGAAGTGACAATTCTTACATAGTTTATAAAAGTTCAAATTCTCAATCTCAATGATTCTTTTATCTTTTGGGGAGGAACAAGACCAGGCTCCAAATCTAAGAAAGACATGCCGAGATTCTTCTAAGTAGTTTCCTTTATTGTTTCCTGCCTACAGGCAGAAATCTTGCCAAACTGAAGCAACTACTTCGATCATTAAAGGTATGTTCTGAGAACTTCTAGGGAGGAGCCATCTTATTGCTCTTTCTCCCAACCAGCAACTATATAAACTTCACTATCTCTTGCTCCTCTGGAATGTGACCCCCTCCCTCCTGGGAATTCAAACTACATTCTATCACAATGTTGCACTAAAAATAGGGCTGGGCAATTTTACATAATCATTCTAAAAAAGTGCTTTGAAATCTGCGAGAACCTAAACATTTCAGATGTCTGAAATTCTTTAGCAGTTTTTTTCCCCCAAGTCTTTTCTTAAGAACGAAAGACACCTAAACCACTGCTGATCCTTGCCAGAAGCTCACTGCTTTCCCAAAGAAGGAGATTGTGAAGAAACTCTCACCATCCACCCCCACCCCCAATGAGGAAGTTTTAACTCCCAAGGAGAGTACAGTGGGATAGAGATATATGAAACCAAAAGAAAAAAACACAACTATCAGTCCGCTCAACCACCTGTCAACTGTCCAGATGACGAATCCAGAAAAAGAAACTTCTTGGAGCACTATTTTACCACGAGTATAAGCTTTACTAAATAAATCCATATTGACACAGAAGAAGCAAAACCATCTGAGCTTTCCGCACAAACACCTGAATAATTCATTTCCCCTTTCCCCATAGGCCACCCACAGTCTACCATATTCACCAATCACTTCTGTTCATTTTGTTTTGAGAACTAGCCAATCATGATGTGGCATCTGCTCTGAGTGTCCTTGGAGGGGGGGGCAAGGAGCTGCTGATTCAGTTCTACAGAGGAATTATTGAGTCTGTCATTTGCACCTCTATAACTGTTTGGTTCGATTCTGCAACTCAACAAGAAAAACACAGACTTCAGAGAATAATTAGAACTGCAGAAAAAATAATTGCTACCAACCTGCCTTCCATTGAGGACCTGTATACTGCACGAATCAAGAAGAGGGCCGTGAAAATATTTACAGACCCCTCGCATCCTGGACATAAACTGTTTCAACTCCTACCCTCAAAACGACACTATAGAGCACTGCACACCAGAACAACTAGACACAAGAACAGTTTTTCCCCGAAGGCCATCACTCTGCTAAACAAATAATTCCCTCAACACTGTCAAACTAGTTACTAAATCTGCACTACTATTAATTTTTTCATAGTTCCCATCACCAATCTCTTTCCACTTATGACTGTATGACTGTAACTTGTTGCTGGCAATCCTTATGATTTATATTGATATATTGACCATCAATTGTGTTGTAAATGTTGTACCTTGATGAATGTATCTTTTCTTTTATGTACACTGAGAGCATATGCACCAAGACAAATTCCTTGTGTGTCCAATCACATTGGCCAATAAAAAATTCTATTCTATTCTATGTCTCATAGGAACCAACCATACTTGGAGGCCATTCCCCCCACCCTTGCATTCCAATCCCCCCCCCCCATTCTTTCTCAAGCTGCAAGCAAAGCAGAATATAGGTGAAAGTTTGAGTCAGCCCTTTCTGAATGGGAGAAAATTTCTACAAAATTGGAAGATATCTTTTAATACTATTGGTATGTTAATTTAAGCACTGCATCTTTTGGGAGGAGTATACCACCTTGAGAAGGCAACCCCTTTTCTAAACATAATAATAATAACAGAGTTGGAAGGGACCTTGGAGGCCTTCTACTCCAACCCCCTGCCCAGGCAGGAAACCCTACACTATCTCAGACAAATGGTTATCCAACATTTTCTTAAAAATTTCTGGTGTTGGAGCATTCACAACTTCTGCAGGCAAGTCGTTCCACTTATTAATTGTTCTAACTGTCAGGAAATTTCTCCTTAGTTCTAAGTTGCTTCTTTCCTTGATCAGTTTCCACCCATTGCTTCTTGTTCTACTCTCAGGTGCTTTGGAGAATAGTTTGACTCCCTCTTCTTTGTGGCAACCCCTGAGATATTGGAACACTGCTATCATGTCTCCCCTAGTCCTTCTTTTCATTAAACTAGACATACCGAGTTCCTGCAACCGTTCTTCATGTTTTAGCCTCCAGTCCCCTAATCATCTTTGTTGCTCTTCTCTGCACTCTTTCTAGAGTCTCAACATCTTTTTTACATCGTGGCGATCAAAATTGAATGCAATATTCCAAGTGTGGCCTTACCAAGGCATTATAAAGAAACACTTCATGTACTCTTGATTCTATCCCTCTGTTTATGCAGCCCAGAAATGTCTTGGCTTTTTTGGCAGCTGCTGCACACTGCTGACTCATATCTAAATGGTTATCCACTAGGACTCCAAGATCCCTCTCACAGGTACTACTATTGAGCAAGGTACCACATATACGGTATTGGTGCATTTTGTTTTTTTGGCCTAAATGTAGAACCTTACTTTTTTCACTGTTGAATTTCATTTTGTTAGATAGCGCCCAATGTTCAAGTCTGTCCAGATCCTTCTGTATCTTGAGCCTATCTTCTGGAGTGTTGGCTATTCCTGCCAGCTTGGTGTCAACTGCAAATTTGATGAGTTCCCCATCTATCCCCTTGTCCAAGTCATTGATGAAGATATTGAAGAGTACTGGGCCTAAAACAGAGACTTGGGGTACTCCACTGCATACTTCCCTCCATGTGGATGTAGTTCCATTGAGGACTACATGTTGAGTGCAGTTGGTCAGCCAGTTACGAATCCATCTGGTGGTGCTGCTGTCTAATCCACATTTTTCTACTTTATCTAGTAGTAGGTTATGGTCTACTTTATCAAATGCTTGATAGGTAGTCACATGATAGATAGTCACATGATAGATCAACTACAGGAACTACTATGTCCTGTCATCATGCAATCTTGGGCAGCTTAAATGGAGTTGATGTTGACTGAGCATATATGTCTGTGGAGATTCTCAGTCATCCATCCAGGTTATGGTTGTCCCAAAGATGCTTTTTCAAAAGGCAACTGGACTTCTGAAGAACCATACAGAACCATTCTGTAGAACTAAAAGAAGCTTCTTGGATGAGAAGAGAAACATCTTCAAGGGGAAACAAAGACCAGTTGTCTTTTGGAAAAGCACCTTTGGAATGACAGGGCATAGTGTTAGGAATTTTGTCAATGAAAGAGTTTCTTTTCATGTGCCCTACAGTCTCCACATGCACATAACAAGAGACCTGTCACCAAACAGAGCCCAATCAGAAGAAGCTTGAATTTGGTAAAGTTTCCAATTCAAGTCCTAATGATGCTGCAAAAATATCTGGTTTATACAGGGTGAGTGCTATATGCCCAAGAGCATCAATATATTTGAGTGCATCCTTTCCCAAGGGATCTAATTAAGAAGATTCCTAAAGATGATTTTGCATCAGTGATGTTACACACTCAGTCCAAAGCAGCAGAATAAGATAATATGAGTCTTTTCTTCAAAGGGACTCCAACAGAAATCAGCTGGAGTCTGACATATTCCCCCCTTGTGAACAAAATTCCTGGCTAATGTCTTTCTAGTTGGTTTTATTTGCATGTGCTTCTGCAAGAAATTAAGACAAAGGATTGGTCCCTATGGTCTCTTCTGGTACAAGAGGCATTAGGATAGCAGATAGGAGGGAAGGGCTAATAGGAGAGACCAAATGTTATAGTGCAGCAAAATCAGTTCCATTTTCCTAAAGAAGAGGAGAATAGGGGAGGGGAGAAGAGAGGAGAGGAGTAGGAGTAGGAGTAGGAGTAGGAGTAGGAGGAGAAGGAGAAGGAGAAGGAGAAGGAGAAGGAGAAGGAGAAGGAGAAGGAGGAGAAGGAGAAGGAGAAGGAGGAGACCATTAATATTGTAGGTTTATATTCTAGACGGATAGTAGGAGTCAAGGGATGAAAACCTTTGTCTCTAAAGAACATTTAAGCAATAAGAAACAAAGGTCTGACTTAGAACCACAAATTGAAAGATTTAGCTCTCTTCTGGGTGAAAACTGAATGGGAAAGGCAGTTGTCATCCTGCAAGACAAGTTTTTGGGTCAGAAATGATCTCCTCACATATTTCAATGAGTAGGAGAGCCTAGAAGTAGCATCTCTAATTTATTTATTTATTTATTTATTTATTTATTTATTTATTTGATTTTTATACCGCCCTTCTCCCGAAGGACTCAGGGCGGTGTACAGGCAAGATAAAACCAACAATACAATATACAGTTTAAAATGCAATTTAAAAAACTTATTTAAATTAGCCTGAAAATTAAAATTTGCCATGAACTAAAAAAAACCCCATTTAAAATTAATAAAATTTAACATTAAAATTCAATTTAAGCCAGCCCCGCGCGGATAAAGAGGTGTGTCTTCAGTTCGCGGCGGAAGGTCCGAAGGTCAGGTATTTGGCGTAAACCCGGGGGAAGCTCGTTCCAGAGTATGGGAGCCCCCACAGAGAAGGACCTTCCCCTGGGGGCCGCCAGCCGACATTGCTTGGCGGATGGCACCCTGAGAAGTCCCTCTCTATGGGAGCGTACGGGTCGGTGGGAGGCATGCGATAACAGCAGGCGGTCCCGTAAGTACCCAGGCCCTAAACCATGGAGCGCTTTAAAGGTCGTAACCAAAACCTTAAAGTACACCCGAAAGGCCACAGGTAGCCAGTGCAGTCTGCGCAGGAGCGGTGTTACGTGGGAGCTACGCGGGTGCGCAGCTGCATTCTGGACTAACTGAAGCCTCCGAGTGCACCTCAAGGGGAGCCCCATGTAGAGAGCATTACAATAATCCAAGTGAGAGGTAACGAGCGCATGAATGACTGTGCACAAGGCATCCCGATCAAGGAAGGGGCGCAACTGCCGAACCAGGCGAACCTGGTGGAAGGCCCCCCTGGAGACGGCCGTCAAATGATCCTCAAACGACAGCCGTTCATCCAGGAGGACACCTAAGTTGCGCACCCTATCCTTTGGGGCCAATAACTCGCCTCCAACAGTCAGCTGCGGCTGCAGCTGACTGAATCGGGGTGCCGGCATCCACAGCCACTCCGTCTTGGAGGGATTAAGCTTGAGCCTGTTTCTCCCCATCCAGACCCGTACGGCCTCCAAGCACTGGGACACCACTTCAACAGCTTCATTGGGGTGGCCCGGGGTGGAAAAGTACAGCTGAGTGTCATCAGCGTACAGCTGGTATCTCACCCCAAAGCCACTGATGATCTCACCCAACGGCTTCATATAGATGTTGAACAGAAGGGGTGAGAGGATCGACCCCTGCGGCACCCCACAAGTGAGGCCCCTCGCGGTCGACCTCTGTCCCCCTGTCAACACCGTCTGCAACTGGTCAGAGAGATAGGAGGAGAACCACCGATACACGGTGCCTCCCACTCCCAATCCCCCCAACCGGCGCAGCAAGATACCATGGTCGATGGTATCAAAAGCCGCCGAGAGATCTAATAGGACCAGGGCAGAGGAATAACCCCTGTCCCTGGCCCTCCAGAGATCATCCACCAATGCAACCAAAGCTGTCTCCGTGCTGTATCCGGGTCGGAAGCCGGACTGGAACAGGTCTAGATAGACGGCTTCATCCAGGTATTGGGGTAGCTGTCACGCCACAGCACTCTCTACAACCTTCGCAATGAAGCGAAGGTTGGAGACCGGACGATAATTACCCAAAATAGCTGGGTCCAGGGAGGGCTTCTTGAGGAGGGGTCTCACCACTGCCTCTTTCAAGGCGGCAGGGAAAACCCCTTCCAACAAAGAAGCATTGATAATCCCCTGGAGCCAGCCTCGTGTCACTTCCTGAGTGGCCAGCACCAGCCAGGAAGGACACGGGTCCAGTAAACATGTAGTGGTGTGAAGCCTCCCCAACAACCTGTCCACGTCCTCGGGAGCCACAGGGTCAAACTCATCCCAAACAGACTCGACAAGATGTGCCTCCTCTCCCCCGCCTGGATCATTCCAATTTCGGTCCAGACCATCCCGGAGCTGAACGATTTTATCGTATAGATAACCACTAAACTCCTCGGCACGTCCCTGCAAAGGGTCATCCCGCACCTCCTGATGAAGGAGGGAGCGGGTCACCCGAAACAGGGCGGCCGGGCGGTTATCTGCCGACACAATGGGGGTGGAGGCGTAGTAGCGCCTCACCTCCCTCATTGCCACTAGGTAGATCCTAGAATAGGACCTAACTAGTGTCCGATCAGCTTCGGAACGACTGGACCTCCAGGCGCTCTCTAGGCTTCTTCTCCGGCGTTTCATCTCCCTCAACTCCTCGGAGAACCAAGGGGCCGGATGAGACCTGCGCCAGGTCAGAGGCCGCAAAGGCACGACCCGGTCCAAGGCCCCAGCTGCGGCCTGTTCCCAGGCCGCAACTAGTTCCTCAGTCGAGCCGTGGGCCAGATCCTCAGGAATTGACCCAAGCTCCGTCAGGAACCTCTCAGGGTCCATCAGGCGCCTGGGACGGAACCAACGTTTAGGTTGTGGTTATGTAGCCAACTTTAAAAACCGCTACAAAAATATATGCCACCAAATAAAGACTGAATGCACCAATTACCACATCAAACAAGAAGACCACCTTCTGCGCACAAAATCCAATCGCGCTTTCTATAATTTTGTAAACAACAAACTTAAAGACTCGAGATCCATCCCACCACTAAAAGGATCTAACGGTAAAGAATGTAATGATGAAACAGTTAAAGCAAACCTCTTTAACACATTCTTTGGCTCAGTCTTTGTTAACAGTAATGGCTCATACCCGACATTCCCCAAACGCACCAACGACCTAACACATATAGATTTCACTGAAGAAAAAGTTGAAAAAGATCTTCGCAAACTGAAACCATCCCTATCTATAGGACCTGATGGACTATGTGCTTCTTAAAAAAGATTTCCACTAATATAGCAGAACCCCTAAGCATGTCCAGGTTCCAGAAAAACCTCTTCTGCATAAAAAAAACTCAGAAGCCATTGTCTTTCAGAGTTCTTTACTAGCATAAGGAAACTGGCACACGATGAGTGAAATTCCAAAACTGAACTTCTGGATTCTTTTCCCAGTTATACAAACCCCAAGAGTCCCACCCCCCTAACCCCTGTGCTGGTCACATGGTCCCACATTCTCCCAGTTCATTCGAATATCTTCTCGCCACTCCTCCTGCAGAAGTGAACACCATCTTACCTTGACCGCTTGAAAAATGTTACCATACCCCTCAACCCCCCTTCTTCCCCTCAGGGGAAAAATGTGGCAGCGTCTGGAACCCTAAGGCCTAGTATGGTTTCCAGGCCTGACAGGTGTCCCCCCCTTGGAAAAGAAGCTATATCCTAGGAAAGAAAAAAAAGAATTAATAAAGAAGAGTGCCGGTGGTCCACACTTCCCTTCTACCCCTCTCTCCCCCATCCAAGAGGTTTTCTAGGTTTGTCAGGGAAAGTGTCGTGAAATTGTTTAATCAAATTGTCCGCATTTACTTTCCAACTTTTGACCCAAGTAGATTCAGATAATGGATATCCCTTCCAGTGGACTAAATATTGTAATTGACCTCTGTATAGTCTAGAGTCAAGGATTTTCTTGATCTCATAGTGGGTTTCACCTTGGATTATCAAGGGTGTTGGGGGAGCGGCAGGTTGAGGTCTCAGTCCAGATTGTCTAGCAGGTTTTAATAAGCTGGTATGGAATACCGGGTATATTTTCCCCAACATTCGAGGGAGCTTGAGTTGGACGGTAACGGGATTAATAATCTTTACAATGGGGAAAGGACCCAAAAATTTTGGACCGAATTTTCTGCTGGGTATTCTCAACCTCAGATACTTAGTGATAAAAAGACTTTATCCCCAATGTGAAAAGGGGGTTGAAGGGAACGGTGTTTGTCAGCTTGGGCTTTGTAATTTCGAGCTGTCACAGCTAAGGCCTTTTTTGGATTTTCCCACCCTTTTTTCAATGAATTCATCCAGTCCATTAGGGAAACCGAAGTGGGGGGTTGCACAGGGAGTTCAGGCATTGGAACGAAGTCCATGCCGGTGGTTATTTGAAAAGGGGTTAACCCCGTGCTGCTGTGTACAGCATTATTATATGCGACTTCTGCAAATGGTAACAAATCTGACCAGTTTTCTTGTTGGTAATTTACATAACCCCGTATGTATTGTTCTACCATCGAGTTCAATTTTTCAGCCACCCCATTCGTCTCCGGATGGAACCCAGAACTAAGTCCTTGAGATGACCCAATGGACCGTAGGAACTCCCTCCAGAACTTGGCTGTGAATTGAACACCCCTGTCGGATATTATCCTTTTAGGAACTCCATGCAGTCTGTAGATGTGTTTTACGAAGAGCTTTGCTAATTTTCTCGCCGATGGCAATCCGCTGCATGCAGTGAAGTGGGCCTGTTTAGAGAACAAATCCACTACGGTCCATATCACCGTATTTCCCCCACTAGGTGGGAGTTCAACAATAAAATCCATGGCAATCTCTTCCCAGGGTTGGTGGGTTCGGCTATGGGTTGTAGGAGTCCAGGGGGTTTCCCTGGTCTGGACTTCATGGTAGCGCAGGTAGCACAGCTCCGCACATAGTCTTCGACATCTGATTTCATTTTTGGCCACCAGAATTGTCTTCTAGCCAAGTGGAGAGTTTTCAAAAATCCAAAATGACCTCCTAGGCGAGAGTCGTGGCTTCTCTGTAGTATAGGCAGCCGCATAGCGATGGGTACATAAATCTTGGTTCCCTTCCAGGGTAGTCCATCCCTTAAGGTGAGGTCTGGCAAGTTTTCTTTAAACCAAGCATCGTCAGCGAGTGCTGATTTTAATTCGGTTAGTAGTTTATTCGATGGGATGTTAGTACCACGGCGTGATCGCGGTCGAGTAAGTGCTTGGCTGGCTGGTTCGCTATTGGGAATCATCACATGTATTACCTCTTCGTGTTGGCTGTCAAATTGCGGTTTCCTAGATAGGGCGTCAGCCAGTAGATTTTGGTCGCCGGGGATGTATTTGAGGATGAAATGGAACCGTTTGAAAAACTGAGCCCATCGAACTTGTTTGGGAGAAAGCTTTTGAGGGGTTTTTAAGTATTCAAGGTTTTTGTGCTCTGTCCACACCTCGAAAGGTTCCTTTCCCCCTTCAAGGAAGTGTCTCCAGGAGAGGAGTGCCCAGCGCATTGCAAAGGCTTCCTTTTCCCAAATTGCCCATCTGTGTCTGTCAGTTTTTTAGAAACGTACATGCAGGGCATAAGATTGTTTTCGGTATTCCGTTGTAATAAGACAGCGGCTACTGCTACATCACTTGCATCAGCTTGGACCACAAAAGGTTTATTTGGATCCGGGTGTTGAAGAATCGGTTCCATCGAGAAGAGGCGTTTCAGGTGTTCAAAGGAACGTTGGCAGTCCATTGTCCAAGGTAGGGGTTGGTTAGGTTTGGGTTTGGCGGGTAATGGCCCAGTTTTTAGCAATTCTGTTAATGGTAGAGCTACTTCTGCGAAAGAAGGAATGAATTTGCGGTAAAAATTTGCGAATCCCAAGAAACTTTGAAGTTGTTTACGTGTGCGTGGCGGTTGCCAATCCAACACTGCTTTCACTTTTCCTGGGTCCATTTCGATACCTTTGTTTGATATCTGGTAACCTAGGTAGTCTAGGGATTCCTTATGGAATTCACATTTGGAAAGTTTGACATATAGCTTGGCCACTAGGAGTTTTTTAAGGACTTGTCTGACCAATTTGATGTGTTGTTCGATATTGTTTGTGTAGATAAGAATGTCATCTAAGTAGACAAGAACCCCATTGTAGAGATGGGGGTACAGGGTTTCATTATTTAGTTGCATGAAAACAGCTGGAGCCCCCTGGAGGCCAAAAGGCATGATACGGTATTGGAAACTGCCCAAGGGGCAGTTGAAAGCTGTTTTCCATTCATCACCTTCCGTGATGCCGACCCGGTAATAGGCTTCCCTTAAATCCAATCTGGTGAAAATTTTGCCTTTTGATAATGGTTCAACAAATCGTGCATAAGTGGTAAAGGGTATGTGTTTTGTATGCAAATTGCATTGATATTTTTGAAGTCAATACACAATCTAAGCAAACCATCTTTCTTTTGTTTAAATAGCATGGGCGCAGCTACAGGTGATTTTGCTGGTTCAATGAACCTTCTGGCTAAGTTAGTGTCAATGTATTTCCTTAGTTCAGACATTTCGGCTGGCTTCATTGAGTACATTTTGGGTTTTGGTAATTTTGCCCCAGGGTGCAATTCAATTGCGCAATCAGTTTGTCGGTGGGGGGGGGTAGGAGGTTACATTCATCCTCGCTAAAAACGTCTGCTAAATCCATGTATGCTTTAGGGATGCATGGTTCATTAGGAGATGGATTGGATCTGGTGGTTGTTGGTTCCCTCTGGTGGTCATTTTGGATAAGGTTTTTTTCGGTAGGGGGAACTGGGTCTAAGGGTCTGAAAGCCCATATAATTTTCCTGAATCCATCCTCCCATATGATTGTGGGTTCCCATTTGTCCAACCAAGCTTACCCTAGGATGATGGATTCTGACATCTTTGGAATTACTATGAATCTTATAAGTTCATGATGGGCTCCAATTTCTAAGCAAACCAGTTGCGTGATTTGGGTCGCTGGAATGCCGCCAATTAAGGTTCCATCTACTTGGTGGAATTTAATTGGGTGTTTCAAGGGAAATGTTTTTATACGGAGTTGGGCGACCGTAGAGGTTGAAATTAGGCATCTGGTACATCCTGTGTCCACAATAGCCTCTAAATCTTTTTTGGCCCCTTCCTCTGGAATTATTAAGTTTACTTTGATAGCAAAAGGAGGAATGGGTACACTCACCATTGGGTTGTTTTCTGCTTGATTCGAGTCGTCAGGAGGTGAATCAGCTGACGGAAGGTTAGTGGATACTTCAGTAGGGAGGTCTATGTCTTGTCTCGCAAAGTGACTGGTATTCGGATTTTTTCGAAGGAGTTTGCGTGGTCGAGTAGCAGTTGGTGGGTGATACTGTGGGAGGGGTGTTGGGGCTAGGCAAACTGACGCCCGATGTCCTAGTTTTCCACAACGGTAGCATTTAATTATTGTTGAAGGTTGAAAAGTGGAGGGTGTGGTATGTCTTAAGAGGGAGGGTCTTGTAGGTAGTCGCTGTGGAGTTGTAGTTGTTGATTGGCTTTGGCGGGGGTTGAATTCTCTGTCCAGAGCTACGGACACATTGTACCAGTCATTTAGTTGTTCTGGGATTCCTCTGGTGGAGCAGGCTTTTCTGATTTTTTGATCGATTGCCTCTTTGAAGTAGTGGAGGAGGATGCGGTCTGGCCAATATCTAAGATTACCAGCAACTCTGCGAAAATCCCATACAAATTCTTTTAGAGGCCTGTTACCTTGTTTCATCATTTTTAAGGTGGTTTCACATTCTGCAATTAGGTCATCATCCTGAAACCGGTTGCGAAGCAATGCCATAAATCTGTGAACATTGTTTAGTTCTGGTGCACGTTCATTGTGTAGTTGAGCTATCCACTCTGAGGCTAGCCCCACGTTCATACCATCCAAGATGGCATTGATTAGGCTTCTTTCTGATGGGTATTGATGTCTATATTGTTCAACATAAGCCTCAATTCTGCTGAGAAAGTAAGCCAGGTGGTGTGGATTCCCATCAAAGGTTGATTTGAAAGGGGGAGGGGCTGGGTGAGGGGGTGCAGGTGGGTTTAGCTGGCCTGCTTGCAGTTGAAGAGGAATTTGCGGGAGGGCTGTTGCTATCGTGGCTGGTTGCTGAATTGTAAAGGGGGGTGGAATTCCCCCTGGCTGCTGAGAAGGAAGTCCTTGAAATGCTTCAGCTGACGTGGCAAAATTCGGCCTGGGGCCCCCAGGAAAGAAAGGTGCTGAACTTGCTGGTTGCCATTGGTATTGGATCCATCCTTGTCCAGGATAAAATGCCCAACCGGGAGGAATAGAAGCAGCAAGAGGCAGCATAGGCCTCTGTTGGCGGGAAAAGTCAATTGTGGGGGGGGGAGTTGCGATTCCCCCCAAGTCCCTGGTGCTGCCTGAACTCCCTGCCCTCTGAAGGAGGGAAGGGAGGTCCTCCTGCGTTCATCAGAATGGTTTCGAGCTTCAGTAATTTCTCCCTCTCTGGTGGGAGGGAAGGTGAATTTAGGCTGAGCTAAACTCAAAGGCTCTCGAGGTGGGTGAGCTGAGCTTATACGAGGCCTCACTTCCAAACACTCAAAAGTTTCTGGGAGGTCTAGTAGGGACTGGGATTTCAGGGGGTTTCTCAGGTCCCAATCCAGTGATTCTCCCGATTCTCCGGTTTTTACTGTCCTCCATTGAGGTTGAGAAGAGGGAAGGGGCTCTCCATTCCGCCCCGGGGAAATGTTTTCTCCCAGGGATCTCACTTCTTGCAATTGATGGGGTGGGGTTTGGCCGCTACGACAGCTTACCCATGAATCGGAGTCTTTAGGCCGTGCACCAAGCTGACAAGCAGGCTCTACCACTTCGAGTTTTTGAGTCATATCTTCCGATGGGAAGTAGGTGATTTCGATCAAGCCCTCAGATTCTAGCCTTTGTGCTCCTTCCATCTTCAGCTTGCTGCCCTTCCATCTTCGCTGGGTCTTTGCACCGCTGTGGAGGTTGCGGAGGCTGGGGCCCAGCACCCCCCTAACGGGGCCCCCTGGAGCAGAGGAGAGGGTACCGTTAAGCAAAAGAAAGTTAGGAGTTTTGGAATATTGTCCAGGTTCCAGAAAAACCTCTTCTGCATAAAAAAAACTCAGAAGCCATTGTCTTTCAGAGTTCTTTATTAGCATAAGGAAACTGGCACACAATGAGTGAAATTCCAAAACTGAACTTCCGGATTCTTTTCCCAGTTATACAAACCCCAAGAGTCCCACCCCCCTAACCCCTGTGCTGGTCACATGGTCCCACGTTCTCCCAGTTCATTCGAATATCTTCTCGCCACTCCTCCTGCAGAAGTGAACACCATCTGACCTTGACCGCTTGAATGTTACCATACCCCTCAACCCCGCTTCTTCCCCTCAGGGGAAAAATGTGGCAGCGTCTGGAACCCTAAGGCCTAGTATGGTTTCCAGGCCGGACAAAGCATAATCTTTGGAAAAGCCTTCATGACCAGTTCCCTTCCCAAACTTTGGTCACTAGCCAGGATCATCCCTGTCTTCAAAAAAGGAGACCCCAGCTTAGTTGAAAATTACAGACCAATCTCTCTATGTTGTGTCACCTGTAAAGTTATGGAATCTATCATCAACCAATCCATCACCCTCCACCTTGAAACAAACAACCTACTCTCTAATAAACAATTTGGTTTCCGAAAAAAAATATCCTGTAATTTACAACTTCTTCGCTGCAAAAACATATGGACTACAAATCTTGACCAGGGCAAAGCAATAGATGCAATTTACATAGACTTCTGTAAAGCTTTTGACTCAGTGGTACATGACAAACTTCTTCTAAAACTTAAATCCTACGGCATCTCCGGACCCCTCCATAATTGGATAACAGCGTTCCTGTCACACAGACAAAAAGTGGTCAAAATAGGCAGTGCCCTATCAAATCCAGCTCCTGTCAATAGCAGTGTCCCCCAAGGCAGCGTTCTAGGACCAACACTCTTCATATTATACCTTAACGACCTCTGTGACCATATTATAAGTAATTGTGTTCTCTTCGCCGATGATGTTAAACTATTTAACACTACCAACAATGTGGCTACCCTTCAAAAAGACCTTGACTTTGTGTCAGAATGGTCAAAATTTGGCAACTCCAAATCTCAGCCAACAAATGTTCTGTCTTACACATTGGAAAAAAGAATCAGAACACTAAATAGAAGCTTGATGGACATTACCTTGTAGATGACCCTCACCCCGTCAAAGACCTTGGAGTTTTCATATCAAACGATCTAAGTGCCAAAGCCCACTGCAACTACATCACCAAAAAGGCTTTAAGAGTTGTAAACTTAATCTTGCGTAGCTTCTTCTCCAGAAAGATTACACTACTAACCAGAGCTTATAAAACATTTGCTAGACCAATTCTCAAATACAGCTTGCCTGTCTGGAACCCACACCTCATTTCGGACATTAATACAATTGAGCATGTCCAGAAATATTTTACAAGAAGAGTTCTCCACTCTTCTGATCACAACAAAATATCTTATGCCACCTGTTGTGTCTTGCCCGCCCTCAGAGCAGCCGGGGCCTTCTTACCTGCTCCCGAACACTGAGGAATGTATGCCTCCCGGCCCAAGTCCTGGCTCCATGCCCACACAAACTGCAGAAGAAGGAGCATCTCCCTGCCCCAGCCCTGACTCCATGCCCAGGCAAACGGAGCAGCTAGACCCTCCCTCCTCCACAGCAGGTGAGCCTGAGGAGGTTTACTCCCAACAACAGCTGATTGGAGTGACCTCGCATCAGAAGATTGAGAGGCGGAGGCAACAGAAGGAAGGAGGGCAGGCCTTAATGAGTGCTGAGTCATGGAGCCACACCCCATGGCCTATATAAAGGATCTACTTTCTGGCAGTCTCTGAGTCAGGCAAAAGTCAAACTTATCTTGCTGAAGTCACTTACTGGTCTCCTGCCTGCTCTGAGGACTTTGCTAGGACTTTGGGCAGAGCTGCAGAGGCAAGCCTGATTCGGATTTCCCTGACCCAGCTGTCAGCGGAGGAGTGGGACACGACACCACCAGACTTGAAATCCTGGGTTTAGAAAATTTAGAACTTCAGCATGATCTGAGCATAACTCATAAAATCCTCTGCTACAATGTCCTTCCTGTCAAAGACTATTTCAGCTTCAATCGCAACAATACACGAGCACGAAATAGATTTAAACTTAAAGTGAACCGCTCCAATCTTGATTGTAGAAAATATGACTTCAGTAACAGAGTTGTTAATGCCTGGAATGCACTACCTGACTCTGGGGTCTCTTCCCAAAATCCCCAAAGCTTTAACCAAAGACTATTTACCATTGACCTCACCCCATTCCTAAGAGGTCTGTAAGGGGCATGCATAAGAGCACCAGCATGCCTACCGTTCCTGTCCTAATGTCCCCTTTAATTGTATCCAATTTGTATGGTTATTTCATGCTTATACTTATATATACTGTTGTGTTTGACAAATAGATAAATAATTTAAAATTTTTTTAAAAAAATTGGGAGAAAAACAGCTGCGGAAGGAAGGAAAATTCAAGGAGAAGCAGCAGAAGAGACCCAAAGGACCCTTGTTTTGCCCTTTTTTAAAAAATAATATTTTTTTATCAAGTTCATGATAAAATAAAAACATGGAAGAAACAAAGTTAGGAAAAACAAGAAAGAGAAAAAGTACAAAGGATAAAGGATAAAGGAAGAATTAGAAAAAAGAAAAAACCCCACAACTTTCTTTGGTGCACTAGATTACAAAAATAATAAATGGCTGTGAAGTGAGTCTCATCCAATTTTATTATCTTTTTTGTGACGGTTGTTAAACAAAACACTGCAGTTGAAAGCTAAGTAAATCATACAGTCATTATTGGCCTTTTGTTTTTCATTTCACAACATCTCAAGCCCATTCCATAAATATCTCTTCTGAATTATTTGTCTTCCTTGAGATCCCTTCTGCCTCTCTAAAAGGCTCTGTACAGTGGTGGTATTCAACTGGTTCAGACCATTTCAGCTGAACTGATAGTGGCGACTTGTGGGCCCCACCTCGGTGTCTGCCCTGCCCGGTTCCTGCCTCACCCCTGTGCTATGCTGTCCTATTTAGCCATGTTTCCTAAGCCACTTGCAAAGCTAACATTTTCACTGTGCGGTGAACCAGTGGTAAAATTATGTGAAACCCACCTCTGGCTCTATAGATGCTGAGTAGTAATCAGGAGCCCTGGTTCATTTCTGCAATAGATACTCACTTTCACTCTAGAGCAGGGGTCACCAACCTTTCGGACCTCAGGGACCACTAAATTCATAATTTTAAATTCCTCAGACCACTAATATGATTTGCCTAATGACCAGCTGGGTGGGCATGGCTAGGTGGTCATGTGACTGGGTGGGCATGGCCAGCTCAATGTCACTCACATCAAGGGGCGCCTCGCTAGCCTATACTCACCTTTCCCACCCACTCCTTTCCTGCCCACGCAGGCTCCTTAGGGCCCCAAGAGCAAGCAGTTGTTGGAGCTAAGCAGCTACCATGAGAAAGAGTTGGCAAAACAGCTGGCTCAATTGGATCTGACCAAGAAGGAGGCTCAGTAGAAGCACCTCACTGAGGATTACGAGCATAGGCTTTCCAAGCAGAGGGAAGACCTGTGGGAGTGCAAGACCAGGTACAGGTGCCTGGAGGCTCAGCGGGCTGTGATGGTCAGCTAGTTCCAGGACATGATGCAGTCCTACTGGAACAAGGCCCTCCGGCTCTTCGCCACTTCCCTCCAGCCTTCACCCAAAGCCTTGCACTAGGAGGCGAAAACAGACCCCAAGTCAGAATTTCTGCCCCCCTCCAACCCACACAAAAAGATCCCGAAGGGGGAGATTCTCTGAAGCAATACAGAGTTCAGTGCACATATCTGTCCCAGGGGCCATAGTTTGAGGACCCCTGATTTAGTGCAAAATGCAAATGCAAAATGCAAATAATTTTTCTGCGGACCACCAACATTTTCTCGGGGTCCACCGCTGCTCTAGAGAGAACCACTGGTGAAATTCTCCTTTCATCTAAGAATGAATTAGTAAGAATGAAATCTGAAATTGGAAACTATACAGGTAGTCCTCAACTTAGAACTGTAATTGGGATCAGAAATTCCATAGGCACATAAGCAAGGAAGCTGCTAAGTGAGTCCCATCTGATTTTATGACTGTTGTGACAGTTGAGTGGTGTTAATAGCATGGTGTGGTGGCCTAGTGGTAAAGATGCTTGCCTCCCACTCAGAAGGTTGAGAGTTCCATCCTAGATAGCAGCAGATGTTTCTCTCCTAGGGTGCAAAGAAAAAATATCTGCTGTGAACTCCACATGGTGTCAGGAAGGGCATCCGGCCAGTAAACCCTCAACTCCATCGAGTAACCCCAACTCTACTGCAAATGGGGACTAAAGGTTCATATAAAAAATAAATAAAAAGAAGTTAAAGGAAGCACTGCAGCTGAAAGCTAAGCAAATCATGCAGTCCTTAAGCAAATCTGACTTCCCCCACTGGCTTTGCTTGTCAGATGCTGGCTGTGAAGGTTGCAATTGGCAATCATATGATCCTGGGCTGCTGCAACCTATTTTAAATACATGTCTGTTGCCAAGTGTCCACATTTTGATGAATGTGGGGATGCTACAACTTCCTAAGTGCAAGAACCAGTTGTAAGTCACTTTTTTCAGTGCCATCATGACTTTGAACTGTCACTAAACAAATGGTTGCATGTCAAGTACTATCTTTGTAGTTTATTTAATAAAACAATGCAAATATTTGTTTGTTTGTTTATTATTTATTTCTTTACCATGTTTTCCTGAAAATAAGACCCTGTCTTATATTTTTTTGAACCCCAGAATAAGCGCTTGGCCTTATTTTCGGGGAGGTCTTATTATTTTGGGGCACGTGGAGCAAGACAGGGATCCTCTTGCCGTTTTATCTGATTTCCAGCTCTGTCTCCCTAACCCCTAGCCAGAGAAAATGGCGGGGACCAGCTACACATACGTTTAAATATTTTCGGGGAGGGCTTATTTTTGGAGGAAGTTTTATTTTCAGGGGAGGTCTTATTTTGGGGGGAGGTCTTATTTTTTGGGGGGAACGATATTTATTATCTGCTATTTCTAAATGACCCATCCCCCTTAGAAAGGGTTTGTGACTATCCTACAAATTCTACACATTCATGATAATAATAACAGTATTAGTTAATTATGAAGTTCCCCATGAAGATGTTTTAAACTGGTTAAAAAGCATAAGATAAGACCTGCCTATGGGCTCTTAACAATGTAAGTAAAGAGAGAATAAAGTAAAAATGTAAAGAAATAAATGGATAAGGAAGGGTCTCACACACACCTCCCTTGAAAATGATCAGTCAGAAAAATGGTAGGTCTCTAGGAGAATAAACTGGCCCACAATGTGTGGAGAAGAGACAAGCTATTGTTGTTGATATCATTGTGATTTCTATTGCAATTATTAATATTTTTCTAAAAATAACTAAAAATATTGATTTGCTGATCAGATAAGTTGTTGTTTACCACTGATCCTCTAGGACAAAGTTTCTAATCCAGATGTTTTCAACAATAGAGCCCATAAGATCTAGTTAGCACAGCTGAAGTTGAGAAGCAATGAGAACTGTAGTCCAAAAAGATTGGGGTCTTCTATCACCGGCAATGATCACTGCATGATCTGTCCAGAAAGGAAAGCACTGCTTCATGTTAATTTGCCTTTGTTTCTTCTTATTGGCCTCAGTATGTGGTCAGGTTCGTTGGCTGGGTAAAAGGAACAGATCATTACATTCACGATTAGCTGGAATCACTGAAAAAACCAAAGGAAGAGCAGCCACAGCGTGAACAGAAAAGAACAAAAATAGAACAGAGTTTTGGAGCAACTGTCTCTATCCCCACAGCCTATTTTCATCTCTACAAGATTAATAAGCCAATTTCAGTATCAGACTAGTAAAAATAAGCGAGAAATGTGATAATAGAGAAGAGCAAAATAGCCATCCAGGCAAAGAGACAAAGCCAGTGTTCTGACCCGGGTCCCAAACACGACAAGCCCTTTGTAGTTAATGAAACATTGCCTTTATTAGGGGCGCCAGCAGCCACTCACTCACAGCAGGCTACAAAGTCTCTAAACCCTGTGGAAAATGATGTTTGCTCCCTTTCCCCCAGAACTGGCCCAACACACCAGGTTTCTCTTTCTCACTCTTCCCACACTTGCAAAGGAAGTCCTTGCTTTCTTCCAGTAGCAGAGAGAGACACACACCACGCTCAGAAGACACTGCAGATTCCAAGAATAATTCTGATAATTTCCAGACAAGATTTGGAAGTGCAGGCTATCAGTGATGGACTGGCAGGGAGATGAATAGTTGTCTGCCACACCTATTCATCTCCGCCCCCCCCTCCAACACCTTTTATCCCCAGAGCTAGGGTGGTACTTTGCTAGCAGTGGTGACTCTTCTGTCCCAAGGACCAGCCCATAGATTTCCACTGTTCTCCTCTTCTCTGTCTTCTGCACATCCGCACATCAGGCACTGGACCCAGTTGTTCCTCCTCTTCCTCATCAGCCACCTCCAGACCTAGGAACTGTTGGCTCACCATCTGAGGGCTGATGGATGGCCCAGGTTCTGTCTCTATCTCTACCTCTGACAGCTCCATTCCCTCTTCCCCCTCAGACCTCTCAGGTTGCCTGACTCCCACACTGCCACCTCATCTGATTTGGCTGCCGAAGAAGCCAATGACTGACAGGCTACAACAGCCAAGAAATTGGGTTATTCTTGATCCTGAGTCACTATAACAAAAGGCTAGTGAGATCAAGACATTCTGATCTCTTTCTCTGTCTACGATATCAGATCTGGGAGTGAGGTTCTCTGTTATCTTTGGAGGAATGGATCTTGGCTCATCCTACTGCCTAGCTCCTGGGATCTTGCACTGTAACTTTGGATATGATTAGGTAAAGCAACCAAGTACAAAACTGCTGATGTGTCAGTAGCAAGAGTCTGAAAAACCACCAAGGTCTCTCTATAAGGCAGTGGCCCCCAATCATTTGTGCACTAGGCACCGGTTCGGTGGAGAGAGGGATTTTTTTGCAGACTGGAGGGGGTATGGTTTCACCTGATGCCTGCATCCTGTAGATGGGGCTTGGCTTGTTTGCACTGACCAATTTCTGGCATGCTGAAGCCCAGTGCTAGCCCGAGGACCAGAGGTTGGGGACCCCTGCTGTAAGGGACACAGAAACACAGAGAGGTCATATTTATTTATTTTGTGATGAAGACATTTGAAGGACAGGAAATACATCTATTAACATTAACAGCTGCAGATTGTACTGGTGGTTATGCAGATTAATGAAAAAGAATTCATGATTTCTTATGTATGGCTTACTTAAAAGAATTGTTGATTATTTATATCTTCTTAAGATGAAGTAAAGGTCTTCTACATGGACAATTTTATGGTACATTCTCTTTAGTGCTAAACATGAGGGTCTCAAGTGTATTCCTAAAGATTCATTAGTGTTGGTTTCACAATCAATGGATGTAGCTCTGTTTACCATCCCACACTCAGTATTTATGTGATGATAGAATATCTGCAATTTTGCATAGTTAACCACAGACTGTTGACATGATGGAATGTCTATTGCATCTTCATGATGCAAGTTTCAACTTTTTGGTACAGGTAGTTCTCAACTTACGACCACAATTGAGCCCAAAATTTCAGTTGCTAAGAAAGACATTTGTTAAGCAAATTTTGTCCCATTTTATAATCTTTCTTACCACAGTTTTTAAGTGAAGCACTGCAGTTGTTAAGTTAGTAACACAGTTGTTAAGTGAATCTGGCTTCCCCCTTGACCTGAGGGATACTGCAACCATCATAAATACTGTGAGTCAGTTGCCAAGCAACTGATATTTTGATCACGTGACCATAGAGATGCTGCAATGGTCATAAGCTGCTTTTCCATTTTCGCCATTTTTCAATGGTGAAAAATGGACATAAGTTGCTTTTTAAGTGTCATTGTAACCTTGAGTGGTCACTAAATAAACTGTTGTAAGTTGAGGACTACCTGAACTATTTTCAGGCAATATCACTCATGACCACAAGAGATGGCATCCTCCCTCCTTTTTTCAGTCTCTGCAACTGTCTTTGAACGTTCTTAAATGCATCGTAGTCACCGAATTAGTACCAAGTGCTTAAATGAAAAATCTTAGCTGTCAAGGGGATGTGATTATAGAATTCTTTATAACTTAGCCTTTAGCATCTATAAATAGTCCATTGATTCATATCATTAAGTACACTTGACTAATTCAAAGGATTTAAAGCTATGTCTTGAAATGATTGTTTAATGCTAATTTAATTGGAAGCTTGCACTAATATTCCCCCCACCCCATTTTTTGAAGCAGTAGCTTGAAATTCTGCTCCTGGGATAACCCATGAGGACGTATTTCACCGGCCTTGATCCTTTTGCTTTGGTCTCTGCAATCTTCTGAGCAGCGGTTGGGGAGGAGAACAACACTGGGACTCAAACACTTCATCCACAATAAAATTGAGAGAGGTTACAATTAGTCTATCAGTTGTTAAATTCGAATGTGTTAGATGAGAGAGGGGGTGAACTCTTAATCTCTTAATGAAACCCATTGTTGTAAGTGTGTAGACCTCGTGCCCTAACATGAATAGAATCTGCATCAATCTTCATCACAAAATCACAGCCAACAATTGATCATGCAGCCAAACTGAAAGTCAAAGCCTGTGTGTGTATAATATACATACACATACATTAGTTGGCTAGGCCCTGGCAGCTTGTGTGTATATATGTATATATGTATGTATGTATGTATAAGGTAAAGGTTCCCCTCACACATATGTGCTAGTGGTTCCCAACTCTAGGGGGCGGTGCTCAACTCCGTTTCAAAGCCGAAGAGCCAGTGCTGTCCAAAGATGTCTCCATGGTCATGTGGCCTGCATGACTAAATGTCAAAGGTGCCCGTAACCCTGTTAACTTCCCACCAAAGGTGGTCCCTATTTTTTCTACTTCCATTTTTTATGTGCTTTCAAACTGCTAGGTTGGCAGAAGCTGGGACAAGTAATGGGAGCTCACCCCATTACACAGCACTAGGGATTCAAACCGCTGAAATGCCGACCTTTCGATCAACAAGCTCAGCGTCTTAGCCACTGAACCACCACATCCCTGTATGTATGTATGCATGCATGTATGTATATACACACATATACACACACACGTGTATGCAAGCTGCCAGGACCTAGCTAACTTTGGCTGATCAAAAAAACCTAAGAAGGGATAGGATGAGCTAATACTTGGATGGGAGCCTTGCCTTGATAGTATTTCACTGACTGTTTTAATTTATCTAAAGGTAGGTGTGACAAGTTCACACCTAGAATAAATCTGAAGATGTTCTACTATGAATTGGTGAAATTCTGCGGGTATAGACTTTCCTATGACTTCTGTTTCACCTCTATTGTTCATCTAGCTTAAATCTGGAAGGAGATTGGTTGGCAGAACCCTACTCAATGAACACTGAATGGGCTAGCTGGACTGATAAAAATGAGCTAGTTTTTTTTTCTAAAGATCTGTCTGGAAGTTTAGTCAAGCCCAGTTGCCATGAAAAAATATCCAAACAGCTCTACCTAGATAACTGAGAATCTTCATCAACATGTTCTAAAGATCTCTCCAAGACTGAACAATGCTTGGAAAGACCATAATGAATATACTACTGAGTTAGCTTTCCCCTTGGCCTGACAATCCCTTTCAGGATCCTGCATTGATTACATGGGCCATTTCTGTGGAGAGGTTCAGCTTGTCTTGAGTCTGATGAGTTGGAAATCAGGTTACTCCTGTACTGAGAACAGTTGTATGTATCAGGAGGAATCCATTCAACAGCATGAGCTGCCAAGGGCAGCTCAACAACTAAAAGTAACCTGGTCTTACCAGCTGAGACAATGATCCAGAGAAATGCTTTCATTTCAAGAATAAATGCACAGTTTGGAGACCCAGAGCAGAGGCAATGCCCATCTTTTCTTATGGGCATCAAGCAATGTCACAGCATTATCAATATTTCATATTGTATATTCCATTGGGGGAGGGAACACAGCCATTTCTTTAGTTGTTCTTAGACAACTATGACATACTTAAGATGTCTTCAGGCTTTCAATGCTGAGTTGCTGCACAATATGAGCTGTAACAACTGTGCTCAACAGCACTAATGAAGCTAAAGAGACTTTCTAAATACCCAGGAGGACAAGGATGGAGGACCTTATGGCCTCCAAGATGTTGCTAAACTGTAATTGCAGATCCCCCATATGAGCTAAACTGCTGGGAAATGTACCGTAGCTCTGCAACATCTGGATAAACCATCACTCTTAAACCAACCTTTACTGCTTGAAAGCTAAGATAGAGAATCAGTTCTCTATCATCTTCTAAATAGCCCATTATCTCTTTCTCCTTCTACCTTCTTCCCTCCCCCCACACAGCAGTTGTATGTTGGTTGTTCATCTTTCTTTTGCTGAACTACACTAAGGCACTTTGAGTAGCCATTGCTAAGTCCAAACCTCACTTTCACTGCACACAGGTGTCCTACCTATGTGCTTGGTTCTCCTTCTTTAGTCTTTTTTATCAAAAGTTAATTTTACATATTTTAAAGAATTACCCAAGTAGGACCACAGAGTTTTATTTCTGAGACCAAGACACAAATAAAATGGCATATTGTCACATTTTGCTGAGCACGTTACAGCAGTTCAGAACAAACAACAGGGATAAATAGTAACAAAACTAAACAAGATTCTGGGGTAATTAGCAATAGAATTTAACAGTGCAAGTGAAAGATAGCGTGTGGATTAATAAATTAATAAATAGGTAGTCATTAATAAATATGGCTCCTTTCCCCTCTGCGGATCTGGCAGCAGATTTGGACAGTGAGGAGGTTGGGGAGGAATATGGGCCAGTCCTGGAGTCTGGGGAAGGCTTGGATGAGGGTTCTGCATTGGAGGCAGAAAGGGGGCCAGGGCCATATGCCAGTTATCAGTTGCCTTTGGAGTAAGACATCAGTGAGGCTGACGAACAGCTGGAGCCTGTTACCAGTGTGCACATGTGCAGAGTTGCCAGACAAAGGAACAGCTAAAGAACAAGGGTCAACTTGGGAGTAAGGCCAGAGGTGGATGATGAATGGCCCAACCCAGAGGGAATAAAAGAGGAGTGAAAGGGGAGTGGAGTTTGCAGGAGACAATTAATTCGCTTAATTGGTTTGTGACTCTCAGAGACTTCTTGCCAAGTTTTGAAGATATTGGCCTGGCAGCTCTCCAAGCCAGATAATGTCTGTGACTGTAAATTCTCTCTTGAAAGCAGGGGTGAAATGCTCCCGGTTCGGACCGGATCAGGTGATCCAGTAGCGATGGGGGCAGGTAATTCGGAGAACCAGTAGCAAAAATCCCTGCCCCCCCCCGCCACCTATGCCCACCCAATTGCCCGGTCCCCACTTGCCTACTTGGCAGCTTCCTGCTTCTTTCGGGCTCGCCTTGCTTCAGCTGCTGCAATCAATTACATCAGCTAGCAACTCAATCTGCCTGCCTGCAATCCATCTCATGGTGAGCAACTCAATCTGCCTGCCTTGTCCCTTGAATTGGGTCAGTAACTGGGGGTTTTTTTAGGGGGGGGGGAGCTTTAAAAAATAGTTAATTGGGGTTTTTTTAGGAGTTTTATTATTTTTTTTAGACATAGCAATTTAAAATTAAGGAAGTTTTAAATTTAGTTGCTTTTATCTAAAAATATAAATAAAATAATAAAATAAAATATTTGTGCAGCTTTTTGAGATTTGGTGTGTTTCTGTAGTGTTTCACTCTAACTACACAAACATATAAAATCTCATAAAATTGTATGTGTCACCTGACCACCAAGCCATGCCCACCAATTAAGCCACACCCACAGAACCGGTAGGGAGAATTTTTAGATTTCATCCCTACTTGAAAGATTTTGCTGGATGTGAATGAGAGGAATTCACAGTAACTTAATAAAAAGGGGTTTTTGTTTGGACAAGGAGTCTGCTTCATGCTCTTGTGAAGCCTAGGTCAAAATATGTGTCTCCTCTTTCTTATTATTCTCTGTAAATGTATGCTCCTTGATAGATGAAATTCAGTGTGTTTCTTTAAATTTAGTTTTTATTTGGGACATATGACTGGTCACAGACTATAAAACCAGTGGTGGGTTTCAAAAATTTTTACTACCCGTTCTGTGGGTGTGGCTTGGTGGGCGTGGCATGGCTTAGTGGGCGTGGCAGGGGAAGGATACTGTAAAATCTCATTCCCACCCCACTCCAGGGGAATGATACTGTTAAAACTCCATTCCCTCCCCAATCCAGGGGAAGGTTACTGCAAAATCCCCATTTCCTCCCGATCAGCTGGGACTTGGAAGGCAGAGAATAGATGGGGGCGGGGCCAGTCAGAATTTTTACTACCGGTTCTCCGAACTACTCAACATTTCTGCTACTGGTTCTACAAAACTGGTCAGGACCTGCTGAAACCCAACTCTGCATAAAACGTATTGATTATTATGATGATTAACCCAACAAAGATCCTACTCAAATTTTTGGATGTTAGTTTTTCTTCTGTGAATCCAGCAGTTTTGCTTTGCACGTTGGGATCCATGCAAGCATTTCCTTCTTTCAGTCCTCTTTAATTCCTCACATTTTATTTCACACCAAATGTTTCTTCCCTTCCTGCAGTGAAGGCCACCATTTCTATAGCAAGCCTTCCTTCCTTAGGGGCTGCATTCATTTCTGTGGGCCACAAGGCCTTCTATGGATCTCTTTCATGAGAAAAGGAGAAGAAGACATAAGACAGATCTCCTGTTGCTGAAAATAACTCTGAATGACAGACTTGGATGCTGAACTCCTCATCCGTGACTTCCCAGTCACTCCAGGAAGCCGCCACATCAGTGTGTCCTCTTCCATTTCAGTGCCTCTTAGTGAAAATGGAAAAACTAATTTGGTGATGGCTTGCCTGCGAACCGAGCAGTTGTTCCTTCATGTGCACTTATAAAAGCAAATGTTTCACTAAATGAGACATAAAAATCACCTTGCCTGATGAGACCGAATGGCCATCAAGTTTGAACAATCTGCTTCCAACAGCAGCCTGCCAACAGCCACTGCCAACAATTAGGACTGGATATGCATTTACTGGCCAGGACAGCTCCTGAAATTTCATGTAGTGGAACTTCCTGGTGAAAATATCTCAGGCACTCCAAATGCCAGCATGTTTATCTCCCCAAAAATCCTCAACTTTCATGCAGGGAAATGAAACTTTCTTCCTCGTGGGCAGCCAGACCAAAAGTTAGAAATGTCACAGCAATTCTGGTGGAACCTAGAAAGCTGTGATACAAATTTTAGCCAACTTATATTTGTTTTTCTCATTTGCAATGTTTACCACCTGATTTGAAAACACCGGTAAGATGAGATGCTGCTTAAAATTTGAGGAAAGCAAGGACTGGTGACTAAAATAGAATAGAATAGAGTTGGAGAAGACTTTGTAGTCCAAACAGGAGATCCTATACCCGGACAGATTGCTGTCCAGTCTCTTCTTGAAAGTTTCCAGCGACAAAGCATCCACAACTTCTAAAGGCAAACTGTTCCATTGGTTGATTGTTCTCAATGTCAGAAAAAATCTCCTTATTTCTAGGTTGAATCTCTCCTTGAACAATTTTCATCCATTATTCATTGCCTAGCCTTCAGGTGCTTTAGAAAATAGGTTGATGCTCCTCTTCTCTGTGACAGCCCCTCAAATATTGGAACACTGCTATCACGTCTCCCCTGGTCCTTCTCTTCATTAGACTGGCCATGCCCAGATCCTGCAACCATTCGTCTTATGTTTTAGCTTCTAGTCCCCTAATTGTTACTCTTCTCTGCACTTTTTCTAGAGTCTCAACATCTTTTTTTAAGTGTGGTGATCAAAACTGGATGCAGTATTCTAGCTGTTTTCTTACTAAGGCTTTATAGAATGGTACAAAGTAACTGAGTGGGATGGAAATTTGGCTGAGTTTTTTTCTTTGCTCAAAACAACATTTTTCATGGATTTGATGACAAATCATTCTTTGTCATCAGTTTTCTTGAGAGACTGGAGGGGAGAGAGGGAAGAAAGTCCATCCTGCTTTTGAAATGTACATTATAATCTCTTTGAATGTTATCAGTGAAGTTTGGAATATCTCATTTGCTTTGATGGTCTCATTCCAGCAGATAGATTTCAGATAAAACAAGATATTTTGCAGCCAATAGCTTTGGATAAATCCCCAATCACTCTCTTCATTCCCTTTTGCAAATACTTTTAAACTTGTGACAATTTGCATATTCTCTGGGAAGTACGTGTTCTCCCCATTCCCTAGGGATGTCCAGAGGGTGAAGTCAAGAAGGGAACCACAATGGTGCAATCAAAAAATTATTTCATATCATATGCAGTCACCAGGTACATACTACTGCATGTGGTGGACATGTAAAAAAGCAAGGAAATTTTGGTTATGAATTCAGAAGTGGCTAGAAAAAATGGTTGGACAACGTATAGAATTTAAGCCGGAATTATTTCTATTAGGCATTATAACAGATCTATTAGGCAAAGGGTCAATATACCTAATAATACACATCCTGATGGCAGTGAGAATGATATAACACCCCTTCAGAAAAGGAGACAATAAGGAAGATATTAGTATGAGCAAAGATGGATAGATTAATGTTAGAATTTTTAAAAAAAGGAGAGTCAGAATATGATGACACATGGAATTGATTTTATCAATGGCTGGAAGCTCGAGGTGGGAGGCGGAACACGAAAATATTAGGCTAAGTAGACCCGGAATGAGATATTATATATGTATTAGAATGAATACGTTGGTCAAAAATAATTCAACAAGACTAGTACTGTGTAAGTAACATGTGTTATTTGTCTTTCACTTTGGTTTTCATGGCAGATGGAACGCCAAGATGGTCACACTGTGTTCAATATACTTATATGTAAATAATTAAAATATATTTTAAAAAAAGTATTTCATTGCATTACAACTTTCAACCATTCATTTAGCAACCATTCCAAGTTACTACTTCAGCACTGCAAAAAGTAACCTATGATTGTTTTTCACACTTACAACAACCTTCGGCATGACCTGAGTTTAACTCATAGAATCATCTGCTGCAATGTCCCTTCCTGTTGAAGACTACTTCAGCTTCAATCGCAACAATACACAAGCACACAATAGATTTAAACTTAAAGTGAACCGCTCCAATCTTGATTGTAGAAAATATGACTTCAGTAGCAGAGTTATTAATGCCTGGAATGCACTACCTGACTCAGTGGTCTCTTCCCATAATCCCCAAATCTTTAACTAGTGACTATCTACTATTGACCTCACCCCATTCCTAAGAGGTCTGTAAGGGGCGTGCATAAGAGCACCAGTTTGCCTACCATTCCTGTCCTAATGTTCCCTTTGATTGTATCCAATTCGTATAGTTATTTCATGCTTATATTTATATATACTGTTGTGACAAATAAATAAAATTAAATAAATAAATAAATAAAATTACAACAGTTGCAGCATCCCCACAGTCACATGATCAAAATTTGTGCACTTGGCCACTGACATGTATTTATGGCAGTTGCACTGTGCCGGGGTTATGTGATTTATTTTTTGTGACCTTCCCAGCCAGCTTCCAACAAGCAAAGTCAACGAGGGAAGTTGGATTCAATTAATGGCCATGTGGTTTTCTTAACAACTTTGGTAAAAAAAAAAAAGGCTTATTAAATGGGACAATACTCACTTAACAACTTCCTTGCTTGGTGGGGGTCGTAAAGTAAGGGCTACCTGTATCCTGGCATCTATTTGGATTTTCAAACCTTTATCAAACCCTAAAATAAATTATTTGAAACTTACTGCCTCTTTAAATTGATACCTCTGTCTTCTTGATTTTGTCAGAATCTTGTTGTTAGGAATAATGGATGTCATGGATTAAAATCCACAGTTTAAGGAAACTACAGTCTATCTCTTTGAAAAACAATGGTGACAAATATCTTCCAAAAGATATTTAGCCATGCAAAGCTGTCAGTCACTCCCTCTAGGCACTCTCATTGTGACGGCAACTATTGGCTACATCTTTTCCACTTGCGGTTTTCCATGATTTGTTTAACAATGTCTTAGAGGAACTCCAGGAAGCTTTCAAGGGCCTGCTGTGTTTCTGAGTCATTTTCAACCATTGTTTTCTGTTTTCTGTTTTCTGTTTCTGTTTCAGGCTCAAGGTGATTGAAATGCCTATTAACCAAATAACGAAGAGGTGCATCCAAACAAAACAAAGTAAAAATTGTAGAACTAATTGTCTTGGATTTAAAATATTTGTCCAAGGGGGAAATTACCCTGCCATTTTGTCAATGCTGCACTCTATGGGAAAAGAAGAGAAACATGATAAAAAGGAGAACTGAATAGAAACAATTTACCTCATGTTGTGTTAATGGATATCAAATCCCATTTCCTATTTGAGTTGCTTATAGTACTTTCAGAGAACATTTTTTTTAAAAAACTCCTATTATCTTTCAGTACCCCCCCAACCCCCCCAACGCCGGTTATTTTGCCTTGTATGATAGCACAGAGCCTTGTATATTACAAACAGGTGTCCAGATACATCGGTTGATCTCCCAGGAGGTGTAAACTAGATGGTTTATTGGATTGAAAACTCTACAAACCCCATGTCCTTCATCATCAACCCCATTACTTTAATCAACTGGAAGACACGAAACTAGAAGACAGTTAGTGCTTTTTTTTAAAAAAAAGTTTTTTTAAAAAACAGTGTGGTTTTTTAAATATTTTTAATGTTTTTTTAGAAGGCAGATTTTTCCTGAATGCCATCACTTTGCTTAACAATTAATTCCCACAACACTGTCAAATAATTTACCAAGACTGTATTACTATTATTCTTCTCTTCCTTCCTAGTATCTATCTCTTCCCACTTATTACTCTAACCATGTTTCTTGTATCTTTCAACTTATATTTTTTATTTTTTCCTAGTATGATTTGATAGCTTATTAGTAACCCTGACTATCATTTAAATGTCATATCTCTTTATTATTGATGAATGTATTTTATTCTTCTTATATACACTGAAAGCATATACACCAAAGACAAATCCCTTGTGTGTCCAATCACACTTGGCCAATAAAGAATTATATTTTAAGTGTCTTTGCATCATGTCTCACTACATCACATATGGAAGCTGCTTGGAGGTTCCTTCTTCTGAGACCATAAACTTCCTAGTCTATTCTATCTTCCAGTGCTTCTCCCTGATTCAAGTCCTTATTAATTTTCTGAGACCATGTTCTGAATGCGTGCTGCTGATTTCAATCCCATCAGTTCAGTTCAGATGACCAAGTTGATTCAAACGGAACCATCCAAATTGGGCTGGTTCCGTTCAGATCAAAATGTGCTTCAGCACTCATGAAAGCTGTTCAGATGGAAAAAGTCAAGTTAGGAGGGTTCCATCACCCCATGCAATTGTGGCTTCAGTTTTAAAATTTAGTTCAGTGCAGACATTCAGTCAAACTATTTTCCAAAGCACCAGAAGGCTAGACAAGAAACAACGGATGGAAACTAACCAAGGAAAGAAGCAACCTAGAACTAAGGAGAAATTTCCTAATGGTGTGCAATTAACCAATGGAACAGAAGTTGTGGTCTTCAAAAAGAGTGGACGATGATTTCTCTGAAATGTTATAGGGTCTCCTGCTTGAGCAGGGGGTTAGACTAGAAGATCTCCAAGGTCCCTTCCAGCTCTGTTATTCTGTGTTCTAAAGTGTCTTAGAACGCCTTTTCCTATTCATGCAGCTACATTTGGAATCTACTTGTAAGGCAATGTGTACCATGTAGCCTGTGGTTTATAAGTTATATACAAGAAAGTTCAGAAAGAAAATAAAAATTTTCATCATAAAAATTAAACATCTACTGTATATCTTGCTTGCACTGCAAATGTTAATACCAGCATGGAAAGCTAATCTGAGAAGATCAAGATGCTTTGGGGTTGAGAAAAAAAATCACAAATCTGCTTTTTTGTTTTGCTAGATGAGCTATTCCTGAGAGCATTGTGTGAATCTCTCTTTAATTCTTCCTTTCTGTGGTTTCAAAAAAATAACCCTCTCAGCTGCTTGGAGCGGGCAAAGCAAACAACAACAAATCTTTTGATGCCACATAGTTAGTTTCCAGTTATTCTATGGTTTAATTCTTTCAAAGTCCTGCTGAGCAGTATGCAAGGTTCCATTGCTCAGAATTCTCCAAGCAATCTCTCTAGACAGCTCCTTAGCCCAGAACTTCAGATGCTGTAAATATAATCATCCATTTTCTTGTATAAATAGAAAAAAAAGACAGACATGGAAGGAAAAGGGAATTGACAGCATTCTGTCAGTTTCATTGCTTAGTCAAAAGCAGCGGCTATTTGTTGAAGCACAGAGTGAACATTTGTGTCTTAAACCCTGCAGGTTTCATTTGTACCTTCCTGCTGAGCTAGGATTTAGATCTGGAGCTGCTCGTTCCATTGAAAATGCACCAAATTCAACCATGTACAGAAGGAGTTTTTTTCTTTCTTTCACTGCTAGTGATTTCCCTGCACTCTCCTTAGTCCAAAGTGTTTTAAGTTAAACTGAAAGCTCTCCTCCTCCTCCTCCTCCTCCTCCTCCTCCTCCTCCATTATGTCCTCCCAATGGCCAGCAGAGGTAGGAGCAGATTTGGACAGTGAAGAGGTTGGAGAGGAACGTGGGCCAGTCCTGGAGTCTGGGGAAGGCTCAGATGAGGGCTCTGAGTCAGAGGCAGAGAGGGGGCCAAGGCCTCCAGAGTCTCTGGAGTTTGACATCAGCAAAGCAGAAGAAGAGCGGGAGCCTGTTCCCAGTATGCACATGCACAGAACTGCCAGAAGACAGGAATAATTAAGAAAACAGAGTCGACTTGGGAGTAAGGCTTGGAGATGATTGGCCCCTCCCATAAGATATAAAAGAGTTTATTTTTATTTATTTATTTATTCGATTTTTATACCGCCCTTCTCCCGAAGGACTCAGGGCGGTGTACAGCCAAAAATAAAAACAAACAATACAATATACAATTTAAAATACAAATTAAAAAACTTATTTTATAATTGGCCTAAAAAACTTTAATTTTTTTTTTAATTTTTTTATTACTTTTTTCCAACAAACAAAAAAGAAAATACATTATTACACCCTTGTGCTATACATAAAAAAAAGGAAGATTTGGGTCTTCAGATATGTCCTCATGATTGCCAAAATCCCCGTTCTCGAGGTACAGGTACCGAAGCGTCCAATTTTCCAAGCGCATAGTCCACGAATGGTTTCCAAGTCTTCCAGAAAATATCTTCTTTATACACACCACTTCTAATTTTAATATCACATGTCATTTTATCATTTAAGGCTAATTTCCACATTTCAGAATTCCACTCTTCTATTCTAAAAATCACATCTAATTTCCAATATCTAGCTATTATAATTCTACCTATTATAATCATAATTCTAATCAATTCTTTTTCATATTTTGTTAATTCTATTTCCTTAATTACCAACAATAATATAGTTTCCATTCTCAATATTATTGCTTTCCCCATCATTTCAAATATCATTTTCTCCAATTGTTGCCAAAACTTTTTAACCTTATCACATTTATACCACATATGTTCATAAGTCCCCAATTCCATCTCACATCTCCAACATTTTTCACTAAATTTTTTATCCATTTGTGACAATCTTACTGGAGTCAAATACCATTTCCAAACAACTTTATAATTATGCTCTTTAATCCTTATAGATAAAGTTCTCATAATTCTACTATTCCAATTCACATTCCAATCTGACTCTGGTATTTCAATATTAAGATCTTTTTCCCAATTTGTCCTCATCACTCTTTGTAATTTTTCATCAGAATTTATAATCTTATAAACCCTACTAACGAGTCCCTTTAGCCCAATTTCATCTTTCATAATCCGAGATACTAAATATTCAAATTCAGTTTCACATCTATTTATCGAATAATTTTCCCTTAATTTTTTTGTCCATTTTTCTATCTGTATTTTTTCAAACCAACTTAACCCTAATTTTTCAATAATTTCTTTATTCCTCCTTTCATTTTCCATAACTTTTATCCAATCTCTAATAATTTCTATATTTTCCTCTTTAATCACTTCATTACGTTTTATATTATTTTTAATCGGCCAATTTCCAATTGTCTCCCCCAAAAAGATTATATCCGGAATTAAAATTTTAACAAATTTATTCCACATTTTACTTAATCCTTTAACCAATAACTTCTAATTACACATTTTGAATTTGCTTTATCTAAAACCACCTTGATCCAAATTTCTCTATATCCCTTAACTCTAAGTCTCTCAATAGTTATCTTCACCTTTAAATATTTTTACCACTATCCGGATACCATACGCACAGTAATAATTAAATAATTTGGGGATTCCTAATCCACCTTCCTTTTGATTTTGATACCACATTTTCTTCACTAATCTAGGTCTTTTGCCACCATTACAAAATTTGTCCAATTTTTTCTGATATCCTTCAATATCTTTCTCTGTCAAATTTAGTGGTAACATCTCGAATAAAAAGTTGAACTTGGGCAGCAACATCATCTTACACATTGCAATTCTACCAAACCAAGACAACTTTAACATTTTATATTTGTCTATCTTCTTCTCAATTTCATTAATCACCACATCATAATTAAGTTTTTTCAATTCTTTAACCTTGAGTGAAAGCACTATACCCAAATATTTCAATGTATTTTTAATCCTTATCCCAAATTGCTCTTGCATATTCTCACACTCATTACCATTACTATCCATCAATAATTCTGACTTTGACCAATTTACTTTCAGACCTGTCATTTCTCAAATTCTATCAAATGCTTATATATCTTTTCAGGTCTTTCTCTACATTTTTCAAAATAATTAAAGTATCATCCGCATACAAATTTATCTTATACCCCTTATATCCTTCTAATTCTTCATCTTTTTCTATCATTTTTGTCAAGATTTCCATAGCCAATAAAAATAATGTTGGGGACAAGGGACATCCTTGTCTCGTACCTGCTTCTAATTTTATCTCTTCAGTTAATATTCCATTCACCTTCACTCTTGCACTACTTTTTTGATACAATTTTGAGATAACATGTATAAACTTATTACCAAAGCCTAAAGCCTCCACAATTACTTTAATAGTTTCCCATTGTACGGAATCAAAAGCTTTAAAAATGTCCAATGATACTATACCAATTTTATCACCATTATGTTCAGCTACATCTATAATATTTAATACTCTTCTAACAACATCACTCATATATCTACCCTTCACAAAACCTACTTGGTTGTAACTTATATATCTATCTATAAATCTATTTAATCTATTACTTATAATAGCAGTAAATATCTTTGCATCCTGATTAATTAAAGAAATGGGCCGATAGGACTCAATCCTTTCTAAACCTTTATCTGGCTTAGGAATTAGGGATATCACCATTCTATTCCATGACAAAGGTACTTCTCCACCATGTAATATTCCATTAAATAATTTTTGCAATCTTGGTATTATTAATTCTTTAAATTCTTTATAGAACTCAGCAGGTAATCCATCCTCACCCGGAGCTTTCCCTAATTTTATTTTTTGTATAATTCCATTAATCTCATCTTGTGTTATATCTTCTTCCATCAATTCCTTATATGTTTGATCAATTTTCACCACATATTTTTCTAAATAGCTTTGCAATTTTCCCCGATTAACTGGTTTGTTTGAATATAGATTCTGAAAAAAATTTCTAACCACTTCACATTTCTCTAATTTTTTATAACATCTTATACCTCTGCCTAAAAAACTTTAAAATATATAAAACTAAAACCCCATTAAAATTAATAATAGATAATTTAAAATTAGTAAAATTTAAGCCAGCCCCGCGCGAATGAAAAGATGTGTCTTCAGTTCGCGGCGGAAGGTCCGAAGGTCAGGTATTTGGCGTAAACCCGGGGGAAGCTCGTTCCAGAGTGTGGGAGCCCCCACAGAGAAGGACCTTCCCCTGGGGGCCGCCAGCCGACATTGCTTGGCGGACGGCACCCTGAGAAGTCCCTCTCTGTGAGAGCGTACGGGTTGGTGGGAGGCATGCGGTAACAGCAGGCGGTCCCGTAAGTACCCAGGCCCTAAGCCATGGAGCGCTTTAAAGGTAGTGACCAAAACCTTAAAGTGCACTCAAAAGGCCACAGGTAGCCAGTGCAGTCTGCGCAGGAGCGGTGTTATATGGGAGCTACGCGTAGCTCCCTCTATCACCCGCGCAGCTGCATTCTGGACTAACTGAAGCCTCCGAGTGCACCTCAAGGGGAGCCCCATGTAGAGAGCATTACAATAATCCAAGCGAGAGGTAACAAGCGCATGAGTGACTGTGCACAAGGCATCCCGATCAAGGAAGGGGCGCAACTGCCGAACCAGGCGAACCTGGTGGAAGGCCCTCCTGGAGACGGCCGTCAAATGATCTTCAAACGACAGCCGTTCATCCAGGAGGACACCTAAGTTGCGCACCCTATCCTTTAGGGCCAATAACTCGCCTCCAACAGTCAGCCGCGGCTGCAGCTGACTGAATTGGGGTGCCGGCATCCACAGCCACTCCGTCTTGGAGGGATTAAGCCTGAGCCTGTTTCTCCCCATCCAGACCCGTACAGCTTCCACACACCAGGACAGCACTTCAACAGCTTCATTGGGGTGGCCCGGGGTAGAAAAGTACAGCTGGGTGTCATCAGCGTACAGCTGGTATCTCACCCCAAAGCCACTGATGATCTCACCCAACGGCTTCATATAGATGTTGAACAGAAGGGGCGAGAGGATCGACCCCTGCGGCACCCCACAAGTGAGGCGTCTCGTGGTCGACCTCTGCCCCCCTGTCAACACCGTCTGCGACCGGTCGGAGAGATAGGAGGAGAACCACCAATACACGGTGCCTCCCACTCCCAATCCCCCCAACTGGCGCAGCAAGATACCATGGTCGATGGTATCAAAAGCCGCTGAGAGGTCTAATAGGACCAGGGCAGAGGAATAACCCCAGTCCCTGGCCCTCCAGAGGTCATCCACCAATGCGACCAAAGCTGTCCCCATGCTGTATCCGGGTCGGAAGCCGGACTGGAACGGGTCTAGATAGACGGCTTCATCCAGGTATTGGGGTAGCTGTCGCGCCACAGCACTCTCTACAACCTTCGCAACAAAGCGAAGGTTGGAGACTGGACAATAATTACCCAAAATAGCTGGGTCCAGGGAGGGCTTCTTGAGGAGGGGTCTCACCACCACCTCTTTCAAGGCGGCAGGGAAAACCCCTTCCAACAAAGAAGCGTTGATAATCCCCTGGAGCCAGCCTCGTGTCACCTCCTGAGTGGCCAGTACCAGCCAGGAAGGACACGGGTCCAGTAAACATGTAGTGGCGTGAAGCCTCCCCAACAACCTGTCCACGTCCTCGAGAGCCACAGGGTCAAACTCATCTCAAACAGACTCAACAAGACGTGCCTCCTCTCCCTCGCTTGGATCATCCCAATTTCGGTCCAGACCATCCCGGAGCTGAGCGATTTTATCGTATAGATAACCACTAAACTCCTCGGCACGTCCCTGCAACGGGTCATCCCGCACCTCCTGATGAAGGAGGGAGCGGGTCACCCGAAACAGGGCGGCCAGGCGGTTATCTGCCGACGCAATGAGGGTGGAGGCGTATGAGCGCCTCGCCTCCCTCATTGCCACTAGGTAGGTTCTAGAATAGGACCTAACTAGTGTCCGATCAGCTTCGGAACGACTGGACCTCCAGGTGCTCTCTAGGCGTCTTCTCCAGCGTTTCATCTGAGCTTTTGCAGTAAGCAATTTGTTCATCTGGTTGGTAAAAGCTTTGGGAAAGTTCTGTTTGACTCTGCTAAGTTTGGCCTTGCCCTGCATGTGGCAATTAATTCTCTGGCAGCATTCCAAGGGAGATAAGGTGGGTGTTTGTAAACACTCCCCTGAAAGACTGTTTGAGAAGCCTTTCAGACAGGGAATGACAATAATTCACAGCTGTATGAATAAAAGAGGTTTTCCAGGACTAAGATTGTGCTGTATACTTTCTAAGGAAGCTTAAGTCAGAACATCCTCCTCCTCTTCCCCCTCCAACTGGCACAGGATATACACCCTCTCCTCTTCTTCTGATATCAATTGCAAATTGTTTTCTGAAACAAATCCAAAATTGTTGGAAGAATACATTGTTGGTGCACACCAACAAAATGTGCATGATTATACTTTTGTTGTTATTTCAGTCCCCAACAGTCATATTCAAGGTTCCATACATTGCTTTTTCAGCATAAAGAGTGATTTCTTTAGCACCACTCATGAGAAGTTCCCTAACTTTCTCTGTTCTGTTTCAGAGCAGAGGTTACTACCTTAAGCCTTCTTAATTCAATACTCCTGAAATAGAATACACAGAAAGAGAACCAAAAAAAAAAAAAGGAAAATGCCTATAAGACTATAATCTTTCCTGAGCTTGGGAATGTAATATAAACATAAGAACACCAACGTGCCTACTGTTCCTGTCCTAATGTTCCCTTTGATTGTATACAGTTTCATATAGTTATTACATACTTATGGTTATATATATGCTTATATATCGTATAATTATTTCATGCTTATGCTTATATATAATGTTGTTACAAATAAAATAAATAAATAAATAAATAAATAAATAAATAAATAAATAAATAAAATAAAATAAATGTAGGGATTGGGGAAGCACAGAAATTAAACATTGATTGCTATCTTGCTATTTGCTTCATGAGTTGACATTAGAAATCAATAACCTAGAAGAAGCATGTTCTTTTTAATTTTCCATCCTTGGAGAGAGATCTCAAGCCTGGCAAACTTTCTGTCTGATGTGTTCATTCAAAGTCCATCTTGTGGCCACTTGGTCATTCCAGGAAGTGGGAAAAGAGATGCTGGACTGTATACTCTTCAGTGGGCTGATACAAGGTGGAAGAGATCTGTCCACTGGTTGCTATTTATCTCAGCATTGAAGATATGCAAATTTATATCAGGAAATTTGCAAATACAAGTCTCCTGTTTAAGATTCTGCTACTTTCAAAAATATTTTGTTCCGTTTTAATCTGTCTGACTGTCTGTCTATCAGTCATCCATTCATCCGTCTATCCATTATCTATCATCCATTTATCTGCCTGCCTGCCTATCTATCTATCTATCTATCTATCTAAATGGTAAATGGGAGGGCAGATATGGCGGAAGCGGGGGCCCGCATCATGTTCGGGGAGTGCGTGCTCGCTGTTTGCGAGCTATCACGCACTCCGGTCCCCCTGACTTTCCTCATTCCCCGAGTGGCTTGAATCCGCAGAGCCTGGACCTTCGGCTGATGTTATGTAATGCCAGGTCTGTGGTAAATAAAGCCCCCTTCATTTTTGATCTTATACAAGAGGGGGGTGCGGACCTGATGGGCATATCGGAGACCTGGTTGGGCACAGAAGGGGGGGGTGCATTTCATCAGCTGAGGGCCCAGGTGGGGGGGTGGGGGGGTGGCGGTTATTATTAACGGAGGTCTGGAGCCGAGGAAGGTCACTGTACCACAAATAGCCGGATGTGAGTCCCTCTTTGTGAAGTGGGGCCAGGGGATGCAGGTGGGCTTACTGATTACATACCTGGCTCCTTGCTGCATGACAGCAACCCTGCCTGAGTTGCTGGATGTGATAGCCGGGATGGCGGTTGATACCCCCAGACTTATGGTTATGGGGGATTTCAACCTGTCGTCAGTCGGTAAAACATCAGCGGCAGCTCGGGAATTCATGGCTTCCATGACGGCCTTGGACCTTACCCGGTTAGTTAATGGTCCCACTCACATTGGGAGAAACACTCTGGATTTGATTTTTGTCTCTGGACAGTGGTTGAATGACTTAGAATTAGGGGACTTAGTCATCAAACCGCTGTCATGGTCAGATCATTCTCTCCTTCAACTCGACTTTTGAACCGCCAACCCCCACCGCAGGGAGACGGGGCTGATTCGTTGGTTCTGTCCCAGGCGCCTGATGGACCCGGAGAGGTTTCTGATGGAGCTTGGGCCATTTCCTGAGGATCTAGCTCACGGCTCGACTGAAGAACTAGTCGCCGCCTGGGAAAGGGCGCGGCTGGGGCTTTGGACCGCATCACGCCTTTGCGGCCTCTGACCTCTGATCTCAACTGGCTCCTTGGTATTCTGAGGAGCTGAGAGAGATGAAGCACCGGAAAAGACGCCTAGAGAATGGTTGGAGGGCCAGTCGTTCAGAATCCAATCGAACACTAGTAAGGTCCCATATTCAGACCTACCTAGTGGTGATAAGAAAGGCAAAACGTGAGTATTTTTCCGCTCTTATTGCATCGGCAGATAACCGCCCAGCCACCCTGTTTAGGGTGACCTGCTCCCTCTTCCACCAGGGAGCACAAGAGGACCCCTTGCAAGGGCGTGCTGAGGATTTTGGACAATATCTGCACGATAAAATTGCTCAGATTCGGGATGATCTGGACTCAGTTTGGGTAGATTCGGGCGGGATGATGGAGGTAGGTCTTGAGGATGCTATCTGGGAAGAGTTTGATACTGTGGCTCCCGAGGACATGGACAGGATACTGGGGAGGCTGAATGTGACCACATGTTTATTGGACCCGTGTCCCTCCTGGCTGGTACTGGCCACCCGGGAGGTTACACGAGGCTGGCTCCAGGGAATTGTCAATGCTTCCTTAATGGAGGGTGTCTTCCCTACTGCCTTGAAAGAGGCGGTGGTGAGGCCCCTCCTCAAGAAGCCCTCCCTGGATCCAGCTGCTTTAGCGAACTATCGTCCTGTCTCCAACCATCGTTTTTTGGTGAAGGTTGTTGAGAGTGTGGTGGCGCGACAGCTCCCCCGATACCTGGATGAAACGTCTATCTTGACCCATTCCAGTCCGGCTTCCAGCCTGGGTACAGCATGGAGACGGCATTGGTTGCGTTGGTAGATGATCTCTGGAGGGCTCGGGACAGGGGCTATTCCTTGGTCCTGGCCCTATTAGATCTCTCAGTGGCTTTTGATACCATCGACCATGGTATCTTGCTGCGAAGGCTTGAGGGGTTAGGAGTGGGGGGCACCGTTTTCCGGTGGTTCTCCTCCTATCTTTCTGACCAGTCGCAGACGGTGTGGGCAGGAGGGCAGAGATCGGCTGCGAGGCGCCTCATGTGTGGGGTGCCACAGGGGTCGGTTCTCTCGCCTCTTCTGTTCAACGTTTACATGAAGCCGCTAGGTGAGATCATCCATGGTTTTGGGGTGCGATGCCATCTGTACGCTGATGATACCCAGCTGTACATTTCCACCCTTAACCACCCCAACGAGGCCGTAGAAGTGATGTCCAGGTGTCTGGAGGCCGTGCGGGTCTGGATGGGGAAAAACAGGCTTCGACTCAACCCTTCCAAGACTGAGTTGCTGTGGATGCTGGCATCCCGGTACAGCCAGCTGACTCCATCGCTGACTGTTGGGGGCGAGTCATTGACCCCCATGGAGAGGGTTTCGCAATCTAGGCGTCCTCCTGGATGTACGGCTGTCTTTAGAAGAGCATATGACGGCTGTCACCAGGGGAAATTTTTATCAGGTTCGCCTGATACGCCAGTTGCGTCCCTTCCTAGACCGGGATTCCCTATGCATGGTCACTCATGCCCTCGTCACTTCCCGCCTGGACTACTGTAACGCTCTCTACATGGGGCTCCCCTTGAAGAGCACCCGGAGGCTCCAACTGGTCCAGAATGCGGCTGCGCGGGTAATAGAGGGAATAACTCGAGGTTCCCATGTAATACCTCTCCTGCGCAAGCTACACTGGCTTCCGGTGGTCTTCCGGGTGCAATTCAAGGTGTTGGTTACCACCTTTAAAGCGCTCCATGGCATAGGACCAGGTTATTTACGAGATCGCCTGCTGCTACCAATAGCCTCCCATCGACCCGTGCGCTCCCATAGGGAGGGTCTCCTCATGGTGCCGTCAGTCAAACAATGTCAACTGGCAACCCCCAGGGGGAGGGCCTTCTCTGTGGGGGCTCCTGCCCTCTGGAATGAGCTGCCTCCAGTGATATGTCAACTCCCTGACCTCCGGACCTTTCGACGCGAGCTAAATTTTTTTGTTTCATTGCGCAGGGCTAGCTTAATGTCGTTGTAATGGGGGTTTTACTATAGTTTTAGTCTGTTTTGGCCTGATCAAATTAGTTTCTTAAAATGTTTCTTAATTTTTGTGATATTTGTTTTTATTTGGCTGTAAACCAAAGGACTTCTCCCTGAGTCCTTCGGGAGAAGGGCAGTATATAAATTAAATATCTATCTATCTATCTATCTATCTATCTATCTATCTATCTATCTATCTATCTATCTATCTATCTATCTATCTCTGTCTTCTATTTATTTGCCATTCCCAACTTTCTGTCCAGAAGGCATATGGCTACAATAACAAGTTAAACATAAATGTCTAAGATCTAATTTTAAAGAAACCTAAAATAAAGAAAGCTAAATTAAACCTTAAAAGGCCAAGTCATAGATGTAAGTTATGACTCCTTTCTAAAAAATTGTAAGAATCTGGTTTTCCATTTTCCTCATCGCCAAAAGATAACTATTTTCTGTAGCTATTGATTATTGATCGGTTTTGTCATATGTCACTGTATCCACATTTGGAGAATTATGTTTACAATTAGTATAGAGATTGATAATAATTCTGGTTCACACAGCATATTTCCTGTTCTCCCTCAATCTGGCTGTATCAAACCTCTTACTGCAATTGCAAATATAGTTCTAGAAATTATCCAAGGCTGACAGCAAGATGTCACCTTAAGCACTGTAAGAAGGTTGGGAAGAAGTAAGTCCGCTGTTTGAAGTCATTATTAAGTTCAGCCAGTTTATGAAGAAAAACACCATACCATCCATGTGAATGCAGAAGTAATCAAAAATCTAATCATTGAAAGAAATTATATGACAAAAAGAAAAAGAGTAAGACTTTTCAGAAGAACGCAATATCTCCTCTCACTAGGCCTGATCAGTTGACTGCCTTCTTTCTACTAGTGGCTTCTAGAAGCTTCAAAATAAATTATGAAGTCTTCTGATACTATATTTATTTTCTTTCTCTCTCTCTCTCTTTCCCCTCTCTCCCTCCCTTCCTCTTATATATTGGCATCTAATATATGTATTGCTTCCAATTAAGTGCTGGGTAAATACTCATTAACAAACTAGCCTTAAAAATTCTTAATTCACATTCTAAGATATTGTCTAACATTATGTGTGGAGGTCATAAATTTTATTTAATTGAGTGCTGTACTTTTTAATTATGCTACTTTTCCATTGTTCTAGCATTTGCTTTTCCTTAATTCACTCCTTTCTTCTTGGTGTATTTTATTTTTGATAGACCTATTTATGCTAGACCTATTGAACTGAAAATAATGGGTGAGAGTTAATTAATTTGAGCAGTGATGACTGGTGAGTGGAATTGTTCTGACTGAATTGTGCTCTCCTTGTCAAAGCACTAGACTCTTGGAGGATTTCAAAGCAGTTACAAAGTCCAATTGTATAACAATACATAACGTCTGGTTGTGAAAGTATTATATTCTTTGCTTTAGTCAGCAACAGCTGTAGCATAGTTCTCATGAAAAACTATTCCACAAAGATCCCCAGTTCTCCAGTCTCCATTTCTTTTTCTGCTTTTTATTTTTTTTTAACTATGACTACTTATCTTTCCTATATAAGTGCACTATCAAGTTTCCCATAATCCATGCTCTTCAGGAAACCTCTCAAATCACTGCCAAATTTGGTTTTGATAGAGGTGGAGCTAATTCAGAATTGTTGCTAATCTTCCCCAGCTCTTTTGATATCTTTCGAAATTCCTTAGCTGTTTTGTACAAATCACCTTAAGCACTGTAAGAAGGTTGGGAAGTTTGTATATTGCCACATTAGTGTTGTGGTGGAATGTTTCCCAGAAGGCAAAGGTGCAGCAGAGCCTGGAATATCTGGTGGGTAGAAAGAGAGCAAGTTTGGACCCTCCTTAGCAATTTGCAGATGTCAGAGTATGTTCATAAACTGGTATAGAGATAGCAACAGGACAGCCAATGAGGGACTGTTTGGTAACTGAAACATAGTATTTGTTTTATGGGGCCATAAGAGACAGTTTGGAGCCTGGGTGTGGCTTAACTGTTCTGTATATACTGTATTTTTCGGAGTATAAGACTCACGTTTTCCCCCCAAAAAAGAGGGTGACAATCTGGGTGTGTCTTATAGTCTGGATGTAGCTCTGCTCAGCTCTGAAAAAAGCCTCTAAAAGAGAGTTTCAGGAAAAAAAGCCTCTGAGGAGAACCAGAAGTGTCGCTGCGAGACTGGCTGGAAAATAGCAGGCTCCGATGAGCCTTGTGAAAATCCACCCGGACAAACTGCGGTCGGGGGGTCTTCGAACCGGATCTGTCTTGTAGGGATAGTGAAGAAGGAGAGGCACCTTGGATGACCAAGAGGAACAGGCAAGTTCCTCGGAGGTTGGAGGAAACTGTTCAATCCAGTAGCGGGGGCGGCAGTCATTATGACTGTCATGAAGCTGAGGCAACCAGAATAAGATTTGTGCAGGACCACTGTTTTAGACAGAGTATTGGTACCGGTGAGTGATTGGCCAACTCACAGGTAAAAAAGAAGTATTTTAAAAATTTTAAAAGAAGTTCCAGTGAGGAAATAGCAGCTAATTGGCATTGGGGAATGTTAATGAAGGGAGAAGAACAAAACGGAAGTTAAAGCACTAAAGCCCAGAACGGAGCTTGATATTTGGATTGGAAATTGGATTTGAAGATATTAAAATTATTATAAGAAAAGGAAACCCAAAAGAAAATAGTTTCTGAACAAGATTGGACATAGTTTTAAATGTTTTAAACTTTGAAGGAAGAATAAAGAAAAATTCAAAATAGAAAATCCCTAAATTTTTTCAGCTGGATTTGAAATTGGATTTTAAACTGGAATTTGGGATATATAAAATTAAGAAGAGAAAGAAGAAACTTGAAAAGCATTTGATAAGTAGATTTAATACACAAATTGGATATTTTGCGACTTTGTTGATTTGAAACTTGTGGATTGGAGAGAGACATCTGCTGACGGGGAAAAAAGCACTATAGCAAACAATTTGAAATCCAGAAAAAATTACAATGATCTTGAGCTACAAGACCCCAAGAGAAGTTTGAAGGAGTATTTGGTTTTTTTTTTTAAGAAGTTTGATCTCAACAACCAAAGGAGATGGAGGAAAGGATTAGGCACAAAAATGTTAAATGATTACACTGAGATCAACAGTGGGGGGAAAAGAAAAATGAGAGGAGAAAAGGGGAATAGATCAGATGGGAATTTAGGGCAAACTAGAGGAGTGAAGGATTTAAAAGTCAAAGGAAGGATACAGAAGAAAAGACATAATAATTATAAAAAGAAAAAAAGAAAATGAGAGAATGGGATAAACGGAGGAAAAAGTAAGAGGTGGATTGCTGGATGGACCAAGAGAAAATGGTTAAAAGGAGTAATTAATGGAAAGGAGGAAGGGTAATAGGATATATACCTATAGTAATAAGTGAGCTGTGTTATTATTATTTGTGATTGTAATACAAATTAAATGAATTGCACTAATATCAGTATTGTAAAAATTGAATTATGATATAAATTTTGAAATACAAAAAGAATGTTATTATTCTTTTAATAACGGCTTCCGACCCGGATACAGCACGGAGACAGCTTTGGTCGCATTGGTGGATGATCTCTGGAGGGCCAGGGATAGGGGTTATTCCTCTGCCCTGGTCCTATTAGATCTCTCAGCGGCTTTTGATACCATCGACCATGGTATCTTGCTGCGCCAGTTGGGGGGATTGGGAGTGGGAGGCACCGTGTATCGGTGGTTCTCCTCCTATCTCTCCGAGCGGTCGCAGACGGTGTTGACAGGGGGGCAGAGGTCGACCGCGAGGGGCCTCACTTGTGGGGTGCCGCAGGGGTCGATTCTCTCGCCCCTTCTGTTCAACATCTATATGAAGCCGCTGGGTGAGATCATCAGTGGCTTCGGGGTGAGTTACCAGCTGTACGCTGATGACACTCAGCTGTACTTTTCCACCCCGGGCCACCCCAATGAAGTTGTTGAAGTGCTGTCCCGGTGTTTGGAAGCCGTACGGGTCTGGATGGGGAGAAACAGGCTCAAGCTTAATCCCTCCAAGACGGAGTGGCTGTGGATGCCGGCATCCCGATTCAGTCAGCTGCAGCCGCAGCTGACTGTTGGAGGCGAGTTATTGGCCCCAAAGGATAGGGTGCGCAACTTAGGTGTCCTCCTGGATGAACGGCTGTCGTTTGAAGATCATTTGACGGCCGTCGCCAGGAGGGCCTTCCACCAGGTTCGCCTGGTTCGGCAGTTGCGCCCCTTCCTTGATCGGGATGCCTTGTGCACAGTCACTCACGTGCTCGTTACCTCTCGCTTGGATTATTGTAATGCTCTCTATATGGGACTCCCCTTGAAGTGCACTCAGAGGCTTCAGTTAGTCCAGAATGCAGCTGCGCGGGTGATAGAGGGAACTTCGTGTAGCTCCCACGTAACACCGCTCCTGCGCAGACTGCACTGGCTACCTGTGGCCTTCCGAGTGCACTTTAAGGTGTTGGTTACGACCTTTAAAGCGCTCCATGGCTTAGGGCCTGGGTACTTACGGGACCGCCTGCTGTTACCGTAGGCCTCCCACCGACCCGTACGCTCTCACAGAGAGGGACTCCTCAGGGTGCCGTCCGCCAAGCAATGTCGGCTGGCGGTCCCCAGGGGAAGGTCCTTCTCTGTGGGGGCTCCCACACTTTGGAACGAACTTCCCCCGGGCTTACGCCAAATACCTGACCTTCGGACCTTCCGCCGCGAACTGAAGACACATCTTTTCATTCGCGCGGGGCTGGCTTAAATTTTAAATTTTAAATTTTAAATTTTAAATTATATAAATTTTATCGATTTTAAATTTTTTACTAATTTTAAATGGGGTTTTGGTTTTATAAATTTTTAAAGTTCTAGGCTAATTATAATAAGTTTTTTAACTTGCATTTTAAATTGTATACTGTGGTGTCTGTATTTTATTGTTGCCTGTACACCGCCCTGAGTCCTTCGGGAGAAGGGCGGTATAAAAATCAAATAAATAAATAAAATAAAATAAAATGTTAGAAGGGTTAATATGACCTTATTATGATGTATTTTCGAAAGCATGTAAAAATGCAAGTAGAAAAAATAGGGACCACCTTTGGTGGGAAGGTAGCAGTGTTCCGTGTGCCTTCGGCATTGAGTCATGCCGGCCACATGACCACGGAGACGTCTTCAGACAGCGCTGGCTCTTGAAATGGAGATGAGCACCGCCCCCTAGAGTCGGCAATGACTAGCACATATGTGCTAGGGGAACCTTTACCTTTACCTTTTTATGACGTATTTAGAAGCGGTTAAGATATGGAAATTCAAATGTAATTGAAATTGAATAAGATATTAATAAAAATCAAGAAAAAGATGATTAAGAGATTAAGATAATGTTTGTATCTGAAAAAGGTGGTGGTGAAAAACAAATCTGAAGAAATATATTGTTTTAGTAAAATGGTAAAATGATTAATAGGGAAATAAGAAATGATAAATTGGTCCAACTTAGAAAATAATTGACATTAAGAGATAAATGTGAAATGTCAAGCTACAATAAAAAACAATAGAAACCAAGGATGGAAATGACTATGTTTAAATTAAAGGGTTTCACTCAGTGGTGGGATTCAGCCAGTTTGCACCACTTCGGGAGAACCAGTTGTTAACTGTCTGAGCAGTTTGGCAAACTGGTTGTTGGAAGAAATCATTAGGGCAGAGAACCGGTTGTTAAATTACTTGAATCCCACCACTGGTTTCACTAGAATAAAGGAAATAAGAGAATTTATTTATTTATTTATTTATTTATTTATTTATTTATTTATTTATTTATTTATTTATTTATTTATTTATTTAAACTTTTATACCGCCCTTCTCCCGAAGGACTCAGGGCGGTGTACAGCCAAAAATAAAAACAGCAAGTATACAAAGTTAAAATATCAATTTAAAATACCTATTCAATAGTGGCCGAATTAAAACCGTCAGATTGACCTAACCTAAAAATACCCCATATAAAATTACAAAGGATTAAAACTTTAAAATTTGGAATTTAAAAAATCAGTCCAGTCCCGCTTGAATAAATAAGTGAGTTTTTAATTCCTGGCGAAAGGTCCGAAGGTCAGATATTTGGCGCAAGCCGGGGGGGAAGGTCGTTCCAGAGCGTAGGTGCTCCAACAGAGAAGGCCCTCCCCCTGGGGGCCGCCAGCCGGCATTGCTTGGCGGACGGCACCCTGAGGAGACCCTCTCTGTGAGAGCGTACGGGTCGATGGGAGGTATAAGGTAACAGCAGGCGGTCCCGTAAGTACCCGGGACCTAAGCCATGGAGCGCTTTGAAGGTGGTAACCAAAACCTTGAAGCGCACCCGAAAGACCACAGGTAGCCAGTGCAGACTGCGCAGGAGCGGTGTTACCCGGGAGCAACGAGGAGCTCCCTCAATCACCCGCACAGCTGCATTCTGGACTAACTGGAGTCTCCGAGTGCACTTCAGGGGTAGCCCCATGTAGAGAGCATTGCAATAATCCAGGCAGGAAGTGACGAGAGCATGAGTGACCGTGCTTAAGGCATCCCGGTCCAGAAAGGGACGCAACTGGCGGACCAGGCGGACCTGGTAGAAGGCTCTCCTGGAGACGGCCGCCAAATGATCTTCAAACGACAGCCGTCGTTGGGATGGCCCGGGGTGGAAAAGTACAGCTGAGTATCATCAGCGTACAGCTGATAACTCACCCCGAAGCCACTGATGACCTCACACAACCGCTTCATGTAGATGTAGAAAACAAATTGATGATGATTTACAAATGTGGTGATTTTGAGAAATATATGTGATAAATGGAAAAATAAGATAGTGAAATGAAATAAGATTAAGACTGGAGGTTAGGGTGGATGGTAGTATTGATTATATATTAAATATTAAGTAGAGATGAAAATTAAAAAAGTAGGAAAAAAGAATATTATGGCAGAAATTGAAATATATAAATCATATTTGGGAAATACTTATGTTATAAGCTATATAAATTTTGACTCGGTCAATACTCTATTCAGAAAAAATGTTCTGTTTGTATGTTTGTTTGTTTAAAAAAAAGAAAAAAAAAGAAAAAAAAAGACTCTGAAATGGAGTTTTAGAAAAAAAGCCTCTGAAACAGAGGTTCAAAGGCACAAAAAAAGCCTTTGAAATGGAGCTTCAGGGGGAAAAAAGCAAGGTACAGAGCTCACAACCAACGAACCTGTTGGTAAAATTCACATCTGGGAACAGTTGATTGGGGGTATTCTGGGAGTATTTATTGGGCTCAAAGAGCCAAGAACAATGCATGAAATTATTTCTGAGTGGTTTCTTTATCATTGTTTACCTACAGAAAGAATCATGCCAGACTAAAGCAATTGTCTACCATAATTATAGATATACTCTGTTGTCAGAGTTTGTTGCAGCACACACAATCAGACACACAATTAAATAATCCTGCAGGATTCATCTACATGAGAAAATGTCTTTGTATTGTGTACAATACCATTGTAGGTTTTTCCACGTTGTAGAGAAGAGAAATAGCAAGTACAAACGCAGCACAACATGTATGCACAAAATGGAGGAGGCAAGATGAAGGAGAGAGAAGCTATAACATAACATAACATAACAACAGAGTTGAAAGGGACCTTGGAGGCCTTCTAGTCCAACCCCCTGCCCAGGCAGGAAACCCTACACCATCTCGGTCAGATGGTTATCCAACATTTTCTTAAAAATTTCCAGTGTTGGAGCATTCACAACTTCTGAAGGCAAGTCGTTCCACTTATTAATTGTTCTAACTGTCAGGAAATTTCTCCTTAGTTCTGAGTTGCTTCTTTCTTTGCTCAGTTTCCACCCATTGCTTCTTGTTCTACCCTCAGGTGCTTTGGAGAACAGCCCGACTCCCTCTTCTTTGTGGCAGCCCCTGAGATATTGGAACACAGCTATCATATCTCCTCTAGTCCTTCTTTTTGTTAAACTAGACATACCCAGTTCCTGCAACCGTTCTTTATATGTTTTAGCCTCCAGTCCCCTAATCATCTTTGTTGATCTTCTCTGCACTCTTTCTAGGGTCTCAACATCTTTTTTACATCGTGGCGACCAAAACTGGATGCAATATTCCAAGTGTGGCCTTACCAAGGCATTATAAAGTGGTACTAACACTTCACGTGATCTTGATTCTATCCCTCTGTTTATGCAGCCCAGAACTGTGTTGGCTTTTTTAACAGCTGCTGCACACTGCTGGCTCATATCTAAATGGTTATCCACTAGGACTCCAAGATCCCTCTCACAGGTACTACTATTGAGCAAGGTACCACATATACGGTATTGGTGCATTTTGTTTTTTTGGCCTAAATGTAGAACCTTACTTTTTTCACTGTTGAATTTCATTTTGTTAGATAGCGCCCAATGTTCAAGTCTGTCAAGGTCTTTCTGTAACTTGAGCCTATCTTCTGGAGTGTTGGCTATTCCTGCCAGCTTGGTGTCATCTGCAAATTTGATGAGTTCCCCATCTATCCCCTTGTCCAAGTCATTGATGAAGATGTTGAAGAGTACTGGGCCTAAAACAGAGCCTTGGGGTACTCCACTGCATACTTCCCTCCATGTGGATGTAGTTCCGTTGAGGACTACACGTTGAGTGCGGTTGGTCAGCCAGTTACGAATCCATCTGGTGGTGGTGCTGTCTAACCCACATTTTTCTACTTTATCTAGTAGTAGGTTATGGTCTACTTTATCAAATGCTTTACTGAAGTCCAAGTAAATTATATCGACAGCATTCCTCTGGTCTACTAATTTTGTCATTTTGTCAAAGAATGCGATAAGATTAGTCTGGCATGATCTGTTTTTGACAAACCCATGTTGGCTTTTGGTTATTACTTTGTTTGCTTCTAGGTGTTCGGTGATTTGTTGCTTGATTATCTTTTCCAGAATCTTCCCCAGTATTGAGGTCAGACTGATAGGTCTGTAGTTTCCTGGATCTGTTTTTTTTTCCTTTTTTGAAGATGCACCTTAGTTTCTGGGGAGGAAAATTTTTAAAAAGCTGGGTGGATACAACCTCGTAGATGACCCTCACTTTGTCAAAGACCTAGGAGTACTCATCTCAAATGATCTAAGCCCCAGAGCCTACTGTAACAGCATTGCCAAAAAAGCATTAAGAGTTGTTAACCTAATTTTGCAAAGGTTCTTCTCCGGTAACATTGTACTGCTAACTAGGGCATACAAAGCCTTTGCCAGACCAATTCTCTAATACTGTTTGTCTGCCTGGAATCCACACTGTATATCAGACATTAAGACAATTGAGCAGGTAGGTATTTCACAAGAAGAGTACTCCACTTTTCTCACAATACCTTATGTCACCAGGCTTGAAACTTTGGGGCCTGGCCAACCTGGAACAATGCACCTATGATCTGTCCTAAGCATAGTACATAAAATTGTCTGCTACAATGTCCTACCTGACAACGACTACTTCAGCTTCAACCTCAATAATACTGGGTAAATAATAAATACAAACTCAAGGTAAACAGCTCCATACTCAATCACAGAAAATAGGACTTCAGCAACAGAGTGGTCAATGCCTGGAATGCTCTACCTGACTCCATTGTTACATCCTCAAACCCACACAGCTTCAACCTTAACCGTCTACTGTGGACCACATCCCATTCCTAAGAGGTCCCTAAAGGGGGAGTGCATAAGCGCACCAGTGTGCCTACCCTCCCTGTCCTACTATCCCCATTTGTTTGTACCCTTTTCCTATGTTCATGTCCATGTTTGTACTTATACCTGGAATCTAGTACATTTGACAAAATAAATAAATAAATAAATAAATAATAAAATATATGTGCAGGTCCAAGCAGTGTGACCTTTTACGATTGACAGATGGATATTTTGTCAATGCACACACTATATCTAGACTCTTTCAACCATGGTAGTTGACTTTGAAGAGCATTTTTTCCTTTATTAAAATGGCTGCAATCTCATAAAATCTCCATTTCTCATGTGATTCTGATATGCCCATCTGAGATATTGACAAACGTTGAGCAAGAACACTAACTTCTTGAAAACTTTGATGATGTTTAGACATTTTGACTCCTTTCTTTAAAAAGTTGATGTCCAGTTCAAGTCTACCTGCTTTGTGATCCCCAAAAATTAACGAAATATAAGTCCCCCTTCCCTCCCAGTGGGAAATCTTTAACCAAATAGCTTTGATCTTGGCTTTTACCCTACAATCTTTGATTACTGACTAAACTGAAAGTGGTGCCAATATTTTATTTATGTAATTTGTCAAATTTACACACCGCCCATCTCATACTCAGAGTATGCAGATTAGAAAGGTTGTCAGATATTTCCACTGGATAGAGAATTGCATCGTTCTACCAATTCCTCTGCAGTATTTGTATTCCTTACCTTGTCATACTTCACTTCCTGCATGGTGTACTTTTCTCTTTAATTAATCATTATTTGTTAATGACTGCTTGTTCTCTTCATGAAAGTTCTGTCATGATAGTGGTTCTACAACACTGTCCAGAGTAACTGACCAGTGCAGCCATGGCAAGGATTTTTTTAAGATATATTTTTATTATTCACACATGAATATATTGAATACAGTGTAATTGTCCTGGCATTCCATTTACCATAACACAAAAGTAAAAAACAGAATAACATATATACTATTTTAAGCAGTGTTGTACAATAATTTCTAACCATCATATTCTAGTATGTCAATTTATCAATCATTCTAATACTCATAGTTCTATATCGATATTAAAAATAATATCTCTTTCCATGCCCACCTAACCTGATTCTTTCACATTCCAACTTCTACCTCATGTTTCTAACCATTGATAGAATCTATTCCATGTTGAATAGTATTCTGTATCTCCTTTATCTTTTATTTTTAGCATTAGTCTGTCCATTTCCACACAGTCTAGTATCTTCCTTATCATCTCATCCTCTGAAGGGGTGTTTTCGTTCTTCCACTGCTGCGCATATACAATTCTTGCTGTGGTCAAGATATGTAATATTAGCTATATTGTCCCTTTGTCATAGCCATCTGATATAATACCTAAAAAAACAATTCTGGCTTAAAAGCTATATGTTGTCTAATCATTTTTCTAACCACGTACAGATTTGTGTCCAAAATTTCCTTGCCTTTATGCAAGTCCACCACATGTGGTAATATGTGCCAGGTATTTGTTTATATTTCCAATAGTTTGGGGACATATTGTTAAACATTTTAACCAATCTTCCATGGCAAGGATTTGATGACATGACATAAATAGGTGGTCACCTACCCATCACAAAGCTTAACAACTGCAAGATAGGAATCCAATTGTGAAGCTTTGATCAATAAGAATGCTGAAGTTCCATCCTTTATCCTTTTGGAATAAATGTTGGAAATTACTGGATATCCCACTTCTTATAATTATGGCCTATGCAAGTAAAATTAGCATCCAGCTCATACTGTGAAGGAACACAATAAATCAGTTATCAACTTTTGTCAAGATAAAATAAATGCAGGTTGGATTCAGCTGTTACATTTGTAAAGGCCCCAACTGTAAAGAGAAGAATGATGTGGAAAAGCAAAATAAATGCACTTTCAGTGGGAGCCCCATTATATTAAATATCCTTGATACTGTGAACTGAGTATATCATTGTTAGACATTATTTGTTCCAAAAATATTCAGAACAATTAATGATAGTCATCCTGTCAACATTTTCTATAAGGTTTTATTGTTCTTGCTTTGCTTTCTATGGAGTACCAAGCCTTTGGATGTTATTATTTTAATTTATCTTTGAGTTCTTGTCTACCAGGCCATCTCCCTACACAATAGCTTGATTTTACTCCATATTAGATCAAGTCATGATGCTTCCGCATTGCCTCCAGAAGGAAGTTCTTATTTCTTGTCTGAATCACATTAGGGGAAATCAGATTGACTGACTGGAGACTGACTAGGAGATAATTGAGGCTGTACATTGTTGGCTTTTCATTTGACATCACCAATAGGTCCTCGCTCGATAAATAGAAATATTAGTTCAGTGGCCTTGTTGATCATCTGTATTTCTGTAAACAAGACTTTAATAATGAATAAGTCCTGATCACTATATGCTTTAAGACTCCAGTCTTAAACTGAGAATTGCATTTACTGCTAAAATAATAGAATAGAATAGAATAGAATTTTATTGGCCAAGTGTGATTGGACACACAAGGAATTTGTCTTGGTGCATATGCTCTCAGTGTACATAAAAGAAAAGATACGTTCATCAAGGTACAACATTTACAACACAATTGATGATCAATATATCAATATAAATCATAAGGATTGCCAGCAACAAGTTATAGTCATACAGTCATAAGTGGAAAGAGATTGGTGATGGGAACTATGAAACGATTAATAGTAGTGCAGATTCAGTAAATAGTCTGACAGTGTTGAGGGAATTATTTGTTTAGCAGAGTGATGGCCTTCGGGAAAAAACTGTTCTTGTGTCTAGTTGTTCTGGTGTGCAGTGCTCTATAGCGTCGTTTTGAGGGTAGGAGTTGAAACAGTTTATGTCCAGGATGCGAGGGATCTGCAAATATTTTCACGGCTCTCTTCTTGATTCGTGCAGTATACAGGTCCTCAATGGAAGGCAAGTTGGTAGCAATTATTTTTTCTGCAGTTCTAATTATCCTCTGAAGTCTGTGTTTTACTTGTTGGGTTGCAGAACCGAACCAGACAGTTATAGAGGTGCAAATGACAGACTCAATAATTCCTCTGTAGAACTGGATCAGCAACTCCTTGGGCAGTTTGAGCTTACTGAGTTGGCGCAGAAAGAACATTCTTTGTTGTCCTTTTTTAATGATGTTTTGATGTTAGCTGTCCATTTGAGATCTTGCGATATGATAGAACCCAGAAATTTGAAGGTTTCTACTGTTGATACTGTGTTGTCAAGTATTGTGAGAGGTGGAAGTATGGAAGGGTTTTCCTAAAATCTACCACCATTTCTACGGTTTTGAGTGTGTTCAGTTCCAGATTGTTTTGGTTGCACCACAAGGCTAGTCGTTCGACCTCTCGTCTATATGGATTCGTCATTGTCTCGAATGAGACCAATCACTGTTGTGTCATCTGCGAACTTCAGTAGCTTAACAAATGGATCATTGGAGATGCAGTCATTGGTATACAGAGAGAAGAGAAGTGGGAGAGCACACAGCCTTGGGGGCCCCTGTGCTAATTGTACAGGTATTTGATGTGATCTTGCTTAGCTTCACCTGCTGCTTCCTGTTTGTTAGGAAGCTTGTGATCCACTTACAAGTCTGTTCCGGTACCTGTAGCTGGTTTAGCTTAGTTAGAAGAATGTCTGGAATGATGGTATTGAATGCTGAACTAAAGTCTACAAAAAGGACCCTTGCATAGGTCTTTGGAGACTCAAGATGTTGTAGGATGTAGTGCAGAGCCATATTAACAGCATCATCTGTTGATCTATTTGCTCGGTATGCAAATTGCAAGGGGTCTAAAAGCGGATTCGTGATGGTTTTCAGGTAGGAAAGCACTAGCCTTTCAAAGGTTTTCATGACTACAGATGTTAGAGCAACTGGTCTGTAGTCATTCAGTTCCTTGATGGTGGGCTTCTTCGGCACTGGGATGATGGTAGAGCGTTTGAAGCAAGAAGGAACATAGCACATCTCTAGTGATTTATTGAAAATATGGGTGAAGATGGGGCCAATTGGTCAGCACAGACTTTTAAGCAAGAAGGAGTTATCTTGTCTGGGCCTGGCGCTTTTCCTGGCTTTTGTCTGTGAAATAGGTCCTGCACTTCCTTTTCTGTGATCACTAGGGGTTGTGAACCCAATGAAATGGGGTCAGTTGTAGGAGGCTTGGCTGTTGTTGCTGTGTCTGAGATGGGGGTTGTGGAGATAGGTGGCTGTAGTTTCCTTTCAAACCTGCAGTAAAACTCATTCAGGTCATCTGCCAGTTGTTGATTACCTTCAGCCTGGGAAGGAGGTTTGCCATAGCCGGTGATATTTTTAAGAGTTTTCCACATGTTTGCTGGTTCATTTGCTGAAAATTGATTCTTTAGCTTTTCAGAGTAGCTTCTTTTTGCTGCTCTTATCTCCCTTGTTAGTGCATTTCTGGCCTGATTGTACAGCATTTTATCACCTTTTCTGTAGGCTTCCTCTTTGGAATGTCGTAGCTGCTTAAGTTTAGGTGTAAACCAAGGTTTGTTATTACTGTGTATTCTCAAGTTCCTTGTAGGTACACATAGGTCTTCACAGAAGCTGACATATGATGTTACAGTATCTGTGAGTTCATCCAGGTCTGCAGAGGTATCTTTAAAAATATTCCAATCAGTGCAGTCAAAACATGCCTGTAGCTTTAATTCTGATTCCTCCGTCCAGGTTTTCACTGATTTAATTATTGGTTTTATGGCTTTAAGTCTTTGCCTGTAAGCAGGTACAAGGTGAATCATGCAATGATCAGAGTGTCCTACAGCTGCACGTGGTAAAGACCGATAGGCATCTTTTAGTGTTGTGTAGCAGTGGTCTAGAGTATTCTTGCCTCTGGTGGGACAATTGACATGCTGAAAGTATTTTGGTAGTTCTTTCCTTAAGTTTGCCTTGTTTAGATCTCCCAAAACAATGGCCAGTGAATCAGGGTGTTTGGCTTCAGCCTCCATGATTTGGTCAGCTAGAGTTCGTAATGCCTCGTTTACACAGGCTTGTGGTAAGCACAATTCATACACAAAATGTAAATTCATGAGGTTTGAACAGTTTGGAAGATTATCACAAACTGGGAACACAATTTCTGTGCTCCCTCAAGAGCTGAATAATTGTAAATAAATTGTAATACCCAGCTTGGAGACAATTGCAAACCCATTTTAATATTTGTAAAGAAATATCTCTGCTTCGTTTTTGAAAATAAAATAAAAATACTGGCATGCCACTCCCTCCACTGTGACTTAACTGGAGTGAAGACTACAAGTTTTTCACTGTTGTATCTCAGAAGCATCAAAGGGTTGAATCAGCCTTGGCAGCTTCCTGATATCAGTTTTGGAGAGTTTAATGAGGTTATGCTACATTCATTTACTGGTTTTCAACAACGTTTAATATTAAAAAAGAGAAATGATTTGTAGCAGTTGTGGCCATCCATGCTTCCTTGGATGGTTAGTTTCAACAGAAAAAGATTAGCAAAGAATGTATGTTGAGTTCATTTAAAGCAGTGATAACCACTTAAGCGCTGAATGCATAAACTGAGGGGATTTATAACCAGGCCACTGGTGGAAGTTCAGTGAGAATACATTCCTGAGAGATTAACAGATTAACAGAGTTGGAAGGGACCTTATAGGTCATCTAGTCCAACCCATGCTCAAGCAGGAGACCCTACACAATTTCTGACAAATGGCAGTCCAATCTCTTCTTGAAAGTGTCAAGTGATGAAGCTCCCACAATTTCTGAATGCAAGTTGTTCCATTGGTTGATTGTTCTCACTGTCAGAAAGTTCCTCCTTATTTCTAGATTGAATCTCTCCTTGGTCAGTTTCCATCCACTATTCCTTGTCTGGCCTTCAGGGGCTTTGGAAAATAGCTTGACCCCCTCGTCTCTGTGGCAGCCCCTCAAATATTGGAACAGATTGGAGAGAGATTCTTGTCCATGTGTTCTCTGAGCTTGGTTGTTTTCTTGCAGACATTTCATTACCCAAACTAGTTCACATCATCAGTTGCGTAGTTTGGATAATGAAACATCTCCAAGAAAACAACTAAACTCAAAGAGCACCAAGGACCCCTCATTTCAATCCTGAGCTACAAAATATTCTCCTTTATTGATCTCAGGAAGAGTCTGCATGGCTTGGGAGGGGCTGACTTTTCATTGGGGGTAGCAATGAAAGCAGATCTAATACTTTTCCATGTCCCTTGAACATTTGGGGGGGAGGATATGAGATGATGACAGTTCTATTTTCAACACACACACCTCCATTGACTTTGAGTTTAAGCTATCCCATCTTTTTCAGTTGCAACCTCATGTGGCCTTCTGCCACCGATAGCCTCCCAACGACCTGTGTGCTCCCACAGGGTGGGCCTTTTCAGGGTGCCGTCGACCAAACAATGTCGGTTGGCGGCCCCCAGGGGGAGAGCCTTCTCTGTGGCGGCATCGGCCCTTTGGAATGAGCTGCCTCCGGGGTTGCGCCAACTCCCCGACCTCCGGACCTTCAAACGTGAACTTAAGACTTTATTATTCCATCGTGTGGGACTGGCCTAAGCATATTTTAAATTGTAATTTTAAATGGGTTTTATGTCGGTCTACGACCGTTTTAGTTCAATTTGGCCTATTAAATATTAGTTTTTAATTCTGTTTTTAAACTTGCTGTTTGTATTTGCATTTCTAAATATGGCTGTAAACCGCCCTGAGTCCTTCGGGAGAAGGGCGGTATAGAAATTAAATTATAAATTAAAAAAATTAAAAATGTATATAGGCATGGCGGTATGCAGTGAAAGTCAGTAACAATCTTATCCAAACTGTCTCAAAGGTACTTTTTCAAGAGGCAACTGGACTTTCTGGTTTTTCTTTGAAGACATTTCGCTTCTTATCCAAGAAGCTTATTCAGCTCTTGAAGCTGAGACTAAACTAAAGTAGGTTTTGGAGAAGAACTTCATGATGGTTGACTCAGGCCTCTGGAAATACCCTCCCCTCCAAATCCCGATATTCCCCACATTTATCATCTTTAGGGATACTTTAAGATTAAGCTTTTCTGGAATCTTTTACAGACTGACTATCTTGTGCTTTGCCTGGCTGCTTTAATCCAGATCTAGGTCTCATTTGAGACAATGACAAATCCGCATATAGACGAGAGGTCGAACGACTAGCCTTGTGGTGCAACCAAAACAATCTGGAACTGAACACACTCAAAACCGTAGAAATGGTGTTAGACTGTAGGAGAAACCCTTCCATACTTCCACCTCTCACAATACTTGACAACACAGTATCAACAGTAGAAACCTTCAAATTTCTAGGTTCTATCATATCGCAAGATCTAAAATGGACAGCTAACATCAAAAACATCATTAAAAAAGGACAACAAAGAATGTTCTTTCTGCGCCAACTCAGTAAGCTCAAACTGCCCAAGGAGCTGCTGATCCAATTCTACAGAGGAATTATTGAGTGTCATTTGCACCTCTATAACTGTCTGGTTCGGTTCTGCAACCCAACAAGAAAAACACAGACTTCAGAGGATAATTAGAACTGCAGAAAAAACAATTGCTACCAACCTGCCTTCCATTGAGGACCTGTATACTGCACGAATCAAGAAGAGGGCCGTGAAAATATTTACAGATCCCTCACATCCTGGACATAAACTGTTTCAACCCCTACCCTCAAAACGACGCTATAGAGCACTGCACACCAGAACAACTAGACACAAGAACAGTTTTTTCCCGAAGGCCATCACTCTGCTAAACAAATAATTCCCTCAACACTGTCAAACTACTTACTAAATCTGCACTACTATTAATTTTTTCATAGTTCCCATCACCAATCTCTTTCCACTTATGACTGTATGACTGTAACTTGTTGCTGGCAATCCTTATGATTTATATTGATATATTGACCATCAATTGTGTTGTAAATGTTGTACCTTGATGAACGTATCTTTTCTTTTATGTACACTGAGAGCATATGCACCAAGACAAATTCCTTGTGTGTCCAATCACACTTGGCCAATAAATTCTATTCTATTCTATTCTATTCTATTCTAGTTTTAGTTTTAATTTGTTGATTTGGAGGATTTAGGAAATAGTAGTCTAAGGCACCATGTTTGTTAACTACCTAGGATTTTAATAACTCAACAGCACACAAATACTGAAGGTAACATCATACTTTAATCTCCTTTTGCATCTCCTGTAAGAAAAATGCCATCTTGGGTAAAATGGGATTCTCTTACTTGTAATAATTGATAGTGTTACTGGGGCACAAACAGACCTAATAATATATCCTATATTATGTTTATTTATGGATTCAACTGAGAGCCCTCTCTGACTTCATCTTAACCAGGCTGTTCTTCATCTACTTGATATGTTGGGCTATTTTAGTCAGAAACTAACCAGTAGACTAATTTAATGGTCTTTTACTTGGACTAGCCTGGGAAATTGGCAAGATTCAGTAACAGTAACAGAAAAAATAACAGATTGGGAAGGGACCTTGGAGGTTATCTAGTCCAACCCCCTGCTCATGCAGAAGACCTGTACTAGGGATTTGAGCCACCAAACTGCCAACCTTTCTGATCAACAAGCTCAGTGTCTTAGCCACTGAGTCACCTAGTCAGTAGTCAATTTCATTCTAATTCCCAAACATCCTAAAACAGTCAGTATTGTTGTCTTTGTTTAGTTAACATAGCTAAATGTGGTGTGGGTGTATGTGAGTGTGATTTCATCTCTCTCCCCCTCTTTTTCTTCCTCTCCCTCCCTCCCTCTCTCTCTGATGTATGTGTGTATGTGCGGATGGTTTGCACAAACTCCTCTTTATTCTCACTTTTGATTTCTCTGCCAGTTGATTTGAGATGGATATTCCAGGAGTCCCAGAGGTCTTCTAAATGGCAGACTTTGAAAAATTCTGATTATAAGCCCATGCTTCTATACTAGCGTAATCCTACTGTGTGGTTGGCATAGGATGCCAGTTTATTTCTGGCAATCTCAGACTGGTGATTAAGTTGAGGAGTTAAAAGGCACTTAGAGAGCCTAAAGCATAATGTTCTCCACAGGAGGCGCTTATAATTGTATTCCTTTTTGCCTCCAACCCTGCACATTTCACAAGCATTGTTTACTTTGAAGTGAGCAGCAGAGACACTCGCCTCATGTGATGGAAAGAGGAAGAATAGGTCCCTTCCAGCCCAGGGCTTGTGAAAAATTACCATCTCTGGATGTGTTATTAACAGGGGATTTTATTATTGTTTTTAGGAAGTAGAAAAACTAGACATATAATTGGGGGGGGGGAAACACATTTACTACTTTGGATGCCCGCTGTCTTGCCTTTGACTTTTTTAGCTTGCTTTAGATCTGATGTTTCAACTCAGGACAGGGTCCCTTTGTTAACCATCTCCTCAGTGCTCTCCTAGTATTGATTAAATAGAGAAGTGACAAGGGACAGGTTGACCCTCCACAACCTCACTTTTCTGAGTCACTGGGGAAGCTCTGAAGAACCCCTGATCCTGCCATCAGCTGAGCATCACCCCCAAAACTGGATTGAGCATCATGAGGACTCAATCTGGGGAAATTGTGATATGATGATGATGATGATGATGATGATGATGATGATGATGATGATGATAATGTTGTCCATTCAGTCATGTCTGACTTTTGCAGATTCTATGGGCCAGGTCTCATAGAACTTATATGGAGAATTGTATCATGTCCCAACTCAAATCTATATGGTGAATATACAAGAGATTGGGATGAGTTGCATGTGCTTAAACGTATGAAGATTGGCTTAGGGTAGGTGGGTTAGAAATTGATCAGAAAAGAATAGAGTGTAAAATATGAGTAATTGAGGATTATATAAAATGCGTCCTAATATTTCTGCTTTAAGTTACTGTAAGAACTTGAAACTTGAAGAATGCAATCTCTCTTTCAACAGATTCACCACTTATCAACCAATAAATTGTCTTACAGAGGGCTAGAGAAGACCTGGCTGCTGAAGGGTCTGCTTGTTGCAATATGAGCCGAAACCTGACTCAGGAATAGCGTATTTTACTCAAGCAGAACCATGGTATCTTTATCTCTTTCTTCATCACTTCCTATATATGGTCTGATGAAGAATCATAGATCCAGAATAAAAATATTTATGCTGAACACCCTTCTCCAGAAAGTAATATGATGGGTAATGTTGCATATTCTGCCGCGCCAGGACATAGCAACTCAGAAACGCCTCCCATTGGCTGAGGCATGACAGCTCTGCTGGAGGGAAAATTAGGTGCGCGCTATTGGTCAGCCCATTTGACAGCTGCTATATAAATAGCAGCCTGCCTGTTTGTTGCCTGTTGCCAGTTCCGATAAAATGTTTTGCTTGATAGTGGTTCCTGATTAAACATGTTAACCTTCAGCCATCTGTGCCTCAGTCTATACACCCCTTATGTCCTCCCGGACAGAACAATTGGCGACGACAGGTGGAATTTGCTGAGGAGATGGTATAGAGCCAGTCACTCTAAAAAGGCTGAATACTATCCTTTTAAAGATGGCTAATCCAACCATTTTTGCACGTTTGGAACTGGCAACCGAGATGTGGGATGCCTATATGGAGCGGTTTGATTGCTTCCTTCAGGTGAATGATTACGCGGGGCTCTCCAGCGATCGGAAACGAGCCTATTTCTTCAACGCATGGTCCACAGATCTTCACGATGGCCAGAGCTTTATTGGCCCCTCAGCTGGTATCCACTATTTATTTATTTATTTTTATTTTATTTAATCAAATTTTTATACCGCCCTATCTCCCGAAGGACTCAGGGCGGTTTACAGCCCGATAAAATACAAATATCATACAAGGTAAAACATTAATTAAAAAACTTATTTAAACTGTGCTGTGGGATGTTCTGCTGGCCAAATTGAGGGCACATTATGCACCTGCTCCTTCCCGCATCTTGCGGCATTATGCATTTTACCAGATACTCCAAAGGGAAGGCGGGTCAGTAAAGCAATATATGGCATCCCTCAGGGCAGCCACCATTAACTGTAAGTTTCCTGACTTAGACGATTCCCTTCTGGAGCAGCTGGTGTGTGGCGTGAGGGACATCCGATTGCAGAGGCGCTGTCAGGCCTGGAAACCATATTAGACTTTAGGGTTCCAGACGCTGCCACATTTTTCCCCTGAGGGGAGGAGGGGGGGTTGAGGGGTATGGTAACATTCTTCAAGCGGTCAAGGTCAGATGGTGTTAACGTCTGCAGGAAGAGTGGCAAGAAGATATTCGAATGAACTGGAAGAACGTGGGACCATGTGACCATCAAAGGGGTCAGGGGGGTGGGATTCTTGGGGTTTGTATAACTGGGAAAAGAATCCGGAACTTCAGTTTTGGAATTGCACTCATTGTGTGCCAGTCTCCTCATGCTAGTAAAGAACTCTGGAAAAGAAATGTCTCTGAGTTTCTTTTACGCAGAAGAGGTATTTCTGGAACCTTGACAGGCGCCTTCTAATGAAGAGTAGCATCACTCTTCAATCTGCCATAGATAAAGCCTATGCATCCAAAATGTCCAATAAATCGATGACTGAGATGCACAAGTCTTCACCTGCCACCTCCTCTGGCCACCATGATGAGGAGTCCTCAGACGACGCCACTGACAACAAAGCCGACATGAGCTTCATAAAGCCATCCTGTCAGGCAGACGGGCATCCAACAAAAAAAGCCAGCCATTGACCTACATCGGCTGCGGTGAAAAATCACCACCGATCTTCATACCGTTTTAAATCCACCATCTGCCGGAGATGCAGGAAAAAGGGCCACCTTGCTAGGGTTTGTCGGGCTTCCTTGCAAGAGGCCAATCCCCACTAGACCCATGTGCATTCAGGAGATTCAATAGGGCCCCAGCAAGACCCAGGGAAGACTGTTTTACAATCTTCTGGGAAGACAGCAGGGATGAAATGCTCCCGGTTAGGTCCAGATTGCGCAATCCGGTAGTGATGGGGGCAGGTAGTTCGGAGAACCGGTAGCAAAAATCCCTGCCCCTCCCCCACTGCCCATGCGTCGCTGTTCTTCTTCTTTGTCCCTGAAGTGCTCAGTGGTGATATACCTGCAAACGGCCTTAAATGACTGCCGTGGCACTTCAAAGGGCCGCACTACAGCTGATAAGCGCTGTAGGCAACAAGTAGACTGGTGCCTCTATTTTTAAAGAGGGTAGACCAGTGCCTGCCAAAAAAAGGCACTTGGTAGACCGGTGCCGCTCAGTAAAAGGCAATTGGTAGACCGGGCCATCTATTTTTTTTTTTGTTTACATTTATATCCCGCCCTTCTCCGAAGACTCGGGGCGGCTTACAGTGTGTAAGGCAATAGTCTCATTCTATTTGTATATTTACAAAGATTTACAAATCTGGGTCCTCATTTTACCTACCTTATAAAGGATGGAAGGCTGAGTCAACCTTGGACCTGGTGGGACTAGAACCTGCAGTAATTGCAGGCAGCTGTGTTTTAATAACAGGCTTCTTACAGCCTGAGCCACACCGCGGCCCTTACTTTTTAAAGAAAGTAGACCGGTGCCTCTCAGTAAAAGGCAATTGGTAGACCGGGGCCTCTATTTTTAAAGAAGGTAGACCGCCTCCCAAGTTTTGTATACTTTATTATTTTTATTATTTATTTATTTTTTTATTAAAAAAAAGTTTTATTTTTACATTCATATCCAACAACTCATCCAATGTACAGTCATATACAATTAGTCGGGCTTGCCCAGTCACCACCCACTCCTTTTAACTCTCTTCCCTCTTCTACCTTCTTCTACTTTCCAGACCTTCCTCCCCTTCTCTTATCTACATCCTTTCCTCCCTCCACCCTATACCTTCCTTCTCCCTCTTCTACCCCACTTCCTTCTTCTTCTACCCCTCTTCTCCTCTTTCCTACCTCCTACTCTCTCCTCCTTTCTCCCTCCCCACCATTCTAAAATGGTAGCTGGGCAGACCCGACCCTACATTAATTATATTTATACATCTTCAAAAATCCCTGTACATTAACCATCACTCCATCCTCTACCCTCAACCCCCCCAGTTCCCCACCCCCTTACTCCCCACGCAGCCCCCCGACTTCCCAGAACAAAATGCAGGGTATCAAAACTAACAATCATAATCCAAAATAAATCTTAAATTATAATCTCTAGTCACTCCACACATAATCACATTTTCAATTCCCCTCTCCTTCAAAACTATATTTAATACAAAAATTTCCTAAATTTACTCATATGCTATTCAATATTTTTTTATCTGATACTTATTTTGAATGTAATCAATCCACATTTTCCATTCTAAAATATATTTTTCTTGTGTGTAGTCTTTCAAATAAGCAGACATTTTTGCCATTTCTGCCAGATTTGATACTTTGAGTGTCCATTCTTCAATTGTAGGTAATTCTTCTTTCTTCCAATATTGAGCAATCAAAAGTCTTGCGGCTGTTATTAAGTTCAAAATCAATTTAGTCTCTATAGCTGTACAATCCATAATTATTCCTAGTAGAAAGAACTGTGGAGTAAACTTAATCTTCTTTTTCAAAATATTCTGCATGATCCACCATACTTTAATCCAAAATGCTTTAACTTTTTTACAAGTCCACCATATATGGTAATAAGTGGCATCTTCACAATCACATCTCCAACATTTAGCCTGTACATTAGGATACATACATGACAACTTTTGGGGTCTAAATGCCATCTTTAAAACATCTTATAAAATTTTCTCTCATATTTTGCGCTTGTGTAAATTTAACATTCCTCACCCAAATTCTTTCCCAAGTTTCCAACATTATTGGTTGCTGAAAATTTTGTGCCCACTTAATCATACAATCCTTAACCAATTCAGTCTCTGAGTCTATTTCTACTAATACATTATACAACCTCTTAATATGCTGTTGACCTTGATCTCTCATTTGTTTTAACAAATTATCCTCAGTTTGCTTAACACCTATTTTTTGATCTAATTTCCATCTAGCTTGTAATTGTCCATATTGGAACCATGTATAATTTTTCCCTTCTTCCCCCATCTTTTCTCTGGATTTTAATTGTAATTCCCCCTTTTCCATACAAAGAAGTTCTTTATAGGTAACTACCTCCATCTTTTGATATATATTTATATTTTCTATCATGTGTCTCGGGATTGCCCATATTGGAATCTTTCCATCTAATTATATTGATATTTCCTCCAGACCCTCAATAATGCATTTCTAATTATATTATTTTTAAATATTTTATCTACTTTCTTATCATATAATAAATAGGCATGCCACCCATATAACAAACCATAACCTTCTATATTCAAAACTCTTTCCTCAGTTAAATTAATCCAATCAGTAATTAATGATAAGACAACTGCTTCATAATACAATTTTAAATTAGGCATTTTAAGACCCCCCCTTTCCCTTGTGTCCTGCATTATTTTTAATTTTATTCTTGGTTTTTTGCCCATCCATACAAAATTATTAACCCCCTTTTGCCATTCCTGTAATTTGATATCCTTCTTCATCTGAAACAAAAATAGAAACCTGGGCAAAACATTCATTTTTATAGCTGCTATTCTTCCCAGCAAGGATAGTTGTAACTTCTTCCAATTCTCCATTTCTTTCCATACCTTCTGCCACAATACCTCATAATTATTTTTGTATAATTTGACATTTGAAGCTGTAATATATATTCCTAAATATTTAACTTTTTTAACAATTTCAAAACCCGTAGTTCTTTCTAACTCTTCTTTTCGTTGTATATTCATATTTTTAGTTATCATCTTTGTCTTTTGCTGATTCACCTTAAATCCAGATACTTTACCATACTGACCAATTATTTCTTTTAAACCAGTAGCTGAGTATATTGGTTGAGATATAGTAACAACCAAGTCATCTGCAAAAGCTCTTAATCTATAATCTTGATGTTTAATTCTAATTCCCTTTATTCGATCGGAACCACGTGTTTTATTCAAAAGAATTTCTAAAGTTAAAATAAAAAGTAATGGAGACAAGGGGCATCCCTGTCTCATCCCTTTCCTAATTTTAAAAGTTTCTGTTAACCCACCATTTACTATTATTTGTGCTGTTTGCTTCTGATATATTGCTTTAATTGCATGGATAAAATAATCCCCAAATTGCATTTTTTCTATTACTTTAAACAAAAACTGCCAATCCACTCTGTCAAAAGCTTTTTCAGCGTCCAGAAAAAAGAGTGCCGCTGAGACTTGGTTGTTTTGTTCCAAATATTCAAGTAAATTTACAATTTGCCTCACATTATATCTCATCTGCCTACCCTTAATAAAACCTGATTGATCATTATGAATTATTTGATTCATCACTGGCATTAATCTATTGGCAAGTATCTTGGCAAATATCTTGTAATCAGTATTTAAAAGTGATATAGGCTTATAATTCTCTGCTTTAATACCATCTCGATCTTCCTTTGGTATTAACGAAATAAAAGCTGTCTCCATGAAGGGGGAACATCCCCTCCCATTTGAATTTTATTAAATAACTCTTTAAGTGGTTCAACCATCTCATTTTGTAAATTTTTATAATAAACAGCTGTTAAGCCATCTGTACCTGGTGCTTTACTGATTTTAAGCTGCTTAATTGCTAACAGAATTTCCTCTGAAGTAATTAATTGATTCAATTCTTCCCTTTGATTTTCTGTAAACTCACAAATATCTTGTTGTAAATATCTTTCTATCTCTGTATCATCAATCATATCCCTAGTATATAAGTTTGTATAATACTCTAAAAACGATTTTTTAATCAAATTCTTTTGATACACTTCCTTGCCCCTATATTCTATTTTATCAATCGTTCGTGATTTCTATTTTTTCCTTATTAAGTAGGCAAGCCATCTTCCTGGCTTGTTAGCATTATTGAACATATTATGTTTTACATATTGTAAATTAATTGCTACTTGATCTGCCATCAACATGTTAAACTGACTTCTTAATATATTTATTGATTCTTTTATTTTACTATTTCCTGGGCTATTTATCAATAACTGTTCTTTTTTTTTAATTTCCTCTTCCAATTCCTTTTTCTTTTTCTGCAGTTTATTTTTATATTTAATGTTCATTTGTATAAGATTTCCTCTCATATAAGCCTTACTAGCATCCCAGATCATCTCTATAGATGTCTCTTTTTTCATATTCATAATAAAAAATTATTTCATTTGCTTTTTACATTCATTTACATTTTGCTCATATTTAAACAAATTCTCATTCAACCTCCATGATCTCCTAGCCTCCTTTTCCCGATCAAATTCAATCCAAACCGGACTATGATCAGATAGAGTTCTTTTTTTATTTATTTATTTAATTTTGTCATAACAGTATACATAAACATTGTCATAAGTAAAAACATATCATGAATATATATATATATATATATATATATATATATATATATGTAAAGAATATGCATTAGCTATATTAATTTGATATAATAAAGGGAACAATAGGACAGGAACGGTAGGCACTTTTGTGCTCTTATGCATGCCCCTTATAGTCCTCTTAGGAATGGGGTGAGGTCAATAGTAGACAGTTTTTGGTTGAAGATTTTGGGATTTTGAGTAGAGACTATGGAGTCAGGTAATGAGTTCCAAGCATTAACAACTCTGTTGCAGAAGTCATATTTTCTTCAATCAAGTCTTCTTCTTCACTCTGGAGTACAAATCATTAGAAATCAAAATAAAATCAATCCTTGAAAATGATTGATGCCTGTCAGAAAAGAAGGTAAAATCCCTCTCTTCTGTATTATGTTCTCTCCAAATATCTCTTAATTCCAAGTCCTCCATCATTTCAAAAAAAGCCTTTGGTAATTTCGCCTGGCTTGAAATCTTCCTTAAACTTTTTTTGTCTTTTCGAGTATCCAACACACCATTCCAATCACCCATTAATATATATGATTTATAATCCCAAAATACTATTCTTTTATGTAAAAACTTGAAAAAAATTTCTTGTTGTTGATTCGGAGCATAAACTCCTATTAATAATGTCTTCTTTCCCTCCAGCAAAAGTTCAATATATCTTCCTTGCTTATCCACGTCAATTAATTTTGCTGATATATCCTTCTTTATATATATAACTAGACCGTTTGGTTTGTTTTCCAAAGCGGAGGCAACAAAATGTACTCCCAGTTTTGAGTTTATCAAATATTTCTGGTCTAAAGATCTAATATGGGTTTCTTGTAAACAGATAATGTCATTGTTAAATTGTTTCAAATAATGAAATACTTTCCTTCTCTTCTGTGGTGAATTCAAACCATTAACATTCCAAGATAATAGTTTAATTGCCATTATCGGCCAAAGGAAACTTTTGGAACACCAGCCGCAGATCACATTTTGCTTTAGGCCTTGCTCCTCCCGCTATTTCCGTTGTAATAGTTGCCAATTGTTATTGTGCCTTTACATTTTGTTCCTATTTAAACAAATTCTCATTCAACCTCCATGATCTCCTAGCCTCCTTTTCGATCAAATTCAATCCAAACTCGACTATGATCAGATAGAGTTCTTGAACAAATCTTCTTCTTCACTCTGGAGTACAAATCATTAGAAATCAAAATAAAATCAATCCTCGAAAATGATTGATGCCTGTCAGAAAAGAAGGTAAAATCCTCTCTTCTGTATTATGTCTCTCAAATATCTCTTAATTCCAAGTCCTCCATCATTTCAAAAAGCCTTTGGTAATTTCACGCTTGAAATCTTCCTTAAACTTTTTTTGTCTTTTCGAGTATCCAACACACCATTCCAATCACCCATTAATATATATGATTTATAATCCCAAAATACTATTCTTTTATGTAAAAACTTGAAAAAAATTTCTTGTTGTTGATTCAGTGCATAAACTCCTATTAATAATGTCTTCTTTCCCTCCAACAAAAGTTCAATAGCAATGTATCTTCCTTGCTTATCCACCTCAATTAATTTTGCTGATATATCCTTCTTTATATATAACTAAACCTTTTTTTTTTCCAAAGCGGAGGCAACAAAATGTACTCCCAGTTTTGAGTTTATCAAATATTTCTGGTCTAAAGATCTAATATGGGTTTCTTGTAAACAGATAATGTCATTGTTAAATTGTTTCAAATAATGAAATACTTTCCTTCTCTTCTGTGGTGAATTCAAACCATTAACATTCCAAGATAATAGTTTAATTGCCATTATCGGCCAAAGGAAACTTTTGGAACACCAGCCGCAGATCACATTTTGCTTTAGGCCTTGCTCCTCCCGCTATTTCCGTTGTAATAGTTGCCAATTGTTATTGTGCCTTTACATTTTGTTCCTTGCGTTTAGCAGCAGCTCTTGTCAGCCTTTGTTCCTTTGGATCTGAACCCGTCATAGGTACAGTGTTTCCAACACTTGTAATAAATCTTCTTCTATCACAATCTGTTCTTGTACCTGCTTCACTTCTCTTTCCTTCACTTCGGCCTCCCTTCTTCTAGCTTCCAATGGGGGGAAACTTCCAGCTTTTAATGCCTCAACATAAAATTCGCTTGCTTTTCCAACTGTATTGAGACGATGTGCTTTCCCTGCATAATATACTATTATCCCAGTTGGGATATCCCATCTATATTCAATCTGGCGGGTTTTTTTTTCAAAAAAAGTTTTATTTTAACATTCATATCCAGTAACATATTTAGTGTACCATCATATACAGATAATCGGATAATCGGATTTTGATTTTTAGCTCCATATTAAAGAGCATAACATACACTCTAAACCCAGTTTATTAGTGTTATCCTTGAAGAAACTAGGAATTTTTTGTTAGATGGCATGCTTAAAATAAAACCATTTTTTTCTGAAGGCTTAGAGTTAGTATGACTGTTTTGATGGGCACAGTATTATCTCAGCCCTCCATTGCTGTTGTTTGATAACAGACAATTGGACCTGTGGGTAATAAAAGTACCCACCCCCTTCCTTTAACTCTCTTCCCTTCTCTACCTTCTTCTACTTTCCACAACCATCCTTCCCTTCCCTTATCTACATCCTCTCCTCCTTCCTCTCTACTCCTTTCTTCTCCCTCTTCTATCCCTCTTCCTTCCTTTCCTTTCCTCTTCCTCCTCTTCTCTTTCCTACCTCCTTCTCTCTTCTCCTTCCCTCCTTCCCATCATTCTGAAATGGTAGCCAGGCAGCTCCGGTCTTACATTAATTATACATTTTCAATCATCTCTGTACATTAACCATCAATCCATTTTCTACCCTCATACCCCCCTCCCCCTCCCTTCCCCTCCCTTCCCCTCCCTCCCCCCACCCCCCGGGACTTCCCAGAACCGAATACAGGGTATAAAACTAACAGTCAAAAATTAAAATATAACACAAATCATAATCCATAGTCACTCCTTAAAATCTCAACTCCCCTTCCAGAAACAAAGAAAATACATTTCTTCCAATCCATTATGTATCAGACCATTCCATTCCTAGAGTTCTCAGAAATTTCCGATTGAGTTGGTGTTTGTTCTTCAATAAAGTACATAGTTTTTGATATCCAACCTTCATCAATCAATACCAAAAGAATGTTCCATCTTCCAATATTCACCAAGGATTCTTCTGTAATGTCTTTCTTCATTAAGCAGTCTCTCAAGAATAGTTCATATTTCCAACTTAATTTCTTAAATTTTACTGTCCAGCCTCCAAAGGTAAAAAATAATTTCTTAAATTTCTTAAATTTTACTGTCCAGCCTCCAAAGGTAAAAAATAATCCATCTTTTCATATCTTAGGTATCGTTTACATACATCAAATACTATTACAAATATTATTATTAATCCTATATTATCTCCACAATATATCAGTTGTAATAATTAAAATCTTCATTTTACCTTGCTTATATCAAATAACATTATTAAAATTACACCTATAACTTATCCAAAATATATCAATTATAACAATTAAATTCTAGTTAACCATATAACAACATTACATCCATCTCTCAAATATAATATTTAATCCAAATTCCTAAATTTTACTATCTATCCTCCAAGATTAAACAATATTCCATCTTCCTATTCCTTTATACCTCAAATATATCAAATAGTACCCCTAAAATTACACATTTATATCCAAAATAAATCATTTACAAAAATTAACCATAATCATATATAATAAAATTAAACATTCTCCCTCCCCTTATCTTCTGTCTTATACATTTTCCACCATCTATTCCCCATTCAACTTAACATCTATAGATAAAGGATTCCCAATCTTTAATACATTAGTGTAGAAATCTCGTGCTTTAAAAACTGTATTGAGAAAATACTTTCTTCCTTTATAATTCACTATTAAGCCAGCTGGAACCTCCCATCTAAAATATATCTGATGTTTCTTAAGCTCATCCACTAAAAAGGCAAATTCTTTTCTCTTTCTTAACATTTTAGGAGGAATTTCCTTCATCATTATTATATCTTGTCCTAATATTTGAAATTTATTTTTATAAAATACTTGCAAAATTCCATACCTAATCTTCTTATTTGTAAAATAAATAACCACATCTCTCGGTAAACACTTCTGCCTTGCCAACCAAGAATTAACACGATAAATTTTTTCAATATTAACTTCAAAATCTTCTGGTTCCACTCCATCTATCTGAGCAAAGGCCTGAGTAAAAATCTCTTTCAAATTTTCCTCCTTACATTCTTTTAATCCCCTCACCCTTATAGCATATTCCATTAATTTATATTGTAATATAACCCTTTCTTCATCTGCCCTATCTACCTTAACCTGAATATCATCTATTTTATTTTCTAAATTAAAATTAATTTGAACCTCGTCTATCTTCCTTTGCAAATATAAATTAATTTGGTTAAGTTCTTCCAGTCTTTCTTCTTTCTTCTGAATACTAGATAGCAATAATGGGGTAATTGATTCCTTTGATTTTTTCATCTCCCTCCTCTGCTCTTCCACCGTATCTTTAAAATCCAGTATTTCTTTCTCCATTTCATTAAATTTTTGATCTATTTCTGAAAGATGAGCCTCCATAAGCTCCTGTAAAAAATTCCTTAGACCTTCTTTGATATCTTCCTTTAATTTCCGTATCTGAATTGAAGAAATTTCCAATATTTTAGAAGTAGCTAAATCTCTTTGCTTAAAAGCCATTTTTAAACTAAGTAATACCAAGAAGAAAAAGAAAAAAGAAAAATTCAATAAACTTTTCTTCTTAAACACTGTAATAAAAAGATTAAAAAAGAGACAAAAAAATTCCATTAAAAAAATAATAATCTTGTTATAGTCTTCTTAAAGGTTCCACGCCAGCAATTGTAATAAGCATTTCCTTATCTTTCACTTCCAATACACAAAACGCCATTTACTCTCAATACACAAAATGCCAATTCCTTTCATTATCTCCAATCTTGACTACGAATACATTCTCTGTCAGGGAGTTAAAATCTTCTTACAATCAAATGCCAATGCTCTGTTTCACTCTGTCTGCGTTAGCAGTCCTTCAGTAATCCACTTCAGTCACGGAGATGGATGCTGCATTTTGTTCCGCCATTTGGCAGAAGCGTTCCGGATTCCAGAGCTTTTTTCGGGCTATAGAAGTAGCGTTCCCACCAAGCCATCAGACTCTTCCTGGGGCTTTCCTGGGGGCTCTACTTAGCCCAAATGCTCACCTCTCCCTCTTTGCCTGAGGGAAGAGGTTTTCAAGCCACTTGACAGCAGATTAATGCTGTCTGAGTGGCTCTACAGAATCACAGAACTGGCGGTCTGAAATAGACCGCCATTAACTAAGCGGAGCCACCGGAAGTCCCAATCTGGCGTTTTTTAAGTTCATTCACCAGGAAGGCGAATTCCTTCCTAGCCCTTAACATTTTTGGTGGAATTTCCTTTAATATTAAGATATCTTGAACAGCAACCTGAATCTTCTCCCTCTTATATGAAGCTTGCAGAATCTGATTTCTCACTGTTCTATTTGTAAAATAAACAACAACATCCCTTGGCAACTTTTTTTGCCTTGCTATCCAAGAATTCACACGATATATTTTGTCAATTTAATAAGCCACATCTGCTGGACGGGCTGCTAATATCTCAGCAAATGCTTCAGAAAAAATTTCCCTTAAGTTCTCTTGTCTATTCTCCTTTAAACCACAGATTCTTAAAGCAAATTCCATATTTCTGTATTGTATCAAAACTATTTCATCATCTGTTTTTTCCATTTTACTTTGAAATTCATCTATTTTATTTTCTAATTTTGAATTAAATTGCTTGATTTCCTCAACTTCCTCTTCTAATAAAATCACATTTGTTGCCAAACTTTGTACTGCAATTACAAATCCTTCTTTAACTTCTTTATTTCCCACTTGAACTTCTAATATCTGCTCTTTCATTTCAGACATCTCATCAGTTATTACTTTAACTTTTTCTTGTATAAAATCCTTCAAGTTCTCCTGTAACGCCTCCAAATTCAATGTTCTAGTATCTGCTGTATGAGCTGGAGAGGCACCAGCTGAAGAAATTCCAGAGCCCTTTGTTACAGTAGACTTTAATTGTTTGGCTGCCATCTTCTATAAAATTGTTTATTTATTTATTTCCAACTTAATATTCACTTTAAATCTTCTTAACCTCCTAAAGACACAGTCTTTTAAAACAATATTTAAAAATCTCCCCTGAATTCTATCAGCAGGCAGCAAGGAGTTAAAGTAGCAAACAGCATGCAATTTACCAGCGGCAGATGGCAAGCAGTAAAAGTTCTGTCACTTTTGCTTTCCACTCATTAGCTTGTTAACAATTTGCCACCATTTTCTTGCTATTTTCAAGCTTGTTACAAAGTAACGGGGAATTGGCTTGGCTACTTGCATAAAGTTCTCCCACTTTCATTCTGTCCGGTATAATCCTTTATTGTCCAAAATAGATCTCAGCGTTTGGTCGTGGTGATTGAATCCGCCAAAGCAGAAAAATCCTCGGATCTGGAGCACTTCGGGTTGCTGGAGGGAACTTAACCCTTCAAACCCCTTTTTTCTCAGGGGTTTTAGGGAAGTTCTACCTCTACCCTGCAGCTCACCTCCTCTTCTTCTCCCGAAGAGGGGGTTTTTTGAACAGCTGGACGGCAGATTTCAGCTGTCCTAGCGATTCCACATAATCCAGAGGTTGGCGATCGTAAAGATTGCCGCTATCACCTACGGTGCCAAACCGGAAGCCCTTTATTATTTATTATTATTGACCATGCCCATTCAGTCACCTGACTACTAAGCCACACCCACCAATTAAGCCACATCCACAGAACCAGTAGGGAAATTTTTTAGATTTTACCCCTGGAAGACAGCGACCCTGAGGTGTCAATTAGCCATGCTTCAGCAGGTTCAAACAAGAAAATCTACCTCACTGTTAGGCTGGAAGGGGTTCTCTTCAGGACGGAGGTGGACACAGGCTCCTTTAAATCTATAAAAGCCTGGCACACCTTGCAGAAACTAGTCCTTAATCTCACCAGGGGTCACCTAAATGCCCGTCACACCAGACTCCATGACTATCAGGGCAATATCCCCATTATGGGATGGGCCCACTTTAGAGTAGACAACGGCAACTTTTCAGGGTGCCTTCCACTGATTATAGTCAAGGGAAACCTCCCCAGTTTGCTAGGGCTGGACTGGTTCAAGGCTTTGGATCTCAACATCACTGGCATCCACCCTACCACCGCAGATGACTTTGAGGCCTTGACCACCGAGTTCCCTGAGGTCTTCGATGGTTCTCTCAATAAATTTTCGGGGACCCCTAAATCCCTTAATCTGGAGCCTCAGGTGGCCCCAATCCAACTCAAACCAAGGCGAGTGCCATTTGCACTCTGCCCTAAGGTGGATGAGGAACTGGATAAGTTAATAGCACAGGGTGTCCTGGAGCCAACTGACCATTCCCATTGGGAGACCCCCCATTGTCATCCCCATCAAGCACAATGGGTCTATATGCATCTGTACTGATTTTAAATGCACTCTCAATCATGCATTGCAGGCCCACCCATATCCAGTTCCTGTGGTCCAGCACCTGTTGCATTTCCTGGGTCTGGACACCATATTTGCCAAGTTACCAATGCCCAAACCATTGTCACCCACTGGGGAGCGTTTAAGTGCCACCACCTCCAGTTTGGGATCAGTGTAGCCCCAGGCATATTTCAGAGCCTTATGGAATGATTACTACATGGAATTCTTGGAGTTATCCCTTATTTTGATGACATTTTGATTTCTGCTCCCAGTAAATCAGACCTCATCAAAAGAATATGCTAAGTTTTAACCCAATTCAGACAGAAGGGCCTCAAGCCAAAAAAGGCCAAATGTAAATTTGGAGTTCCTCAGGTGGAATTCCTAGGGTTCTTTATAGATGCTAAGGGCATTCACCCCACCCCATCTAAGGTGGAGGCCATTAAAAATGCACCCACCCCATGAGCAAAACTGAGCTGCAAGCCTTCCTAGGTTTGCTTAATTTTTATAGTATTTTCCTGCCACATAAGGCTTCACTGGCAGAGCCTCTTCATAGGCTGCTGGATAGCAAGATACCCTGTGTCTGGGAAAGAGCTCAGGCCACTGCTTTTACAGCAGTAAGACCTCCTTACTCCAGAGGCTGTGCTTGTCCAATACAGCGACCACCTTCCCCTCACTCTGGTTTGCGATGCTTCTCCATATGGCATTGGGGCTGTTTTGAGCCACCAAATGGAACCAAAGCACCAATTGCTTACTTTGCCAGAAACTTTCCACAGGTTCTTCCAGAGCTCTGGAAAGCTCAGCTAATGGACTTCTCTGGGTTTGTCCATTGGCCGAGCTTTCCACTGGACCAGCGCCTCCAACACTGACAGTTTCCGAGGTTCCTGAACAACCATGCTGTTAAAAGGTTCCATGATTACGTTTATGGCCGTTCCTTCCAGCTAGTGACGGATCACAAGCCGTTCCTGGGATTATTATCTGGCAACAGGCAGACACTCCAATCATTTCCCCACGAATGTCCAGGTGGTCTGTGTTCCTGGCTGCTTATAATTATCACCTTACATATCACCCAGGGAAGGAGCTCTCCAATGCCTTAGCCGTTGCCCTCTTCCCACAGCAGTCCAGGACCCTGCCCCAGTGTCATCTGTTTTCCTCCTCAGTGACTTGCAAATTCCAATCACAGCAATCGACATAGCGAAATTTTCCTTATGGGATCCAACACTTGCACAAGTGTTGGATTGGGTACACAGGGGGTGGCCACAAGGACATGTAGCTGAAGCGTTCCTGCCATACAAGACCTAAAAGGCTGTTTGCTATGGGGAAGCAGGATAGTGGTCCCACCAAAATTACAAACACCCATCTTGGAATGTTTACACAAAGGTCATCCTGGCATAGCCAGGATGAAGGCTTTAGGGCGCAGCTACGTGTGGTGGGCTAAATTGGACCAGTTCATCACTGACTGGATAGTGGGATGCCAGAGTTGCCAGCAGTCTCATCCTGTACCCCCCAAAGCCCCCTCCAGAGAATGGGAGACCCCTAGAGGCCCATGGTCCAGGATCCATATAGATCTGGCTGGACCATTCCAGGGACAAACCATTTTAATAGCAATTGATGCCTATTCAAAATGGGTCGAGATAGCTCTCATGGCATCAACCACTTCTGAAGCTGTTAGCAGGGTTCTTCGCAGATGGTTTGCCACCCATGGCCTGCCCGACCTGGTGGTTTCTGATAATGGGCCTCAGTTCACCTCAGTTGCATTCCAGGTATTCCTGGCTGAGCTGGGCATCCAGCATGCGTTGGTTGCCCCATTTCATCTGGCCAGTAACAGACTGGCTGAAAGGGCAATCCAAGCAGCCAAAGATGTCTTGGCCAGGCTGGGGCTGGCCAACTGGCAGGAGAAGGTCACAAAATATCTCCTGGCACAGCACTCTACCCTGTCAGCATTCCAGAAAACTGCACCTGACACACCCCTTGCCCCATGACTAACCACAGTCCGGCAGAACTCCTCATGGGCCACCAGCTCCTAACAACCCTGGACAGGCTGCACTCAAACTATGCGTCAGACACCCCCCTTGGATTCCACCAGCATGGTCCAAACTTTTAATACAGGGGACTTAGTATAAGCTCAGAACTATGGGGGAGAACCGCGTTGGTTGCCGGGCCAAGTCATTGTAATAACTGGATCTCGTTCTTATAGGGATGAGCTAGAAGATTTATTTATTTATTTATTTATTTATTTTATCACATTTATATACTGCCCTATCTCCCTAGGGACTCAGGGCGGTTCACAGGCAAGTAAAAAAGTACATATAAATACAGACTAAAATAACAGTTAAAAAACTTATTCTACATGGCTGGAAGATGGATGGAATTGGCGGCGTCATATCGACCAGCTCCATAGTAGACTGTTCGCCTCCACCTCCATGCAGGACACAGTTTGCCCTGGCCTAGCTGCAATGCCAAACCACTCCTCCAGATCAAGCTCTCCAGGCATCGCGTCCTATCCGACCATCCCGATGCCTGACACACCTGACACACCTGGGGAAATGGCCAAGCTTTGTCCATTGGCCAAGCTTTCCACTGGACTGAAGCCTCCGACATTGACAGTTTCCAAGGTTCCTGAACAACCATCGCCACCTTCTTCTGTAAGGACTCCTGAACCACGTCGTTCCGAGAGAAATCGCAGGCGCCCAGCATATTTGGACAATTATGTATGCACCATCCTAGGGGGGAGGAGTGTTGCGTATTCTGCCCACCAGGACATAGCAACTCAGAAACGCCTCCCATTGGCTGAGGCATGACAGCTCTGCTGGAGGGAAAATTAGGCGCGCGCAATTGGTCAGCCCATTTGACAGCTGCTATATAAATAGCAGCCTGCCTGTTTGTTGCCCATTGCCAGTTCCAATCAGATGTTTTGCTTGTTTGTGGTTCCTGATCTGTGCCTCAGTCTATACACCCCCTATGTCCTCCCGGACAGAGCAAGTAACTTGTGTACAACAGTCCCAAATGTGCTTTTTCAAAAGGCAACTGGACTTTTTTGGACAGAGCCACGGTGGTGCAGTGGTTAGGGTGCAGTATTACTTCTGCTGACTGCCAGCTGCCTGCAATTTGGCAGATCAGATCTCCTCAGGCTCAAAGTTAACTCAGTCCTCCAGCCTTCCGAGGTGGGTAAAACAAGATTCTTGGGGAAGGGGAGGTTTAAAAATGCCCAATTTTAAATTATATTATGAAGCAGCTGCTCTCTCTGCAATAAGTGATTGGTTTAATTTAACAGAGGAAAGAATTTTGAATATAGAAGGTTATGATTTGCTATATGGATGGCATGCATATTTAATTTATGACAAAAAAGTGGATAAGGCCTTTAAAAATCATGTGCTAAGAACTGCCCTTCTGCGTGTTTGGAAAAAATACTCTTATAAACTAAATTATAAGGTTCCTATATGGGCAAGTCCTAGACATACAATAGAGAATATAAATATAGAACAGAATCAGGAAATGATTACATATAAAGATCTTTTGTATACTGAAAGAGGTAATTTGCAATTAAAATCTCTGCACGTATTAAAGAGGAAGGGAAAAATTATACTTGGTTTCAATATGAGCAACTCGTGCTAGATGGAAGGAAGATCAGAAAATTGGTATAGAGCAGAACGAGGGAAATTTGGTAAAGCAAATTAGAAATCAGTCTCAGGAGCATATAAAGAGATTGTATAATGTGTTACTTGAAATAGATTCTGAAAGGGACTTGGTAAAGGACTGTATGATAAAGTGGGCACAAAATTTTCAGGAGCCAATATTATTGGAAACTTGGGAAAAATTTGGGTTAGAAATGTTAAATTCACGCAGGCACAGAATCTGAGGAAAATTTTTATAAAATGTTTTATAGATGGCATCTAGATCCTAAAAAATTATCGTGTATGTATCCAGATATGCAAGCAAAATGTTGGAGATGTAATTGTGATGACGCTACATATTTTCACATTTGGTGGACTTGTAAGGACATAAAGGCCTTTTGGATAAAAATTTGGTGGATTTTACAAAATGTTTTGAAAAAGAAGATAAAGTTCCTGCCGCAATTTTTTTTGTTGGGAATTATTACGGATTGTACAGTAATTGAGACTAAATTGATTTTAAACCTAATAACAGCAGCAAGATTACTAATAGGACAATACTGGAAGAAAAAAGAAGTACCTACAATAGAAGAATGGATATTGAAGGTTGCCAATTTGGCTGAGATGGCGAAGATATCAGCCTTTTTGAAAGACAATACGCAAGAAAGATACTTAAAGGAATGGAAAAAATGGATTGACTATATTCAACGTATATTTAACGTAACTCTTAACTAAGAGTTATCAGACTGTTTTTGAATGATTATGATGTATTATTCTTGATTGTTTTTGGGGGAAGTTAGGAATTGATGATTGTAGGGGTATAATTAAGTTGGGATTGTAATGTATCTTTAAATATTTTGGCGGGAAACAAGCACGTTGCTGATTGGTTGAAGCCGCCGGTTAAACTGTATATAAGGAGAGGTTTTTCCCCAGCCCAGTTGCTGGGTTCACCATATAGTAAAGAGCTGTCGTCACTACCCTGGTCTCCTGCCTCGTTATTGCCCGAATCTAACACTGGCGACGAGGATGGGATTTCGAGGTTAAGAGCACCAGGGCAGGCTGAACACGAAGAACCGAACCCAGCAAAGCTCAGGGCAGAATCGCAGCGATGGCCAACTACACTCCGCCCGCGCGTTTGACCCATCCAGGAGAAATGGGGGCATGACCCGTTTAGAGCTTCCTGAGGCAAATGAGCTGCAAGGAGTTCAGACAACCGCAAAGGGCATATTTCCTGAGCCACTGCGGTCCGAGGTCATCGACATCGCGGAAGCCTGGCAGAGCCAACGCCGGTACAATCGGTATCGTGGCAAACTCTGCAAAATCTCCTAAAGAACCATTTCGCCAACACCGTCCAAATCGTCGGCGTTTTGAATTTGGAGAGCGCAGACAGCAAGAGGGCGAATCCATCAGCGAGTACATGGCTGCCCTGAGAAAAGCCTCCAAAGACTGTGGGTACCGAGATTTGGACAAGGAGCTACTAGAGCAACTCATCCGTGGGGTCAGAGACATGCGTTTGCGGAGGCGGCTGCTATCAAAAAGCAATCTAATGCTGGCAAACGCTCTGGACGAAGCCAGAGCTCATGAGATGTCCACCCAAGCGGCGGAAACCCTACAAAAGCCACTCACGCCAGCGAGTGCAAAAGAAACCCGGTGCTGAAGAAATCCAGACCGAATCAGGCGGCGAGGATGAGGAGGAGTTTGCCTCACCGAGACAAGGGGCAAAGAAGACCGGGATGAATCACGGAAGTTGCGGAGGGCAACACCAGCGTCAACGATGCAAGTTCAAGGACGCTACATGTCGGCGGTGCGAGAAGAAGGGGCACCTGGCTCAAGTCTGTCGAGCACCCCAACCTTCCCGCCGAAAATTCAAATCGACCAATCAGAGCGCAGGATCGGCAAGGCGACCCGCGATTGGTCAAAACAAAAAGGGCGCGAATTCAAATCGAACGACCGTTGTAATAGGCCGTGCAGCAACCCGCGTCGAGAAGAAAATCTTCACCAGACCGAAGATAGAAGGAGTGCCGTGCCGACTAGAAGTGGACACAGGGTCAGCGATCACAATCATGTCCTGGGACACTTTTGCAAAAGCTTTGCCGAAAACCGCCAAACGCAAACTGCAAACACAACGGCTACGAGTGCACGACTACCAAGGAATCGCATCCCTGTTCGAGGACCACCTCCGTCCGCGTCGAGTACGGACCACACAAGAAGACCCTGCCCATCACGATAGTCAAGGGACCCTGCCAAGTCTGTTGGGACTAGACTGGTTCCGTGCATTGGGCATGGGAGTGACTGGCATCTACAGAAGTGACTGTAACCTAAAAGACACACTCATGAACGAGTTCGAAGATGTCTTCAAGGACTGCCTGGGCAAGTACAAGGGGACCCCTATTTCCTTCAACTTAGAACCCCAGGTAGCCCCCATCAGGTTAAAGGCAAGGAGAGTCCCTTTTGCCCTTAAACCTAAGATTGACAAGGAGATAGACAAGCTCATAAATCAGGGGATTCTGGTGCCAGTCGATCACGCAAAGTGGGAGACGCCAATCGTCACCCCAGTGAAACCAGATGGGTCAGTTAGAATCTGCGCTGACTACAAGGCGACGTTAAACAAAGCCTTACAGAAAAGCGCTTACCCGGTTCCCGTGGTGCAACACTTGCTGCACTCGTTGGGCCAAGGGCAAGTCTTTGCAAAGTTAGACTTGGCTCAAGCCTACCAACAACTGCCCGTAGACGCCAACACAGCCGAAGCCCAAACGATTGTAACTCACAGAGGTGCTTTCAAGTGTACCCGATTACAATTTGGGGTGAGTGTGGCACCGGGGCTATTCCAAAATTTAATGGAACAACTTCTGCAAGGGCTCCCAGGGGTAGTCCCCTACTTCGATGATGTATTGATATCAGCCGAAAATTTAGAGGAATTGGGGGAGCGCTTGAGAAAAGTTCTGGGCATTTTCCGGTCAGCCGGTCTAAAGGTTAAAGTGAACAAATGCCAGATAGGGGTAGAATCCGTAGAGTTCTTGGGCTACAGAATAGACAAGAAGGGAATTCACCCCACTGAAAGCAAGGTCAAGGCAATAAGAAAGGCTCCAGCGCCCAAAAACAAAACAGAGCTACAGGCATTCCTGGGGCTAGTGAATTTTTACGCGATCTTTTTAAAAAACAAGGCAACCGTTGCTGAGCCGCTGCATAAGCTTCTGGGAAAGAATACTGTTTGGTCTTGGGGAAAGTCGGAAGCTAGGGCTTTCGAAGCAGTAAAAAACCTTCTCTCGAGCGATAGCTTACTGATCCAGTATCATAGCTCATTGCCATTATTATTGGTTTGCGATGCCTCCCCTTACGGGGTGGGGGCTGTGCTCAGCCACAGACTTCCAAACGGCACAGAAGCCCCAATAGCATTCTATTCCAGAACGATGTCCTCGACAGAGAGGAACTATAGCCAGTTGGATAAAGAAGCGCTAGCCATTGTGTCAGGGGTAAAAAAGTTTCACGAATACGTTTTCGGTAGAGACTTTGAAATTGTTACAGACCATAGACCTCTGTTAGGGATACTGGCTGGCGACCGCCCAACGCCTGTGGCACTTTCGCCACGATTGACCCGATGGACTATCTTCTTAGCCGCTTATTCCTACAAGCTGCAGCATCGACCCGGAAAAGAGTTGGGGCATGCGGACGCCTTAAGCAGATGCCCACTACCAGGGGCGATCGAAGACCCCACTCCGGGGACACCCATCCTGCTAATTGACTCTCTGGACTCTGGCCCAGTCATGTCTAAGGAGGTGGCTCGGGCATCATACCGGGACATTATTTTGAGGACTGTACTCGGTTGGGTACAAAGAGGGTGGCCCGCTGCGCCGGGCGAGCGTTTTAAAGAATTTGTAAAAAAACGTGGGGAACTTTCGGCTCAAGGGGGGTGCCTGCTATGGGGGGATAGAGTGGTGATCCCAGAAAAATTAAGAAAAAGGGTGTTGGATCTCCTGCACGAGGGTCACCCAGGGATCGTTAGGATGAAGGGTCTAGCGAGAAGCTATGTGTGGTGGCCCTTAATGGACTCCGAAATTGCTGAAAGGGTAGGGAAATGCCAGGCCTGCCAAGAGTCCAGACCTCTACCCCCAACGGCCCCGGTTCGGGAATGGGAAAGACCCCAAGGGCCCTGGTCGAGAATCCACATTGATTTTGCCGGCCCCTTCCATGGCCAAACCTTCCTGGTAGTAGTCGATGCCTACTCCAAATGGCTGGAAATCATTCTCATGAGATCCATGACAGCCGAAGCCGTGATCTCAGTCCTACGGCACCTATTTGCAACACACGGGTTGCCCGACACATTGGTTTCCGATAACGGACCGCAATTCACGGCAACACAGTTTGAGGAATACTTGGCAGAAGAGGGCATCCACCATGCCCTCTCGGCGCCTTTCCACCCTGCGACGAATGGCCTTGCAGAGCGTTTCGTCCGAGCGAAGAGGCATTGTCCAGACTCAAGCCAGGCGACTGGCAATCAAAAATAGATATTTTCCTGGCCGTCCAACACGAACCCCTGTGCCACCACCGGCAGAAGCCCTGCCGAATTACTAATGGGCGAAAACTCAGGTGCCCACTAGACCGGTTAAATCAACTATACACGGAGGGATACAAGGGGACTCGAAAAGACAAGGGAATGGATATAGGCGACGGTATGGGCACACAACTATGGTGAGGGCCCGACCTGGGTAGCAGGAAAATTCTAAACATAACAGGTCCCAAATCATACTTGGTAGAGTTAACAGATGGCCGAGTATGGGCGACATATAGATCAATTGAGGAAGCAGTTAGCGGACAACCCGAGTCAGACGAAACAGGCCCTGACTATTCCATGTTTGAACCAACAGCTGACCTAAACCCGGGAAAATCGCAGGACTTAACTGAATTCCCGGAGGTCCAGCGACGCCCACAGGTTCCTGTAGAAAACAGCAGGGACAACTCGGAAAATAATCCAGGGCCGGATGGCCTAGAGGAAGAGCTGAGAGGAGCAAACAGCCCCTCCAGCCAACTCAACCCGCTCCCAGAGACTGTACTGCGCAGGTCCGAAAGAGTTAGGAGACGCCCAGTCTATTTACGTGATTACGTTGAAAAGTAATATGTAAATAAATGTAAATGTATGGGTAAAGTGTTTTCTGGGAGGGAAGGAGTGTAATGTATCTTTAAATATTTTGGCGGGAAACAAGCACGTTGCTGATTGGTTGAAGCTGCCGGTTAAACTGTATATAAGGAGAGGTTTTTCCCCAGCCCAGTTGCTGGGTTCACCATATAGTAAAGAGCTGTCGTCACTACCCTGGTCTCCTGCCTCGTTATTGCCCGAATCTAACAGGGATGAAAATTTTTTAGCATATGTTTGTTTTATTTTTAACTATACCTTGTGCCCGTTCCGGGAAGTCGGGGGGGAGGGGCGTTGTGAAGGGAGGGGAGAGGAGGGGGGGAAAGGGGGGAAAAATTTTTGTAAAACTTTTTGAATAAAAAAAAAAAGACCCAGATTATTGGGGGCAATATGCTAATTCTGTAAACAGCTTAGAGAGGGCTGTAAAAGCACTGTGAAACAGTATACAAGTCTAAGTACTATTGCTATTTGTCTTTTTCTTTGAAAATTGAGAGCTGAAAATTTGAGAACTGAAGAAGCTTCTTGGATGAGAAGCAAAATGTTTCCAAAGAAAAAGCCAAGAACGTCCAGTTGCCTTTTGGGATAACCATGACCTGGATGACTGAGAATCTCCATAGACATTGTGTGAAGAAGGTTCCTACATTATATAGGTCAGTCTATATAATGTTTCTGTTTCTCTAATATGACAAAGATGGCAAGCAGAATGTATGACACAACTGGACAAAATTGATCAAGCAGCTGTGCCGGGGTGAAATGCTCCCAGATCGGACCGGCTCGCGCGATCCAGTAGCGATGGCGGCTGCTGGTTCGGAGGACCAGTAGCAAAAATCCCTGGACCCTGCCCCCCTGCCTCTGCTGAGCCACACAATCAGCAGAGGTTTTGGTTTTTTTTACTTTTAAAAGTTGGTTTTGCTTCAGCCGAAACAGGCCTTTAAAAGTAAAAAAAAAGCCTTTAAGAATCCCGCGGCTCAGCTGAGATTGGCAGAGACTTTAAACTTTAAAAAAAATAATTAAAGTCTCCTCTGGAAATCTCACCTGAGTTCCTCATCAGCAGAACCTTACATGTTTTCTACAAGTAAGAGTAGAGATTCTAAGGCACTTACCTGATTACTCATGAACGCATGGCTCTTTTTCCAGCCCGAAAGCAGTTTCACTTTCACCCAGACAGAATCAATTGCTTAGCTAATCTATTTCCTCGGTGATCAACTGGCTCTGCTTTGCTGGCTGAGGAACTCTGGGATTTGAAGTCCACAATAAAATAAAATAAAATAAAATAAAATAAAATAAAATAAAATAAAATAAAATAAAATAAAATAAAATAAAATAAAATAAAATAAAATAAAATAAAATAAAATAAAATATTTGTGCAGCTTTCTGAGATTTGGTGTGTTTCAGTAGTGTTTCACTCTAACTACACAAACACACAAAATCTCAGAAAGCTGTATGTGGCATTGTGTGTGTGTGTGTGTGTGTGTGTGTGTGTCAGTTGTGTGTGTGTAAAGTGTGAAAGTTGTTTTTTGAACTTTTTGTGGCTGTGTGAAGTGTGAAGTGCAGCTGCTTTTTCATTGTATGTGAGTCAGTTGTGTTGTGTTGTGTGTGTGTAAAGTGTGAAAGTTGGTTTTTGGTACCTCTTATTGTTTTTTATACTTTGTTAATTATTTTTATTATTTATTGTTATTGGCCACGCCCACCCAGTCATCTGACCACCAAGCCACACCCATCAATTAAGCCACGCCCACAGAACCGGTAGAGAAAAATTTTAGATTTCACCCCTGAGCTGTGCCCTATTTTAGATCTTCTAGAATGAGCTCCTGGGGATTCATTTGGTCAAGGCACAGTGAGAAATTCATTCTCCCCATCCCATCTTTAAAACTACAGATTCCTATGGATTAGCAAGGGGTTGTGTTTGAAGTATTCTTTCTCTGGATGAAACTAAGAAAAGGAACTTACATACAATATTAATTTCTAACAACTCACTGGTTCCACAGCCACATACACATTCTCATATCAAGATGTATGCCAAAGTCCAGAGTATAATCTAATAATAATATCTCTACACTTATTTTGAAATATAGAAAATAGATGCTCATAAGATAGCACACAGAGAGAGACAGAGGCAGATACTCATGTATATGTACAGACACAAAGATAGGCAGACTGGCAGTCAGTTAGACTGATGATTATTTCCAACAGAAATTTGCATTTTTGGAAATTTTGAAATTTGGAACCTATCTCACAAGACCAATTAAGGACTCTATCTTTAACTGGTCTGCCATATTTAAGTAAGAACAAGTCTTGGCAGAAAAAAAATTCTTTGGGGTGAACAAGAATGGAAGCTCCCTGAAATACAGTGTAAGTTTTTTTTAAATTCTAGCACTTCTCCATGGATGTGCCATTCAGGATGGTTAACACAGACATACATTTGATAAACAATTTGAAAAAAGAGAAAGGTTTATTGTTGTTTGGTGAACTCTGTGCATTATGATTTATTTGGCTTTTGTGTTGGCATGCAGGAATGGAGAAAACAGGGAAAACTCCAGGTAAGTGTATGCATTTGGAAAATGCTTAACTTCCAAGCTTCCTGCACACAAACATCATATCAACATAGTATATGAGCAGTGTGATGATAATAGACCCTGGAGTTGACACAGTTGTGCACCTATTGAAAATGTTGTTTGTTCTTCATTTTTAAGAAGCATGATTTGTTGGAGGGAAAAAGCTTGAAGGCATCTGGATGGTAAGGGAAAAAATAACTTTTGGTCTCTCTCACATACAGAGAAAAAACCCTTGTAAATAATTCTACATAGAATAATTTAAAATCCTCTCTTGCTTTCTATTTTGACTGCCTATCCAATAATTTTACATGTTCCAGTTCCTCTTGGGATGAGGAAGAAATGTATTTATTTATTTCAGATATGGGCAGCATCCCAATTAAAATCACATCCCATTCAATAAATGTGGGAATAATGTCCTTATAGCCCACGTGTAGGCTGCCATGCGGCTGTACCACGTGGACGGAAGAAGGAACAAAGAAGAAACATGAGCAATCACCTCATTGGAAACTCCTCCCAGTCACAAAGGCTTGTGAAATGTGCTCACTGTCACGTACTCATATGCTAATATGTAACCGCCCCTGCTTGCCTTCTGTAACCACCCATTTTATCCTGAACACAATAAAAGAGGGTTCCGGGGTCAGCTCTGGGCAACTCATCCCAGACATGCTCTAGGCCTTCATCCCGAGAAGTCCTTGTGTCGTGTCGTTCATTTACGGCCTTCATGAGAAGCCCACCTGACATTCGATAACTGGTGACCCCGACGTGATTGTCCCAAAGATGATACGTCCTTGGACCTCTCATTCTCATCGCCTTGAAGAGGCTTGTGCACACGATATCATCCGAAGCAAGATGAATATTCCCTCGTGAGTATGGGAGGAGGGTTTTCTAAATCGCAAGCGGCACACTTGCAAGAACTTAGAGAACTAACCAAGTCCTCAATTGTGATATTAAAAAACAATGGGAAATTACTTCCTATTTTGACCAAATCCGACCTTGTTGAATTATTGTCCTATATTTGGAAACAATGTCCAGCGTATCCGGAAAAAGGCTCGCTCAAAGTGACTACATGGAAAAAATTGGGTACCTATTTCCATGAAAGTCCAAGAGCCCCTGCAAAAATTCTGTCCATGTGGCGTGTGGTCCTTGAATGCCTCATTTTACATGAAAAAGGACTCGCAGATGCCACTTCGCCACCCGGAGAGTTGCCAGGACCTCTGCCTTATCAAAAAATGACTCAAAAGGATCCACCAGAGGCTTTTCCTGTCGGTTCTCTTAGTTCCTCGACTACCTCACTTGTGCTAAAGCCTGCTTCGGCTCCCCTTATTCCTTCTATTGCAACTTCCTCTCCACCCATTCCTATGGGTGCGGTTGCTCTTGCACTGTCTCAGGCAAAAAGTGAAGGGTCTCTAACTCCTGATGAACTTGCTTATTGTTCTGCTTACCCTGTTTCATTTCAACAAAACGCCGCCGGCGCGCTTGTGCCACAACTTGTGAGGCTAAAACTGCTACTTCCATGTATGGTATTCAGGCTCCCTATACTCAAGGGACCCTTAATACCATTGCGGGAACCTTTTACATGACCCCGCAAGACTGGAGAGACCTATTTCGCATGCTCCTCACTGGTCCTCAGTATGTTGTTTTGGAATCTGAATACGCGTGTGAAGCCGTAGTAATGGCTAATCGTGCGGGCATTGCTACCATGATGCCTGAACATGTTTTTGGCGCAGGAGCCCATTCCACCATGATGGCTCAAGCAAATTATCCTCGTCAATTCTTTCCTTGGGTTAGTGTGGCTGCATTTCAAGCCCTCAAAAGAGTTGACGACGTCTCAGGAGGCACGTCCTCTTTTTCCAAAATTCACCAGGGGCCAAATCAACCCTATGCTGATTTTATTGATGACATACAAAAAGCAGTGGAACGCCAAATTACTAATCAGGACGCTCGTGCTGAATTGCTTCTTAAACTTGCTTATGAAAATGCCAATGCTGACTGTCGCCATATTCTTCAACCCCTTGCTGCCAAACCTGACGCTACTCTCGCAGATTTTCTTAAGGCATGTCGAATTGTAGGGACGAGTGCTTACAATATGGATGCCCTTGCGGCCGCCCTACAACAAGGCTCAAAGCCAGCAGAAACTGTTTTAATTGCGGCAAACCTGGCCATTTCAAAGCACAGTGTCGCGCCCCGGGAGGGGGTGCTTCACAACAAGCACAATCAGGGATGAAACCAAAAACTGTTTGTCCAAAATGCAAAAAAGGCTTTCACTGGGCAAACCAGTGCCGCTCATCAACTTCTCCCTCTCAAAAATCGGAAAACTAGAGAGGGGGCGGACAGCCAGCCCCGCTTCAAAGGCTGAATGGCGCTGCCCGACTGACGAGCTGCACCCACTTCCTGCTTCTTTTCCGCCTTCTCTTTTGCTCACTGCTGACGCGTCTCTTGACGCATCTTTTCCTAACATGCCCTATCTTGTAAACACCTCCCTTCCTCAACCACTCCCTCCTGCCACGTCTGCTTTAATACTTCCTCATGACTCATTGGCGTATAAGGGCGCCTTTGTCCTTCCTGCTCTCTTGACATGCCCTGAGGAACCCTCTCTCCAAGTGCAAATCATTCCAAATTCTCCCATATCAATCCAAAAAGGCGATGTTATCGCAAAGTTAATTCTGCTCCCATCTGAAGAGAAATCGGACTCTTCCCAAACACCACAACTTTTGGCTTTAACAAAAACCGTAACAAATAGTCGACCATCTATAGAGTTCCAAATTAACGATCTCCAATTCTCTGGTCTTGTAGATACCGGAGCTGATGTGTCTGTCACTCGGACCGTGGAATGGCCACAAAAATGGCACACTGAACCCTCTTCCGCCGTCGGTGGAGTAGGCGGAACTCAACTTGCCGAGATTAGCAAAGATTGGCTTGTTGTGACGTCCCCCCAGACTTCTGGTATGGCTTACATCAAACCAGTCATCCTCCCGCTCCACATTAATTTGTGGGGACGGGATCTCCTACAGCAATTAGGAGCAAAAATTGCCTTGGAATAATGACTTCCTCCATCTCTCCAGCTAAACCTCTTCGTCTGTCTCTCAAATCTGAAATTCCTGTTTGGATTGATCAATGGCCTCTCACTAATGAAAAAGCTTCTGCACTTCATTCTCTTGTGAATGAACAACTTGCTCTACAACATATTGAACCTTCTTTAAGCCCGTACAACACTCCTGTTTTCATAATTAAAAAGAAATCTGGCAAATGGCGCTTCCTACACGATCTTCGTGCTGTCAATGCCATTATTCGACCCATGGGGGCGCTACAATGCGGCCTCCCAAATCCTAACCTCATTCCAAAGGACTATGACCTCATGATCATAGACCTCAAGGATTGCTTCTTCTCCATACCACTGCACCCCAATGACATGCCCTTGTTCGCCTTCTCTGTTCCTGAGCTCAACATGACTAAACCTATTTCTCGATATCAATGGCGTGTTCTTCCACAAGGCATGCTCAATAGCCCCACTATGTGTCAGTTCTACGTTAACTTTATTCTTGAACCTTATCACAAAATGTTCCCTCACTTCCTTGTCTATCATTACATGGATGATGTCCTCATAGCAGCACCGGGGCCTGCGGGCACAGTCGCGAAGACACTCTCTACACTTACCTCTATGTTAGCTGTCGGTGGTCTCGTCATAGCTCCTAACAAGGTACAACGGCAATTTCCCTTCTCTTACCTTGGTCATAAGCTACTATCTTCTCATGCTGCTCCTTTCCTTCCGTGTTTGAATCTCCCCCACAAAACAACACTCGTCCAGTTGCAACAATACCTAGGTACAATCAATTGGACCTGCCCCTATTTTGGTATCACAACTGAGCAGCTCTCACCACTCTTTGCTGCCTCGGCGCAAGGAAAATCACCATCGGCCATAATCATTCTGGACAGTAAACAAAAAGAGGTTTTGAAACACATTGAACGAGTGATGCACACTCATTGGGTTGACCGATGCGTTCCTAATGAGCCCATCGCCATCATCCTCATCAACACGTCTAATTTACCCACTGCGGTTTTAGCGCAATCTACAGATTTTGTCGTGTCCCACTCCTCCGCTGACGGCTGGGTCAGGGAAATCCGAATCAGGCTTGCCTCTGCAGCTCTGCCCAAAGTCCTAGCAAAGTCCTCAGAGCAGGCAGGAGACCAGTAAGTGACTTCAGCAAAATAAGTTCGACTTTTGCCTGACTCAGAGACTGCCAGAAAGTAGATCCTTTATATAGGCCATGGGGTGTGGCTCCATGACTCAGCACTCATTAAGGCCTGCCCCTCCCTTCCTTCTGTTGCCTCCGCCTATCCAATCTTCTGATGCGAGGGTCACTCCAATCAGCTGTTGTTGGGAGTAAACCCTCCTCAGGCTCACCTGCTGTGGAGGAGGGGGAGGGGTCTAGCTGCTCCGTTTGCCTGGGCATGGAGTCAGGGCTGGGGCAGGGAGATGCTCCTTCTTCTGCAGTTTGTCTGGGCATGGAGCCAGGACTGGGGCTGGAAGGCATACATTCCTCCGTGTTCGGGAGCAGATAAGAAGGCCCCGGCTGCTCTGAGGGCGGGAAAGACACAACAGATTTGTTATTAATATTGGAATGGATACACTTGCCGCATACACCCAGAAACACGATTAATCAAAAGCCCTCTCAGTTTGCTTCCTTGATCTCTAAGGCTCGTCTCAGAGCCAAGGCGCTGGCTGGCGTCGAACCTTCTGTCCTTTTTGTCCCTTGCTCCCTCTCCACATGGGAAACCATGTACATTAACTCAGAATCTTTGCAACTCTGCATGACAGAGTGGCCTGGTACTATCTCTTGTCACCCTCCCTCTGATCCTCGCTTGCAACTTTTGAAAAACATACCCATTATATGGAACACCCTTTTACATCCTACTCCCATTTTTTCCGCCACCACCGCATTTGCGGATGGCAGCAAGCACTACAGTGCCTGTGCCTGGTTGCACAATGGCACCTGGAAATCAAAAATCACTCCACCTCAAAAATCAGCTCAACGCGCGGAACTTGCTACGGCAATTCTGGCATTCCAGATTTTTAGTAACAAACCCCTAAATCTAATCCTGGACAGTCTTTATGTCACTCAAATTATTGTTACCATTTTTGGTTCATATTTTTCCCCTCGCTGGACTCTGATCTAACCTCTCTCTTCACCACTCTACAGCAACTTCTTTTTGCTTGCTCGAAACCTTACTTTGTATCCCATATATGAAGCCATCAACCTTTCCCCGGCTTCTTACATGAAGGCAATACCATCGCTGACGCTGCAGCGTCTGCCCCTTCTGCTATGTCTCTCACCTTTCCCTCTCCATGGGAAAGTCATGCATACTTTCATCAAAATAAAAAGGCGCTCATAAAACAATTTGGCATATCCACGGCCGAAGCCTCTGCTATTCTGCAGCAATGCACAACTTGCAGCAAACAATCATTGTCCCTTCCAATGGGGGTGAACCCCAGAGGAACGGAATGCTGCCAAATTTGGCAAATGGACGTCACACACTATCCTCCATTTGCCCCTTGGAAATATTTGCATGTTTCCATTGATACCTTCTCTGGCTTCATTATGGCCACCCCCCAAGACTACAAAACATGTAATCAATCATTGTATTCGGTCTTTCACAATGCTGGAATGTCCAAAAGGACTAAAAACAGACAATGGTCCTGCCTACACTAGTGCACCTTTTGCGACGTTTTGTAACCAATGGTCCATTGTACACAAATTTGGCATTCCGTACAACTCCCAGGGTCAGGCATTAGTAGAGCGCACTAATAGCACATTAAAAACAGCCCTGGATAGATACCATCAGACACAAGGGAAAATTCCCCCTAGCCTCCCAGCTTTGCAAAACAGGCTTAACCTGTGTTTATACACCATCAACTTCCTGAACCTGACGGGCACTCCTCCATCATCCGCTGCAACTCGTCACTTCTCCGTTTCTCCTGCTGCAGCAACATCCAGACCACTGGTGTACTTCAAACAACTTCCTGACCCCACATGGAAAGGTCCTGCTGAACTCATCCCCTGGGGACGGGGCTACGCCGCCATCCAAACCAATGGTGAGACTTTGTGGGTCCCCGGTCAACACATCCGTCCCTATCATTCAAAAACAAAAACAGAGGACCTTTCCCCATCTGACACTAACAACACTCCTCTGCTGAGTCATACCGGCAATTGACTTGCCACGCACAGGAAATGGCATTCTTGGTCGCTGTGTATGTCCTTCTATGGCTGCAGATACACCCAACAACGGAACAAGCTGTCGCCCGAGCAGGAGACCTGGGTGACGATCTGTGGAACAGCAATAAATATCTGAAGGACATAAAAAAGACCGCTGTGTCATTAAACATCACTAACTGTTGGATTTGCATGCACATCCCTGGAAATGCAGATAAAGGATTGCCTTTGCATGCTGTTCCCTTTAATGAGACTGGTTGGAAGACATTTAAGCCCTCCTCCATGCAACACAATATTTCCGCTGCCATGCGAACTGCTCTACATGAACCAGCGACCATATGCTTCAATTCTACTGGACTTTTTTCTAATGCCACGGCCTTGGGACAATATAAAAGCTGCTCCAGGGTTATTCCTTGGAGAGCTACTAAGGGATGTGATTGGATTAAGAACATGCTTACAAAAACAACAGAGCACAAAACCATCACATATGTTTCCAATGCCAATGCTACATACCTTGAATATCTTACTTGCTCTGACATAGAGACTATAATTCAGTATGCAAACATTTCATCACCATACCTGTTACCTAGTGATATGTGGTTCATATGTGGGAAAAAGGCCTATAGGGCTGTTCCGAAGGATTGGTCAGGAGTTTGTACCCTCGGCCTCGTGGTTCCTTTGCTATACAAGTTGGATAATCTCCCTCGCACCCGCATTCGTAATAGACGAGATCTTGATATAGCTCATAATAACCCTCTAATTCTGGGAGGCAATCTCTGGACACAGATTAGCCGCGGAGCCTTGCCCGCCATAGGCGCAGCCATGAATTATAGAGATTTACATATTTTAAATAATTGGACTCTTTATATGTTTAATGATACCATCAAGGCTCTAAAATCAATCAATACTGAACTTGCTGAGGTCAGGTCAGTTGCTCTGCAAAATCATTATGCCTTAGATATTATGCTAGCAGCTAAAGGAGGTGTATGTGCCCTGATTCATTCTTATTGTTTGAATTCTGTAACAAAATCATCAGTGCTTGGAATACTTTACCTGACTCTGTGGTCTCTTCCCATAATCCTAAAAGCTTTATCCAAAAACTTTCTACTATTGACCTCATCCCATTCCTAAGAGGACCATAAGGGGCGTGCATAAGCGCACAAACGTGCCTACCGTTCCTGTCCTATTGTTTTTCTTTTCTTCTTTCTATATATATGCTTCTACCTCCTTATATTTATTCATATATGTTTATATACTATATAATCTTTTGTATGATTCCTACATATATTGTTGTGACAAAATAAAATAAATAAAATAAAAATAAATTGTTGCATGTATATACATGATTATACTCCAAACATTTCCATGACTGTAGCTCATATGGAACATATGATCAAGGAGAATTCCCTCCAGTCTGACGGCCCTGGTGCTGTAGACATACGGGGGCCCCTGTGGTCATGGCTACCTGATGGGTCATGGTTACGATCTCTCATTCCTACTGTTATAATTATAATAATTTTGCTGGTGTCCTTGTGTTGCTGTATCCAATATATTCCAGCCCTGCTGCAGACATGCAAAGGCCTTTTGCCTTCCCAAGGGAAAGATATGTTAATAGCTGAAAAACAATCACTTCTAAGCCTTGAAGACATACCTATTGAAAAAACAAAAACAGAGGAGATGTGGGAATAATGTCCTTAGAGCCCACATGTAGGCTGCCATGCGGCTGTACCACGTGGACGGAAGAAGGAACAAAGAAGAAACATGAGCAATCACCTCATTGGAAACTCCTCCCAGTCACAAAGGCTTGTGAAATGTGCTCACTGTCACGTACTCATATGCTAATATGTAACCGCCTCTGCTTGCCTTCTGTAATCACCCATTTTATCCTGAACACAATAAAAGAGGGTTCCGGGGTCAGCTCTAGGCGACTCATCCCAGACATGCTCTAGGCCTTCATCCCGAGAAGTCCTTGTGTCGTGTCGTTCATTTGCGGCCTTCATGAGAAGCCCACCGGACATTCGATAATAAAAATGAAGGCAGTGATAATCCAGAGACTAAATAGACTGGCCGATGTAATAATAGTCCCACAGAAACACATTCCTGCTGATCCAGTGACTTCAAAGTCACTGAATGACAGGATATTGCTCCAGATGGCAGGAGATACAATAGAAAAGGCGTATTTCCTGGATCAGAAGCACTTGAAGAAAGGATTCTTTGGTCCATGATTTAGTTTGCAGTTCCCTGACCAATTCTACAAGTGCAATATTTTCCATTGCACTTTTTCTCCCACCCACCCCCATAATTGATTAATATTTTATTGATTCATTGTGAGTATGTAATCAAATTCATTATAATAATGGGAAATGACAGCTTTGAAAATGAGATATATTTTTAAAAGTTGTGAACAAATGAGTACTAACTTGCATACAAAGATGTGCATTTTTAAGAGTTCCATAAAAAAGGCATATGTTAATGAATAATGTTGAAAGAAAAAGTTTGCTTTAGCAAAAGATGGACAAAATGAATTCAAAAAACGGGATTGAGGGAAATTTAGAAACATGAAAGCTGAGTAATACCAAAATGGAGAGATCCTGCCTGCTCTAAACAACTCCCTCTCACGTGCCAGTTTTGGAAGGTGGATTTGTCACAAGTGGCTGCCTTTCCGTGACTGATGTGGTTTTGTATCTTTTAGAAGGAAGAGATTCAATTCTATTCATAAACAGGTAGTCCTCATTTTACGATAATTGATCCCAGAATTACATTTGTAAGACATGACAGTCACAAAGCAGACCATAATATGACTTCACCCAATTTTACAACCTTTTTGGGGAAGTTGTTAAATGAACCTAGGCATTTTTGCCAAAAATCAGAAATAAACACCAGAAAGTGGCACAAATCACCCAAAATCCTACTCATATAACTGTGGGATACTGCAAAATTGCTTTAAATGTGTACCAGCTGCCAAATACCCAAAAATGCAATTGCATAACTTCATGGAAGGTGTGGCTGTCAGATCTTTGAAAATGGGTTTCAAAGTTCAAAGTTGGGGAGATCCATGATAATTTTGAACAGTCACTAAGAAACTGGCTATTAAGTGAAGATTGCCTGCCCAGCAGAGATGATCAATCTGCAGCCCAAGGACTACCTCCCTCAGGACCCCATTGATGGTCCCAAGAGCTGTTTGATGAACTTTCAGATTGTTATGGCTCACTGAAACAAGTCCCCTGCTATAGTTGCTTCAATCACTTTCTTGAATGTTTGTTTGTTTGTTTGTTTGTTTATCACAACAGTATATATAAGAATAAGCAAGAAATAACTATACGATATGCAAGCATATATATAAGCATAAGCATGAAATAACCATACGAATTGGATACAATCAAAGGGAACATTAGGACAGGAACGGTAGGCACTCTTGTGCTCTTATGCACGCCCCTTACAGACCTCTTAGGAATGGGGTGAGGTCAATAGTAGATAGGTCAATAGTATTCTACATGATATCCACTTGACCTTCCTATGATTGCAAAAGTGCCTAGGATTTTAACATATTCCTCTTTCTCTTTCCCTTTTGGTTGAGAGCAATAGATCCATGGCCATTGTCCAAGGACTACATAAGATTTCTGATGCACTTGTTAATATTCTCCTCAGCCAAGAACTTGTCTGTGTTGTGGTCTATGATGATATTGTCTCCAAAACAATATTATTTAGATAAAGCAGCTCCAGTGGGTATAATAAAAATTAAAAAATAAAATAAAACCAAGGGGAGCTGCTGCAAAAACGCTTCAGCAGCAGCAGCCCCACCCTTCTTCTTTTCAAGTAGTAAAATTGAAACTTTTAAAGGTTAAAAGTTTAAAAATGATTTAAAAGTTGATTTAAGAGTTAAAAGAATATTTTAGATAAAAATACAATAAAAATTTAGACAGTAAAAAAGAGTACAAAGTTAAAAAGTTAAAAATTGATTTAAAAGTAGGAAGAATGTTTTTAAAAAAGGATAAAATTAGAGAGTAAAAAGAAGAGCAAAGCTCAAAGCTGCTGCTCACTCCAGCCATCTTGGCTCCACCCTGATGCACTTGTTAATATTGGAAATCCAATTTATCAAATATTTCTCTTGCTATAAAACAGCTGATGTGATAAAAAAAATGTGACATGCAAAGTACACAGAGCAAGGGGATGATAAGTTGGATGTGATCTCATTATCTCTGAACTAGTTAGTTACAAAACTGGACCAACAGTTCATTGTTTACAAAACCAGGGAGCTGATCTTTCAGGAATGCATTAAATACAGCTCTTGAAATTATTCAAAATTGCATTGCTAATCAAAAATAGTGAGCATGTTTTCTAGATGATGAACGTGACCTTGATGAACGTATCTTTTCTTTTATGTACACTGAGAGCATATGCACCAAGACAAATTCCTTGTGTGTCCAATCACACTTGGCCAATAAAATTCTATTCTATTCTATTCTATTCTATTCTATTCTATTCTAGATACAGAGATTTTGAGGAACAGATGGGCTCCCATGCTTTGTGGGCCCCCATTGACTATCCCAAATAACAAATCTGTATTTCTCACACTTGACTTCTCATTAAATGCTAAAAGTTAATCAAAGATTCAGAAATGGTCAAATAAAGCTCCCCTCCCCATTCTTGCAATCTTTTGAGATTCATTCCGTGAGATTTCTATCAGAAAAAGATTGCTCGGGTGATGGAGAAATTCCCAGAGAACTAGTTAAAGCTGACACCGTGGCCTCTGGGCTATACAAGAGTAAGAATCACTGGGACTTTATTTACAACTGAGAATTGGGCTGGTAGCAACCTGGAGCTGTTTTCAAGTCAGATAGCTCTCTCTGTTTATGCTTGCATACAGCTGTTTTGTGTAGTTTAGGGAGTTATAAAGTATCCTCTGCTTGCCCTGTCAACGCTTCGTGTTTGAAAACCATGTTTCCTAACAACTGTAAAAACCTATAAATAATGAGAAGGAAACTAGAGATTGGAAGAAAGATCTGTATGATGGGGAGGTTGGAAAGACAATGTATTTTCTTGATCTTACCATAAAACCATATTTTCTCCTCTGCAGGCAGAATAAAGATGCAATCAGCCAACATGAAGTACCACTGGTTCATAATAGAATGGAATAGATTTTTTTTAAAAAAAATAATTTTTTTATTCAACATGAGGACCCAGATTGTTGGGGGGGCAATAAGTTGACTTTGTAAAAAATATATATATACAAATAGAATGAGACTATTGCCTTATACACTGTAAGCCGCCCTGAGTCTTCGGAGAAGGGCGGGATATAAATGTAAACCAAAAAAAAAACATTTTTCATTTTTAAAATCAAATTTTCACTTTTACAGCTTTCTGTAGTCAGTGTTTTTTGTAATTTCAACATTATTCAGCAAAATGTGTACAAATACATTCTTATCACCTAAATATTTATTTACATAATATATACACTATTTATCTATCTACTACACATTAAATATATATTTATTCCTTATATAATCTTCTCTTAACTTTCACTATACTGTACATTAATTTTAGATTTCTTTTCCAGCCAGTTATACCACCTTTCCCATGTCTCATAATATATTGTTTCCTCTCTGTCCTTTAATTCCATTGTTAACTTATCTAATCCTGCACATTCTAGCACCTTTTTTATATTCATTGAGTTTGTTGTTATTGTTTCCAATATTGGGCAAATGTGATTCTGGCAGCAGTAATTATATGAAGTATGAGATATTGAATTTCTTTCCTTTAACATTCCCCAAAAGAAATAACTCTGGTTTCAAATCTATATTTAGTTCAGTGATTTCCTCCAACCACTTTTTGATTTTTAACCAGTAGTCTTTGGTTATGGGACATGTCCACCACATACGTCCCTAGTTGGTGATTACATTTCCAGCAACTCAGTGAGGTATTAGGAAACACCTTGGCCAATCTTGCCAGGGGCAAATGCCATTTATAAAACATTTTATAGATGTTCTCCTTGTAGGCGGCTGACAATGTCATTTTATAATTGGTTCCTCATACTTTTTCCCAATATTCTAATTCTATATTATACCCAACATTTTTCACCCAAATTATCATTACTTCTTTCACAGTTTCCTCCTCCATTTTAAATTTAAGGAGGCAATTATACATTTTGGTGATCATTTTTGCATTGGTCCCTGTTAATATTTTATCCATTTCTTGTTGTTCATTGTGAAACCGGAATCTTTTCTGTATCTTTTTTATATCTTGTTTGGATCTGTAGATAAGGCCACCAATCTATTTTAATACCTTGTGTTGTCAATTCCTAATTAGATTTGAGTTTCCCTTGCTCATTTAACAGCTTTTTATAGGTTACTATTTTATTTTAATGGATTAAATTAGGGCAGACCAATGCTTCTATAATTAATATCCATCTGGGGATTTTTGTGTAAAAATTTCTTTTCATTTTCAACCAGATCTCTAACAGGACATCTCTCACCTGGTCTCTCTGGAAGTATTTTTGTGCTTTGTTCTTTCCTTCTCAAATGAAGGCATGCCAGCCACTCTGTAAATCATGTCCCTCGATAGTTAATATTTTTCTGTTTTTAAAATTAATCCATTCTTTGAGCCATGATACTACCGCCACATGATAATAAAGTTCCCAATCTGGAAGGGCAAAACCTCCTTTAACTCTAGAATCTTGTAAAAGTTTTAATTTAATTCTAGGTTTTTTTCCCCAGCTAGATAAATTTCAAAGTTATTTTATTCAATTTTTCAAAAAAAATAAATCCCTAATTTTATGGGTACCGTTTGGAATAAGTATAAAATTTTTGGTTAAATGTTCATTTTTATAGCCGTGATTCATCCAATCAAAGATATTTGAAATTTCGCCCAAGTCTCTAAATCCTTTTGGATTTGTTGTAATAATTTTAAATAATTATCTTCTTTTATGGAGGAGGTTCTTGCTGTTAACCATATGCCTGAAGATTTTACTTTTTTCACTACCTGAATTGCCAATATCTTGTCTAATTCCTCATTTTGGCCTTCTGTGAGATTTCTGGTTATTATTATCGTTTTGTTTCTATTTATTTTTAAACCAGCTACCTTACCAAATTTCTCTATTTCATGTATTAATAATTATCCTGTTTCCAGAGGGTCCTCTATGTCGTCTGCGAATGCCTGTGTTTTATATTCTTCTTTTTAAAATTTTTAACCCTTTTATTACCTGATTATCTCTAACCTGTATCAGTAAAACTTCTAGCAAGAGAATAAATAAGAGGGGGGATTCTGGACATCCCTATCTAACCCCTTTATTTATGGTGACATTTTCTGTTAGATCTTCATTTACCAGTATTTTCTCTTTTTGATTTGAATATATTGCCTTAATCATTTCAATAATTTTTTGTCCAAATTTCATAGTGGTTAATTGTGTAATTAGGAACTGCCAATTGAGATTATCAAAGGCCTTCTGTGCATCTACCAGTATTAATGCTAATTGTCTTTCAGGGTGGGCCTCATAATACTCCAATATGTTCATTATAGTTCTTGTATTGTTTCTTATTTGTCGTGTCGGTAAAAACTCGTTTTGGTCTGAATGAATAATATTATTTAAAATCTTTTTAAGTCTTTCCACAATTATCATCGCCAGAATTTTGTAGTCGGCATCTTGCAGCGAGATTGGCCTGTAGTTCTGGATAAATTGATTGTATTTTCTTATGGGATTAATACTATAATTGCCTCCGACCAAGAATTAGGCATTTTAGCTCTCTCTAATACATTATTGTAAATTTTTAACATAATTTCCTCTAATGGTTCTTGAAAAATTTTATATATTTCTGCAGGAATTCCATCGGGCCCAGGTGTTTTATTAATATTATTTTTCTTAATTGCCTCCTTCATTTCTTTTGGAGTAATTTTGTCATTCAACATTTCTTTAGCTTCCTCTGATATATTTGGCAAATTTCTCTCTTGTAAATATTTTATAATATTTTTTCTGCAATACTTTCTTGATGGTATAACACTTGAAAGTAATTTTGAATGATGCTTTTTTCCTTCAATCTTGTATTGAAGGTTTCCTTGTTCGTCTTGTAGGTTTGTATCAACTTCTTTGTCTTTTCCTTTTTCAATTTATGGGCCGGCTATCTTCCAGGTTTATCTGCATGTTCGAAGTAATTTTGTTTTGCCATTTTTATGTCCCGTATCATTGCTTCCTGTTGTGTTAGATTAATTTTATGTTTCACTAAATCTCTTTCTTCCTTAAGTCTATCGTTCTGAGGTTCTTTCTGCAGGGCTATTTCCAATTTTTTAAGTTTCTCCAAACTCCATTTGTTGTTCCTTTTTCTCTTTGTTTCTCCTCACCACATAAGCTATTGTTATTCCCCAGATATATGCCTTAGTGGTGTCCCATAAGTTCTATAATGTTGTATGTTCTTTCCTGTTCTCCTTAAAGAATGTATTCAATTCCTTTTCCATTGTTTGTATGTAGGATTATTCTTTTACAATTCTTTGGTTCAGAGTCCATCTTCTTTTTTTCTGATCTTTCCACTTTAGAATTAAGGGGCTGTGGTCAGCCCAAGTATTTGGCGAAATCTCCATGTCTTCTAGATTATTAATTAATTCTGGATTCAGGCCATATCTATGCATGACTATGAACTATGGGGGTGAGAGAAGAAGGTAAATTGTTTTTTTCCTGGGTTTAGTTGTTTCCACGCATTTCTTAAATTTAGTCTTTGTGCCATCTCAAAAAACGTATCTGGTAATTTTTGCCTTTTGTTTTTATTTTTCTTTGTGGTCCTGTAATCACTTAATGCAGTCCGCAACTGCATTAAAATTACCTATTATACAAATACTTTCACAATCAAATTCAGTTATTTTCCTACGTAATTTGTTATAGAATTTTTCTTGTTTTGTGTTTGGTGCATAAATTGTTACTAATAGAATTTGTTTGTAGTTTATGGTTATTTCTGTTATCAAAATTCTGCGGTCTTTATCGCTAAATATTTTCCTCTATTTTAACCAGTTTTTTATGTATACTGCAATTTCTCTTTTTTTATTCTGTGCAGACGCCAAATGCAATTTCTCTAATTTAGGCCATTTTAAAAGGTCACTATGTTTATCTCTAATGTGGACCTCCTGCAGACAGATAATATCCATATTTTCTCTTTGAAGTCTTGTTAGAATAGAATAGAATAGAATAGAATAGAATAGAATAGAATAGAATAGAATAGAATAGAGTAGAGTAGAGTAGAGTAGAGTAGAGTAGAGTAGAGTAGAGTAGAGTAGAATAGAATAGAATAGAATAGAATAGAATAGAATAGAATAGAATAGAATAGAATAGATTTTTTTTATTGGTCAAGTGTGATTGGACACACAAGGAATTTGTCTTGGTGCATATGCTGTCAGATATGTTCAACAAGAATTCTAAGGTACAACATTTAATGTTAGTCATAGGGTACAAATAAGCAATCAGGAAACAATCAATATAATTATAAATTGTAAGGATACAAGAAACAGAGTTAGTCATACAGTCATAAGTGGAAGGAGATGAGTGATGGGAATGATGAGAAGATTAAGAGTAGTGCATCTGCATTTGTGTCATTGCGAACTTCAGTAGTTTAACAGATGGATCATTAGACATGCAGTCATTGGTATACAGAGAGAATAGAAGTGGGGAGAGCACACAGCCTTGAGTGGAGGGGGACTCTGCTAATTGTACAGATATCTGATGTGATTCTGCTTAGCTTCACCTGCTGCTTCCTGTTTGGTTAGGAAGCTTGTGATCCACTTACAAGTGTGTTCAGGTACCTGCAGCTGGTTTAGCTTAGTTAAAAGAGTGTCTGGAATGATTGTATGGAATGCTGAACTAATGTCTACAAAGAGGCCCCTTGCTAGGTCTTTGGAGATTCAAGATATTGTAGGATGTAGTGCAGAGCCATATTAACAGCATCATCTGTTGATCTATTTGCTCGGTATGCAAATTGCAAATTTGTTTACATTTGGTTGGTGAGTTGATGCCATTGATATTCAGTGATAACAACCTTATTTCATCTTCCATCTTGCTTTTTGTCTGTAGGTTTTGGTCCTCTCCTTGCTCTTGTGATTTGGTTCTGGCTCCTTCTCTCACCTGACACTCTAATTCCTTCTGATCTCTTCTATCTTGTTCGGTGATAACTGTCCTCCAGGCTTTTGCTTTCTGCTTCCTCTCTACTATTCTGTTCATCCTCCCCACTTGCGTAATGATCATAAAATTCTTGTGCTTTCTCCAGCGAGTCAATCTGAAACTTCTTTTCTTGCCATGTTATTAACATCCCCTCTGGGATGAGCCATCTAAACATGACTTTGTATCTTAGTAGTTGGGTTGAGAGAATGTGATAATTTCATCATTTCGTAAAACAGTATCTGTTTTAATACAATATGCTCTTTTCCTTTGTAGGCAGGGGATTCTCTCTGTATACTGTATACCTCATCTCTAGTTTTCTTTCTCACAAACTTAACGTATACTTCTCTAGGGAGTTTTTTAAAAAACAAGTTTTTATTAATTTTTTAATTCCCACACACAAACACACATAGTTTATGAAAAAAGTACTGGCCATATCATAGCTTATACAACTTAACATATCCAAATACATTTTACTTAGTTACAATTTCTGCCAGAATATTCTTTTTCCATATTTTAATCATGTCATAATATTTCCATGCTCATTTATATAAATCACATCTTCTTTCACCCTCAAGTTCTAATTTCTCCATTTTTACTAATATTTATTCTCTTTTATTATTTTTTAGCTATTTCAATTTTTATCCTGGTATATTCAAACATGTTCGGGATTGTCTTTCTTTTATTTCATCTTTTCCATTTTACAGCAATCTTTCTTCTCCTTCTCATTCCTCTCCTCCCTTCTCGTATCCTTCCTATCTTCTTCTCTCCTCTCCTCCTCTACTTCCCCTTCCTTTCTCCCCCTCCTCCAGTCTTCCTCCCTATCTAACCTTCTCTCCTACTCTTATTTCCCCTCCCTTTCTTCCTCTCCTCGTCCCTTTCTTCTTTCCCTCTCTCTCCTTTTCCCTTTCTTCCATCTCTCTCCTCCTTCTTATCTCTCTCTACTGCTGTATTCATTTTCATTTCAATATTTTTCACTATGGTGTCCAGACAACCCCAATTTTCCCATTTATCAAACATATTTCTCAGCATTCCCCTCATATGTTTTAATTATTAAAATTGTCTTTCATCTTATTCCATTTTTACCTTACAGCCACCTCTTGTTTTCTTTAAATTCTTATGCCCAGTTCAATCATTATTTTTCTCTTTCATTAGGATACATCATTTACTAACATTTCAATTTTGTTACTTTTTACATCTCACTTTCAATTGTTTTCACCTATAAACAATTCTATCTTTCACATTTCATCTGCTGGACTATTTTTCTTAAACAGTATACTTTTTCTTTTTTTACTTCTTCTCAGTTTTATATCTTAATTTCAATCAATTTCTTTATTCTTTTCTATATTTAAAATATATTTCTTTACCATTCACTATAATTCTCTCCAATTCCATGCATCCTCAGACAGTAAAACAGATATCCCATTATATCTTTCACATTTCATCTACCATTACTTCATCTTCCTCAATTAAGTCCTTTTGTTAGTAAAAGATGCTTTTCCTTAATTTTCTTCTCCTTTTAATATTTTTAATTTCTTTCAAATCCAATTTTAAATCCAAATGGAAAGTTATTTCTTTTAGAGCTTTAATCTTAGAATTCTTCTTTGTTTTTTGTTTTCCTTCATTTTAAATTTCCGCGTGCCAATTAGCCGCTAATTTCAAGTTGGAACTTCTTTTCAGCTTTAAAAAAATTTCTTCTTACCTGTGAGTTGGCCAATCACTCACCCGGTAACAATACTCTGTTCAATTCCTGCTCCTGCTCAATCCTTTTGTGTGGTCACCCCGGCTTTTGACAGCTCCTAATGACTGTCTTTCCTCACCAATGGGTCGGAGGCTAATGCCGGTGCTCCAGGGAATTTGCGGCTTCCCTGTTTGCACTGGCCGGTCCCTCCTTCCTTTGCTGCCTCTACAGGACAGCTATGGTCCATTAAGGACCTCCAAATCAGCTGGAATATCAGTGTTCTCCCCGGAGCACCAGGATCCACGCTGTCCCACCGAGATGCTGGCCACAAAGTAATTTATGTGCAAGAGACTTGGTGGAACCAAGTCGCAACTTCTAGATCTAACAGTGAAGAGCTGTAGCTAGATACCTAAGTTAACATTATCCTTTATTAATTTACTAGTTAAATATTTTATACCGTCATCACCAACAGCTATGAAAACTCTCAATATCTGGGGCTCAAGTAATGCTGAACAATCTTGAAACAGGAAATCAACAAGTGTTCGCTCTTGAGGCAGTTGTTTCCTGTTAGACTTTAAAAGAAAATCAACCATTGATGATTGCAAAATGCTGCATTTCTAGTCCTTCCAAATCTCATATCTTCCACCAAATAGCACTGACAAATTTCTTTTCTGTCCTTCTTTTAGATAAATCTGTCAGGGAGCCAACATTGCAGTTTAATGCATCATCTTACTTTGAAACAAGTCAGAAGCTTGGAAGATATTTGCTGATCCTATCATGCATGCAAAAGTAAATGGACAGTGACTGATCCAATTAATCGATAACATCTGTTACCACCTTGCCAAACAGCCTACTCGGAGTCAGTAGCAAGATGGGCAAATCAAAAGAGACCATATTTTTCCGTGCCTAAGATGCTACTTTTTCTTTAAAATATTTATTTGAAAATGGAGGGGCATCTTATACATGGGAGACAGAGAAGAGAAGGCCACACATGCTGGATGAGCCTCTATCATTCCTCTCTATTGTAGTTATTCCCTGTATCATATTGCCACTCTAGGTTTCATCTCTATTGTTCCTGTGATGCATTTCCTGTTCTTGTTGTATTACTCACTCTAACAAGATGGCTTCTGCACAGTGATGGCTTGTAATGTGCTTACTACAAGAAACTACATGAAACATGGAGGCGTCTTATACATGGACGTGTCTTAAAGATGGAAAAATATGATACATGCATGGCAGTATTGTTGCAGAGAAGAATATTTGATGGGCTGCCACAAAGAAAAGGGGGATCAACCTATTTTCCAAAGCACCAGAAGGCAGGACAGGAAACAATGGTTGGAAACTAATCAAGGAGAGAAGCAATCTAGATATAAGGAGAATTTTCCACACAATGAGAACAATTAACCAGTTGAATGGGTTGCCTTCAGAAGTTGTGGGTGCTCCATCACTGGAGGCTTTTAAGAAGAGACTAGACAGCCATTTGTCTGGAATGATATAGATTCTCCTGCTTGAGCAGGGGGTTGAACTAGAAGACCTCTGAAGTCCCTTCCAACTTTGTTATTCTGTTAAGAAAAAGCTCAAAACATCTTACATTAAAAAGAAGGCTATGACATCTTATTGTAATCACTATATGTATAAAATATACAATGCATTAGGGAAAAGTCTCCCAAAATGCAGTTTCTTCTAGGAAATATAGGGAGATATCATCAGTATATGGAGCCACGGAGGCACAGTGGTTAGAGTGCAGTACTGCAGGCTACTTCTGCTGCCTGCCAGCTGCCTGCAATTTGGCAGTTCAAATCTCACCAGACTCAAGGTTGACTCAGCCTTCCATCCTTCCGAGGTGGGTAAAATGACGACCCAGATTGTGGGGGGCAATATGCTGACTCTGTAAACCACTTAGAGAGGGCTATAAAGCACTGTAAAGCAGTATATAAGTCTAAGTGCTATTGCTATCTATTCATGCTTTCCAAAAACATCAGCAATCTTATCAATGGATACCCCCATATCTGATTTATTTGAATTCTTTACATAATGTGCAAAATTGCATGAAAATAAGCAAGAATACAAGGGACGCACTTCAGTAGCTGCGGGCGTCTGCTGTCATAGTCTGTGCTCTGTTGGTTTTGGGGTAAGAATCTAGGACAGCAAGCTGAACTTTGAAGTTGAAAAGTCAACCTGGGGGAGTGCAAGAACTTTTTAAAAAATCTGTAGACAGTTGGCCACAACCTGGATCTATGAGTGTGTTTTCAAAACAAAGAGTGTTCTGCAAAACCAGAAGGGACATTTCACCCTCTTGTCATTTTTTACTATTTTGTCACTGAAATAGGTCCTTGAAATGTGCACAACTGCGACTATTTGGACAATCTTGGCACAGTAATGGGTACATCTTTTTTTTTTTGCATGAATGGCCAAGTATTAACAGAATAACGAAGTTGGAATTGCTGTTGGGCAAGCATGACCTTCCATTCTCCACCATCCAGTCATAGTCAAAGAAATTTCTTGGACTAGAAGCAAAATGTTTTCAAAGAAAAACAAGAAAGTCCAGTTGCCTCTTGAAAAAAGCATCTTTGGGACAACCATGATCTGGATGACTGAGAATCTCCATAGACAATTGACCATGGAGGTCTTCTACTCCAACCCTCTGCTCAAGGAGGAAACCCTATACCATTCAGACAAGTGGAAAGCTCTTTTTACAAGCTTCCAGTGATGGAGCATCCAAAACGTCTGAAGACAAGCCATTGCATTGATTAATTGTTCTCACTGTTAAGAAATTTCTCCTTGGTTCTAGGCTGCTTCTATCCTTGATTAGTTTCCATCCATTTTTTTTTGTTTTGCCTTCTGGTGCTTTAGAAAATAACTTGATCCCATCTTCTTTGTGGCAGCCCCTTAGTTATTGGAACACTGTTACCATGCCACCCCTAGTCCTTCTTTTCAAGAGACTAGACAAACCTAATTCCTGCAACTGTTCTTCATATGTTTTAGCCTCCAGCTAAGTCAATTGTCACCATTATTTTTACACTTTGAAGCTCTGACCCACTGATGAGAAATTTAGGGCTGTGCAATCAGGGACCCAGAGTATTCTGCCAAAACCAGAAGAGAATGTACTATCTGCACTTGGCCAATGGTCAAGGCTTGTGGGGTCATCAATACGAGAATCTGCCCCTTTGTTCACCTGGCTCAGTAGAATGGGTTCCTCTCCTTTGTGTCTCTGGGATTCACTTGACCATCTTGATCTGAAGGATTGTTCTTCTATATCTCAACTCCATCCCAGCAATTTAAACCCCTCAGTGGACACAACTGTGAGATCACTTTCAAAACAAAGAAGTAGCTTTGAGAGTTGGGTCAATTCAAGATGTGCCTGAAAAACACCTAAAAGAAAGACATACTACATGTTGGTCCGTGATTTTACAAAAGAATGCAACAATCACTTTTCTCCAATACTATTTTTTTAATCAACAATTGCATACCACACAATGCACATGCTTTTAAATTTCCCAGAACTTCATGAGCTTGGATGGTGGAAAAAAGCAAGGTGTGAAGAAAAAGGCAGAAAAGATCCATGAAGATCCATGTTGTGACTACCGGTATGAGGCCTGCTGTTTACAGTAGATGGAAATGGTAAAACATGCTGCTTAAGATGCAGTTTTTCTTAATGTTTCAATACTTCCAGTAGGTACTACAGATTGGAAAATGATGACCAAGATGTTGCTTTAATATTTAAACCTCCATATACATTAAGATACATGCTGTTTCGGACTTCCGGTGGTGCCCTAGTCATTGAAAACGATCCCTGTGGATCGCCAGCCCCGTGATCGCGTTAAAAGCCACCTAGACAGCACAAATCAGCTGTCTGGCAGTTCGAAAACCTTTCCCTCGGGAGAAGAGGGAAAGGTGAGCAATTGGGTTTAGGTAGAGCTCCCCAAAAGCCCCAGGAGTAATTCTTGGGGCTTGAAGGGTGAGAGCTCCCTGGAAAGCCCGACGGAGCTGTGGAGTCGGGACGTTTCTGCTTTCAAGCAGAACAAAACACTGCGACCACTTCTGCAACCAATATTAATTTTAATCTGATCCCAAAGCAGACGGAGCAAAGACAGGAGCGCTGGCAATTGTAATTGCAAGTACTAAACCTTAACTCTGTTTCTATATTTTTTCCTTCTGAAACAACTTAAGAAGAACAAAGGAAATGGTGCCTGTGTTTTAAGAGGGCGTGAAAGCGAAAGTAAAGAAAGTTCCTGTTAACATCATCACCAGGGGGAGCGGGATGACCCGTTGCAGGGACGTGCTGAGGAGTTTAACGGTTATCTATACGATAAAATCGTTCAGCTGAAGGACGGTCTGGACCAAGATTGCAGCGATTCGGACGGGACGTCTGAGGGCGGTCTTGGTGATGTTGTGTGGGATGAGTTTGACCCTGTGACTCCCGAGGACATGGACAGGTTGCTGGGTAGATTGAATGCCACCACATGTTTACTGGACCCGTGCCCCTCCTGGCTGGTGCTGGCCACTCAGGAGGTGACACGAGGCTGGCTCCAGGGGATTACGAGTGCTTCCTTGTTGGAGGGAGTCTTTCCGGCCGCCTTGAAAGAGGCGGTGGTGAGACCCCTCCTCAAGAAGCCTTCCCTGGACCCGGCTGTTTTAGGTAATTATCGTCCAGTCTCCAACCTTGGCGGCGAAGGTTGTAGAAATATGGTGGCATATCAGTTCCCCTGCACCTGGAGGAAACTGTCTATCTGGACCCGTTCAATCCGGCTTCCGGCCGGTTACAGCACTGAGGCGGCTTTGGTCGCGTTGGTGGATGATCTCTGGAGGGCCAGAGATAGGGTTATTCCTCTGCCCTGGTCCTATTAGACCTCTCAGCGGCTTTCGATACCATTGACCATGGTATCCTGCTGCGCGGTTGGGGGATTGGGAGTGGGAGGCACCGTTTATCGGTGGTTCTCCTCCTATCTCTCCGACCGGTCGCAGACGGTGTTGACGGGCAGAGGTCGACCCGGCGCCTCACTTGTGGGGTGCCGCGGGGTCGATTCTCTCGCCCTTCTGTTCAACATCTATGAAACCGCTGGGTGAGATCATCAGTGGCTTGGTGTGAGGTACCAGCTGTCGCTGATGACACCCAGCTGTACTTTTCCACGGGCCACCCCAATGAAGCCATCGAGTGCTGTCCCGGTGTTTGGAAGCCGTCGGGTCTGGATGGGGAGGAACAGGCTCAAGCTCAATCCTCCAAGACGGAGTGGCTGTGGATGCCGGCATCCCGGTACAGTCAGCTGAGTCGCGGCTGACTGTCGGGGCGAGTCATTGGCCCGATGGAGAGGTGCGCAATTTGGGCATTCTCCTGGATGAGCGGCTGTCTTTTGAAGACCATTTGACGGCCGTCTCCAGGAGAGCTTTCCACCAGGTCCGCCTGGTGCGCCAATTGCGCCTTTCTGGGCCGGGATGCCTTGTGCACGGTCACTCACGCCCTTGTGACGTCTCGTCTGGACTACTGCAATGCTCTCTACATGGGGCTCCCCTTGAGGGGCATCCGGAGGCTACAGTTAGTCAGAATGCAGCTGCGGGTGATAGAGGAGCCTCGTGGCTCCCGGTGACACCTATCCTGCGCCGGCTGCACTGGCTACCTGTGGCCTTCCGGGTGCGCTTCAAGGTGTTGGTGAATGTCTTTAAAGCGCTCCATGGCATAGGGCCGGGATACTTACGGGACCGCCTGCTGCTACCGAATACCTCTCACCGACCCGTGCGCTCTCACAGAGAGGGGCTCCTCAGGGTGCCATCGGTAGCGACAGTGTCGTCTGGCGACATCCAGGAAGGGCCTTCTCTGTGGGGCTCCGCCCTCTGGAACGAACTCCCCCCAGGACTTCGTCAACTTCCGGACCTCCGAACCTTTCGCCGCGAGCTTAAAACTTACTTATTCATCTGCGCTGGACTGGGTTAGTGTTTTAATGGGTTTTAATGGGTTTTAGTTCTAAATTTTAATTCTGGCCAATTTTAATAAGTTTTTTAATTGTATTTTAATTTGTATTTATAGTATTGTATTTTTACTTGGCTGTGAACCGCCCTGAGTCCTTCGGGAGAAGGGCGGTATACAAATTTAAATAATAAATAAATAATAAATAAATAAATAAATTAGCGCCCTTAGCGCTGTTTATGCTAAAGTGAAAAAGCTTAAAAATGGAAAGTGAAAGGATTATAGATTATAGAATTGAGTTACTTAATCTAATTACTGTGTTTTTGAAAAGAGTTAAGAAGAATTGGATTTATTGAATTTATCTAAGTATAAATTTAAAGTAAGAAATGGCTTCTAAGCAACTAAAGTCTGGTGTTTCCAAGAGTGCTGGAGGTTCGCTAGCTCACATGGCTAATCCACAAGCATTGAATTTGGAAGCTTTACAAGAATCTTTGAAGGAATCTTTAAAGGAATCTTTAGAGGAAGTCTTAAAGCTCCAAACTGCTGTTATGGAGGAAAAATTTAAGGAAATTGCAGAGGAGATATTGGAAATTAAAGATGTTGTTGAGGCTCGGAATAAGGATATAAGAGAAGATATAGTGTTAGCATTTCAAGGTTTGGTAAAAAACATGATCCAGCTGGATGAAAGGGTGGAAGAAATTAATCAATCTAATTTGAATTTGGAGAATAAAATAATGGAGGTCCAAACTAAGATGGAGAGGGCAGATGAAGAAATGGTTTTGTTACAATATAGATTGATGGAGTGAGAGGATTGAAAGAAGATAATTGAGAGAATTTAAAAGAGATTTTAGTAGAGGCTTTTGCACAGATGATTGGAGACCAACCAGCAGACCTTGCACCTCAAATTGATAAAATCTATCATGTTAACTCCTGGGTTGCTAGACAGAGAAAACTGCCAAGAGATGTTGTGATTTACTTTACAACCAGGAGGATCAGAAATGAAATTGTACAAGCATTTTACAGAAATAAAATCCAAATGGCAGGGCAAGAGGTATTAGTGCTGAAAGAAATTCCTCCCAAAATGTTAAGAAACAGAAAGGATTTTGCTTTTTTGGTGGATGAACTCAGAAATCGAATTTAGATGGGATACTCCAGCTGGACTAAATTACACAGGAGAAAGATATTGTCTTAACACAGTTTGGAAGGCAAGAGATTTTTACATCAAAGTATTAAAGGCTGAAAGTCCACCATCACCAGAAGCTAGGAGGAGAAGAGAAGTGGAGATGGCAAGAAAGCGGGAGAAGGAAGGAATGCTGGCACAAGTTCAAGCTAGGGCTGTAACTATTGAAGAAGATTTACTGCAAGCTACGGTTACTTCCCAAGTCCTGGAATCATTGGGAAAAACAGGTGATGCAAAGGAGCAAAGATTGACCCGAGCAGCCACCAAACGTAAAGAACAAGATAAGATGCAACAATCTCAAGCAATAATTCAATAAATTACCAAAACAGAAGCTGTGGCGAGGGGGGAAGCTAGGCCGAAGAAGAAGATTCAGGAAGATCTTCAGCTGATGCTTCAAAAGCTTCAAGGTGCCAAGAATGGCAAGTAGATTTTTAACTTGGAATATTAATGGCTTAAACTCACCACAAAAAAGAAAGAAGATATTTCATTATTTGAAACAATTTAAAACGATGTAATTTGTTTGCAGGAAACACATATTAGAATGTCAGATCAAAAATATTTGATAAATTCAAGACTAGGTACACATGTTGTTGCATCGGCCCCAGAGAAGAAGAAGGGTTAGGGTTAGGGCTAGGGTTAGGATTAGGGTTAGGGTTAGGGTTATATATAATATATATAACTATATTATATACTTAAAGAAAGAACTAGTAGCTAAATTAATTGAGGCGGATGCTCAAGGAAGATATATTGCAATTGAACTTTTAATAGAGGGGAAGAGAACACTTTTAATTGGAGTATATGCACCTAATCAACAGCAAGAAAATTTTTATAAACTTTTGCATACCAAAATAATACAGTGGAATTATAAATCGTTTGTATTAATGGGTGATTGGAATGTAGTTTTGGACACTCGAAAAGACAAAAATGGCCTTTCTCAAAATATTTCAAGTTGTGCGAAATTGCCTAAAACTTTTTTGATATGATGGAAGATTTGGAGTTGAGAGACAGTTGGTGAGAACGGAATGTGGAAGAAAAAGTTTTCACCTTTTTTTCTGATAGACATCAATCTTTTTCTAGGATTGATTTTATATTAATTTCTACTGATTTTCTTTCTAGGGTAAAGAAGACGAAGATATGTTCAAGAAAAAAAAGATATATGCTGTTTCCTTCTTTATATTTGAGATTCTTACAGACATGGGAGAAAGTCATATACTGCACAGATGTACTTACAGCTTTGATGATTTTGTTTCATGATAAAGAATTGAAATGCAGAGAATGGTAAAACTGATCTCCATCTAAGATATATTTTTCAAACCTCTTCAGAAAGCTAAGATGGAGATACGTGCCATAAAATGACTCTTCATATTAAAAAGGAGGATTGAAATATATAGAATAACTGCATTGATTGCTGCTCAAAATAGTTCATTGGGAAAATATTTCATAACCATTTTCATCTGCTACAGCAGGAGACAAATCCAGATGGCCAGTTCCAATTAATCTGAGTTCAGTTTTTAATATGCAATCAATCAGTTCGGCATTTAATCTCATCTGTTAATTAAACAAGACTTTTTTTTTCCAAAAGAGAATTGAATTGCACTATTTTTTTTTTAAAAAACTTCTGCCAGACTTCTGAACACATCACTGTTTTTATTTTTATATTGTTTAAAATATTTATAGTTCCCAATATCCAGAGAATTTCATAAAGGTCTAGTCTAGTAAAGAAAAGGACCAGGGGAGACATGATAGCGGTGTTCCAATATTTGAGGGGCTGCCACAGAGAGGAGGGGTTCAAGCTATTTTCCAAGACACCCAAAGGCCAGACAAGGAACAATGGATGGAAACTGATCAAGGAAAGATTCAATCTGGAAATAAGGAGAAATTTTCTGACAGTGAGAACAATCAACCAATGGAACAGCTTGCCTTCGGAAGTTGTGGGAGCTTCATCACTTGAGACTTTCAAGAAAACATTGAACTGCCATTTGTTAGAAATTATGTAGGGTCTCCTGCTTCAGCAGAGGGTTGAACTAGATAACCTACAAGTCCCTTCCAACTCTTGTAATCTGTAAAGAACTGAAAAATAAGTTTGCATGACTGATTGGCTATACACAAAAGTCACAGCATGAACCAATACGTATAGCATTGTCACAGCATATGAACCAATGCAGGGGCATGGCACAGTCCCTTGAGTAAGTGTATAAAAAATTAGCAGGAAAAAATAAAAATAGTTAACCTGAACTTTCAATATGAACTCACAGTGTCATTTTGCCTACCTCTGTAATGATTGCCCTGAATAACTCTCTGAAAGAAGCAAGGCATCATAATCCTTAAACAAGTGTTGCTAAGACTTGTTCCTTCAATATCTGAATCTTAAAGCTGACTTTAGTGTTTCTCTCCATTTAGTTACTTCTTTCTGAGGTATAATTGCCAGCCAATTAATCATAAAGTGAACAAGTGAAGCTGAATGCTCAGGTCAAACATCCATGAAAATTTAGCAATGCTGTTCCTGCTAACAATTTTACAACAATAAAGAAGACAAGCAGGACTTTCATAGATATAGATGTGTAAACGTAAGAGAAAAGGTACATAAAAAGGAAGTCAATATTTCTGGTGATCATACATTGTATTTCTGATTAAGTGAACAATAAAAAGAATGATGAATACAAAATAGAATGAGAATTCAGCACCATGTTACCTTCCACTGGATTATAGCCTCACAGGTAAATTTGCACTTAAATAAAAATGAAAAGAGGTTCCAAAACTGAAAATAGAATTTTCAAATGAGAAAGTTTAAAATGAAAATTTAAAGGATTACATAGAACACAATGACATGTGGAACATTAATTTTATTTACTCATCAGATTTATATGTCCCCCTTTCTCACCAGATGTGAATCTTTTATTTATGAGGCTAAAACATGTGAAGAACAGTTGCAGGAATTGGATATGTCTAGTTTAATGAAAAGAAGGACTAGGCCAATATCTAAGGGGGTGCCACAAAGATGAAGGGGCCAAACAAAGCACTTAAAAGCAGAACAAAAAACAATGGATGAAAACTAATCATGGAGAGAAACAAACTAGAACGAAGGATAAATTTTGTAATAATGACAACAACAATTAACCAGTGGAACAGCTTGCCTTCTAAAGTTGTGGGTGCTCCAACACTGAAGACTTTAAGAAAAGATTGGACAGCAATTTGTCTGAAATAGTATAGAGTCTCCTGCTTGAGCAAGGAGTTGAACTAGAAGACCTCCAAGGTCTTTCTTAACTCTGTTATTCTGTTGTTTCAAAACTCTTCGACAAAAACTGAAAATCAGGAAGAAACTGCAAAGCTGTGAAACAACCTGAAACAGTTATGAAAAAGGTTCAATTGAAGTGGCATTTTTGTGAATACAGGATGTGATTGAATGGGGCAATAAGAGTAGATACATACCATAATAAGAGTGGAAGACTGGGGGAAATGATTTCTTAATTATGGGTGCCTTTAGATGCATGGATTTCAGCTCCCAAAATTTATCAACCATGATGCTGCTGCACCCAGGGGCTACCTATACTACTCACTATCTCAGTATAGGAAAAGGAAGTGCAAGACCTATTTCACAGACAAAAGCCAGGAAAAGCTCCAGGCCCAGACAAGATAACTCCTTCTTGCTTAAAAGTCTGTGCTGACCAACTGGCCCCCATCTTCACCCAGATCGTTAACAAATCACTAGAGATATGCTATGTTCCTTCCTGCTTCAAACACTCTACTATCATCCCAGTGCCGAAGAAGCCTACCATCAAGAAACTGAATGATTATAGACCAGTTGCTCTAACATATGTAGAAAACCTTTGAAAGGCTAGTGCTGTCCCATTTGAAAACCACCACGGATCCTCTGTTAGACCCCTTGCAATTTGCATACCGAGCAAATAGATCAACAGATGATGCTGTTAATATGGTTCTGCACTACATCCTAAAACATCTTGAATCTCCAAGGGTCCTCTTTGTAGACATTAATTCAGCATTCAATACCATCATTCCAGACACTCTTCTAACTAAGCTAAACCAGCTACAGGTACCGGAACACACTTGTAAGTGGATCATAAGCTTCCTAACAAACAGGAAGCAGCAGGTGAAGCTAAGCAGAATCACATCAGATACCTGTACAATTAGCACAGCGCCCCCCCCCCCCAAGGCTGTGTGCTCTCCCCACTTCTGTTCTCTCTATATATCAATGACTGCATCTCTAACGATCCATCTGTTAAGCTACTGAAGTTAGCAGATGACACAACAGTGATTGGTCTCATTCGAGACAATGACGAATCCGCATATAGACGAGAGGTCGAACGACTAGCCTTGTGGTGCAACCAAAACAATCTGGAACTGAACACACTCAAAACCGTAGAAATGGTGGTAGACTTTAGGAAAAACCCTTCCATATTTCCACCTCTCACAATCCTAGACAACACAGTATCAACAGTAGAGACCTTCAAATTTCTAGGTTCTACCATATCGCAAGATCTAAAATGGATACCTAACATCAAAAATGTCATCAAAAAAGCACAACAAAGAATGTCCTTTTTGTGCCAACTCAGAAAGCTCAAACTGCCCAAGGAGCTGCTGATCCAGTTCTACAGAGGAATTATTGAGTTTGTCGTCTGCACCTCTATAACTGTCTGGTTTGGTTCTGCAACCCAACAAAACAGACACAGACTTCAACGGATAATTAGAACTGCAGAAGAAACAATTGCTACCAACCTGCCTTCCATTGAGGACCTCTATACGGCATGAGTCAAAAAGAGGGCTGTGAAAATATTTACAGACCCCTCACATCCTGGGCATAAACTGTTTCAACTTCTACCCTCAAAACAACCTATAGAACACTGCACACCAGAACAACTAGACACAAGAACAGTTTTTCCCCGAACACTGTCACTCTGCTAAACAAATAATTCCCTCAACAGTGTCAAACTATTTACTAAGTCTGCACTATTATTAATCTTCTCATCATTCCCATCACTCATCTCCTTCCACTTATGACTGTGTGACTGTAACTTTGTTGCTAGCATCCTTACAATTTATATTGACTGTTTCCTAATATGATTTGAATGCTTATTTGTACCCTATGACTATAACTAAGTGTTGTACCTTATGATTCTTGACGAATGTATCTTTTCTTTTTATATACACTGAGAGCATATGCACCAAGACAAATTCCTTGTGTGTCCAATCACACTTGGCCAATAAAAAATTCTATTCTATTCTATTCTATTCTATTCTATTCTATTCTATTCTATTCTATTCTATTCTATTCCATTTGTTGTTGTTGTTAGTCGTGAAGTGGTGTCCATCCTATTGCGATTCCATGGACAACATTTCTCCAGGCCTTCCTATCCTCTACCATCCTCTGGAATCCATTTAAGCTCATGCCTACTGCTTCAGGGGTGGGTTCTACATTTTTTTACTACCAGTTCTGTGGGTGTAGCTTATTTTGTGGGCATGGCTTGGCAGTCATGTGACACTGGGCGTGGATTGGGGGTCATGTGACTGGGTGAGAGTAGCTTGGCTATCATGTGACTGGGTGGGCGTGGCCAATAACAATAAATAATAAAAATAATAAAAGTATACAAAACAATAAGAGGTTCCAAAAACCAAGTTTCACACTTTACACACACACAACACAACACAACACAACTGACTCACACACAATGTAAAAGCAACTGAACTTCACCCAAAAGGGCCCCTGCAACAAGCAGGAAACTCACACAGCCACAAAAAGCTCAAAAACCAAGTTTCACACTTTACACACACACAACACAACACAACACAACTGACTCACACACAATGTAAAAGCAACTGAACTTCACCCAAAAGGGCCCCTGCAACAAGCAGGAAACTCACACAGCCACAAAAAGCTCAAAAACCAAGTTTCACACTTTACACACACACAACACAACACAACACAACTGACTCACACACATTGTAAAAGCAACTGCACTTCACCCAAAAGGGCCCCTGCAACAAGCAGGAACCTCACAAAGCCACAAAAAGCTCAAAAGGGGCGTTGGTACTTATCTAAGACGCACCTTCTAGTTCAGTGGAGACAGCAGTCAGAGTGGGTGGAGCTCCTCTGTTCAGATTGGATAACTGAATCTGTTAAAGCTGAAAGTCCCGCCCCTTGCTGCTGGGAACCCCAGATTTTGATGAAGGCCAGAAAAACCAGACTCAATGCATCGTGGAAAATAGAGAAACAAATTTTATTATCCAAAACAAACAAACAAAAGAGGATTCAGACCGAAATAGGGAGGGGCTGACTGCTGTCTCCACTGAACTAGAAGGTAAGTACCAACGCCCCTTCTCCGTTATGGTGGAGACAGCAGTCAGAGTGGGACATACCAAAGCCTAGTGTCCCTAACAACGGGAGGGATCGGTCTGGACAGATTCAACCTCAGATACAAGTACCTGCAGCAGCACCCTACGGCCAAAGGCAGCTTCAGCCGAAGCATACTTGTCCACTCTGTAGTGTCTAATAAACGGAGAGGGCGACGACCAGGTGGCTGCCCTGCATATCTCTGGCAAGGATGCCTGAGTAGACCAGGCCGCTGAGGTAGCTGCACTGCGAGTGGAATGCGCTGTTAAACGCGGGGGCCTAGGCAGGGATCTCATCTCGTAAGCCTTAGCTATCATATGCCCAATCCATCTGCCTATAGTGGACGATGTCACTTTACGCCCTAAAGAAACAGGAAGGAAAGACACAAACAAGGACTCTGTTCTCCTTAACTCTGCTGTTCTCTTAATGTAAATTCTCAAAGCTCTTCGAACATCTAAAGTATGCCAATGGCGCTCTAACCCATGGACTGGGTGAGGGCAAAAATTAGGCAAATTAAGTTCCTGCATGCGATGGAAAACTGAATTTACTTTAGGAATGAATGAAGGATCCAAACGGAGCACTACTCGATCCGGATGGAAAACACAAAGATCACTGCGGACAGAGAGGGCAGCTAATTCTGAAATCCTTCTGGCAGAGGTGATAGCCACCAAAAAGGCAACCTTACAAGTTAATAGCCTCAGAGAGGTAGACCTCAATGGCTCATAAGGAGGCCCTGTTAGGGAATTTAGGACCAGCGAAAGATCCCAAGTGGGATATCTGTGGACCACGGGAGGACATAAATTTTTGGCCCCTTTGAAAAACCTCCTGATAGAAGGATGTTGAGACAAGGAAGTCAGTGGATCACAGGATAAAACCGTGGAAATAGCTGCTACCTGTCTACGAAGTGTGTTGAGCTAACCCCTTGTCTAACCCTTCCTGCAAAAATTCCAATATATGCAAAATGGAAACCCGGAGTGGAGAAACCCCCGCCCTTTGACACCAGGAACAAAAAGCCCACCAAGAGGCTGAGTAAATGCGCTCAGTGGAAGGCCTCCGGGACGCTAACATAGTCCGGATAAGCCTGGCAGACATATTGTCTCTTCTCATGGCGCCCCGCTCAAGCGCCAGGCGGTCAACTGGAGCCATAGAGGATCTGGATGAACCAGAGCCCCTTGAGATAACGACATTCTGCTGGGAGGAATCCTCCAGGGGGGAGCCACTGACAGCGACTTGAGATCTGCGAACCAAGACCTCCGAGGCCAGTGAGGGGCGATTAAGATGACCTCTGCCTGTTCCTCCAGAATCCGACGGACCACTCTCGGGATGATTGAGAGAGGCGGGAACGCGTAGAGTAACCCCTCTGGCCATGGACTGCGAAGAGCATAGACTCCCTCTGCTAGATGATCTGGAAACCTGGCAAAGAAACGAGGAAGCTGCGTGTTCTGCCGTGTTGCGAACATGTCCACCACTGGAGTGCCAAATCGACGTGAGAGGTCGTTGAACAGATCTGGATGCAGACGCCACTCCGCCTGGTCGATGACTTGACGACTGAGCCAGTCTGCCTGAATATTGGACACCCCTGAGATGTGTTCTGCAGTCAAGGACAGAAGATTCCGTTCTGCCCACAGGAATAGGGTCCTTGCTTCCTTCATCAAGGACTTGGATCTGGTGTCCCCTTGTCGGGTGACATGAGCCTTGGCTGTGATATTGTCCGTGAGCACCAGTACATGCTTGCCTGATAGATGGTTCTGGAAAAAACAAAGAGCTAGATAAATAGCCCGTAGCTCTAGCCGGTTGATAGGAAAACGGCGTTCAGTGATGGACCAGCTCCCTTGAGCCAGCAGTGATTTGAGGTGTGCACCCCAACCGAAAAGACTGGCATCCGTAGTTACCACCAAACGATGAGGCTCGTGCAAAGGAGATCCCTTGAAAATCGCCGATGACAACCACCAGAAGAAGGACTTGCGAACCTCCTTGGGCAGTAGGACTTTGGAAGTGGAATTGCCTGTGCCCACTCTTTGGAATGGCAACAGGAACCACTGGAGGTCTCTAGTATGAAATCTCGCCCATGGAATGATGGAAATGGTTGAAATCATCTTTCCCAGGAGTTGGGATAATGACAGCAAGGAAACTCTGCTTTCCTTTATTAAAGAACCAGCTAAAGATCTTAAACTACTCTGTCTCTCCTGAGATAAAGAGACTCTACCTAATATGGAATCAATATTTGCTCCTAAGTGAAGTAAACAGGTTGAGGGGGTCAAATGACTTTTCTCTATATTAATAGAGAAGCCATGTAAAGAAAGAGTCTGAACTACAATCTGTAAATCCCTTCTGGCCATTGACTCTGGCGATGATAAAATTAAAATATCATCCAAATAACAATAAAGTCGAATAGGTATGGACCTAAGATGAGCTGCCATAGCAGCCAAGATCTTGGTGAAAACCCTCGGGGCAGAAGACAACCCAAAGGGCAGTGCCCTATATTGATAGTGAACCCCCTTATAACAAAACCGGAGAAACTTCCTATGATCCGGGAAAATAGGGATATGAAGATAAGCTTCAGTGAGGTCTATGGAAGTGAGGAAGTCGCCCTTCCGAACGCCATCTAGAATCGAACGAAGAGAGTGCATTTTAAACTTATGATAAACAATAAAACGATTTAGTCTCTTGAGGTCTAAAATGGGCCTCCAGCCCCCCGAAGATTTGGGAACTAGGAACAAAAGAGAATAAAACCCATGTCCCCTTTGCCTTACGGGAACTGGTTGAATAGCCCTAATCTCCATTAAATGCTTAACTGCTGCCGCCATATGGACCCGTTTATCCCTGTTCCTAGATACCAGACAGCGAATGAAAAAATCTTTTGGAAAGGAAACAAATTCCAGAGACAAACCGTATCGAATTGTATTCTTAACCCAATTATCAGAAGTAGTGAACTCCCATTGATCCGCAAAATGGACTAACCTGCCCCTTATGGGAGGACTAGCAATGCACCTATCGATGACGCCGGAATGGACGACTTCCTCCTCCACGAAAGGGCCGCTTGGAAGGAAGGGCCTACCCCGTGAAACTCTATCATGACCTCCTCTTTGTCTAGGAGCCCAGGACCCCTGGAACTTGGAAGAACCAGCCCCCCATTCAGAACCTCGAAAGGAAGATTGACAAGAAAAGGGAGTAAATCTGGCTTCCCCTCTGCGATAGACTGAAGGTAATATCTTTCTTTTGTCTTTAGTCTTGACCAATAGAGGGTCCAACGCAGCACCAAAAAGTAGCTCCCCTGCGAAGGGAGCCGATGCCAGCCTCCATTTGTGGCGGGCATCCGCCTGCTAATGTCTAAGCCAGAGTAAGCGTCGAGCCGTCAAAGCTGAAGCCATGGATTTGGAAACAAAACGTATGGCATGTAAAGTGGCATCCGCCGAAAATTGAACAGCTGCAATTATCTTATTCAGGTCCTGGTGGATACGAGTATCCTCTGCTGGAAGTTTATCCTGTAATTGTCTGAGCCACAACAAGGTGGACCTATTAAAGAAAGATGCTGAAGAAGCCGACCGGATTGCCCAAGCTGCACCTAGATGAGCTCTCTGCAGGACTTGCTCCGCCCGTCTATCCTCTGGACGAAGGTTCTCTTCAGGCTGGCCCGGAATGGATGAGGAAGATGCCAGAGCTGCAACTGGACCATCTACAGTGGGTGTCTGTAGAGCTGAAGCTAATTTGGGGTCCACATTGAAGAAACGTTTGTCTGCTGAGGAAGGAACCGTAGAAGAACCAGGGGCTGTCCACTGGCGTTTGATTACGTCCATGAAAAGTGGGGGTGCTGGAATAGAATCCGGAACTCGGTCAGGTTCAGAAAAAAGAATGTCAGATGCACCCTTGGAGGATGATGCCACAGGTTGATCCGAGGAAGAACTCAATTGAGCCACATTCTTTGCCTTGAAAAGCAAGGACTTAAAAAGACTAGGAGGAAAAAGACCAGTAAATGCCGGCTGGTCAGGTAATAACCCTTCATCTTCAGACAGGTCAGGATCTCCCCTTTCTAATCCCTCCAAAAGAGAGGATGGCTAGTTACTGAGTGGGTAGGCGAGACTGTACCCAGCTGTGACTGCATTTCCTCCTCTTCAGGATCCTCCTCCTCACTGATAGCCTTGAATGGGACAAGGAAGCCCTCTCAGATATCTGCATGCCCGATAAAAGGGTCCTTTGAATCGTCTGTTCAATGATTGCCTGAATATGTGGCGAAACAGGCAAAGAGGCTCTGCCCCTGACCAACAACGTGGGTTGCAGTAGAAGGAACTATCTGAGAAAACTCCTCAGGAGACTCAATAACTGGTGCATCAACTGTATGAGAAACTGGAGGAAGGATCCCCCATAATGCGTCTGTAGGAATATCCACTGGGCAACATTGTAAGGAAGCTTGACCAGGAGAGGTAGAAATAATACCCTCTCGAATAAGAGACCCAGCAGAAGTACTGGGTTCTGGATTGGCCATTGAAGAAGAGGGTAAATTAGAGACTGCCCTACTACATATTCTCTGTATTGCTTCATCTCTTCTCTGCTCATCCCTCAGAGATGCTTTAGACGACTTACTGCGGCCTGAAGTAGGTGGGGCCTTGGTTTTCTGCTTGGAAACACGGCTGCACTTTGCAATAGGGGCCTTGGGAGAGACCCCTCCTGATGGACCTTGCTCCTCCGGCAGTGGAGACCCCTGGCGTTTGTTGGATTTTGCCAAGGCCTTAGGCATGATGAAATATTAAGTTTCTAGACCTCAATAAGGCCAAAGAATCACTTCTCCTCTTTTTTTAAAAAAAAATTCAAAATGGCGGCCGCCAATAGAGAGAGGGAGAAACTGACTATTAAAGTCCGAACTGGAGGAGAACTGCAGCTAAAATAATGAGAGCACAAAGCTCCACGCCCAAATTAGACCCTAACTCCGCCTAATGTAAACTTCAGGACTAATCTTCTGAAGACTCACTCCAAATGTGCTTAAAATGGCTGCCGGAGTTTGGATAGGGGAGGGGCGGAGTGAGCACTAAGCTCTAAGCGTCTCCTTCCGCAGCTGCAATAAGCGATCCATTTAAACTGTTTTGGGCGGGAAAAATCAGATCGCGCGAAATAGGAGACGGAGGGCTGGGTAAATTGCAGGCTACCCTGTGGGAGCTGAAACCAAACTCCTCAGCGATCATAATTAAAGCCGGGCGGCAAACTAATCCAAACAATTTCTAAACCGCCCAGCAAGCCCTCGGCAGTGCTAGAAGCTGCCCCAACGATACTGGGAGTGAATAACTCCACTCATCCAATCCCTGCTGGCTTCGGGGGCGCTAAAAACCCCACCAAAAATATCCTGGAACGCCTGCAGCTCAACAGGATTGAAGCAGAAGTAATAATCACTTCTGCAGCCAGCGAAGAAAAAATAAGAAAAATGTTACTCACAAGTATGTATCCTGCAAGTCAGGCAGGGAGATCACAAGTATGTATCCTGCAAGTCAGGCAGGGAGAAATACACAACGCAACCGTCCAGTCTGAACAACTGAGTCAAAATCTGGGGTTCCCAGCAGCAAGGGGCGGGACTTTCAGCTTCAACAGACTCAGTTATCCAATCTGAACAGAGGAGCTCCACCCACTCTGACTGCTGTCTCCACCATAACGGAGAAGCCAAGTTTCACACTTTACACACACACACACAACACAACAGACTCTCACACACAAAATGCCACATACAGCTTTGTGAGATTCTGTGTGTTTGTGTAGTTAGAGTGAAACACTACAGAAACACACCAAATCTCAGAAAGCTGCACAAATATTTTGTTATTTTATTTAAATTTTTTAGATCTGGGTCTCCAACTTTATAACTTTAAAGTTTCTGGACTTCAGCTCCCAGAGTTCCTCAGCCAGCAAATCATTTGGCCGAGCAATGGATTCCAGGCAGATTTATGGACTTCAACTCCCAGAGTTCCTGGGGAACTCCAATCAGTTACATTAGCTGCAACTGATTCTGCCTTCCAGACAATGTAACTGATTGGGAACACCGAAGGAAAGCGAGCCTGAAAGGAGCTTGCTTAATTAAGTAAGTGAGGAGAGGGGATTGGGTGGTGCACAGAAAAAAAGTTTTTAAAATGCTCCTCTGAAGATCCCTGCTCAGCCACACGATCATCAGAAGAGGTTTTTTTTCTCTTAAAAGCCCCTTTTTGGCTGAAGAAAAGAGGATTTTAAAAGTAAAAAAAAACAAAAAACCTCTGATGATCAGAGAACCGGTTTGGGGGCGTGGCCAGCCAGCCATTACCATCGGTTTTCCAAACACCAGCAGAGTTTTACTACCGGCTCTACAGAACCGGAGCAAACCGGGGGCAACCCACCACTGCTTCAGTGACTCCATCCAGCCACCTCATTCTCTGTCGTCCCCTTCTTCTTTTGCCCTCAATCTTTCCCTTCTCACTGGAGAAGTGAGTCCTTCTTTCTCATTAGGTGGCCAAAGTATTTCAGTTTCATCTTCAGGATCTGGCCTTCTAAAGAGCAGTCAGGGTTGATCTCCTCTAGGACTGACCAGTTTGTTCGCCTTGCAGTCCAAGGGACTCGCAGGAGTCTTCTCCAGCACCAGAGTTCAAAGGCCTCAATTCTTTGGTGCTCAGCTTCCTTATGGTCCAACCTTCACAGCCATACATTGCAACTGAGAAAACCATAGCCTTGACTATACGCATTTTTGTTGGCAGGGTGTCTCTGCTTTTTAGTACACTGTCTAGATTTGCCATAGCTTTCCTCCTCAGGAACAAGAATCTTTTAATTTCTTGGCTGCAGTCCCCATCTGCGGTAATCTTGGAGCCCAGGAAAATAAAATCTGTCACTACCTCCATTTCTTCCCCTTCTATCTGCCAGGAATTGAGAGGGCTGGATGCCATGATCTTAGTTTTCTAATGTTGAGTTTCAAGCCAACTTTTCCACTCTCCTCCTTCACCCACATCAAGAGGCTTTTTTAGTTCCTCTTCACTTTCTGCCATTAGAGTGGTATCATCTGTATATCTGAGGTTGTTGATATTTCTCCCATCAATCTTATTTCCAATTTTTGATTCATCCAGCTCCGCCTTTCTCGTGTTATGCTCTGCATATAAGTTAAATAGGCAGGGCGATAGTATACAGCCTTGCCTGACTCCTTTTGAACCAATCAGTGGTTCCATGTCCAGTTCTCACTGTTACTTCTTGACCTGCATACAGGTTTCTCAAGAGATAAATAAGATGGTCTGGTAGGCCCATCTCTTTAAGAACTTGCCATAATTTATTGTGATCCACACAATCAAAGGCTGTAGCATAGTCAATGAAGCAGAAGTAGATGTTTTTCGGGAACTCCCTAGCTTTCTCCATGATCCAACATATGTCAGCAATTTGATCTCTAGTTCCTCTGCCTCTTCAAAATCCTGCCTGTACTTCTGGTAGTTCTCGATCCACATACTGCTGGAGCCTAGCTTGTAGGATTTTAAGCATAACCTTACTAGCATGTGAAATGAGTGCAATGGTGTGATAGTTTGAACGTTCTTTGGCATTGCCTTTCTTTGGAATTGGAATGTAAACTGACCTTTTCCAATCCTGTGGCCACTGCTGAATTTTCCAAATTTGCTGACAAATTGAGCATAGCACTTTTACTGCATCGTCTTTTAAGATTTTGAATAGCTTAGCTGGAATATACTGTCTCCTCCACTAGCTTTGTTGTTGCTCAGATTTCCTAAGGCCCATTTGACTTCACATTCTAGGATGTCTGGCTCAAGGTCAGTGACCACCCCATCTTGGTTATCAGGGATGTTAAGCTCATTCTTGTATAGTTCTTCTGTGTAATTTTGCCACCTCTTCTTAATCTCTTCTGCCTCTGTTAGGTCTCTGCCATTTTGGTCCTTTATCATGCCCATCTTTGCATGAAATGTTCCCTTCATATCTCCAATTTTCTTGAATAGATCTCTGGTCCTCCCTATTCTATTGTTTTCTTCTATTTCTTTGCACTGTTCATTTAAGAATGCATTCTTATCTCTTCTAGCTATTCTCTGGAATTCTGCATTCAACTGGGTGTCTCTTTGTCTTTCTCCCTTGCCTTTTACTTCCCTTCTTTCCTCAGCTATTTGCAAAGCTTCCTCAGACAGCCATTTTGCTTTCTTGCCTTTCTTTTTCTTTGGGATGGTTTTAGTTGCTACCTCTGGTACAATGTTGCAAACCTCCATCCATAGTTATTTAGGCAGATCTAATTCCTTAAATCTATTTGTCATCTCAACTGTATATTCATCAGGGATATGATTTAGTTCATACCTGAGTGGCCTGGTGCTTTCCCCTACTTTCTTTAGTTTAAGCCTAAATTTTGCAAGAAGAAACTCATGATCTGAGCCACAGTCAGCTCCTGGTCTTGTTTTTACTGACTGTATAGAGCTTCTCCATCTTTGGCTGCAAAGCACATAGTCAATCTGATTTCTGTGTTGACCATCTGGTGATGTCTATGTATAGAGTCATCTCTTGGGTTGTTGGAAAAGAGTGTTTGCTATGACCATCGTATTATCTTGACAGAATTCTATCAGCCTGTGCCCTGCTTCATTCTGTACTCCAAGGCCAAACTTGCCTGTTATTCCGGTTATCTTCTGGCTTCCTACTTTAGCATTCCAATCTCCCATGATGATAAGGACATCATTTTTTGGTCTTAATTCTATAAGGTGCTGTAGGGCTTCATAGAACTGGTCAATTTCATCCTCTTCAGCACCAGTGGTTGGGGCATAGACTTGGATTACTGTGATATTGAATGGTTTGCCTTGGATTTGAACTGAGATCATTCTGTCATTTTGGGGATTGTATCCCAGTATTGCTTTTCCTACTCTTTTATTGATTATGAAAGCTACTCCATTTCTTCTGAGGGATTCTTGCCCACAGTAGTATACCTGATGGTCATCTGAATTAAATTCACCTATTCCTGTCCATTTTAGTTCGCTGATTCCTAAGATGTCAATGTTCAGTCTTGTCATCTCTTGTTTGACCATGTCCAGCTTACTTTGATTCATGGATCTTATATTCCAGGTTCCTATGGAGAAAAAATCTTTACAGCATCAGACTTTCCTTTCACCACTAGATACATCCACAGCTGAGCGAGCATCCTTTTGGCTTTGGCCCAGTTGCTTCATTCTTTCTGGTGCTACTAGTACTAACCCTCCACTCTTCCCCAGTAACATATTGGACACCTTCCAACCTGAGGGGCTCATCTTCCGGCATCATTTTTTTTTCTTTTTGTACTGTCCATGGGGTTTTCATGGCAAAGATACTGGAGTGGGTTGCCATTTCCTTCTCCAGTGGATCACGTTTTGTCAGAACTCTCTGCTATGACCTGTCTGTCTTGGGTGTCCCTGCACGGCATAGCTCATAGCTTCATAAGCTACACAAGCCCCTTTGCCACGACAAGGCAGTAATCCATGAAGGGTTCTATTCTATAGGCGGAGGCTTCTCCAACACTTCACTCAGCTTCTCATTCTACATTATTTTGTGGGCAGAAACAAAAGATGTAGTTGATTTGAATCCCAGAATGAACACTTGATTGTTTGCAGAACAGGTGTGATCTCAGAATTGAACCCTGGCAAACAAACTCATCTGGTTTTGACAGTGAATTCCTGACAAATATGAACATAATCCAAAGCATTTTTGATAAACAGCAGAAAATTTTCAAAAGGGGACATTGTCCCTTCTCTAGTCAGCCTGTAAAAAAACATATATTCTGGGAATCTCAGAGTACTTTAACACAAGTTGAATAATTTCACTTGAAGATCAGTAATACGAACAAATCATTGCTTTGGCAGTTGGGAGCCCAGTTGTCATGGCAACCCCAAGAAACTATACATGGTTTCTCAGCATTTTGCAAAGCTTGTCAATTAGCTGAAGGTTCTTGACAATTTTAATGAAAACAGGCACTTGTCACTTTCTGGTATTCTAAAATTATACCTTTGCAAAAATTTTGTGAATGCAAGAGGGCTTCAGCCATCTCTATGAAGTTTCTTTTCCGTGAATGAATCTGAAGGAGCAATTTCTCTCTCTCCTGAGCTGCCCAATCTTCTCCTTGGAAAGAAACAGATATCTTTTCTTTTAAAAAGTACCTAATTATGCCTATAAATGATATTCATGTTTAGCAGGATACATTCTTAGCACAAAGTATTCGAATGTTGTGGTAATAAGCAAGTGCTTCAGTTTCCCAAACATGCATCCAGTTAAAGAATGTCTTTTCTTATTTTTTTCAAACATTGCATGGAACCATGAGTAATATTTCATTTCATACGTACCTTGATGAACGTATCTTTTCTTTTATGTACACTGAGAGCATATGCACCAAGACAAATTCCTTGTGTGTCCAATCACACTTGGCCAATAAAATTCTATTCTATTCTATTTCACCCTCTTGTCATTTTTTTTACTATTTTGTCATTGAAATAGGTCCTTGAAATGTGCACAACTGTGACTATTTGGACAATCTTGGCACAGTAATGGGTACATCTTTTTTTTTTTCATGAATGGCTAAGTATTAACAGAATAACAGAGTTGGAATTGCTATTGGGTAAGCATGACCTTCCATTCTCCACCATCCAGTCATAGTCAAAGAAACTTCTTGGACGAGAAGCAAAATGTTTTCAAAGAAAAACAAGAAAGTCCAGTTGCCTCTTGAAAAAAGCAACTTTGGGACAACCATGATCTGGATGACTGAGAATCTCCATAGAAATTGACCATGGAGGTCTTCTACTCCAACCCTCTGCTCAAGGAGGAAACCCTATACCATTCCAGACAAGTGGAAAGCTCTTCTAACAAGCTTCCAGTGATGGAGCATCCAAAACGTCTGAAGACAAGCCATTGCATTGATTAATTGTTCTCACTGTTAAGAAATTTCTCCTTGGTTCTAGGCTGCTTCTATCCTTGATTAGTTTCCATCCATTTTTTTTTGTTTTGCCTTCTGGTGCTTTAGAAAATAGCTTGATCCCATCTTCTTTGTGGCAGCCCCTTAGTTATTGGAACACTGTTACCATGCCACCCCTAGTCCTTCTTTTCAAGAGACTAGACAAACCTAATTCCTGCAACTGTTCTTCATATGTTTTAGCCTCCAGCTAAGTCAATTGTCACCACTGTTTTTACACTTTGAAGCTCTGACCCACTGATGAGAAATGTAGGGCTGTGCAATCAGGGACCCAGAGTATTCTGCCAAAACCAGAAGAGAATGTACTATCTGCACTTGGCCAATGGTCAAGGCTTGTGGGGTCATCAATACGAGAATCTGCCCCTTTGTTCACCTGGCTCAGTAGAATGGGTTCCTCTCCTTTGTGTCTCTGGGATTCACTTGACCATCTTGATCTGAAGGATTGTTCTTCTATATTCAACTCCATCCCAGCAGTTTAAACCTCTCCGTGGACACAACTGTGAGATCACTTTCAAAACAAAGAAGTAGCTTTGAGAGTTGGGTCAGTTCAAAATGTGCCTGAAAAACACCTAAAAGAAAGACATACTACATGTTGGTCCGTGATTTTACAAAAGAATGCAACAATCACTTTTCTCCAATACTATTTTTTTAATCAACAATTGCATACCACACAATGCACATGCTTTTAAATTTCCCAGAACTTCGTGAGCTTGGATGGTGGAAAAAAGCAAGGTGTAAAGAAAAAGGCAGAAAAGATCCATGAAGATCCATGTTGTGACTACCGGTATGAGGCCTGCTGTTTACAGTAGATGGAAATGGTAAAACATGCTCCTTAAGATGCAGTTTTTCTTAATGTTTCAATACTTCCAGCAGGTGCTACAGATTGGAAAATGATGACCAAGATGTTGCTTTAATATTTAAACCTCCATATACATTAAGATGCATGCTGTTTCCTTCTTCATATTTGAGATTCTTACAGACATGGGAGAAAGTCATATACTGCACAGATGTACTTACAGCTTTGATGATTTTGTTTCATGATAAAGAATTGAAATGCAGAGAATGGTAAATCTGATCTCCATCTAAGATATACTTTTCAAACCTCTTCAGAATGAGTGCTAGTTTTCCCATTGAAACAGATTGGGAGAGAGTTGAAGAATCATGGGAGGGAGAAAATGGCCAATTATTTTTTTTCCCTTTCAAGAAAAGGGAAGATGTTGTTCTGAGATTTTCAACCAAAGAGACTCAATAGCCTGAGACCTGAAAGGTGTCTCTGGACATTTTGCCTGGCTGAAGCCCTGAGAGTTGAATCCACTTTATCAGGTTTCCTAAGACTTTCTAAAGATATCATTATCTTTAAAAAATTAAGAGAAATTAAGGGATCCTAAGAGGACTTCATCTATGTGTCATTCATATAACTTTGTGAGTCTTGACAGTGTAATAAAGGGAATTGTAAAGCGAATTAATCAACACAACTAGGTTCTAATTTTACACCACCCAGAGTCTCTCTATGAGATGGGCAACATTTACATTAGATAGACAGATAGATAGAATATATATATATATATATTTGTTTTCTGAGGTTGTTCGGGTTTTCTCCCGTGTAAAATTGGAAGTGTCTTGGCAACGTTTGTATACACACACACACACACACACACACACACACACATACATACACACACTTTGATCACATAAGAACAAAGCCAAAGCCTGAAGGTGATGAGTGAGATCTCATCAAAACATTGCCTAAATACTTCCAATCTTACACGGGAAAAGACCCGAACATACCAAAATCTGCATATATATATATATATATATATGTGTGTGTGTGTGTGTGTGTGTGTGTGTGTGTGTGTGTGTGTGTGTGTGTAGGTCTTTGGTTTTCACGGGTGTTTGTTTTTTGTTTTTTTTTTATTCAAAAAGTTTTACAAAATTTTTTTTTCCCCTTTCCCCCCCTCCTCCCCCCTCCCTTCGCAACCCCCCTCCCCCCCCCGACTTCCCGGAACGAGCACAAGGTATAGTTAAAGTAAAACAAACATATGCTAAAAGTTTTCGTCCCAACTTAATTATACCCTACAATCATCAATTCCTAACTTCCCCAAAAGCAATCAAAATAATACATCATAATCATTCAAAACAGTCTGATAACTCTTAGTCTGATATCTCGTTGAATATAGTCAATCCATTTTTCCATTCCTTTAAGTATCTTTCTTGCGTATTGTCTTTCAAAAGGCTGATATCTTCGCCATCTCAGCCAAATTGGCAACTTTCAATATCCATTCTTGTATTGTTGGTACTTCTTTTTCTTCCAATATTGTCCTATTAGTAATCTTGCTGCAGTTATTAGATTTAAAATCAATTTAGTCTCAATTACTGTACAATCCGTAATAATTCCCAACAAGAAAAATTGCGGCAGGAACTTTATCTTCTTTTTCAGAACATTTTGTAAAATCCACCAAATTTTTATCCAAAAGGCCTTTATGTCCTTACAAGTCCACCAAATGTGAAAATATGTAGCGTCATCACAATTACATCTCCAACATTTTGCTTGCATTTCTGGATACATACACGATAATTTTTTAGGATCTAGATGCCATCTATAAAACATTTTATAAAAATTTTCCCTCAGATTCTGTGCCTGCGTGAATTTAACATTTCTAACCCAAATTCTTTCCCACGTTTCCAATAATATTGGCTCCTGAAAATTTTGTGCCCACTTTATCATACAGTCCTTTACCAAGTCCCTTTCAGAATCTATTTCAAGTAACACATTATACAATCTCTTTATATGCTTCCGATATTTCTTCCGAGGTTATAGGCCGATTCAATTCATCCGTTTGTTCTAAAGTTAAATTTTTAACCTTATATTCCTTCAAATACTTATCAATATCCCTATTCGATATATTATCTTTAAGATATAAATTTGTATAATATTCTAAAAAAGCTTTTTTAATTTTATCCTGTTGATATCTCTCTTTACCTTTGTATTCTATTTTTTCTATAGTACGTTGTTTTTGTCTTTTCCTTAAAGTGTATGCTAACCACCTACCAGGTCTATTTGCGTTACAAAAAGTATTATGTTTGGCATATTGTATATTTGTTGCCACCTGATCAGCCATTATCATATTAAATTGATTCTGTAGTAACTTTATTGCATCTTTAAGTTTTTGATCATGTGGGTTATGTATTAATAATTGTTGTTTCTTATAGATTTCCTCTTCTAAATACCTCGCTGTCTTTGTTGCTTATTTCTCTGTCTATTATTAAGATATATTAATACACCTCTCATAAAAGCTTTACTGCAGTCCCAAACCATTTCTATCGATGTTTCATTATTCAAATTATAATCAAAAAATTCTTTCATCTGCTTTTTACATTGATTTACATTATCCTGATATCTAAACAAATTTTCATTTAATCTCCAAGTTCTTCTACCCTCTTTTCCATATTGCAATTCCATCCAAACAGGACTATGATCAGACAAACATCTTGGAAATATCTTAGTTTTCTTCACCCTAAAAAGCAAATCATTAGAAATTAAAATAAAATCAATACGTGAGAAGGATTGATGCCTATCAGAGAAAAAAGTATAGTCTCTTTCCTCCAGATTCCGCAGTCTCCATACATCTCTTAACTCAAAATCTTCTATCATATCAAAAAAGGATTTAGGCAGCTTTGCATGTGCAGGTATCTTCTTGGAAGAAGTTCTCTTGTCCTTTCGTGTATCTATTACTCCATTCCAATCGCCCAATATAATACACGATTTATAATCCCATAGGATCAACTTATCATATAACATTCTATAAAATTTTTCTTGTTGCTGGTTGGGTGCATATATACCAAGCAAGAGAGTCCTTTTTGTTTCTATTGTAAGTTCAATAGCAATATATCTTCCATAAATATCTGCCTCTATTAACTTGGCTGGTATATCTTTTCTCAAATAAACCACTATGCCATGTTTTTTCTCCAAAGCTGAAGCAACAAAATGTTTACCTAACTTTGAGTTTATTAGGTACTTTTGATCTGATAATTTAATATGCGTTTCTTGTAAGCAAATAACATCATTTTTAAATTGTTTCAAATAATGAAATATTTTTCTTCTCTTCTGAGCTGAGTTCAAACCATTGACATTCCAAGTCAAGATTTTATTTGCCATTACTGGGCTGCTGAAGCCTTTGGGCAATCAACTGAAGATCGTCCTCCCGTATCTTCGGCCGTGCTCCTCCACCGCTTCTGTAGCAGAGTCCTGAACTTTACTTTGAGTTTGTTGCTCCTTTTCTTTACGCTTAAGGGCTCCCCTCGTCAGTCTTTGTTCTTGTGGTTGTTCCTCTGATGGTAACATCACTGGAATCACCTCAGCTTCCACACCCATTTGAGTCTCTTGAATTCTTTTTTCTATTATTTCTATTTCAAATTTCAGCACTGTAGAAAGAAAATCTTTGGCCTTAAGCACTGTGTCAATACGATATCTTCTTCCCTGATAATACACTGTCAAGCCAACTGGAACCTCCCATCTAAATTGAATCTGGTATTTCTTAAGTTCTTGTGTAAAAAATGTAAAGTCTTTTCTATCCCTTAACATCTTGGGAGGGATCTCTTTCAAAACCTTCAACTCCTGTTCCCCTATTTTCAAGTTTTTCTGAAAAGCAACTTGCAAAATTTGATTCCTCACTGTTCTTTTCAAAAAATAAACCACAATGTCTCTAGGAAGTTTCTTTTGCCTAGCAATCCAAGAATTAACTCTATAAATTTTGTCAATTTGATAAGCAACCTCTTGTGGATCAAGTTCAATAAATTCAGCCAGAGCTTCTGATAAAATTTTTTTTAAATCTTCCCCTTTGTCTTCATTCAAACCTCTAATTCTCAGAGCTCCTTCCATCATTCTATACTGCATCACCACCACTTGATCTTCATTTTTATCCAATTTGATTTGCATTCCCCCCATTCTATTTTCTATTTGTTGATTTGACTGAACAATTTCTTGCACCTCCTCCTCCACCACCTCCAGTCTTTTTGCCAAACCTTGAAAAGCCATTAAGATATCTTCTCTTATTTTTTTATTATTCTCTTTTATTTCTTCTCTTATTTTCTCATTATTATCCATAATCTCCTTAAACCTTTCTTCAGACACTTTCCCTTGCTCTTTAATCAGATCTTCTAAAGCTGGTTCAGAACCCCTTCTGCCCCCAGTCTTAGGTGGTTTAGTAGCCATATCAGTTTTAAAATTCACAAAATATAAGTCTAAAAACTTCTCTTCTCCCCTTTAAGTATAGGAGAGCTCAGTTCACTTCATTAAAATCCACACATAACATTTCTTATCTTCTTAGTTGCACAGACTGTTTAAAATTCCATTCGTCATTTTCACTCCCGTTCAAGCGCCATCTTAGAGTCAATTAGAACAAAGGAAAAAAAAAATTCTCTTTTTTAGAAAGTAGAAGTCAGGAAATCAAAAATACTTGCAATCCAATAATCGTCCGCTTGCACTCATTCCGTCTGCTTAAAGAGATCCATAAAGATAAGACAATTAGCAGAGATGGACACCTTCTTCTTTTCCTGCTTTTGCAGACACGCACTGAAGTCGGAGATGGCAGAAATATTTATGGGACCCATCGACCCTTCGAAGCTCTGCTTAATTAAAACAAAGCCTCTGGGGAGGTCTACCAACATTCCTGCGCTCTTATCTTTCCTCTTTCATCCAGAGAAAAAGATTAAAGCCGGCTTTTCCTGGCTTTTACGATGTTCAGTATGGGTGTTTGTATGTAGGTCTTTGGTTGTTCGGGTTTTCTCCCACGTAAAATTGGAAGTGTCTTGGCGACGTTTCAATGAAGTCTCATTCGTCATCTTCAGGCTTCAGCTTCGTGCTTCTGGGAGCAATGTGTGATTGCAGCTGTTTCTTCCTTTTTAACTGCTAGTGGGGGTTTGAACTGATTGGGTGGGAGCTTGGCTGTGCTCTGATTGGATGGGGTTTTTTGTGCTCTGATTGGCTGGGGGTGTGTCCTGTTTGGGTGGGGGCTTGGTTGTGCTCAAATTAGTCTGAGTTGCAGGGGGATTTGAGCTGGTGAGCTGCACTGCTGCTGTTTGGCTTCGTGTTCGTAGTCGTGCTACATCTTCGTAGTGGGTGTCAGTCTGCTGCATGTATGGATTGGAGGGGTTTGAAATGGCTAATGTTGCAGCTGCAGTCTGGCTTCTGGTCCTTGGTCGTGCTTCCTGATCAGTATGGGTTTGGGTCTGCTTTCTGGGTGGATGTGTGGTGGTGACATCCTGTGTGGGCCTCATGAGTGTGGGTCTGGTGTCATTCTTCGTGTTAAGGACTTGTTTGTCAATAAGGGCGGGTTTCCAAATGGCTGGTAGGCGGGAGGTATCATCTCGTTTGTTCATGCTGTGTGGGAGTTTTTCTATCTCGATGGCTTCTCTGATTATTCTGTTGTTAAAGTGTTCAGTTTTGGCGATAGTTTGGTCTTTTTAAAGTCAATATCGTGTCCTGTGGCTTTAAGGTGTTGGACCAGGGAAGAAGTTGGTTCCTCTTTTTTGACTGAGTTCTTGTGTTCTTCAATGCGTGCACTTATTCTTCTGTTGGTTTGTCCAATGTATGTGGTGGGGCAGGCGGTGCATGGGATTTCATATACTCCTTGATTTTCTAACTCAATTTTGTCTTTGGGGTTTCTTAGAATGGTGGATATTTTTTAGTTTGTCCAATCCATACATGCATACATACATACATACATACATACAATCCATACATTTGGTTTGTCCAATCCATACATACATACCTATAACTGTCTGGTTCGGTTCTGCAACCCAACAAGAAAAACACAGACTTCAGAGGATAATTAGAACTGCAGAAAAAATAATTGCTACCAACTTGCCTTCCATTGAGGACCTGTATACTGCACGAATCAAGAAGAGGGCCGTGAAAATATTTGCAGATCCCTCGCATCCTGGACATAAACTGTTTCAACTCCTACCCTCAAAACGACGCTATAGAGCACTGCACACCAGAACAACTAGACACAAGAACAGTTTTTTCCCGAAGGCCATCACTCTGCTAAACAAATAATTCCATCAACACTGTCAGACTATTTACTGAATCTGCACTACTATTAATCATTTCATAGTTCCCATCACCAATCTCTTTCCACTATGACTGTATGACTATAACTTGTTGCTGGCAATCCTTATGATTTATATTGATATATTGACCATCGATTGTGTTGTATTATGTTGTACCTTGATGAACGTATCTTTTCTTTTATGTACACTGAGAGCATATGCACCAAGTCAAATTCCTTGTGTGTCCAATCACACTTGGCCAATAAAAAATTCTATTCTATTATATATATATATATATATATATATATATATATATATATATATATATATATATATATATATATATATATATATATATATATATATATATATACATATATATATATATATATATATAGAGAGAGAGAGAGAGAGAGAGAGAGAGAGAGAGAGAGAGAGAGAGATGATAGATAGATAGATAGATAGATAGATAGATAGATAGATAGATAGATAGATAGATAGATAGATAGATAGAGATGATAGATCAATAGATAGAGGTAGATGAGATAGAGAGAGAGAGAGATAAATGATAGAGGATAAATAGATGACAGTCAGACAGACAGACATGATAGATAAATCCAATGTTGGTGGAGATAGCTTGATACTATCTATCACAAGATTCTAATAAATAATTATTTGCTATTTTTGGTTAATATTTCCCATTAAATATTGTTCAATATCAGATACATTTTTGCCCTAAAGGCAGAATTCCAATATATAATTATCAAAGGAAAGCTATATCAGTTTTAGCATTGTTTAAACAAAGGTTATATGGAATTATAATTAAAAAAAGTAAATCCCATTAGGGATCTCTCATTTATGTTTAAAGGTAATGAAGCATAATGTTAAAAAGCATTACGGTCCCTGATTTAAATCACTTGTAATTGAACTCATTAGGTGTTCTAAAAATACATTGTCTCAATCATCAGTCTTCAATCATCAGTCTTCACCAAATTAAATATTTTGCATGTACAGTAAAATTATAGCCATTAAGAATACTCCTTCATTGTCTTTCTCCAGGCAGGATTACAAAAAGTTTTAATTGTTGTAAAAATGTTTTGAAGACCCTATAAAATAGACTATTCATAGATATTGCGAATTCTGATTATCTCTGCCTGGGTTAAGCATTTTCAGCCAGATCTGGTAAATATTTGTTCCTGCACTTCCTTAAACAGGAATATAGAACTTTTAAGCCAGAATGTAGAATGTTAAAGCAGAATGTAGAACTTTTCCTTAAACCAGAATGTAAAACCTTAAGCCAAAATCTAGAACCCTCTTACATTCACAAAATGTAGAATATTTCTTATAAGCAGAAACTTGTGCAATATGTTAAAACAAGAACTAGACTTCCAAAAGCCTAGGTCAGCCTTTCCTAATTTGATACCTTTCATATATGTTGGATTACAACATGGAGGATTCTGGGAATTGAAGTCCAAACTGAAAAAGACTAAGTATGCAAATGAAAGCATATTAGATGAAGCCACAGATCTTTCTGTTATTCTCAGCAGCACTATTATTCTATGAATCTCTTTTTTAAAAAAAAGATTATATCAGAGCCTGTCAGTGATGGCTAATCTTTTTGTCATCGTGTGCCGATAGCCATAATGCAATGCATGTGCAACCCCCATTCCACATGCTCCGCCCCTGCACATGTGCATGTGACTCCCCGCATGTGCCCCACCCACCTTGCATGCAGGCACGACCCCCCTGCACTCCCCCGCACCCTTGCGCATGAACGTGTGACCAGGGGTGAAATGCTCCCTATTCAGACCGGATCACTCGATCTGTAGCAATGGCAGCAGGTGGTTTGGAGAACCGGTAGCAAAAATCCCTCCCCCCCACCACATGCCCAGCTGAGCTGCATGATCATCAGAGGTTTTTTTTACTTTTAAAAGCATTTTTTCTTTGGCCAAAAATATCCTTTTAAAAGTTTTTTTAAAAAGCCTCTGATGATCGTGTGGCTCAGCTGGGATCGTCAGAAGCTTTTAAAAGTATTTTTTACAAACTCTACGGCTGAAGATGTTATAGAAAAAATGCTTTTAAAAGGCTCCTCTGGTGATCCCAGCTGAGCTGCCTGATTGTCAGAGGCTTTTTTTTCTTTTAAAGGCAAAAAAAATGCTTTTAAAAGAAAAGAAATGCCTCTGACAATCAGGCAACTCAGCTAGGATCATCAGAAGAACCTTTTAAAAGCATTTTTTCGGCCGAAGAGGTTGTAGAAAAAATGCTTTTAAAAGTAAAAAAAATAGTTGGCTACACCCACCAGTCACATTACCCTCCCCACCAAGCCACACTCACAGAGCCGGTAGTAACTTATTTTACATTTCACCCCTGCGCGTGACTCCTTGTGTGCACCCCGCCCCTATGCATGTACACATGACCCCATGTGTGCGCACCCCTGTGGATGTGCACATGTGCCCCTTCCCCCATGCATGTGCACATCTCCAGTATATGCCCTGCCCCCCACGCATACGCAGCAAAGACCCCAAAACCAGCTGGCCGGCTGGAGGCATGCGTGCATGTGTGGTGGAACTGAACTGGGGCCACATCTCGCATGACAGCAGAGAGGCCTCTGTGTGCTACCTCTGACATGCATGCCATAGGTTTGCCATCACAGGCCTAAGTGATCCTTCATAAGTCTGAACTCACTTTCCCTGCCCCTCAGAGATAGTGAGGGAGGCTTCACTATATCACAACATGGTGTATCAGTCAACATTCAGTTTGACTGGCTTCCATGTCTGATACGGAGCAGAGGAACTATCCTGAGCTTTGTTTCAGACCACAATTTATTTATTAATTTTTATTTATTTATTTATTTTGTCACACAGTATATATAAGCATAAGCTTATAACTATATAACTATATAATATATAAGTATATATATAAGCATGAGTATAATCTGATGGTTAACATCCAAAGTGTACTACAAAGTGCTCCTCAAAACACTTTCCAGAATCTCTTAAGAAGAACAGAGATCCCCCCCCCCGCCGGGAACTGCACCGGATCATGGAGATCTTTTGATGCAAAGGGCTTCTCTGAGCAAAGAAATCATGACATGACATCATGGTCTTATGAATTCAGCTCACATCTGCACAGCATATTATCTCTGAATTCTCAAATGGAACTCTATTTACCATTCACATCGTGAAGGCAGGACATGAGTTGACTCTTAAAATGAGTGATCTCTTCCCAGGCCGAGAATCAGCAGGTATAGCTCTAAGCTCTAATAAGTAATAACCATGACTTTGAAAAATAAATACAACAACCAGCACCGAAATGTAAGATACAATAATGAAGTCCAAGTCAGGCAAAGAAATTTATCTGAGTTATTCATGCATGTGCCTCTGATATATTATTGATTGCAAAATGGTGCTTCCCCAAAGGATTTTCCACACTGTTTGGGAGCCAGGGAGCCAGCCAGCAGGAAAAGAATTCAGCCTGTATCGATAACAGCACCTTAAGGCATCCGACCATCAGACATATCATTACAGGAAGCACTGACAGAGCCAGCAGCATTAGGAAACACCTGCCTTTCAGAGCGAGGTTCAGGAGCAGGGTTTTCAGTGGATGCATTGTAGTGAGAGGATACTGTTTAAAGAGATACAGGGTCACCCCTGTTGTCTTGCATGAGAAGTAGAAAAACGGAGCAATGAATGTAGCATGAAAATCTCCCATTGTCTGCAGCAATTATGGAATAGAAACTATAAATTAACAACATCAACTGCATATAACAAAAACGTGTATCAGGTGTTTTATAGATGGCATTTTCCACCAGCAAGACTGGCAAAGACGTTTAAAGACAAATGAACTAAGTGTTGGAAATGTCACCAGACACCTGGGTCGTATTGTCATATGTGGTGGAAATGCACAGAAGCCAAAAAATACTGGACAAAAATACATACATGGTTGGAGAAGATGATACAACAACATATTGATCTGAAACCCCGAATATTTCTGTTGGGGATTTTTCCAGAAATTTATAGTAAAGAGAATGTATATTTGATTATTCATGTAATAACCGCAGCTAGGATTGCATTTGCACAAAACTGGAAAAGTGAAGAGATTCCTACAGATGAGAATGTGATTAGGAAAATATTAGAATGTGCACAGATGAATAGGTTAACACTTGCAATTAAAGAGAAGGAACAAACTGAATATTATAATATATGGGAACTATTTTACCAATGGCTAGAGAATAAATATGAAAATTAGAAATAAAAGTAGATTAGTGAAATATAGAAATAAGTTAAGAAGAGAATTGTTACAGTATTAGACATGCAATGTATATAAATATTAAGTTAAGAATAGATAAATAATGAATATGGCTGTAAATTTTAATTGTTATTGCACAAAACATTTGTACCCAGGTGACACATTGTTTAATGGAAAATGGATTGTTTGCATTAAAATAAAATATTTTTTTTAAAAAAATCTCCCATTGTCAGCGTTAAAACTGAACAAGAAGTGAAGAAGCTTCTTGGATAAAAAGGTGAAATGTTTTCAAAGAAAACACCAAGGAAGCCCAGCTGCCTTTTGGAAAAGCATCTTTGGCACAAGCATGATCTGGATGATTAAGAATCTCCATAGACAAGAACGGTCGGGGGGGGGGGGAGCGACTCTCTGCCTAACTAACTTGTTCTGACCCATGAAGCTGCTTGGATGAGCAGCAAAACATCTCAGACCAACAAGACATGCTTTTCTCAGTCTGGAGATCTCTGGATACATTGAATTACAAGTTCTGTCACCTCTGACAAGCATGAGGGCCATGTTGACATAGTCTATCTTTCTTTGTGTATTGATTCTGGTTTTCCATGCTCCCATGAAAGTCCAGAAGGAAATGCATAGGACAGGAAGAAATGTACAGAAATGAAACATAGCGATTCAGTTGCTTTGGCTGCCTTGAAATGAGAAGAGAAGCTCAAAAATGCCCTACAGAGAAATACCCAGGAGAAAATCAAAGACTTCTTTCATGAAGAAATAAAACTTTCAGAGAACTGAAAGGGTAAACTTTCAGCACACAATCTGACAGAATGCTTTCCCCCCTCTTTTATGAATCCATTTATGTGGCCAGTCCAGTGGTGAAATTTGAACTGCTTTGTTACTGGTTCGCTGGCTGCACATACCTGCCAAGCGCGTGCTGTGTGTGTGCATCCACACCAAATGTTCACTGCATGCGCATGCATAGTGCACACCAAACATAGTTACTTACTGGTTACTTACTGGTTAGTTACTACTTCAGTTGAACCGGTAGTTTAAAAAGCAGGAAATCCTGCTTTCTAGCAAAGCTAAACTGCGTGGCACAGCTGATCGTCGGATCATAGCTTTTTAAAACTACCGGTTCTCCCACACCGGTAGTTTTTATCACTACCAGTTCTCCCGAACCAGAGCGAACTGGTAGCATTTCACCCTGATTCAGTCCTTGCCTCCCCCACACATTGACTTTCCAGTCTTTTCTATATAGCATTTGAATAACTGTCTGAACAAAGCTAAAAATATTTTTGGATTGTAATGCTATATGGAAAATTACATGCATACACACACACACACACACACACACACACACACACACATATACACCTCTATATGTCCCAGAAATTATTCATTTCATTCTGATTAGCATATGGTAAATAAAACTTACACTCATTGGGAAAAGTCAGTGCTAGCTAAGTTAATATTGGCATCATGTAATCTTCTAATGGGTAAATTGGCTGTTTTGGAGCCCAGACCTGGCATTGGATGGGATGGGATGCTTGAATAGAGAGCTCTCAGGAGGTTCATTAAAGTCCTGGCATAGGAGAGAATAAGATACAGCAATAATAAAGTGAAATCCTCCCTTTACTGGGGGAAATGGTCTATCTAAACCATGTAAAGTCACCACCAGCTTGCTTACTTGTCCTACCACACAATGGATGAAATGAAAGCATTCTTGCAGTTAGCTTGCAGTTCAGCCTGTCTCTCCAACCCATAAGTTCTCAGCAGTGGTGGGATTCTGCCGGTTCTAGGCAGTTCGGCCGAACCGTTTGTTAAATTGCCGGTTCACCCCGCCACTTGCCCTCCCCTCCCCACCATTACTTACCGGTGTCTGTCCGCGGCTGCGTGGTGCTTGGATCTGGTGCGCAGCGAGGCCACCAACCGATCTATGTAGCTCTGCCCTCCTGATCCGAGCCCCAGGCGGCTGCTGGCCGAAGCCTGCCTGCATCCAAGCATTTATTTATTTATTTATTTATTTATTTATTTATTTATTAAATTTTTATACCGCCCTTCTCCCGAAGGACTCAGGGCGGTGTACAGCCAGAGTAAAAACAAAGATATATACATTTTAAAACAACATTTAAAAAGAGCAAATTTTAAAGGCTGATTATTAAAATTTAAGTTAAAAAGTTAAAAATATTAAGAAACCCAATTAAAATACATCACTAATTATGCCAGTCCCGCTTTAATGAATAAATATGTTTTGAGCTCACGACGGAAGGTCCGAAGATCAGGCACTTGACGCAGGCGGGGGGGAAGTTCGTCCCAGAGCGCCACTGCCCCCACAGAGAAGGCCCTACTCCTGGGGGCCGCCAGCCGACACTGTTTGGCGGACGGCACCCTGAGGAGACCCTCTCTGTGCGAGCATACGGGTCGGTGGGAGGCAAAGGGTAACAGCAGGAGGTCTTGTAAGTACCCGGGTCCTAAGCCATGGAGCGCTTTAAAGATAGTAACCAAAATCTTGAAGCGCACCCGAAAGACCACAGGAAGCCAGTGCAAGCTACGGAGCAGCGATGTCACGTGGGAGCCACGAGCGGCTCCCGTTACTACTCGCGCAGCTGCATTCTGGACTAACTGCAGCCTCCGGGTGCACCTCAAGGGCAGCCCCATGTAGAGAGCATTGCAATAATCCAGCCTAGACGTAACCAGAGCGTGAGTGACCGTGCATAAGGCATCCCGGTCAAGGAAGGGACGCAACTGGCGAACCAGGCGAACCTGGTAAAAGGCCCTCCTGGCGACGGCCGCCAGGTGTTCATCAAAAGACAGCCGTCCATCCAGGAGGACGCCCAAGTTGCGAACCACCTCCTTTGGGGCCACTAACTCGCCCCCAACAGTCAGCTGCGGATGCAGCTGACTGTACCGGGATGCCGGCATCCACAGCCACTCCGTCTTGGGGGGATTGGGCTTGAGTCTGTTTCTCCCCATCCAGACCCGTACAGCTTCCAGGCACCGGGACAGCACTTCGACCGCTTCGTTGGGGTGGTCCGGGGTGGAGAAGTACAGCTGAGTATCATCAGCGTACAGATGATAACTCACCCCGAAACCACTGATGACCTCACCCAGCGGCTTCATATAGATGTTGAACAGGGTAGGCGAGAGAATCGACCCCTGAGGCACCCCACAAGTGAGGCGCCTCGAGGACGACCTCTGCCCCCCTGTCAACACCGTCTGCGACTGGTCAGAGAGATAGGAGGAGAACCACCGATAAACCGTGCCCCCCACTCCCAATCCCTCCAACCGGTGCAGCAGGATACCATTGTCGATGGTATCGAAAGCCGCTGAGAGATCTAATAGGACCAAGGCAGAGGAGCAACCCCTGTCCCTGGCCCTCCAGAGGTCATCCACCAACGCGACCAAAGCCGTCTCCGTGCTATAACCGGGTCGGAAGCCGGACTGGAACGGGCTTTCCTCCAGGTGCCGGGGGAGGTGCCATGCAACCACACTCTCTACAACCTTCGCCACAAAGCGAAGGTTGGAGACTGGACGATAATTACCCAAAATAGCTGGGTCCAGGGAAGGCTTCTTGAGGAGAGGTCTCACCACCGCCTCCTTCAAGGCGGCGGGGAAAACCCCTTCCATCAAAGAAGCATTTATAATCCCCTGGAGCCAGCCTCGTGTCACTTCCTGAGCAGCCAGCACTAACCAGGAAGGGCACGGGTCCAGTAAACATGTAGTTGCATGTAACCTCCCCAGCAACCTGTCCATGTCCTCGGGAGCCACAGAATCAAACTCATCCCAAATAACCTCAACAAGACCTCAACAAGCATCTCACTGGCCAGCCCATTGAAGCACCTCGCTGGCCAGCGAGATGCTTGGATGCAAGCAGGCTTCGGCCAGCAGCCGCCTGGGGCTCGGATCAGGAGGGCAGAGCTGCATAGATGAGGGGGGAGGAAGAAGGGGGTGGTGCATAGATGGGGGGGAAGGGAGGAAGGAGGGGGTGGTGGGCATAGAAGGAGCAAAGCCCGTCACACTCCTCCACCAGCGCTTCTTCCCTTCCCCGTGCCCATCCTGAACCAAGCCCTCCCTTTTCTTCTACCCTTCGTCGCCCCTCTCCTCGCCCCCTCCTTTCGAAGCCCCCCTTTTGCTATTTCTCTCCCCCTCCTACCCAACCCCTCATCCTCCTGCCCTCCCCCCACTTTTCCCGTTCTCCCCCCACCCCTTCTCCTTGGCCCAGCAGCATTGCCAGCTCCTTAGGCAGCATCCCTTTTTGCAACGACTTCTGGCTTCAGCCACCCATCACTCACTGCACTATGGCGGGGGGCAGCTTTTTGCCCTCCCAAGGCTCCCGAGGCTTTCCTTGAGCCTCTAGGAGGGCAAAAACGGCCTCCCCCAGGCACCAGAGGCCCTCTGGAGGCCAGAAATGGGCTCATTTCCAGACTTCTGGTAGGCCCATTTTTCACTCTTCCAGAGCCTCCATGTGGGCCCTGCACTTACCTCACATCCAAAACAGGCCTCATGGAGACTCCTGGGAGGGGAGGCGCGGGGCGGGGCGGGCTGGATCAGCCAGTCCTTGGAACAACCGGTTCGGTGAAATTAAATTAAATTAAAATTAACATGTGGTTCTCCCAAACCGGTCCAAACCAGCTGAATCCCACTCCTGGTTCCCTTCCTACAACCATGTTAAATGAACACACAAACTAAATAGACTGCCTGACATGTAATTTCAAGTTCAGCCCAGGCTGACCTGATTTTTCCTAGCTTTTCGTTGTCCTTCCTTTCCTTAATTTCATACCCAAAGGCTCTTGTCCTCTCGTCCAAATCATCTTGTTGCTATACATAAGCCATGAGGGTTGTCACTCATATGCAGAAAATAAACTTTTAATCAGAAAACATCTTGAAATATCCTTCCAGCAATAAACCTAAAAACCAGAGAGAGGAAAAGTCTAGAGGTGAATAGACTTTGTATGACTAGGCTTATATTGGCCATCTTTGCAAAGGAAAAATGGAAAAGTATCTTGGTGAGAGTGTTGGAAGAAATGGCCATCTGGGTTCAGTTCCAAGTGGGGAAAAAGACACTGGATTCATGGAAATTGCTTGGAAAGAAGGTTTATTGATGAACTGGATCACATGCCTTGAAGATCTTGGGCAAAGAAAAAGGGAAGAGATATTGAGTGTGCCTCAGTTTTATGCCTTCTCTGGGCTTTTGAATTTGAGTTTGTATTTTAATTGGTTGTCAGACTCCCATGGGGCCATGCAGGGGTAACTTTATAGGTTGTGTTTTAAGTGCCAAGATTGGTTGAGCCTTGCTGAGTGATGTAATCTTCCCAGGTGCCATGTGGTGAGTTCTGTTGCTAGATGGGTAGAAGGCTAATCCTACCTTTGTTGGATCTTGGATGAGGGCATTTGCCCATGAATAGACCTAGCTATTTCTTTATCTCTTAAGTGTGGACATCTGCTGTGAGTTATTGAGGAGGGTGGGGGCTATGTGAATGAATCTTCTTCCTGCCTAAAAAAACACGTTTCTCCATTTCTCATGCCTTTTTAATATTTCCTAGAGTATTTCATTTTCCTAGGACAGGGGTCGGTGCTAACTTCTTACAAGAGAAAGACTTAATGGAAGAAAGCTTTATTTCATCCAAGGAGGAGGATGCCACTAGTTGGCACTTTCTTCTCATTCCTGTTTCAGAGGAATTAAGAGGCACAAACTTCACAAACAATAAATGGGCAGCTTTTAGTTTTCAGCTCTAGTTTTAACAATTGGTGGCTTCTGAATGTCATCGGCAGCTCTTGAATCAAACAATGAAAATTCTGTGTGTCTTAACTAGCGAGACCCTAGCAACCCTTTCAGGCTGCACAAATGAACTTCTGTCTTTCTTCCACGTTTTTCCACAGAAACTTCTCTGAGCCACTTTTGCACACAGTTGACACTGATTTTCCATTCTATTTTTCTACTGAGGGTTGAAAAGGGGCGTGCATAAGAGTACAAATGTGCCTACCATTCCTGTCCTATTGTTTCCTTTCATTATATCCAATTAATATAGTTATCACATACTTATGCTCATATATATGCTTATATATTATATAGTTATTTTCATGCTTATGCTTATATATACTGTTGTGACAAATAACAGGCTGGGATAGCTCAGGCTGTTAAGAAGCCTGTTATTAGAACACAATAGCCTGCAATTACTGCAGGTTCAAGCCCGGCCCAAGGTTGACTCAGCCTTCCATCCTTTATAAGGTAGGTAAAATGAGGACCCAGATTGTTGGGGGGGCAATAAGTTGACTTTGTAAAATATATATATATATATACAAATAGAATGAGACTATTGCCTTATACACTGTAAGCTGCCCTGAGTCTTCGGAGAAGGGCGGGATATAAATGTAAACAAACAAAAAAAAATTTTTAAAAAATAGTTGTGAGATTTGTCCAAAAACTCAAACAGGGAGAAGAAAAACTGTCTAGATGAGGAATTCTAGACTGTAATTACTAAAAATATAGACTCTGCTATCTAGCCCTGGGGAGAAAAATAATCTATTTATTAAATTTATTTGCCACCCATTTCATTGTGAGGCGACAATGACAAGCTTCAATTATAAGTTATTAACCCCGGGCATGTTTTTGGTTTGGATTTTTCTTGCAGTCATATTTGAGTCGTCAGCACTGCACATATTTTTGGTAAAAATCAAATGTATTTACTAACATCACACTTGGCAGTGGATTTTACCAATAGTCTGATAGAGACTGGAGTATTCATTTCTAAATAATTCCATGGTTCACTCGCTCTGTGTGTGTGTGGGGGGGGGGGCCGCGGGCGCATGTGTTTAAATTATTGTAGGAATTTAGCACCCACCCCCCTCCTAGAAGAATGAAATATTCTAGGAAATATTTTAAAAAGCAGAATATTATACCTTCCTGGATGAGAAAAGGAGAAACATGCTCTTGGAAAGCGGCCCCCACCTTTGTTAATAGCCCCAGAAAGACAAAAGACATCTTATCTACAACACAGAAGACCTTCAGCTCCAGGGTGATGGGATTAAGACATGGTCCTCAGGACATGATAGGATTAGCCTCTACCCATCTCACCACATGGCACCTGGGAAGATTACATCAGCCAGCAAGACTCAGGCAAGCTTGAGGAACAACCTACAATGTTAGCTAAGACCCCCACCCCCTGGGAGTCTGACAGCCAATCAGGATACTCTTCCTGTGCCCCAGAAAGGTCAAAGCTCAGAAAAAGCATAAAACCAGGGAGCATACAGGATCTCAGCCCCTTTTCTGTTCAGGAACTCAAGCCATGTGATCCTGACCACCATTAAACCATCTTTCCAAGCAGCCTCCATGTTTCCAGTGTCTTTGTCCCCACTTGGAACTGAACCCAGATGGATATTTCTTCCAACATTATGATTGTGACAATAATTTTCCAGTCCTAACCTTCAAGAGAAAGTTTTTGGAGTCCCTGCGGTGCTCCAGACATAGGGGAGGAGGGGGAGAATTGCAATAATTGGAAAACATCTGACAGGCATCACAACCTGGTTGGGATACAAAGAAAACCTTTCTGCAAGCACTTAAAAATGGCTCCTGATTGGGCATTTATCTTGATGGTTTCTATCTTTTCTTATCCTTTGAAAATGGGCTGCTCCATCAGACATATAATGAAGGTACTTAAATCACCAACCAGGCAGATTTAAAAGTAAGGATAAGGTTTATCCTCACTTTGTCTCCCAGTGAATTAAACAGAAAGGCTGTTAGTTTTTGGTTTTTTTCTATTTGTTTCTATGCATTTTCAGGAGGAAGAAATAGATTTAAGTTCTTTCTGAAGTCATTCATTCTTAGCAGATAGGGTCCAAATCAATGCATGCATTCAGCCATTGCATACATGGTTAGAAATGGCCAACAAAAATAAATCTTATATCATATTTTCTATTCTACTTCTGTTTGCAGTTCATTTATTGTTTATTGCAAGCTAAATGGATTCTATGATAGTAACTTATGGACTTAACGCTTGCCCAGTACTTATTCTGGAATTCTGTTTCCTGAATAGCATGTGCTAAGCTATGTGTAAATGATTGCTATGCTTGAAATGGAAAGATTGTGACATAAACCCAGTGTCATAAACCCAGATTGTGGCGGTCCCAGTGATTATCAGAATACTGAATGATGTACCAAAAAAAAGTTGGACAATCTGTGCATTGACAATATTTCCATCAGTCAATTGCAAAAGGTCTCACTGCTTGGATCTGCACATAAACTATACCGGTAATTACACCATTCTATATTTTTGGATTGGTTCTTCTCAGTTTCTAATCATTTTTGGAAATTGCTTGTTAAATACTGCCTAGTTATTAGAGACCTTTGGAATAAGTTAATTAACAGAGTTGTTAATGCTTGGAACACACTACTGACTCTGTGGTCTCTTCTCAAAATCCCCAAAGCTTTAACCAAAAACTGTCTACTATTGACCTCACCCCATTCCTAAGAGGTCCGTAAGGGGCATGCATAAGAGCACAAACGTGCCTACCATTCCTGTCCTATTGTTTTCTTTCATTATATCCAATCAATATAGTTATTACATGCTTATGCTTATATATATATGCTTATATATTATATAGTTACTTTCATGCTTATGCTTATATATACTGTTGTGACAAAATAAATAAATAAAAAATAGAAATAAAAAAGTTTGAAAAGTCTTCATTGGGTGAGCTAAACAAACTCATACACATTGCCTAATCCATTACAGTACATTATGGATTATTATGAGATTGAATGGTATTGGCAGGTTCTATTTAATTCAAAACAAACATAGTTGACATATAGTGATCTGTTCTTCCCTCCTCTCTTGCTAGATTCCAGAGCCAATAAACCCTTATCAATTGTGTTGCCTGGTGATTGTAGTTCAGCACCAACTGGGGACTCAAAGTTAGAAATGGTTAAAAAGGATAGATATTCACCATCTTCTTCCTATAAAGGATTTCACAAAGAAGTATCTATTGACTTCACGGCTTGCAGAAATGATCACATTTCTATTTATGCACTGTTTCCAACATCTTGAAAAGAAAATATATTCAAACCTGCTTTTGTGACACAGGAAGCATCATTTGCACAGTCTAATTTGGGCAGAAGACGGAGTTGCCATGTTTTGTGGTTGGCAGGTAACCTGAGATACCTACCAAATATGAGAGATGAACTACTGATTATATATTTGATTTAAAAAGGTATAAAAGGAGAAGTGAGGATGAAGCTAGTTTCAAAAAGGAAAGATCAATTTATTTTTATTTATTTTATTTTATTTTTTACATTTATATACCGCCCTATCTCCCTAGGGACTCAGGGCAGTTCACAGGCAAGTAAAAAAGTACATATAAATACAGACTAAAATAACAGTTAAAAAACTTATTCTACATGGCCGAATTATTAAAAAGCAATATAAATAATAAAACCCATTAAAACCAGTATAAATTTAAAATCTAATCCAGTCCTGCGCAGATGAATAAATGTGTTTTAAGCTTGCGACGGAAGGTTCGGAGGTCCGGAAGTTGACGAAGTCCTGGGGGGAGTTCGTTCCAGAGGGTGGGAGCCCCCACAGAGAAGGCCCTTCCCCTGGGTGTCGCCAGACGGCACTGCCTAGCTGACGGCACCCTGAGGAGTCCCTCTCTGTGAGAGCGCACGGGTCGGTGAGAGGTATTTGGTAGCAGTAGGCGGTCCCGTAAGTAATTGCCGTAATTGCCTCTGATTCTTCCTGTCCTTTAGCTACTTAAGCTTTGATGAAATAAATATTAGTGAATCTGATTGCTGTAGTAATGCAAATACTGTGCTCTCTACCGTGTATGTACTTGTGTTGAGAGTGGTTGTCTCCGCCTCCTCCTCCTTCTCCTCCTCCTCCACCATCACCATCACCACCACCACCACCTCCTCCTCCTCATTATCATCATCAATCTGGAACTGAACACACTCAAAACCGTAGAAATGGTGGTAGACTTTAGGAGAAACCCTTCCATACTTCCACCTCTTACAATACTAGACAACACAGTATCAACAGTAGAAACCTTCAAATTTCTAGGTTCTATCATATCGCAAGATCTAAAATGGACAGCTAACATCAAAAACTTCATTAAAAAAGGACAACAAAGAATGTTCTTTCCGCGCCAACTCAGTAAGCTCAAACTGCCCAAGGAGCTGCTGATTCAGTTCTATAGAGGAATTATTGAGTCTGTCATTTGCACCTCTATAACTGTCTGGTTCAGTTCTGCAACCCAACAAGAAAAACACAGACTTCAGAGGATAATTAGAACTGCAGAAAAAATAATTGCTACTAACCTGCCTTCCATTGAGGACCTGTATACTGCACGAATCAAGAAGAGGGCCATGAAAATATTTACAGACCCCTCGCATCCTGGACATAAACTGTTTCAACTACTACCCTCAAAACGACGCTATAGAGCACTGCACACCAGAACAACTAGATACAAGAACAGTTTTTCCCCGAAGGCCATCACTCTGCTAAACAAATAATTCCATCAACACTGTCAAACTATTTACTGAATCTGCACTACTATTAATCTTCTCATAGTTCCCATCACCAATCTCTTTTCATTTATGACTGTATGACTATAACTTGTTGCTGGCAATCCTTATGATTTATATTGATATATTGACCATCAATTGTGTTGTAAATGTTGTACCTTGATGAACATATCTTTTCTTTTATGTACACTGAGAGCATATGCACCAAGACAAATTCCTTGTGTGTCCAATCACACTTGGCCAATAAAAATTCTATTCTATTCTATTCTTCCACTTCCACTTCCAGTGTCAAGGGAGATTTAAAGTTCTGGTTCTTGCACTTCTGGTGGCCTCAACCATTGTTATTTGATGCTATCATTGTGGTTCTTTGATGTTGTATCTCCATCTTCTTCTGGATTTGCCTCATGTTTTTTGACCTTCTCCTCTTTTTATATATACCTTATATAATATATAATCCCAAGACATGTTGTGGGTTTAGATGACTTGATTTTTGACAAATCAATGCAGTTTGCTTGGCATTGTTTTCGGAAATGGTTTGCCCTGACTTGCTACCCCCTAAGGTTGAGGGAATAGGACTGGCCCATAGCCACCTAACCAGTTTCATGCTTAAGGCAGGATTAGAACTCAGGGCCTCCTTCTAGGCTGATGTTTTTAACCTAATAGCAATAGCACTTAGACTTACATACTGCTTTACAGTGCTTTATAGCCCTCTCTAAGCAGTTTAAAGAGTCAGCATATTGCCCCAGTAATCTTGGCCCTCATTTTACCCACCTTGGAAGGATGGAAGGTTGAATCAATCTTGAGCCTAGTGAGATTTGAACTGCCAAATTGCAGGTAGCTGGCAGTCAGCAGAAGTAGCTTGCTGTACTCCACTCTAACCACTGCACCACCGTGGCTCATACCTAACTGTGTCTCTAATGCTAAGCTATATTAATACAATTGTAATTCCGTGAGTCTTTTAAAACCTCTTTTAGATCATAACAGAATGTGTTGAAAGCACTCTTAGTTTAAAGAATGAACTAAAGATTAAACACTGTGTATTAAGTGTATGAAATCACAGAAGAAAATTCCCAAGGGATGTTTGACAGTCTGGGATCCATTAAGCAAATGGCTTAGCTAAAGTAGAATTGCATTAGGGATTTTTTAAATATACTACAGCTCCTTCCACTTCTTCCACCCTCAGTGAGATTCCGCAAGAGGTCTGCTTAGGGACATGTCTTCTTTGGAAGCAGGTAGAGAATTCTTTTCTCTAGGGAGAATCTGCACCTATTTATGGACCACCAAGCATCTAAACGAATATTTTGGGTTGCACCGCTTCAGTATTGTATTGAACTGGAATATTTTGATTTATTGAAGGAGAATTAAAGCAACCTTTTAAAAACCACAAATTTATTCCAAACTGGCCACCAAACTACACGCTTGAATTACACTTGTTATGCATATTAGAATATCTGCTGGTATAAATACTTTCAGTGAATGAACTATTAGGACAATTTACTAAGGAGGTGAGATCTTCTAAATATTTCACAGCTAGCTCTGAATCATCACCAGCTGTTTAGCATTGGATTTTCCTGAGTTCAAGGCCAAGGAGAAATATATCCATGAAGATCCACTTAAATACCACTAGTTTCTGGTAGAGCTGATAGAGTGTGATAGGGTTATTTTCCAAGTGTGACAACTAACATAGGAAAACCAGACAGTGGAAGCTTTTATGCTTTTTACTATATACTGTGACATTATTTACAATATTTTTTTAACAGGTATACCCAACACAATGCTAGTGGTCATCCAGTGTCTGTTTTCCTCCTAAATCTTCCTCGAGAGAGATTATCCCCCTCTAGCTCTCCTGTTTTCTCCTTCTTTTTCTCCATCTCCATCCCCTGTTTTTGCTAGTCTTGATGACTGAAAGAATGAAAAGAAAGGAATGGGATATCATTCCTCCTGGAACTGTTCAGTCAAAAATTTACTACTTCTCTGATGGGAAAAGAGTCTATCCTTCCAGGTTCTCCATGGACAGTAGACCCAATTTTTTCTCTCTGGAGTGTTGCGTGAAGCTCCTGTCTGCAGCCAGATGGATCCACCCTTCCCATTCTTGTGTCTCAGCTGGAGTTCTAACCCCTCTAGGTCTTCACTCTCCTTCTTCCAGGTAAGACCTTTCTTCTTCCTTCCTGACCAAGAATCAACAACAGAGGGGTCCTTGGTGCTTTCTGAGCTTGGTTGTCTTCCTGCAGAAGATATTACCTAGTCTGGGTCACAAAATGTCTGCAAGAAGACAACCAACCTCAGAGAAAATCAAGGACCCCTCATTTCAACCCCTGAGCTCCAAATATTCTCCTATATTGGCAATCAGCAACTCCTCTGCAGACCTAAATTCTATCTCTCAAACTTTTCTATACAGCCACTCTGTTATCTCCTCTCCTTTTATGTCCATTTTTTTAGGTTAGACTGGCAATAAGACCCCAGCAAGGGAGGACATGGGTGTTCCCCCCCCCTCAGTATTGTAGTCCCTGCAACTCTATACAAGGCTGGAACAATGGGACAGCTTCTTCCAAATCCCACCCCCCCACACCAGCTCTGGTTAGCACCCCAGTCAGCTCCTCAGCTCTGGTGACACTGCAGATACCCTACTGTGCCAGAAATGATCTACTTTTTCTCCATTTACTTCCTCCAAATCAGGAGTGGGATTCTGCCAGGTCGCACCAATTTGGGCATACTGGTAGCTCTGACGATCAGCTGAGAGTGAGCCATTTCACTCCAACGATCGGGTCGGCCCACCCACCACCCCTGCGCTATACTGACCTATATTTCCTATGTTTGAAGCCCAGCTGATTGGTGCAGCAGAGCAGATTGCTGTTTTACATACCAGGGCTAACACAGAAAGCATGTTTTAGAGCTTGTTTCAATTGCACAGCACGCGCACTCAGCGAACTGGTTGTTACACTGGTTGAATCCCACCACTGCTCCAAATGCTCATGTCATTGAGACAACAGCCATGCCAGATCACCAAAACTCATAGGTCACAAGGGCTGGGCCAAAAATATCTGCCCTATGCCCTCAGCATGATCTGATCATTCCCTTCGTACTAGCATTAAAATCAGAAATTGTTTTTTTATATTTCCTCATATATATTAAAAACCATTGTCAATTTCTTTCAGGAAAGGCATTTTGTTAATGCCAATCATTACATTCCCTCTTTTCCCCCTCCAAGTACGAGATGTCAGACAATTTCAAGAATTATATCAAAAATGAATGAATTTCTATATTCTAATAACTATTTTCTTTCCTATTCTAAACATTTTAGTAGAAAGCCAGTCAAGCAGACAAAAATTATTCACATATAAATTTAATATAAACAATGGCAGTACAAAATATGGATCTACAAGTAAGGGGGAAAAAAACCTAGCTAAGAACAGTGGTACACATGAACAGTTGAACTGCAGGCCTATGAATACACGTCAGATAATTCTTCTGTTTTAATTTTGTTTTTCTTGTGACCTGATGGAATGGAGGCTTTCCAGACTGCAGGTCCTGTAGCAAAATTATGTTGTTACTGGATGCCATTTTAAGCTGCACAATTAAATTGGGGTTTAAGTGTTCAGCAGTTGTTGAGATGCTGAAACTTGATTTAATCAATGAATCAGATACACTGCACTTTCTACAAACTGACAGTCTGTTTCCAAGTGGTTGCAGTTCTGTTGACGCTAAAATTTTCTTGCGAGTCATCATCATTTTTTTCTTGTTTACTTCAATGCAGGGCAAAAAGTGGAAAGCGTTATGTATGGAATTATTGGAGGGAATTTTAGGCGGGAAAATACACGTTGCCAATTGGCTGGTGCCTCAGCCAGGTGGGTATATAAGGGGCACTTTTCCCTGGTGCCGGTTGTTGGATTCTCACCCTATATTAAAGAGCTGTTGTCACTGATCTTGTCTCTTGCCCCTCTTGCCAATTGCCCAATCTAACAGAAAGTTCTTTGAATGTTTTCAGATATTCACAAATGTATATCTGCCTTCCAGAACAGTAATCTGCTAAAAATCACATTTCCTTTCTTTCTCCACTATTTTACTTTCCACTTTGGTCAATATGAAACTCAGCGAAGTAGCTGCAGGGATGATTTTGCATAGAAAGGAAGCAATTGGGGAGAGAGCAAGCAGATTGGTCCACTCAGTAGGACCAATTCCTAACTACGTAGAAATTTCCTGACAAAAACAATTAACGTGGAATGGCTTCCCTCCAGAAGTTGTGGGTGCTCCAACACTGGAGGTTTTTAAGAAGACACTGGGCAGCCACTTGTCTGAAATAGTACAGGGCAGTGATGGCTAACCTTTTTGTCATTGCGTGCCAAAAGCATTCAGACTGAATATTTCTCCTATCTCTATCCTCCTAAGTTGCCAGGTCTGCAGAATATCCACCTACACCCCTATCTCCCTTTCAAAAGAATCTTCCCAATTATCTGATTCCATTTTTAAATCTCTTAAAGTGCTTTTCCCTTGGTTTATTGCGTCAGTCATTATTATCTTTATCATCTTCTCCTTCCCATCTTTTGGTTTTGTTTGTTGGTTTCTCTGTTTTGTCTTTTCTTCCATTTTTTCATCTTGTCTTAATTTAATAAATCCTACTCTTACTCAAATCCAGAAGCAATATATTCCAGTCCAATGTTACTCCTCAGAAAATTCAATAATCATAGTCCTTTACATCTTAGTATCAATTAATCAATTCCATTTAAGTAGTCCAGGAAGCTTCCGCAAGTCAAAAATCACTTTGCTTTACTTAAAAGCCTTCCTTATTCTCATAATAGGATCTCCAGTAATCATAAAGTAACTAGTTATAAAATAGTAAGTGTCAGTCATTTTTAAGGTAGCACGTTATCCATAATCTGGGACAGCCATTCAAGAGTTACCCCCAAGAGTCATATCAAATTAGGAGTCATATCAAATCACTCTTTCAGGTTTCGAAGTGAGTCAAAAGATGGAGTGCAGTGAGCAAATGCAGTGCTTTATGGACTCTATATATTCAAAAGCGAAATACGACTCACGCATCATCACAAAAACTCTAAAACTGTAAAGCCTACAAACTTGAAATTTGGCACATACGTTCCTCTTGGCTTCTAGGTGCTCTCTAAGAAAGGATTTTTTGAAATGACCATCAGATCATTAGTATTTCTTATATTATTATTAACACACTCTGATGCTAAGGGATTAAATGTTCTATTCCCCCTCCCTACCTGAAAAGAATTCTGTTCCAACTGCCACTTGGGCATGGGTGTGGCCAGTGCGAGACTCATCCAGCCTGCAGGTTGGGAGTTTAGACATTCTACTCCATACCTGAAAGGGAGAGAAAGGGATACTCTGTGGGTCAAGCCTGAGGGAGAGAAGGGGGATAGGAGAGGAGAGGCTTCTGTGGGGCAAGCCTGAGGGAGAGAAGGGGAGAGGAGAAGCCGATCGTAACTACTCATTAATTTTCAAGCTGTAAGTGTCAATTTATCAAGCCCGATCACATAATTCCGTAGCAGAGCACAGGTATCCACCTAGTCCACTCATAAAAGCTAATGCAGCTCTTAAAACAGTAGCATATTTTCTCAGGTGGAGGTGGAAATATACACAGACATGGCTGTTTTAATAAATACCAAAGAATTCCATAGACAGAGTATAATGGAATATGTAAATGACCTTGAGGAAGGAAGGGAAGAGATGCTGCCTAGAAAACAATCAGATAAGAGAGGCAGGAGCCCCCAGTCACTTAATGGTCAGTAGAAGAATTTTAGAAAAGATCCACCTTAATTGATCAGACATTTAAAAGTGAAGGTGAGAAGTTTTGTACTTTCAGACTTGCAAGATTCTGTTAACGTAACCTAACAATAAAATAGACTTAGCTCATCTAGTTGTGTTTCCTGTCTGGTTCACCTGGGACAGCTGACACAGAGCGAGAGGCAGAAAAAAAACCACCCTAATTTAATTCACAGAGAAGAAAAAGACAGGAAATTGGAGAAAAGGTATTTTGACACAGCACTAAATAGAATATCCAGATCTAGGACTAGATTAAACAGGCTTTTAAAGCACTCTGTCTTTTCATTTCCTAATATAGTAATACAAATAAACAGCGAGATCATCAAGTAATAATTCTCATAGGAATCTGCCTCATTTTACAAAATTATTCTCTGCTGATTCATCAAGTAAAGTTCTGGCCCATTTGTAATGTATCTTTAAGAGTTTTGGAGGGAAAACTGAGCGGGAAAAAGCACGTTGCTGATTGGATGAAGCCTCTGGCTAAACTGTATATAAAGAGAGGGTTTTCCCAGCCCGAGCCGCTGGGTTCACCATATAGTAAAGAGCTGTTGTCACTATCCTGGTCTCCTGCCTCGTTATTGCCCGAATTTAACACTGGCGACGAAGGTGGGATCTCGAGGCTAGGAGCGCCAGGAAAAAAGCTGAATTCACCAGGAAGACGCGAACCCAGCAAACAAGGGGCGGAAAGCAGCGATGTCCAGCTACACACCGCCAGCGCCATTCGACCCAGCTAAGGAAAAATGGGGGTCATACATGGCTCGTTTCGAGTGTTTCCTCGAGGCGAACGAACTTCAAGGAGTCTCAGACAACAGGAAGTGAGCGTATTTCCTGAGCCACTGCGGTCCAGAGGTTTTCGACACCGCAGAATCGTTGGCGGAGCCAACGCCGGTACAATCGGTGCCGTGGCAGACTCTACAGACCGTATTGAAAGCCCATTATGCACCAACGCCGTCCAAGTATGTGCAACGGTACGAATTCAGGGAGCGTAGGCAGCAAGAGGGTGAGTCCATCAGCTTATACATGGCAGCCCTGAGGAAAGCCACGAACCATTGCGAGTACCGAGACTTGGAAGAGGCATTGCTGGAGCAACTCATTCGTGGGGTCAGGGACATCCGTTTGCGACGGCGGCTGCTGTCCAAAAGCAACTTGATGCTGGCAAACGCCTTGGATGAAGCCAGGGCTCATGAGATGTCTACCCAAGCGGCGGAAACCCTACAAAAGCAGGTCGCACCAACGGTTGGTGCGAAATCAACCCCGGTCCACAATGAAGAGGTCCAGGCCGAGTCGGACGGTGAGGAGGAGGAAGGAGTCTTCCACACCGGGAGGCCGGAGAAAGAAGACCGGGGTGACTGCGCGAGTTGTGGAGGGCAACACCAACGACAACAATGCAAATTTAAGGATGTGACTTGTCGGCGGTGCGAAAGGAAGGGGCACATAGCACAGGTCTGTCAAGCACCCCAACCTTCCCGCCAAAAATTCAAACTGACCAACCAGAGCGCGGGAACGGCGAAGCGGCCCGTGATTGGTCAATTCAAAAAAGGCGCGAAGTTGAATCAGACTGCCGTGAGAGTGGGTCACGCAGCAACACGCCTAGAGAAAAAAATCTTTACGAAAACAAAGATTGAGGGGGTGCCGTGCCGATTGGAGGTGGACACCGGCTCAGCGATCACGATCATGTCCTGGGACACTCTCGTGAAAGCCTTACCCGCCATCGCAAAGCGCAAGCTGAAACCACAGAACTTAAAGGTACAAGACTACCAAGGGAATCGCATCCCTGTTCGAGGGGTAACATCCGTCCACGTCGAGTATGGACAATACAAGAAAACTCTGCCCATCACCATAGTCGATGGGACCCTGCCAAGCTTGTTGGGACTGGACTGGTTCCGAGCATTGGGCATGGGAGTGACTGGAATCTTCAGAAACGAAGTCAACCTCAAAGACGCACTCATGAAGGAATTTGGGGACGTTTTCAGAGACTGCCTGGGCAAGTACATGGGGACCCCTATTTCGTTTAACTTAGACCCACAAGTTGCCCCTATTCGTTTAAAGGCTAGGAGGGTCCCGTTCGCCCTAAAGCCCAGGATTGACCGGGAACTGGACAAGCTAGTAAACCAGGGAATTCTAGTGCCAGTTGACCATGCTAAGTGGGAGACCCCTATAGTCACCCCAGTCAAACCGGATGGGTCGGTCTGGATTTGCGCTGACTATAAGGCAACGCTTAACAAAGCGTTGCAAAAGAGTGCTTACCCCGTCCCGGTGGTACAGCACTTACTGCACTCAATGGGGCAAGGGCAGGTTTTGCCAAGCTAGACTTGGCCCAAGCCTATCAACAGCTGCCTGTAGATAGCAGCACAGCGAGCGCAGACAATTGTGACTCACAGAGGGCTTTTAAGTGTACCCGGTTACAGTTTGGGGTTAGTGTGGCTCCAGGGTTATTTCAGAACCTAATGGGCGGCTATTGCAGGGACTACCAGGGTGGTACCATACTTTGACGATGTACTGGTATCCGCTGAGAATCTAGAGGAATTAGGGGTAAGGCTGCGAAAAGTTTTGGGCATTTTCCGGTCTGCGGTTTCAAGTTAAACTGAACAAATGCCAGATCGGGGTTGAATCTGTGGAATTCCTGGGCTACCGGATAGACAGGGAAGGGATTCACCCCACTGAAAGCAAGGTACGGGCCATCAGGAAGGCCCCGGTTCCAAAGAACAAAACGGAGTTGCAGGCATTCTTAGGTCTGGTCAATTTCTATGCGGTATTTTTAAGAAATAAGGCAACAGTAGCCGAGCCGCTTCATAAATTACTAGCAAAGACGGCTGCATGGTCTTGGGGAAAGGCGGAAGCTAGGGCATTCGAAGGGGTAAAGAATCTCCTATCGAGTGATAGCCTCCTTATCCAATACAATGGCACGCTGCCATTAGTGTTAAGCTGCGATGCATCTCCCTATGGGGTGGGGGCTGTGCTCAGCCACAGGTTGCCAAATGGCACAGAAGCCCCTATTGCATATTACTCCCGAACCATGTCATCAGCTGAAAGGAATTATAGCCAGCTTGATAAGGAAGCCTTGGCTATAGTCTCCGGAGTAAAGAAATTCCATGAATATGTATTTGGTCGTGATTTCGAAATCATCACGGACCATAGACCTTTGCTAGGCCTGTTGGCAGGCGACCGCCCAACGCCCGTGGCACTTTCGCCCAGACTGACCAGATGGACTATCTTCCTAGCGGCGTATTCTTACAAACTACTACACCGGCCAGGGAAGGAATTAGGGCATGCGGACGCCCTGAGCAGATGGCTCGGGCTTCGTACAAGGACATTACAATAAGGACTGTAATTGGTTGGGTACAAAGAGGTTGGCCCGCTGCGCCGGGCGAGCGTTTTAAAGAATTTGTGAAAAAACGTGGGGAACTCTCAGCTCAAGGGGGGTGCCTGCTATGGGGGGATCGAGTGGTGATCCCGGAAAAATTGAGGAAAAAGGTATTGGAGCTCCTTCACGAAGGCCACCCAGGGATCGTGAGAATGAAGGGTCTAGCGAGAAGCTATGTGTGGTGGCCCTTAATGGACACGGAAATTGCTGAAAGGGTAGGGAAATGCCAGGCCTGCCAGGAGTCCAGACCGCTACCCCCAACGGCCCCGATTCGGGAATGGGAGAGACCCCAGGGCCCTTGGTCTAGGATCCATATTGATTTTGCCAGCCCCTTCCACGGCCAAACCTTTCTGGTAGTAGTCGATGCCTACTCCAAATGGCTGGAAATCATTCTCATGAGATCCATGACAGCCGAGGCCGTGATTTCAGTCCTACGGCACCTATTTGTAACCCACGGGTTGCCCGACACTTTAGTCTCCGATAACGGCCCGCAATTCACGGCAACCCAGTTTGAGGGGTACTTGGCAGAGGAGGGCATCCGGCATGTCCTCTCGGCGCCTTTCCACCCTGCGACGAACGGCCTTGCAGAACGTTTCGTTCGGAGCCCAAAGGAAGCATTATCCAGAATCAGGCCAGGCGATTGGCAAACAAAAATCAATACATTCCTAGCAGTCCAACACAGAACCCCCTGTGTAACAACTGGCCGCAGCCCGGCAGAGCTATTAATGGGTCGGAAGCTTAGGTGCCCACTAGACCGTTTAAACCCAAACTACACACCAGACGGTTACAAAGGGGCACACGGTAAAACAAGAGGGATGGCAGTAGGCGACCTAGTGTGGGCACACAACTACAGCGAGGGCCCGACCTGGTTAGCAGGAAAAATCCTAGAGATAACAGGACCAAAATCATATCTAGTAGAGATAGAGGATGGCCGGGTATGGAAGCGCCACATAGACCAAATAAGGAAACGCATAACCGGTAAATCAGAATCAGACGAAACAGGTCCTGACTATCCAATGTTTGAATCCACAGCTGACTCAAACCCGGGGCAAACGCGGGACTTATCTGAGTTCCAGGAGGTCCAGCGACGCCAACCGGTTCCTCCTGAAGACAGCAGGGACGACTCTGCTAAATAATCCAGGGCCGGATGGCCTAGAGGAGGAGCTGAGAGGAACAAACAGTCCCTCCGGTCAGCTCGACTCACTCCCAGAAAATGAATTGTGCAGGTCCGAAAGAGTCAGGAGACGCCCAGTCTACTTGCGTGATTACGTAGAAAAATAAGATGTTAATTCTATGTAAATATTGGTAAAGTGTTCTCTGGGAGGGAAGGAGTGTAATGTATCTTTAAGAGTTTTGGAGGGAAAACTGAGCGGGAAAAAGCATGTTGCTGATTGGATGAAGCCTCTGGCTAAACTGTATATAAAGAGAGGGTTTTCCCAGCCCGAGCCGCTGGGTTCACCATATAGTAAAGAGCTGTTGTCACTATCCTGGTCTCCTGCCTCGTTATTGCCCGAATTTAACACCATTAGTGTCCTATCTGAGCTGATTAACAGTACAATCCCAAGTATATTTATTCAAAAGTTGTTTGATTCTGCCTGCTGAGCCTGATTCCCAAGCAAAATTGGAGATCAAGGTACAGTATGCAATTGTTAAAGTTTATTGTACTAAGCTTTACCTTCTCTGTTGTATTTTTGGAAAACTTCATAGATCTCAATTTTTCAGCAGACTCCATTCCATCATCTATATTTCATGGCACATAACCATTTTTGTTGTTTCTTCAAAATGAGTCTTAGATACTTTCTTGTTACTTATTTGATTTATCTTGCCTTGTTGTTTTAAAATTCATTGAAAAATACTGTTGCATTTGAGATGGTTTATAAGATGGATGGATAGATAGGTGTTCTGTCCCGCTTCCCACCTCACAGAGAAGACGTAGAGTCTTCCCACAGTTTACAACAGACTTGACTTTCTGTTGTGGATGACAGACTTGGCAGCAACAGTGCAAAGGCCTGCCAAGTTCTGAGTTCTTTATCTCTTACAGAGACAGAAGCCCACATGTCCAAAATCCCTTGCCAAGAGCTCACAGAAAAATCCTTTACACAGTCCAGGCCTTTTAACTCCCAAATGACCGATCTGCAGTTCACATTTGGTAGCTTTTTGTCAGTCACAAGGGCTAGATGGCAACTCCACACGCTTTTATCCCCTGTGGAGTATGGCTCAGTGACTCAGCAATCTCTGGGCCTGCCACACCTCTTCCTTTGCTGCACACGCTTATCTTTTCTTCGCTGCCTCGGGTCAATCCAGGATTGATCTTCAGCAGCTGGAACCTGAGGTGTTGCCAGGGAGGAGGAGGGTCTGGGAGAGGGAGGCCTTGTCAACTCCTCCTCCTGGCCTGCAGCTGGAACCTGGGGTGGTGCCAGAGAGGGGGGTCCTGGAGAGGGAGGCCTTGTCGGCTCCTCCCCATCACTCTCAGAGCCATCCTCCTCCATGAGGACAGGCTCGGGGGCCGGAGTCACAACAATAGGTACACAATAAAAGTTCTCTAAAAGTCAGGGTGAGAGGCATTATATGATGTTGAAGGTGGGACTGGTTGATGTCCCACAGAATATCCCAAAGGATCTTTTTCAAGAGGTGACTGGACTTTCCTTGGTTTTTCTTGACAACATTTCACTTCTCATCGAAGAAGCTTCTTCAGATCAGTTAAAACTGAAGAAGCTTCTTGGATGAGAAGCAAAACATCTTCAAAGAGAAACAAAGAAAGCCCAGTTGCCTCTTGAAAAAGCACCTTTGGGACAACCATGATCTGGATGACCAAGAATCTCCATAGAGAAGGTCTAAGAATGTCATGATTCCCACTTGTAAAGGAGAGTTCAGTGTTAGAAGAAGATGCTAAAACCAGAAAGGAAGGAATAGGAGTAGTTGAGATTTACACTACATCCTGAAACATAAAAATAAAAGATAAAATCTGAGTCTCAGAGCTGAGGGTGTTCATCTATAATTCTTTGCAAACATGTACACAACAGAGCTGCATATTCTGTGAATCTTAAAAGCAACAACAATCATCAGTTGTATCTGTCTCCTAAAGTGGCCTGTTTTCATATTTCTGTTTGTACAGAAAAATATTGGAAAAATATTTTGTCTTATTTTGCTCTCTTCCAATTTCAGAAGCAACGTTGTAATTCAGTAGCTACATATCGATAAATCTCTATGGCGAAAAACATATTCTTGCTTCTTTTCCTTTCAAGGACATGAAAGATTGTAGATTAAATTGAATAGGGGGTAATAATGAAGTAGAGACCCATCTTCCTTCCGATGTCACGTCTGCGGGGTCCAATTTAATCTTTCCTTGATGGTAGCACTTCATTGAAACTCTATTTGGGATCAAATGTTATAGGAGAAGATTTTGTCACTGTGAATGAAAGATAATTTCTGAATATGATATGAGATAAAATGATCAATCTGGAACCATGCCGTGCCCGTTTCACTTAGAAACAAAGCCTCACCGGTGGGGAAATATTGCTAGCTTCCAAATGAAAATTCCTCTGCAACCTTAGGCATTCTTGAATATAAAGTCTTCCCATTAATGTTTCTTTAAAAACAAAACAAAACTCTGGCTTATTCACATGATGCACATATATATTTATTATGGTTTAGTTGGAGCAGACAGGAACCAACTTTGATCATTTACCTCCAAGTATTAATATGAGTGTGTGTATGTATGTGTGCGCGCGCGCACGTATGCACATACAAGAAACAATGGTTGGAAACTAATCAAAGAGAGAAGTAACCTGGAATTAAAGAGAAACTTCCTAACAGTGAGGACAATTAACCGATGGAACAACTTGCCTTCAGACATTGTGGGTGCTTCATCACTGGAGGTTTTTAAGATGAGACTGGACAGTCATTTGTCTGAAATGATATAGGATATCCTGGTTGAGCAGGGGGCTGGACTATAATACCTCTAAGGTCCCTTCCAGCTCTGTTCTGTTCCATTCAATTTACATTCTATTGTATTCTAATTATGCATTGTCGAGTCATATTCAGTTTCTGATGATTGCATGAACAAATTATTTTTATTATGATTCATTGTATAGTGAGCCAGACATTTAGGTTAGATTTGAGATTTTAATCCACCTATCAAGTTATTCCCAGGGTCCTGGGATAGGCAAATGCTTTAGGATATAAGCTTTTGCAAGTAAAGCTGCCTTTTGCAATTGACCGATGATGATTTTGTCAATGCTCTTGGTGTTCAAGTGGTGCTTCAGTTATTTGAGTGCCTATTTGTGTATTTATATATTATTCCAGTTCATCACACAGTCAACCAGATGTTCAGACTGGATTTGGCATTTTTCTAGTCCTATTGAGTCCTTCTGGTTTTTCTAATTTTTCAAGCCAGCCTCTCCCTTATATTCCCTGCCTTGAAGACCTGGATCAGTCAAAAGAGCCTCTCACTATGGCTGGTGGTGAGTTTGCATTGCCCAACTAAGCAGAAGGGAAACAGCATCTTTGTTCTCTCCAGGCAGTTTCAGGGCCCAGTTCAGAGGGTGGAGATGGATGCTAAGGGAATCAGGCAACACAGCAAGTCTTCATCAGCTAAAGTGACTTTTATTGTACCATGAATAATAGAGTGAATAATTTCTGCCTGTTTCTTCAAAATGAAGTGCTTTCATTTTATTCTACTCAGATGCAGGTGTGTTTTCTAATAATATCCTAAAGAAATCTTACAGAAATTGTGTGTAATTCTTATTCCAATTGATAGTCTTAAAGAGCACTAAGTAACTTAACACCTAAGTTGCTTAACTTAAATCATTTAGAGACTCTTTTGTTATAGTTCAGCTTCCACAGTCAGTTTGCTACTTCAATGGTGGTATTCAGAAAAGAGGAGAGAGTAGGAGGTAGGAAAGAGGAGAAGAGGAAGGAAGAGGGGTAGAAGAGGGAGAAGGAAGGTGGAGGGTGGAGGGAGGAGGTGATGTAGATAAGAGAAGGAGAGGAAGGTCTGGAAAGTAGAAGAAGGTAGAAGAGGGAAGAGTGTTAAAAAGGGTGGTGGTGACTGGGCAAGCCCGACTAATTGTATATAACTGTACATTAGATGAGCTGTTTGATATGATTGTAAAAATAAAACTTTTTTATGAAAAAATAATGGTGGTATTCAGCTGGTTCTATCCAGTTCGGGAGAACCAGTAGCAGCAGCTGCAGGAGACTCCACCCACCCGCCCAGATGTCATCACATCCCATTTTTGATGCTCTCTGCATGCGCATGCACATTTGTCAACCGGTAGTGAAGGTATATGAATACCATCTCTGGGTAGGTTGTACAAAGATGTTGGCTTTCCTCTTTTCTGTATAGCAGAAAAGCAAAAAGTTAAAATGTTATCAAGTACCTTCAACAAGGAGTTGGACTGCAAGGTGATCAAACCGGTCAGTCCTAGACGAGATCAACCCTGACTGCTTTTTAGAAGGCCAGATCCTGAAGAGGAAACTCAAATATTTTGGCCACCTAATGAGAAGGAAGGACTTACTGGAGAGGAGCCTAATGTTGAAAACAATTGAGGGCAAAAGAAGGGGACGACAGAGAATGAAGTGGCTGGATGGAGTCACTGAAGCAGTTGGCGTGAGCTTAAATGGACTCCAGGGGGTGGTAGAGGACAGGAAGGCCTGGAGGAACGTTGTCCATGGGGGTCGCGATGGGTCGGACATGACTTTGCAACTAACAACAACAACCTTCAACAGTCCATCAGCCAACAGAAAGCTAGATAAGCATAAAACATGTTGAGTCCTCAAATAAATTTTATCCTGATACCAATGAGAAAGAGGTCTGAAAGAATTCCAGAAGTTTTGTTCTCTGGGCTGTTGTCTTCCTTCCTTCCTTCCTTCCTACCTACCTTCCTTCCTTCGCCATTTTTGAGGAACAGGATGAGCAAATATACTCATAGAAAGGAGGAAGATAACAGAATAACAGAGTTTAAAAGGGCCTTGGAGGTCTTCTAGTCCAACCCACTGCTCAGGCAAGAAAACCTATACCCTTTCAAACAAAGATGATGGAACTGATTTGGTAGTATTAATAGAGCTCCAGAGGATGGGCTTTTCACAGCCAAATCTGAAAAGTTCATCGGGAACTTCAATCTTGAAAGACCATCCTTCTCACCTTAACACTAGCAATCTGATCATGTAAAAAGAAAAGAAACACAAATCATCTTTACAAATGTCTCCCCACCTCAGCAACATACACATACACACACACACAAATGTTCTATTCCTTGCAAGACTCTTCAATTGTGAACAAAATATCAAAAGGCCTGGGGGAAATTTGCCTGACAAGCATGATCAAGGGCTGTGGAAAAAGAAACAAGTGTTTTTAAACACATTTCTTCTTCTTGTTGTTGTTAGTTGCGAAATCGTGTCTGACCCATCGCGACCCCCTGGACAACGTTTCTCCAGGCCTTCCTGTCCTCTACCATCCTCTGGAGGCCATTTAAACTCATGCCTGCTGTTTCAGTGACTCCATCCAGCCATCTCGTTCTCTGTTGTCCCCTCAATCTTTCCCAGCATTAGGCTCTTCTCCAGTGAGTCCTTCTTTCTCATTAGGTGGCCAAAGTATTTCAGTTTCATCTTCAGGTTCTGGCTTTCTAAAGAGCAGTCAGGGTTGATCTCCTCTAGGACTGACTTGTTTGTTCACCTTGCAGTCCAAGGGACTCGCAGGAGTCTTCTCCAGCACCAGAGATCAAAGGCCTCAATTCTTTGGCGCTCAGCCTTTCTTATGGTCCAACCTTCACAGCCATACATTGCAACTGGGAAAACCATAGCCTTGACTATACGCACTTTTGTTGGCAGGGTGATGTCTCTGCTTTTTACTACGCTATCTAGATTTGCCATAGCTTTCCTCCCCAGGAGCAAGTGTCTTTTAATTTCTTGGCTGCAGTCCCCATCTGCAGTGATCTTGGAGCCCAGGAAAATAAAATCTGTCACTACCTCCATTTCTTCTCCATCTATCTGCCAGGAATTGAGAGGGCCGGATGCCATGATTTTAGTTTTCTTAATGTTGAGTTTCAAGCCAACTTTTCCACTCTCCTCCTTCACCTGCATCAAGAGGCTCTTTAGTTCCTCTTCACTTTCTGCCATTAGAGTGGTATCATCTGCATATCTGAGGTTGTTGATATTTCTCCCATCAATCTTAATTCCAATTTTTGATTCATCTAGCCCCGTCTTTCTCTTGATGTGCTCTGCATATAAGTTAAATAGGCAGGGTGATAGTATACAGCCTTGCCGGACTCCTTTCCCAATTTTGAACCAATCAGTGGTTCCGTGTCCAGTTCTCACTGTTGCTTCTTGACCCGCATACAGGTTTCTCAAGAGACAAATAAGATGATCTGGTACTCCCATCTCTTTAAGAACTTGACACAATTTGTTGTGATCCACACAATCAAAGGCTTTAGCATAGTCAATGAAACAGAAGTAGATGTTTTTCGGGAACTCCCTAGCTTTCTCCATGATCCAGCGTATGTTGGCAATTTGATCTCTAGTTCCTCTGCCTCTTCAAAATCCTGTCTGTACTTCTGGTAGTTCTCGATCCACATACTGCTGGAGCCTAGCTTGTAGGATTTTAAGCATAACCTTACTAGCATGTGAAATGAGTGCAATGGTGTGATAGTTTGAACAGTCTTTGGCATTGCCTTTCTTTGGAATTGGAATGTAAACTGACAATCCTGTGGCCACTGCTGAATTTTCCAAATTTGCTGACAAATTGAGCATAGCACTTTTACTGCATCGTCTTTTAAGATTTTGAATAGCTTAGCTGGAATATACTGTCTCCTCCACTAGCTTTGTTGTTGCTCAGATTTCCTAAGGCCCATTTGACTTCACATTCTAGGATGTCTGGCTCAAGGTCAGTGACCACCCCATCTTGGTTATCAGGGATGTTAAGCTCATTCTTGTATAGTTCTTCTGTGTAATTTTGCCACCTCTTCTTAATCTCTTCTGCCTCTGTTAGGTCCCTGCCATTTTGGTCCTTTATCATGCCCATCTTTGCATGAAATGTTCCCTTCATATCTCCAATTTTCTTGAATAGATCTCTGGTCCTCCCTATTCTATTGTTTTCTTCTATTTCTTTGCACTGTTTATTTAAGAATGCATTCTTATCTCTTCTAGCTATTCTCTGGAATTCTGCATTCAACTGGGTGTCTCTTTGTCTTTCTCCCTTGCCTTTTACTTCCCTTCTTTCCTCAGCTATTTGCAGAGCTTCCTCAGACAGCCATTTTGCTTTCTTGCATTTCTTTTTCTTTGGAATGGTTTTAGTTGCTACCTCTTGTACAATGTTGCAAACCTCCGTCCATAGTTCATCAGGCACTCTGTCTATCATATCTAATTCCTTAAATCTATTTGTCATCTCAACTGTATATTCATCAGGGATATGATTTAGTTCATACCTGAGTGGCCTGGTGCTTTCCCCTACTTTCTTTAGTTTAAGCCTAAATTTTGCAAGAAGAAACTCATGATCTGAGCCACAGTCAGCTCCTGGTCTTGTTTTTACTGACTGTATAGAGCTTCTCCACTCTTTGGCTGCAGAGCACATAGTCAATCTGATTTCTGTGTTGACCGTCTGGTGATGCCCATGTGTAGAGTCGTCTCTTGGGTTGTTGGAAAAGAGTGTTTGCTATGACCATCATATTATTTTGACAGAATTCTATCAGCCTGTGCCCTGCTTTATTTTGTACTCCAAGGCCATAATTGCCTGTTATTCCAGTTATCTTTTTTTTTTTTTTTTTTGCATTTATATCCCGCCCTTCTCCGAAGACTCAGGGCGGCTTACACTATGTTAGCAATAGTCTTAATCCTATTTGTATATTTATATACAAAGTCAACTTATTGCCTCCAACAATCTGGGTCCTCCTTTTACCTACCTTATAAAGGATGGAAGGCTGAGTCAACCTTGGGCCGGGTGGGACTAGAACCTGCAGTAATTGCAGGCAGCTGTGTTAATAACAGACTGTCGCCCAGTAGGAAGCCCTTTTGGCTTCCTACTTTAGCATTCCAATCTCCCGTGATGATAAGGACATCATTTTTTGGTGTTAATTCTATCAGGTGCTGTAGGGCTTCATAGAACCAGTCTATTTCTAGTTGGCCTTATTGTTTGAAGTCTTTCTGCCCCTTCTCCTACCTTTCATATTTCTTCCCATATTCTAAGATTTATCTAAGATAAAAAAAAAAAAACTCATGTTCTACCCTGAACTTTAATTTGAATTCCAGATTAAACAAAAGCAAAGTGAGAATAAGAAGCCTGGAATATCATCAGGCTAAGAATCTGACCGTAGTTGAGCAGGAATCTCACCTACAGTATCTTTGCTTGCATTCTTAGCTCCAATGATGTTGTATGCTTCATGTATATTATGACCCCTGCTTACGTTAAATGATCCCTCACCCAAATATCTAAATGATATTTGTCTTTACATATGTTCTCATAAAGGCTTCTGCATGAAGCTCAAGAGCTCAAGAGAGAAGATTTCTTTCATGTCTTTGAGTTATATCTGCAAATTCAGCTGGCGGGGAGGAGTTCCGGATGATGTCAAGAAGGTCAGATCCTGTTCTTGTTATTTCAAAAAAGAGGTCATGAAAGAATCGATTCTTTCTTCATATAATAGGATCTCAACCTCTTTGGGCCAGGGATGCAAAATTCTTAGAGAAAAAGATAATATTGATCCAATTTATATTTTAATCCAAAATTACCATCTGATTTAGGCAGTGCCCATCCTTTTCAAAGAAAAGAGAGAATGTGGTACCTCATCTAGTTCTGCATAGTGGAGAAACCCCCAAGCGACCTTTTCATTTATTCCAATCATAAAGACTCAACAAAATCTTTCTTCCAAATTTTGCTCTAGGAGAAGAACAGAAGAGAGTTCTAGAAACTCTGAATAGCAATGGGACCACCTGCTTAGATTTCAGATTGCAAGATTCTCCCTCCTGCCTGCCTAGCCAGACAAAAATAAGCCCTGGGAAGGAAGCAGCAGATGTCACTAGACTCCATCTTTTATTTCTCATTGCAAGGAAGAAAAAACAGAAATATCTCTCCTGCCAAGATTTCCCAAGAGAATCATACAGAATCCCTTGAGAGGACAAGAAGACGGAATGTCTGCTCTCTGGGTGAGATAAATCAAAGCTTATTATTTGGGGGAGAGGGAAGAGCTGGCAGCACAAATTCAAAGTGTATTTATCTCATTAAAAAACTTGGAGAAAAATTAAAGCAATTTTCACCGCCCTGAGTCCTTCGGGAGAAGGGCGGTATAAACAATGTATAATGTATAAACAAAGGTCAGCTAAACAATGTCGGCTGGCGACCTCTAGGGGGAGGGCCTTCTCTGTGGGGGCCCCTACCCTCTGGAACGAACTCCCTCTGGGGCTTCGTCAACTCCCCGATCTCAAGTCCTTCCGCCGCGAGCTGAAGACATTGCTGTTTCGAAGAGCAGGACTAGCTTGAATGTAGTTTTAAATTGGGATTTTTAAAAAAGGGGTTTAAATGAGGTTTTAAATTTGTATTTAAAAGTTAGAGCATCAATTGAATTTAACTATCTATTCTTTTAGCTGTTTTTTATCTATTATATGTTTTCTGTTGTTTTTTGACTGTGAACCGCCCTGAGTCCTTCGGGAGATGGGAGATCAGAATGCTCATAGTAAAGGCAGAGATGCAGGGGTGAAATGCTCCTGGTTCAGACCAGATTGCCCAATCCGGTAGCAATGGCGGTGGGTGGTTCGGAGAACTGGTAACAAAAATTCCTGCTCCCCCCGCATGCCCAGCTGGGCCGCGCAATCATCAGAGGTTTTTTTTTACTTTTCTTTTTCTTTGGCCAAAAAAATGCTTTTAAAAGTAAAAAAAACCCCTCTGATGATCGCACAGCTCAGCTGGGATTGTCAGAGCCTTTTAAAAGTATTTTTTCTACAACCTCTTCAGCCAAAGAGGTTGTAGAAAAAATGCTTTTAAAAGGCTGTGGTGATCCCATCTGAGTTGCCTGATCGTCAGAGGCTTTTTTTTTCTTTTAAAGGCAAAAAAAAATGCTTTTCAAAGAAAAGAAAAGAAAAGTATTTTTTCTACAACCTCTTCAACCTCTTTTCTTTGTAGAAAAAATGCTTTTAAAAGTAAAAAATAGTTTGGCCACGCCCACCCAGTCACATTACCCCCCACCACCACCAAGCCACACCCACACAACCGGTAGTAACAAATTTTACATTTCACGAATGCAGAGATGTGTCCCACTATGTCATAATGAATATTTTACAATGTTCACAATACTGAGGTGTGTTCTGGGTGCCTGTGCTGGACTTTGTTCATAGATGATTGGTACCAGCAAAGTGACAGGAAAAGTGACTTTCTTGATAATTCTGGATTGTCCAGAAATTTTTATTTTAATTTTAATTTCAGAGCGCAACCACCTGTGGGGTGTTTGAGGGAGCTAGAATCATGATTCTCTTTGGTTTGTAGTAATGTTCTGTTTGCCATTTGAGTGCTATCAAAAAGTAATAGTGGAATAAAGTGGAAAAAAGAAGCGATTCAACCTGGAAATAAGGAGAAATTTTCCGACAGTGAGAACAGTCAACTGATAGAACAGAAGTTGCCTTCAGAAGTTGTGGGAGCTTCATCACTTGAGACTTTCAAGAAGAGATTGGACTACCATTGGTCAGAAATGGTGTAGGATCTCCTGCTTGGGCAGGGGGTTGGATTAGATGACCTACAAGGTCCCTTCCAACTCTGGTAGTCTGTAATCTGTAAATAATCTGCCGGACCTTTGGGGAATTGTCCAGGGTCCACAAATTTCCATCTTGTTTCCCAAGTTCTTTAGAATCCATAAGGACATCCCTGAGAAAGACAATAATAAGGTTGCCGTACCGGCCTTCTGCCGTGGTCTGTAACTATTCGGGTTCTGCCTGTCGTCCGCGATACCATCTATCGACCGGGGATTTCCCTTTTTCCCCCGCTGTCATTTACATCTTAATTGCATGAAATATACGTCTGCCGAACTTCTTCGACTGCGAGGTTCCCCCGCCTCGCAGGAATGGCCCTCTGGGTTATCGAGGGCCAGCCTTAACGAGGGGTCTTGGGACCCGGAGAGGTGGCATGCGAGGAAGAAGAATTTGTGGGGTTTTGTATATAGGTTTTTTAATAAGGGTTTTTTAAAGGGGGGGAGGGTAGTGTCGGGTGGGGGGAAGAACCCGTCGGGGAGGGCAGATCTAGTCCCGGAAACTGTTCCCGGCATTTATCTATTAGGTCCGAGGGAGGGGGGTGAGGGGTACGTTCCAGAGGTGGAAGTTGGTTCCATCTGTACGGTAAGTGGGAGGGGCAGATATGGCGGAAGCAAGGGGCCATATCGCTTTCTGGGAGCTCGGGCTCGCTGTTTAAAAGCGATCACGTGCTCCGGCCCCCCAGTCTTTTCCCGTTCCCCGGTAGGCCAGGATCCTCAGAGCCCGGGCCTCCGGTTGATGTTATGTAATGCCCGGTCCGTGGTTAACAAAGCCCCCCTGATTTGTGACCTTATTCAGGGGGAATCCACGGACTTTATGGGCATTACGGAGACCTGGTTGGGCGCAGAAGGGGGTGTGCCCCTAGTTGAACTGTGCCCTCCAGGTTTCCGAGCATTCCATCAACCGAGGGCCCAGGGTAGGGGTGGAGGGGTGGCGGTTGTTATGAAAGAGGGTCTGGAGCCGAGAGAGACCACTGTTCCTCAGATAGCCGGCTGCGAATCCCTTCTTGTGAAGTGGGGCCATAAGAATCAGATGGGTCTGTTGATCGCGTACCTGGCTCCTTCCTACGTGACTACAGCCCTGCCTGAGCTGCTGGAGGTGCTAGCTGGGGTGGCGGTGGAGATCCCCAGACTTTTGGTCATGGGGGACTTCAACCTGCCATCGGCCGGCTTGTCGTCTTCAGTGGTTCAGGAGTTCCAGGCTTCCATGACGGCCTTGGACCTGGTTCAAATAACTGATGGCCCTACCCACATGGGGGGATCCGCGCTGGACCTGATTTATATCTCTGGACAGTGGTTTAATGATCTGGTAGTAAGAGATTTAGTGACGTTACCGGTGTCATGGTCAGATCATTTTCTCCTCCGCCTAGACTTTCAAACCGCTACTCACCACCGCAGGGAGATGGAACCAATACGTTGGTTCCGTCCCAGGCGCCTGATGGACCCTGAGAGGTTCCAGACGGAGCTTGGGCCATTTCCTGAGGATCTTGCCCACGGCACGACTGAAGAACTAGTTGCGGCCTGGGAACAGGCCGTGGCTGGGGCTTTGGACCGTGTCGTGCCTTTGCGGCCTCTGACCCGGCGCAGATCTCAATTAGCTCCTTGTTTCTCTGAGGAGCTGAGAGAGATGAAACGCCGGAGAAGATGCCTAGAGAGCGTTTGGAGGTCCAGCCATTCCGACGCTGATCGGACACTAGTTAGGTCTTTTTCAAGGACCTACCTAGTGGCACTGAGGGTGGCGAGGCGCTCCTACGCTTCCGCCCTCATTGCGTCGGCAGATAACCGCCCGGCCGCCCTGTTTCGGGTAACCCGTTCCCTCCTTCACCAGGGGGAGCGGGATGACCCCTTACAGGGACGTGCCGAGGAGTTTAACGGTTATCTATACGATAAAATCGCTCAGCTCCGGGATAGCTTGGACCAAGATTGCGATGATCCAGATGAGATGACTGAGGCGCGTCTTGTTGATACCGTTTGGGATGAGTTTGATTCTGTGACTCCCGAGGACGTGGACAGGCTGCTGGGGAGGCTGCATGCCACTACATGTTTACTGGACCCGTGCCCCTCCTGGCTGGTGCTGGCCACACAGGAGGTGACACAAGGCTGGCTCCAGGGGATTATAAATGCTTCTTTGATGGAGGGGATCTTCCCCGCCGCCTTGAAAGAGGCGGTGGTGAGACCCCTCCTCAAGAAGCCTTCCCTGGACCCAGCTATTTTGGGTAATTACCGTCCAGTCTCCAACCTTCGCTTTATCGCGAAGGTTGTAGAGAGTGTGGTGGCGTGGCAGTTTCCTCAGTACCTGGAGGAAGCTGTCTATCTAGACCCGTTCCAGTCCGGCTTCCGACCCGGGCACAGCACGGAGACAGCTTTGGTCGCGTTGGTGGATGACCTCTGGAGGGCCAGGGACAGGGGTTGCTCCTCTGCCTTGGTCCTGTTAGATCTCTCATCGGCTTTTGATACCATCGACCATGGTATCTTGCCACGCCGGTTGGAGGGGTTGGGAGTGGGAGGCACCGTTTATCGGTGGTTCTCCTCCTACCTCTCTGACCGGTCGCAGACGGTGTTGACAGGAGGGCAGAGATCGACAGCGAGGCACCTCACCTGTGGGGTGCCGCAGGGGTCGATTCTCTCGCCTCTCCTGTTCAACATCTATATGAAGCCGCTACAGGTCATCAGTGGCTTTGGGGTGAGTTATCATCTGTACGCTGATGATACTCAGCTGTACTTCTCCACCCCAGGCCACCCCAGCGAAGCTGTCGAAGTGCTGTCCCGTTGTTTGGAGGCCGTACGGGTCTGGATGGGGAGAAACAGACTCAGACTCAATCCATCCAAGACGGAGTGGCTGTGGATGCCGGCATCTCGGTACAGTCAGCTGCAACCGCAGCTGACTGTTGGGGGTGAGTCACTGGCCCCGACGGAAGGGGTGCGCAACTTGGGCGTTCTCCTGGATGGACGGCTGTTGTTTGAAGACCATGTGGCGGCCGTCTCCAGGAGAGCTTTTTACCAGGTCCGCCTGGTGCACCAGTTGCGCCCCTTTCTGGACCGGGATGCCTTATGCACGGTCACTCATGCTCTCGTCACTTCTCGCCTGGATTATTGCAATGCTCTCTACATGGGGCTACCCCTGAGGTGCACCCGGAGACTTCAGCTAGTCCAGAATGCAGCTGCGCGGGTGATTGAGGGAGCACCACGTTGCTCCCGGGTAACACCACTCCTGCGCAGTCTGCACTGGCTACCTGTGGTCTTTCTTCTCAGGGTGCCGTCCGCCAAGCAATGCCGGCTGGCGGCCCCCAGGGGAAGGGCCTTCTCTGTTGGAGCTCCTACTCTCTGGAACGACCTTCCCCCCGGTTTGCGCCAAATATCTGACCTTCGGACCTTTCGTCGGGAATTAAAAACTTATTTATTCATCCAAGCGGGACTGGACTGATTTTTTAGATTTTTTAAATTTCTAAATTTTAAAATTTTAAATTTTTTATATTTCCTGTAATTTTATATGGGGTATTTTAGGTTGGTCAATTCGACGGTTTTAATTCGGCCACTATTGAATAGGTATTTTAAATTGATTTTTAACTGTGTATATTTATTGTTTTTTATCTTGGCTGTACACCGCCCTGAGTCCCTCGGGAGAAGGGCGGTATAAAAGTTTAATAAATAAATAAATAATAAATAAAATAAATAAAGGTTTAGAGCAAGTTTCTTCTTTATGCAAATTCATGATTGAATATCTCAAGAAATTCCATGGGGCTCCAATCCCAGTGACTTCATGTGGGAGAAATAGGTGAACGTGAATTTAGACAGAGCTTTCCCCGCCTCATTGATTTTGCTTTAGCATCATTTTGGAGATGTTTTGGCATAGCTTCTTTGGGTAGGTTTTGAGAAAGCAGCAGGAACAGAAGAAATGAAATCCGAAATGGAAGACTGTCCTGTTTAGATTTGGTGTAGCTAAGGGAATCGGCAATTACAAATGTAACCAACTGCTGTCTTTTAGATAATTGTAATAAAATATCAGTACTCCAAATGTGCATTGCAATGTAGAGTTCAGTATCATTTTACAGAAGATGGACTTTAACCATGGAATATATTCTTCACATTGAATAAAATATTTGAATCAATTCAGAATTAGTGGCAACTGATCCTCTCTGTATGTGTAATGTTAATTCCTGTCTAGGAGTTGAGGGTGCAGGCAGCCAGATTTAGCTCCTTGTCCTGCAGTAATTGACCCTTGATCTACACCATGTGGTCGTGTGAAGCAACCTTTGGTCCTATTTCCTCCTCAGTAAATATGAAAAACTGCTTTCTCTCCCAACAGGCTCTTAAGACACATGGTCTGAGATACAAATGAAAGTGTCTGTTCCAGGCACTGTATGGTTTCCAAGGGAACAAGTCATCATACATAGGGGAATAACAAAGATCTTGAGAGTGTCAGAAGGAGTAGAAAACCTTGAGAAAAGTCCCTGATTTATCAACTTGCTCACTGATTAGGAATATAAATTAAGAGCCTCATTGTTTTATAATGACTATATAACTCGGGGCCATGTGAGGAACTGACAAAGAACCTTATGGTTTTTGGGGCATTTCTTGATCAAGTTGTGCCATCCAGCTCCACTTTAAAAACAGCCAGGAATATAATACATAATACCATAATTGACTGTTTGTTTTACCAGAGTAGGTTGCAGTAAATACAGAGTAATTAAAACTGCACTTGGCCTTTATAGCAAGCCAGATTTTATTAATATTTCTGGGTACTCTCTATTTCTTGATATCTACTCCACCTCCAAACATAACATCATTTAAATGGAACCTTGGTGAGAACAAAAAAGTGTTGCTGGCTTTCACCGCAGAACTGGTGTTTCTCACACTTATCATTTATTGTAACAAAAAAAGAGACAAAATGTTATTGGTTTTTTTGCTTTTGAAGATGACCAGCACAAAATGGATGGACTCAGTTACAGCAGCAATGAGTGCCTCACTGGGAGACTTGAAAAAACAAATTAGGCATCAATTGTCATGGAGAAAAATAATCTATGTGGTTACGAGGAGTTGTAAATAACCTAATCGTAATTGCACGTAATCAATTGGTCAATCAATCAATATGTAGAAACTGACCATGTATCTAGCAGTTCAGCAGATATTAACTCTGGCTTGTATTTGATTTATTGAATCACTAATAACAATAGCCCTTAGACTTAAATACCCTTCACAGTGCTTTTACAGCCCTCTCTAAGCAGTTTACAGAGTCAGCCTCTTGCCCCCAACTATCTGAGTCCTCATTTTATCCACCTCGGAAGGATGGAAGGCTGAATCAATCTTGAGCTGGTGAGAATCAAACTAGCAGTCAGCAGAAGTAGTTTGCAGTATTGCATTCTACCTAGCCCTAACCACTGCGCCACCACAGCTCTTCAATGGTTGCAACCAAAATTCAAATATTTACAGTTATGTCTGACATACAGGCATAACTGTATGGTGTACTTTTGAAGACAGGGAAGGAGCTTCTCTGATGAATTCCCATCAAAGTTATCATCTTGGCCTGGGGGGTCTAATTCTGACTGGTTGTGGTGGCTGTTAGATTCGGGCAATAACGAGGCAGGAGACCAGGGTAGTGACAACAGCTCTTTACTATATGGTGAACCCAGCAAAAACGGCTGGGGAAAAACCTCTCCTTATATACAGTTTAACCGGCGGCTTCAACCAATCAGCAACGTGCTTGTTTCCCGCCAAAATATTTAAAGATACATTACACTCCTTCCCTCCCAGAAAACACTTTACCTATATATTTACATTATATTTACATATTACTTTTCAACGTAATCACGTAAATAGACTGGGCGTCTCCTGACTCTTTCGGACCTGCGCAGTACAGTCTCTGGGAGCGGGTCGAGTTGACCGGAGGGGCTGTTTGCTCCTCTCGGCTCCGCCTCTAGGCCATCCGGCCCTGGATTATTTGCCGAGTCGTCCCTGCTGTTTTCTACTGGACCCTGTGGGCGTCGCTGGACCTCCGGGAATTCAGTTAAGTTCTGCGATTTTCCCGGGTTTGAGTCAGCTGTTGGTTCAAACATGGTATAGTCAGGGCCTGTTTCGTCTGACTCGGATTGTTCTGCTAACCGTTTCCTCAATTGATCTATATGTCGCCTCCATACTCGGCCATCCTCTAACTCTACCAAGTATGATTTGGGACCTGTTATGTTTAGAATTTTTCCTGCTACCCAGATCGGGCCCTCACCATAGTTGTGTGCCCATACCCGGTCGCCTATTTCCATCCCTCTTGTTTTTTCGAGTCCCCCCTTGTAACCCTCTGGTGTATAGTTTGGATTTAAACGGTCTAGTGGGCACCTGAGCTTTCGGCCCATTAATAATTCGGCAGGGCTTCTGCCGGTGGTGGCACAGGGGGTTCGGTGTTGGACGGCCAGGAAAACATCTATTTTTGATTGCCAGTCGCCTGGCTTGAGTCTGGACAATGCCTCTTTCGCGCTTCGGACGAAACGCTCTGCAAGGCCATTCGTCGCAGGGTGGAAAGGCGCCGAGAGGGCATGCCGGATGCCCTCTTCTGCTAAGTATTCCTCAAACTGTGTTGCCGTGAATTGCGGGCCGTTATCGGATACCAACGTGTCGGGCAACCCATGTGTTGCAAATAGGTGCCGTAGGACTGAGATCACGGCCTCGGCTGTCATGGATCTCATGAGAATGATTTCCAGCCATTTGGAGTAGGCATCGACTACTAGCAGGAAGGTTTGGCCGTGGAAAGGGCCGGCAAAATCAATGTGGATTCTTGACCAGGGCCCTTGGGGTCTTTCCCATTCCCGAACCGGGGCCGTTGGGGGTAGAGGTCTGGACTCCTGGCAGGCCTGGCATTTCCCTACCCTTTCAGCAATTTCTGAGTCCATTAAGGGCCACCACACATAGCTTCTCGCTAGACCCTTCATCCTAACGATCCCTGGGTGACCCTCGTGGAGGAGATCCAACACCCTTTTTCTTAATTTCTCTGGGATCACCACTCTATCCCCCCATAACAGGCACCCCCCTTGAGCCGACAGTTCCCCACGTTTTTTTACAAATTCTTTAAAACGCTCGCCCGGCGCAGCGGGCCACCCTCTTTGTACCCAACCGAGTACAGTCCTCAAAGTAACGTCCCGGTATGATGCCCGAGCCACCTCCTTAGACGTGACTGGGCCAGAGTCCAGAGAGTCAATTAGCAGGATGGGTGTCCCCGGAGTGGGGTCTTCAATCGCCCCTGGTAGTGGGCATCTGCTTAAAGCGTCCGCATGCCCCAACTCTTTTCCGGGTCGATGCTGCAGTTTGTAGGAATAGGCGGCTAAGAAGATAGTCCATCGAGTTAATCGTGGCGAAAGTGCCACAGGCGTTGGGCGGTCGCCAGCCAGTATCCCTAACAGTGGTCTATGGTCTGTAACAATTTCAAAGTCTCTACCAAAAACGTATTCGTGAAACTTTTTTACCCCTGACACAATGGCTAGCGCTTCCTTATCCAACTGGCTATAGTTCCTCTCTGTCGAGGACATCGTTCTGGAGTAGAAGGCTATTGGGGCTTCTGTGCCATTTGGGAGTCTGTGGCTGAGCACAGCCCCCACCCCGTAAGGGGAAGCATCGCAAACCAATAATAATGGCAATGAGCTATGATACTGAATCAGTAAGCTATCGCTCGAGAGTAGGTTTTTTACTGCTTCGAAAGCCCTAGCTTCCGACTTTCCCCACGACCAAACAGTATTCTTTCCCAGAAGCTTATGTAGCGGCTCGGCAACGGTTGCCTTGTTTTTTAAAAAAACCGCATAAAAATTCACTAGCCCCAGGAATGCCTGTAGCTCTGTTTTGTTTTTGGGCGCTGGAGCCTTTCGTATTGCCTTGACCTTGCTTTCAGTGGGGTGAATTCCCTCCTTGTCTATTCTATAGCCCAAGAACTCTACGGATTCTACCCCTATCTGGCATTTGTTCACTTTAACCTTTAACCGGCTGACCGGAAAATGGCCAGAACTTTTCTCAAGCGCTCCCCCAATTCTTCTAAATTTTCGGCTGATATCAATACATCATCGAAATAGGGGACTACCCCTGGGAGCCCTTGCAGAAGTCGCTCCATTAAATTTTGGAATAGACCAGGTGCCACACTCACCCCAAACTGTAACCTTGTACACTTGAAAGCACCTCTGTGAGTCACAATCGTTTGGGCTTCAGCTGTGTTGGCGTCTACGGGCAGTTGTTGATAGGCTTGAGCCAAATCTAACTTTGCAAAAACGTGCCCTTGCCCTAGCGAGTGCAGCAAGTGTTGCACCACGGGGACCGGGTAAGCGCTTTTCTGTAAGGCTTTGTTTAACGTCGCCTTGTAGTCAGCGCAGTTTCTAACTGACCCATCTGGTTTCACTCGGGTGACGATTGGCGTCTCCCATTTTGCGTGATCGACTGGCACCAGAATCCCCTGATTGATGAGCTTATCTATCTCCTTATCAATCTTAGGTTTAAGAGCAAAAGGGACTCTCCTTGCCTTTAACCTAATGGGGGCTACCTGGGGGTCTAAATTGAAGGAAATAGGGGTCCCCTTGTACTTGCCCAGGCAGTCCTTGAAGACATCTTCGAACTCGTTCATGAGCGTGTCTTTTAGGTTACAGTCACTTCTGTAGATGCCAGTCACTCCCATGCCCAATGCACGGAACCAGTCTAGTCCCAACAGACTTGGCAGGGTCCCTTCGACTATCGTGATGGGCAGGGTCTTCTTGTGTGGTCCGTACTCGACGCGGACGGAGGTGGTCCCTCGAACAGGGATGCGATTCCCTTGGTAGTCGTGCACTCGTAGCCGTTGTGTTTGCAGTTTGCGTTTGGCGGTTTTCGGCAAAGCTTTTGCAAAAGTGTCCCAGGACATGATTGTGATCGCTGACCCTGTGTCCACTTCTAGTCGGCACGGCACTCCTTCGATCTTCGGTCTGGTGAAGATTTTCTTCTCGACGCGGGTTGCTGCACGGCCTATTACCACGGTCGTTCGATTTGAATTCGCGCCCTTTTTGTTTTGACCAATCGCGGGTCGCCTTGCCGATCCTGCGCTCTGATTGGTCGATTTGAATTTTCGGCGGGAAGGTTGGGGTGCTCGACAGACTTGAGCCAGGTGCCCCTTCTTCTCGCACCGCCAACATGTAGCGTCCTTGAACTTGCATCGTTGACGCTGGTGTTGCCCTCCGCAACTTCCGCATTCATCCCGGTCTTCTTTGCCCCTTCTCTCGGTGAGGCAAACTCCCTCCTCATCCTCGCCGTCTGATTCGGTCTGGATTTCTTCGTTGTGCACCGGGGTTTCTTTCGCACTCACCGTTGGCGTGAGTGGCTTTTGTAGGGTTTCCGCCGCTTGGGTGGACATCTCATGAGCTCTGGCTTCGTCCAGAGCATTTGCCAGCGTTAGATTGCTTTTTGATAGCAGCCGCCTCCGCAAACGCATGTCTCTGACCCCACGGATGAGTTGCTCTAGTAGCTCCTCGTCCAGATCTCGGTACCCACAATCTTTGGAGGCTTTCCTCAGGGCGGCCATGTACTCGCTGATGGATTCGCCCTCTTGCTGTCTGCGCTCTCCAAATTCAAAACGCCGTACGTACTTGGATGGTGTTGGCGCGAAATGGTTCTTTAATAGATTTTGCAGAGTTTGCCACGATACCGATTGTACCGGCGTTGGCTCTGCCAGGGCTTCCGCGATGTCGATGACCTCGGGACCGCAGTGGCTCAGGAAATATGCCCTTTTGCGGTTGTCTGGAACTCCTTGCAGCTCATTTGCCTCCAGGAAGCTCTCGAAACGGGTCATGTACGTTCCCCATTTCTCCCTGGATGGGTCAAACGGCGCGGGCGGAGTGTAGCTGGCCATCGCTGCGATTCTGCCCTGAGCTTTGCTGGGTTCGGTTCTTTCGTGCGTTCAGCTCGTTCCTGGTGCTCTTAACCTCGATATCCCACCTTCGTCGCCAGTGTTAGATTCGGGCAATAACGAGGCAGGAGACCAGGGTAGTGACAACAGCTCTTTACTATATGGTGAACCCAGCAAAAACGGCTGGGGAAAAACCTCTCCTTATATACAGTTTAACCGGCGGCTTCAACCAATCAGCAACGTGCTTGTTTCCCGCCAAAATATTTAAAGATACATTACAGTGGCTCATGTAATTGAATAAGGTAAGGGTAAAGGTTCCCCTCGTACATATGTGCTAATTGTTCCTGACTCTAGGAGGTGGTGCTCATCTCTGTTTCAAAGCCGAAGAGCCAGCGCTGTCCGAAGACGTCTCCATGGTCATGTGGCCGGCATGAATAAACACCAAATGTGCACGGAACGGAGGTGATCCCTAATTTTCTACTTGCATTTCTTATGTGCTTTTATGTGCGAACTGCTAGGTTGGCAGAAGCTGGGACAAGTAACTGGAGCTCACCCCGTTACGAGGCAGTAGGGATTCGAACTGATGAACTGCCAACAAGCTCAGCATCTTAGCCACTGAGCTGCTGGGTCCCTGGTAATTGAACAGAAAAGGCAAAAATTAGACAGAAGGAAAGAGAAGAAATACCTCTGTAATCTGTATATCTGTACATCTATTTATACAAAAAAGCCACCACAAAGAAGAAACAGCAAAACCTGGTGCAATAGCCAAGTCTGCAGTACATCCAGGTCACTGACTTCAACACAATATCAAAAGATAACTCAAGATCACAGGAACCACACTCAAGTTCTTCTCACCATGATCTGGGTGTAGTGCCTGATGGTATTTCAGAAGACCTTGAAATCTTGGTCTGGTAGTAGGGTGGACCATTTTTCATCCACAAAGAAGCAAATCATGGTTCAACTATGCATTCAAACAAATGCATCTGGAGTCTTGTTCCATACACATAATAAAGGCAGATAGGAATTCCATAAGCATCCATTGATAAGATTTATGCCAGAAAGAAACTATCTTTCCTACCTCTTATAAAAATAGTATGATAGTACTACAGTTGTACTCAGATGCTGTGTTTCTGATATGCTTGCACTTGACTGGGATTTTGTAATTTTGTACACAAATTCTACCCTCTGTTTACACTCTAATTCTCTTCCTCCAGCGAGTAAAGAAACTCTCTATCCCTATTCAAAACAAAAAAAAATGTTGAGGTTTTTTTATACAATTAATATTTTATGTCAGTGGCAAGAAGAAAAGATCTCTGTACTTCCCTTTGCGGTTCAAACACTTCTGATTATATATTGATGTTTAAAAAGACCAGCTTGTGGAATTTATTCATCCTCAAATAATATTGCCAGAAGGATTAAAATAAACAATTGAGGTGGCATCTAAAATCCACTTCTTTGCCAGCTGTGAGGATGGAAGGATTTGAATGCAGAGGTGACAATAATAGTAATTGGTTATAAAAGTGACTAAGAAATAAGGGAAAATAAGAGCAGCTTCTCAGGAAATATGAAGCTTTATTTACAATCAATATCTTTGCAGGCTGTAAAGTAAAGGTAATGTTCTGTCCCCCCCCACCTCAGTCCGGGAGACATGTGAACTGACTCAATTAGCCAGCAATTTAGTCCATGGCAGCTATCAGCTCTGGCAGCAAGCCAGCGATCGGCTGCAAAGGTTTTCTTTATCTTCCCTGATGCCGGCATCACAGAAGCTCATTACTGGAGCAACCAGGAAGTCAGGAACAAACAGCAATCCAGGCCAAATGCTCAGTCAAATAGTTCAGCTCAAGTTTACTCCAGTCAATTTGTTTTGTCCGTCATGAAATAGTAGAGCAGCTCCTCCTGCTTTTATACCCAGTGGGGTGTGGCTCCGTGACTCAGCACTCTCTAGGCCTGCCCCACCCCTTCTTTTGTTGTTCCCGCCTCTCTTGTCTACAAAACCTGGAATCTAACCAGGACTGATTGTCCACAGCTGGGTCTGGAAGCATTGCCTGGGTGGGGGGAGATACAGGAGACAGAGGCCTCATCACCTCCTCCACCTGGCCTGCCTCTGGCTCCTGGAGCTGAGCCAGAGAGGCCGGCCCTGCAGAGGGGAGCCCTGACGGCCTTTCCCCCTCACTCTCTGAGTCACTTTCTGGCAGGGGGCCAGGCCTGGCGGGGGGGGGGCTGGAGCCACAACAGGTAAAGAGGTTCCCCTCACACATATGTGCTAGTCATTCCTGACTCTAGGGGGCAGTGCTCATCTCCGTTTCAAAGCCGAAGAGCCAGTGCTGTCTGAAGATGTCTCCATGGTCATATGGCTGGCATGACTAAATGCCAAAAGCGCACAGAACGCTGTTACCTTCCCACCAAAGGTGGCCCCTACTTGCATTTTGTATGTGCTTTCAAACTGCTAGGTTGGCAGAAGCTGGGACAAGTAACGGGAGCTCACCCATTACGCGGCACTAGGGATTCGAACCACTGAACTGCCGACCTTTCGATCAACAAGCTCAACATCTGATCCACCACATCCCCTGGGACAGGTAGGGTGTGGGTGGTGTCAAAACATCAAGGCAGTAGTCAAGGCAGACATCCTGATATTTTTTTTTACTCCATATCCCTTCCCCACACACCCATCCCCAATGCCTTGACTTAATCATTTATTTTTGGCATTGGCACAAATCAACTTAACACAATTACAATGGATGTTTTAACAATACAATGATGTGAAAATATCATTCTAATGAAGTGTCTGTGTTTGTGTGTGTGTGTATGTGTTGTGTTAAAGCAGAGACAATTTGCTTTTCATAACTCATAATTGATAATAAAATAGGGGGTTACTTGGGCAAAGTATCTGAGGGATTTTGAGGGAAATCAAGAGTTTCAGTGATGCTCATTGAAAAAAAAATGTGCATGTGTGTGTGTATTAGAATATGAGAGAGCATTATTGGGGAATGAAGTAATGTTGGGGAAAATTAAAGAAAATATTAAGAGGCTAATGTTTCAATATGTGCTCTGTTGACTTTTAATTCCCTGTAGATGGTTTTCTCCGGTGGAGTTTAGAACATAGAACAACTCTTGATCTTGTTATGCGAGCAATTGGTCTCTAAATTCTCAAGATCAAAGGTCTAAATCAGTCAGTCAGAATAGAGTTGGAAGGGATCTTGGAGTCATCTTCTCCGACTCCCTGCACAAACAGAAGACCCTATACCATTTCTGATAAATGGTTGTCCAGTCTTTTTTGAAAGCCTCCAGTGAAGAAGCACCCACAGCTTCTAAAGACAAGGCATTCCACTGATTGATTATTTTCACCATTAGGAAATTTCTCCTTAGTTCCAGGTTGCTTCTCTCCTTGGTTAGTTTCCATCCATTGCTTCTTGTCCTGCCTTCTGGTGCTATTTTGTTTATTTGTTGATTCAAATCCCACATGCAAGGAAGGTGAAGGGTTAGGATTAGCAGGACCCAATCCCTTTGAGGAAGGAATCTCAAGCTTGACTGCCTTCTATCCTTTCAGATACCAGAATGGTTTTAGAAGCTACCTTCAGCATGGGACAGGGCTGGTCCAACCTCTGTCTGAGGAAGGAAATGAAGAGTTAGACCATCACCAACATTCAAGCCAGTTGCTCTCTACAACTTTATTTATTATTTATTTACTTTTTAAAAAAAAATGCCCACCAAACTCATTCACTGTGACTCCAGCTGGCTTACAGGTGTGGCAGGTGTCCTTTGGTTTCCATATTCCTATTCCTACTTCAAATCCTGTTATTTTGTTTTGAAATATGCCTTTGTTTTTAAGAAAGCATGTGTGAAGTTACAACTGTCACCTCCTTCTTGGTCATCCGGCCTATCCAGTGATTCCCAAACTCATGAATATACATGTTAATCCTCTGCAGTAAAAATTGAGTTCAAATTTCATGTTTTATTACCCTTTCTCAGGACACTTGTCAGTTTATACTGGATTAACATTTTAATTACTTTTATAATTTAATGAACATACAAAGCAATGAAAGGGGTCTCTTTTCAGTGGTGAAATAGCTTATCATCCTGTCTCAGTGAGGTCATAGGTGCTGGATAATAATGCAATCCTAGGGACTTAGTAGCTCCGGTTACTTGTCCCAGCTTCTGTCAGCCTGGCAGTTCGAAAGCACATAAAAAAATGCAAGTAAAAAAATAGGGACTACCTTTGGCGTACGCCTTTAGCATTTGGTCATGCCGGGCACATGACCACGGAGACGTTGTTGCACAGTGCACTCTTCAACTTTGAAATGGGGACGAGCACTGCCCCCTAGAGTCAGGAACAAGTAGTACATATGTGCGAGGGGACCTTTACCTTTACCTTAATGCAATCCTACAACTTTCAGCTCTTCCCTTTCTGCAGAGTCCAGTCTGAGTCAATCACTGGGACTAAAGGTTTATTCTTCTAAGTGTTCGTGCTTGTGCTGGAGCCCATCATCAAGGAACTTTTCTCTCTCCAGAAGGTGTGCACTGGGCTGTTCTGCATGTTGTTTTCATATGGTTCTTGGTTGTGTGTAGCTTTTAGTTGTTAATTAATGGCTGGCTAGTAAGCCATTAATTGTTTCCTTGTGCTGCTGTGTCTTTGGCTCCTAAGTTCCTGATTGGCAGGTAATAACTCAGCATTCCTATTGACAGACAAGCATTTTCCAGGATTCAATCATTTCTCTGGCTATTTTTGTCCCTACTCAGCCAACAATCATAGTAGCTGCAAACTAGAATGCATGTCCTTATTCATTACAATGTGAGACTACCAAAGTGTTCCAAGTCTCCTCATCTAACTGCTCGCTCCTTTTCTCCTTGCCTGTTTTAATACTGGGTAGATTAACCAACTGTGCCATGATTCGACATAGTTGGGATGGCCCTCTTTCCTGCTGGAGAGGGGAAATATATCATCAATATATTATAGGCACTTGTAGAATGGATGATCTTGTTCTCTATTATATATTTCCTGAACATATGGAAGAAAGAGGTCTATGCACTCCTAATTTATGTTATGTTACCAGATGTTAGATAGAATGTCTAAGACAGAATCACCTAATGTAGGTTCTGCTAGGTCAGCAAGTGTAAGCAAGGAAATCTGGAATGTCTTCCAAGTGAAGTTTTGCATCCATTATACCCAAATGAACCAACGACCTGAAGATGTCCAAGCAGCCAAATCTTAGCCAGGTGATTTGGAGAAGAAGTCATATTCCAAAATAAGATTTTTGTTTTCCCTTTTAGGAACAACTTAGAATGCTGCTTCTATTAATCTGACATAATTTGGTTAGCCACATTTGGTTGTACCCTAAGAAAGAAGTTGGAAGTGAGGAAGGCATGTTTAATACTGTGTATTATTTGCTCATGGTAAATTAATTTGGGTCCAATATAAAACATTTAAGGAAGCTATGAAAATAAAACCAAATATAAGATGGAGAGTGGATGAGTCCCTTGACAGAACGAATTCTAGATAGTGTGTTGATTTTAATGAAACAAAGCAAAAATATCTGCTGATGTAAAGAAGACCTAAAAAAAGCTTAGGACTATAAAACACACTGCTAGAATACTAGAAATGTGATAGCACACCTGTAACAAGCCATTTCATTGCCTGATTAAGCTGTGCATTAAGAGACATATAAATACAACATAATACTGATATATCATACCACACTTGGAATATACTGCATCCAGTTTCGGTCACCACATTACCAAAAAAGATGTTGAGATTTTGGAAAAAGTGCAAAGAAGAGCAATTAAGATGATTAAAGGCTGGGAAACTAAAACATATGAAGAACGGTTGCAGGATTTGGGTATGTCTAGTTTAGAAAAAAGAGCAAGGGGGGGACATGATAGCGGTATTCCAGTATTTGAGAGGCTGCCACCAAGAGAGGGGAGTCAACTTATTTTCCAAAGCACCAGAAGGCAAGACAAGAGGCAATAAATGGAAGCTTTCCAAGGAGACAAGAAACCTGGAATTAAGGAGAAACTTCCTAACAATGAGGACAATTAATCAATGGAACATCTTGCCTTTAGAAGTTGGAGGGAGAAGTTGGAGTTGGCTTCATCACTGGAGGTTTTTAAGAAGAGACTGGACAGCCATTTGTCTCAAATGGTATAGGGTCTCCTGTGGAGCAGGGGTTTGACTAGAAGACCTCCAAGGTCCCTTCCAGCTCTATTCTGTCTGACTGATTCATATCTTTGATCTTAAGAATTTGGAGACAAGTTGCTCACATAAAAAGAAGATCAAGAGTTGGAAAAGTCAGAGAAACAAAATCTACTGAGTAAAGAAGATTTTGAAAGGATGCTATCAGCTGTCTCATTAAGTGGCCACCGTGGAGAAGGAGAAAGAGAATTATATCTTATAATTTCTTTGAGCTACGGTGACGTGCACTACTGAGTGCAGTATTACGCGCTAGTTCTGCTGCCTGCCGGATGCCTGCAATTTGGCAAGGTCAAATCTCACCAGGGTCAAGATTGGCTCAGCCTTCCATCCTTCCGAGGTTAGTAAAATGAAGACCCAGATTGTTGGGGGCATTATGCTGAACTCTGTAAACTGCTTAGAGTGGGCTGTAAAAAGCACTGTGAAGCAATATATAAAGTTAAGTACTGTTGCTATTTGAGAGAAGGAGAATTGGGCAGATTATATCCTCCAGGCTATTTGTGTTTTTTAACATAATTTATGCTCCATAACACTCTCTAATTTTTACTCTGTAATAATACTTGTCGATGGTATGTATGTATGTCTGTGTCTCTGTCTGTCTGTCTGTCTCTCTCTCTTTCTCTCTCTCTCTCTCTCTCTCTGTGTGTGTGTGTGTGTGTGTGTATAGGTCTTTGGTTATTCGGGTTTTCTCCCACATAAAATTGGAAGTGTCTTGGCGATGTTTTGACAAAGTCTCATTCATCATCTTCAGGCTGGTGTTTACAGCTTCGTGCTTCTAGGAGCAATGTGTGATCGCCGCTGTTTCTTCCTTTTAACTGCTAGTGATACTACCTACAACCCCACTAGCAGTTAAAAGGAAGAAACAGATGCAATCACACATTGCTCCTAGAAGCACGAAGCTGTAAACACCAGCCTGAAGATGACAATTGAGACTTCATCGAAACGTCGCCAAGACACTTCCAATTTTACGTGGGAGAAAACCCGAATAACCAAAGACCTACATACAAACACCGCGAAAACCTCAGAAAACATATATATATATATATTCTCCATCTGCTGAGATCAGTCCTAAGCATACCATGTGCATGACAGTTTTTGAAATGTACATGAAGCTCTGCAGATGAATCTTCTAGAAAGTCATCTAGCAATATTATCCTTAAAGAATTTTTTCAGTTACTTCTGCATTCAAATTGTTAGTTAAAGTTAGAAAGTCAATAGAAAACCTATAAAATATCTACAGGGTTAGATAAACAAAGCAAAGTTTTGTCAATATACCAAGATGTCTCTAAGGAACTGATGCTGTTGTGTTTGTTGTTCAAGAGGATGCCTGAAAACTGAGGCTACCCAATTAAGGAGGTAATTTTATTCTTGCTTTATATCCTGTGTTCAGGGGAGAAAGGATAGGATAAGTGCAAACTATTACAGGAAGTCCTTGACTTATGACCACAATTGGGACCAGAACTTCTGTCGCTAACTCTGATGGTTGTTAAATGAGTCACCCTCAACTTTTTGACCTCTTTTGCCATGGTTGTTGAGTTGTTAAGTGAAGCATGCTGTCATTCAATGAACCCAGCTTCCCCCTTTGACTTTGCTTGCCGAAAGCTGGCTGGAAACTCACAAAGGATGACTTTGCAGGACTTTGCAACCATCCCAGAAGTATTGGATGTTTTCAAGAAAAGATTGGACAGGATTGGATGAAGACTCCTGCCTTGAGCAAGGGCTTGGACTAGAATAGCAGTTCCCAACTTTTCCAGCTTGCAGGCCTGGCCTGACTTGGCCCGACGCAGGAGGGGATGTGAGTGCAGGGGTGAAATCCAGCAGGTTCTGACAGGTTCTGGAGAACCGGTAGCAGAAATTTTGAGCAGTTCGGAGAACCGGCAAATACCACCTCTGGCTGGCCCCAGAGTGGGGTGTGAAAGGAGATGTTGCAATATCCTTCCCCCAGGAGTGGAAAGGGAATGGGGATTTTTCAGTATCCATCCCCTGCCATACCACCAAGCCATGCCACACCAAGCAAACCCACAGAACTGGTAGTAATTTGGATTTCACCACTGTGTTGCACATGCAAGTGGAGAGCAGTTGTGTGCGAAGCTTCTATCACGCAAATGGAGCTTCTCACACAAGCACCAGTGTTGGGATTCAGCCGGTTCTGTCTGGGTCACATGAACCATTAGCGGCGACTGTGGGAGGCTCCACCCACCAACCTGGATGTAATGCTGCATGTGCACACAGATATTTGCGAATCGGTAGGGAAGATAGTAGTAGGCGTGAGCTTAAATGGATTCCAGAGGATGATAGAAGATAGGAAGGCCTGGAGGAACGTTGCCCATGGGGTCGCGATGAGTCGGACACAACTTCACAACTAACAACAACAACAACAAAGGAAGGTAAGTGAATCCCACCTCTGACAAGCGGCCTCTGTTCAAATGAGCAGCGCTTCATCTGCACACAATTGCCCGGTTTCTCTTCTCTTTTTAAAAATTTGTTTTATTGTATAAAATAGAAAGAAAAAAGTAGAAAAAATAGGAAATTAAAAGAAGGAAAAGGAGCAAGGGAAAAAGGGATGTGAGATAAGGGGGGGAGGCATTGATTTCTGATTCTTCTTAGTACAGTACAAGATAAAAATACTCCAACCTCAACTGTGGCCTGGTTTCAAACAGGCCATTACCCAGTAGTGGGACATGGCCCAGGGGTTGGGGTCCCTGGACTAGAAGACCTCCAAGCTCCTTATAGAAAGCACCCACCCCTCTCCTAGAAGAATGAAATATTTTGAAAAATATTAAGAAGGCAGAATATTATATTTCCCTGGATGAGAAATGGAGAAACCTCTTTTTTTTTTTTTAGAGAGAGAAAGCAGCCCCCACTTTCCTTAATAGCCCTCAGCAGATGTCAGCACTTAAGAGATAAAGAGCTTATTGAAAGAAGCCAAGGATCTAGGTAGCTCTGTTCATAGGCAAAGCAAATACTGCAGACAGAAATCCATTCAAGACATGATATTTTGAAATTCCCTGCAGCAAGGTCTGAACAAAGGTAAGATTAGTCCCGGGCCACAATAGGAATTGCCCAATACCCCTTCACTGCATCATCCACAGAAACTTCAACTGAACAGTTGGTAACAAACAACACTAGGCTCAACAACTGCTTAGATCTCATCTTCTGCAATAGTCTAAACTCAATTTATGGCCTACAAGTTAAAGAACCTTTTTCCAACAGTGACCACAGCATGATTGATTTTTGTCTAAATTTGTGGCCTGGTGAAGATGGGACTCCAAATTATAACTTTAAAAAAGCCAACTATGATCTCATAGCTGCCGACCTCGCATCTCTTGATTAGCATTTATGTCCATGTTCCTATTCATACCTGCTATCTTGCACGTTTGACAAACTAATACATGAAATGAAGGGCTGCGGTGTGGCTCAGGCTGTAAGAAGCCTGTTATTAAACACAGCTGCCTGCAATTACTGCAGGTTCTAGTCCCACCAGGCCCAAGGTTGACTCAGCCTTCCATCCTTTATAAGGTAGGTAAAATGAGGACCCAGATTGTTGGGGGGGCAATAAGTTGACTTTGTAAATAAATATACAAATAGAATGAGACTATTGCCTTACACAATGTAAGCCGCCCTGAGTCTTCGGAGAAGTGCGGGATATAAATGTAAAAAAAAAAAAATGAAATGGAAAAAAAAAACTTAGCTCAAACAAACACCTAGGATTTGTAGTTTGCCTATACAGATAGCTATGACCCCTACATAACCACATGGAGTCTGACAATAGAATACAATAGAATACATGTTCTTGCACAGGAACAGGAAGCTCAAGTGCAAAGCCCAAGAGAAGGTATATGTTAGGTTCGGGCAATGAAGAGGCAGGAGACCAACGAGTAGCAACAGCTCTTTAGTTTATTGTGACCCAGCAAAAGACAACCGGCAAAAACCCCTCTTTAAATACTCTTTTGGCTGCGGCTTCAATCAGCAACGTGCAATTTCCCGCCCAAAATTCCCACTCGAAGTTCAAAATACATTACACTCCTTCCCTCCCAGAATGCTTTGTACCTCTATTTACATAATATTTACATGTTATCTCTCTACGTAGTCACGCAGGTAGACAGGGTGTCTCCTAACTCTTTCTGACCTGCGCAGTTCATTTTCTGGGAGAGAGTCGAGCTGGTCGGAGGGACTGTTTGTTCCTCCCCACTCCTCCTCTAGGCCGTCCGGCCCTGGATTATTGGCAGACTCGTTCCTGTTGCCTTCAAAAGGAACCGGTTGGCGTCGCTGGACTTCATCAGAATCAGATAAGTCCTCCGCTTGCCTCAGGTTTGAGTCAGCTGCAGATTCAAACAATTGGTAGTCAGGGCCTGGTTGTTTGGTTTCTAATCTGGTTGGTATACGTTTTCTTAGCTGGTCTATGTGGCGTTTCCATACCCGGCCGTCCTCCATGTCGACTACGTACGATTTGGGTCCGGTTATGCCCAAAATTTCCCCTTTTAACCAGGTTGGGCCCTCGCTATAGTTGTGTGCCCAAACTAGGTCACCCACTGTCATTTCTCGGGTTCTTTCCAGACTACCCTTGTACCCGTCTGGGGTATAAGTTGGGTTTAGTCGGTCTAGCGGGCACCTAAGTTTCCTGCCCATTAAAAGTTCTGCTGGGCTGCGGCCAGTTGTTACACAAGGGATCCTATGTTGGACGGCCAGGAAAGTGTCTATTTTTGTTTGCCAGTTGCCTGGACTTATCCTGGATAGCGCTTCCTTGGTGCTCCGAACGAAACGTTCTGCAAGTCCGTTCGTCGCCGGGTGGAAAGACGCCGAGAGGACATGTCTGATACCCTCTCCAGCTAGATACCCCTCAAATTGCTTTGCCGTGAATTGTGGGCCATTGTCAGAGACTAGGGTGTCGGGCAGGCCGTGTGTTACGAATAGATGCCTTAGGACTGTGATTACTGCCTCGGCCGTTGTGCTTTTCATGAGTATTATTTCCAACCATTTTGAGTAGGCATCTACCACAATTAAAAAGGTCTGCCCATGGAATGGCCCCACAAAATCTATGTGAATTCTGGACCATGGCCCCTGGGGTTTCTCCCACTCTCTAACTGGGGCTGTAGGGGGTAGCGGCCTCGATTCTTGGCAGGATTGGCATTTCCCTACCCTGTCGCTAATGTCCTTATCCATTAAGGGCCACCATACATAACTCCTCGCTAAACTCTTCATTCGCACAATCCCGGGGTGGCCCTCATGCAACAGTTCCAACACATTTTCACGTAATTTTTCTGGAATAACTACCCTATCTCCCCATAACAGACACCCCCCTTGAACAGACAGTTCTGATTGTTTTTCAAGAAATTCTTTGAACGCCGCCTGCAGCGGGCCAACCCCTTTGCACCCAACCGATCACAGTCCTAATTGTAATGTCTCTATACGATGCCCTAGCCACCTGCTTGGATGTGACTGGGCCAGAGTCCAAAGAGTCGATTAGTAAGACAGGTGTCCCCGGGGTGGGGTCCTCAATTGTCTCTGGTAGAGGGCATCTGCTCAGAGCATCCGCATGCCCTAAGTCTTTTCCTGGGCGGTAGAGCAACTTATAGGAGTATGCTGCTAGGAAAATAGTCCATCGAGTCAGCCTGGGGGAAAGTGCCACGGGCGTAGGGCGGTCACCCGCTAAAAGCCCTAGAAGGGGTCTGTGATCCGTGACTATCTCGAAATTCCGTCCGAATAAGTATTCGTGAAATTTCTTAACCCCGGAGACTATGGCCAACGCTTCCCTATCTAACTGGTTGTAGTTCCTTTCCGCCGAGGACATAGTTCGGGAATAATACGCTATAGGGGCTTCTGTTCCATTTGGTAATCTGTGGCTAAGTACTGCCCCCACCCCATATGGTGAAGCGTCGCAAACTAGTACTAGTGGCAACGTGCCATTGTACTGGATGAGGAGGCTATCGCTGGACAAAAGGTTTTTTACCCCTTCAAATGCCCTAGCCTCTTCTTTTCCCCATGACCACAAAGCTTTCTTTGCTAGCAACTTATGTAGCGGCTCAGCTACTGTTGCTTTATTCTTCAAGAATACCGCGTAGAAATTAACAAGCCCCAAGAATGCCTGTAATTCTGTCTTGTTTTTTGGGGCTGGGGCCTTTCTAATGGCCCGTACCTTGCTCTCCGTGGGGTGGATTCCTTCCCTGTCTATCCTGTACCCTAGGAATTCTACGGATTTCACCCCAATCTGGCATTTGTCTAGCTTAACCTTAAGCCCCGCTGACCTAAAAATTCCCAACACCTTTCTTAGTTTTACCCCGAATTCCTCTAAGTTTTCAGCTGATACCAATACATCGTCGAAGTATGGTACCACTCCTGGTAGGCCTTGTAATAATCGCTCCATTAGGTTCTGGAAAAGCCCCGGGGCCACGCTAACTCCGAACTGGAGTCGCGTACATTTGAAAGCCCCCCGGTGCGTGATGATTGTCTGCGCCTCAGCTGTGCTGCTATCTACAGGTAGCTGCTGGTAGGCTTGGGCCAAATCTAGTTTGGCGAAGACCTGCCCTTGCCCTAAAGAATGTAACAGATGTTGCACCACTGGAACGGGGTATGCACTTTTCTGTAACGCTTTGTTGAGCGTTGCTTTGTAGTCAGCGCAAATTCGGACCGAACCATCCGGTTTGACTGGGGTTACTATGGGTGTCTCCCATTTTGCATGGTCGACGGGGACTAATATTCCCTGGCTTACTAACTTGTCCAATTCCCAGTCAATTTTAGGTTTTAGGGCGAAAGGGACCCTCCTCGCCTTTAACCGAATAGGGGCAACCTGGGGGTCGAGGTTAAAAGAAATAGGGGTTCCCACGTACTTGCCCAGGCAATCCCTGAATACGTCCTCGAACTCATTCAGTAGTTCGTCTCTGAGGATGACGCCGCTCCTGTGGACCCCGGTCACTCCCATACCCAAAGCTCGGAACCAGTCCAACCCTAGCAAACTCGGTAGGGTTCCGTTTACTATGGTGATCGGCAGAGTCTTTGTGAATCGTCCGTATTTGACTTGGACGGCTGTAGCTCCTCGAACAGGGATCCGATTTTCCTGGTAGTCCTGCACCCTCAACTTCTGGGTTTGTAGTTGACGTTTGGCGGTCGCTGGCAAGTCTCTCACGATGGTGTCCCAGGACATAATGGTGATTGACGACCCAGTGTCTACTTCCATGGGACACGGCACCCCTTCGACGTAGACTTGGGTAAATATCTTCTTCTCTAGTCGTGTCGATGCGTGGCCCACTCTCACAGTGGTCTGGTTTAACTTCGCGCCCTTTTTAAATGGACCAATCCCTGGCCGCTTCGCTGTTCCCGCGCTCTGATTGGTCGGTTTGAATTTTTGGCGGGAAGGTTGGGGGGCTCGGCATGCCCGGGCTATGTGTCCTTTTTTCACACCGACAAACTGCATCCTTGAATCTGCAGCCTTGCCATTGGTGTTGCCCCCACAGCTCACACATTCGCCCCGGTCACCTCTCTCCAGCCTCCCGTGTGAACACTTCTTCCTCTTCCTCACCGTCCGATTCGGCTTGGACTTCCTCGCTATGGACCGGTGTAGTCTTTGTCCCGGCACCTTGCGCATTTGGCTTTTGCAAGGTCTCTGCCGCCTTGGTGGACATTTCATGAGCCCTGGCTTCGTCCAGGGCTATCGCTAGGGTCAAGTTGCTTTTAGACAGCAGCCGCCTTTGTAGTCTTATGTCTCTGACCCCGCAAATAAGCTGTTCGAGTAAAGAGTCCTCCAAATCTCTGTACTCGCAGTGATTTGCGGCTTTCCTCAATGCCGCCATGTACACACTTATGGACTCGCCTTCTCGCTGTACCCGTTGCCTCAGTTCGAATCGTTGGACGAACTTTGAGGGTACCGGTGCATAGTGCGCTCGAAGTGTTGTTTGTAGTGTCTGCCACGGTACCGATTGTACCGGCGTTGGTTCTGAGAGCGACTGTTGTGACCCAGGTTCCTGGACCCGGACTCCTGGACTCGGATGATTCAGAAAGTGAGGGAGAAGACCTGGCCAGCCCTGCTTCTTTTGAGCCCTTTCCCTCCCTGGCACCCACTCAAAGGGAGGAGGAGGGGCTGGCAAAGCCTGATTCCCTGGGGCCTCCTTCTGATTTGGCAATGCCCCAAGAACAGTTTTGGAGTGATGCAAGGTTACGTAGACTTGATCGGCGTGCGCAGCAGCGGAAGAGTTGGGACAAAGCCAAGTCATAATTGTCATGCAGTGACATCTGCAGAGACTATAAATAGGAGGCGGGACTTCCTGGTTTTTTGTCTTGGACAAAGTAATGAATTTGGGCGGGCAATCTGTATCAACGGAGGGAAGAATATATTCAACAGCATTTTTGGCAGCACCTGCGCACCATGTACGAGGACCCAGTTCGAATGCTGATGGCAACCAGGCGCCTTAAGGAACTCTGTCAAGGGAAACGCCCCCTGCAGGAGTACATCGCCGAATTTCGTCTTTTGTGCCAGGACTCTGACTGGAATGATGCAGCGCTGGTGGACGCGTTCCAGGAGGGACTCTCAGAGGAATTGCAAGATGAGTTGGCCCGGGTGGAGGCGCCGCAGACCCTCGACAACTTGGTCCCCCTTTGTCTCCGACTCGATGCCCGTCTGCAACGGCGACCATCCCGTCGCACCCCCCGGGACCCGCCGTCGACATCTGCACCCCCACTTCCTGCACCACCAGCACCCTGGGTCGCCCCACGTTTTGTAACCGCTGCGGAAGAGCCCATGGAGTTGGGAGCGGTCAGACCTCGCCTGACAGCCCAGGAGCGGATCCGGAGGCGCCAAGGAGGATTGTGCCTGTACTGTGGAGAGCCCGGCCACTTCGCCGCTTCTTGCCCCAGAAAGCGAAGTGGGGCACGCACACCGGTCCCCGAATCACAACGTGACCAATCGGGAAACGGAGCAGGCCCGACCTCGGGGAAACCCTAGGTCGGGCACATACTAAGCCCCCACTGGACGTTGCGGAAGTAGACTCTGGGCCCCCTCGGCATCTGATTCTGGACACACGGATATGGTTGGGGAACCAGTCGGATGGGCTCCAGGCGCATGCGCTGGTGGACTCAGGGGCCACAACAAACTTTATGGACCAGGCCTTTGTGACCCAGTTTGCGGTCCCCGTGGTTCCGGTGGACCCTCCGATGCGGGTAGAGACTATTGATGGACGAGAACTGGTGTCCGGCCCCATTAAATTCGCCACCCAGCCTTTGCGCCTGGCTATTGGGGACCATGAGGAGGCGATCCAGTTTTATGTCACGGCGGACCTTCATTTTCCCTTGGTCCTTGGGATGGCCTGGCTTCGGACCCACGATCCTCAGGTGGCCTGGTCGCGGAACGCCATCTCTTTCCCGAGTCTGCAGTGCGTCGACCACATCCGCCACACCTGTGCCGGCCAGAACGTCCCCACCGCTGCCATCACCTTGCCTCCTGAGCTGACGGACTTCGCCGACGTGTTCAGCGAGAAGGAGGCGGACCGACTACCCCCGCATCGGCCCTACGATTGCCCCGTGGACCTTCTGCCCAACGCACCACTGCCTGTGGGACGCCTGTATTCCATGTCGGAGCCCGAGTTGGCCGCCCTCAGGGACTTCCTGGACAAAAACCTGGCCCGAGGGTTCATCCGGCCTTCAAAGTCCCCTCTCTCGGCCCCGGTCCTCTTCGTGAAGAAGAAGACAGGGGATTTGCGCCTGTGCTGTGATTACCGCCGGCTAAATGCCATTACGGTACGAAATCGCTACCCCCTGCCGCTCATCCCGGAGCTACTGGAGAGGTTGCGGGAGGCCACGATCTTCACCAAGCTCGATCTCCGGGGGGCCTACAACCTGGTGCGGATGCGAGAAGGAGACGAATGGAAGACGGCATTCGGCACCCGATACGGACACTACGAATACACTGTCATGCCATTTGGGTTGACCAACGCTCCCGCCGTTTTCCAGCACTTCATGAACGACGTGTTCCGAGACATGTTGGATCAGTTCGTGGTTATCTACCTGACCGACATCCTGATTTACTCCCGGTTTAGGGAAAGCCACCTTCGACACGTCGGTCTGGTTCTGCAACGCTTGCGGGAGCAACAACTCAATGCGAAGCTGGAGAAATGCGTCTTCTTCCGGACTTCCATAGAATTCCTCGGGCATATCATCTCGCCCGAGGGCATAGCCATGGACCCATGTAAAGTAGAAGCTTTGTGTAGCTGGGAAGCCCCTCGTCGGGTAAAGGATGTTCAGCGCCTGCTGGGCTTCGCCAACTACTACCGGACCTTCATCCCGGGCTTCGCCACACTGACGGCTCCACTTACCCAGCTCCTCAGGAAGAAGGTTGCATTCCGGTGGGGTCCCCCGCAGCAAGAAGCATTCACAGCCCTCAAGAAAGCCTTCATCACGGAACCCGTCCTGAGGCATCCCGGCCCGCTCCGGCCTTTTGTGGTGGAAACGGACGCGTCCAATGTGGCTCTGGGAGCGGTGCTGCTACAGGCTCCGACGAATGGCGGCACACTTTTTCCCTGCGCTTACTACTCCCGGAAACTCAATCCTTCCGAGCGCAACTACACTATCTGGGAAAAAGAGTTGCTGGCTATCAAGGCTGCATTCGAGGCTTGGCGACACCATCTGGAGGGGGCCCGACATCAGGTGGAGGTCCGAACGGACCATCGGAATCTCGAGCACCTCACCACAGCTCGGAAGTTGAACCAGCAGCAGATCCGGTGGTCATTGTTTTTTGCCCGGTTCAACTTCCACGTGACCTACATTCCCAGCGGTCACAACCGGAGGGCGGATGCCCTGTCCCGCAAGCCAGAGTACCTCTGCGCCAAGGACCCCCTTCCTCCACGGACAGTGCTGCCGGCAGAAGCCTTGGCCGCAGCACGGGAGCCAGTGGACTTGCGGGCCCAGGTGCGAGAGGCGCAGCGCCAGGACGCCTGGTCGCAGCAAAGGAGAGCGGAGGAGGGCCCCGCGTCTCCTTGGACCTTGGAGGAAGACTTACTCAAGTTTCGGGGGCGATTATATGTGCCCACAGGACCACTCTGAGCCCTCGTCATGACCCAGTGCCACGACAACCCTGCAGCAGGACATTTTGGGTTCTTCAAGACCCTCCACCTGGTGACACGGACCTTTTGGTGGCCCCGAGTGCGGCATGATATACATGCCTACGTGACATCCTGCGTACCGTGCCGGCAAGCCAAGACCGCCACGGGGGCCCCTCCCGGGCTCCTCCAGCCCTTGCCGACACCCGACAGACCCTGGGGGGCGATCTCTATGGACTTCCTGACAGACCTGCCGCCGTCCTCTGGGTTCACCACGGTGCTGGTGGAGGTGGACATGCTCACCAAGATGGCACACTTCATCGCATGCTGCGGACTGCCCACAGCCGCAAAAACGGCCCATCTCTTTCTGCAGCACATCTTCCGCCTCCATGGTCTACCGGACAGGGTGGTTTCGGACCGCGGAGTTCAGTTCACAGCCCGTTTCTGGAAGAGCCTGATGGCCGCGTTGGAGGTGTAGGTGTGTCTGTCGTCATCGCACCATCCGGAGACCGACGGGGGTACAGAGAAGGTCATCGGTATACTGGAACAGTATCTCCGTTGCTTCATCAACCAGCAACAGGACAACTGGGCCGACTACCTGTCCCTGGCAGAGTTTGCTTTTAACAACTCTCAGCACACCTCTACTCAGATGACCCCGTTCTTTGCCAATGTGGGGTACCATCCGCGGCTCTTCCCTCTGGCACCACCGGACTCTCCTGTTCCCGAAACGCAGACCTTCCTGACGGAATTGCATGCGGTCCAACAGTTGGTACATTAGCAGCTGAATCGGGCAAAGGAGGACTACAAACGGTCCGCCGACCGCTCCCGACGGGCAACGCCCCCGTTGGCAGTTGGAGACCGGGTGTGGCTCTCCACCAAACACCTCCCGTCCAACCGCCCGGTAAAGAAGTTGGACCACCGATTCATCGGCCCATTCCCTGTCGAGGCAGTCATCAACCCGGTAGCCTACCGACTGACCCTGCCACGATCCATGCGGATCCACCCAGTTTTCACCGGTCCCTTCTGGTTCCTGAGGCCACACCGAGTCCCCTTCGGTGCCCAACAGCACCCGTCACTGTCGCCGAGGACAGATCGGAGGAATACGAAGTCCACAGTGTACGAGACTCCCGCTGGCTGAAGGGTCGTTTCCAATATTTGATCGCGTGGAAGGGATACGGGACTGATTTCTCCTGGGTAGATGCCTCCGACGTTCATGCCTCTGACCCTGTGCAGGCCTTCCATGAGCAGAAACCAGCCCGACCGCATCCCGATCGTCAGCCCCGGGGGAAGGGCCCTGCAGTGAGGGATAGTGTTGTGACCCAGGTTCCTGGACCCGGACTCCTGGACTCGGATGATTCAGAAAGTGAGGGAGAAAACCTGGCCAGCCTGCTTCTCTTGAGCCCTTTCCCTCCCTGGCACCCACTCAAAGGGAGGAGGAGGGGCCGGCAAAGCCTGATTCCCTGGAGCCTCCTTCTGATTTGGCAACGCCCCAAGAACAGTTTTGGAGTGATGCAAGATTATGGAGACGTGACCGGCGTGCGCAGCAGCGGAAGAGTTGGGACAAAGCCAAGTCATAATTGTCATGCAGTGACATCTGCAGAGACTATAAATAGGAGGCGGGACTTCCTGGTTTTTTGTCTTGGACAAAGCAATGAATTGGCACGAGCTAACTGTCTCAATGGAGGGAAGAATATATTCATGAGTAATTCTGGCCTTATCTATAATTTCCTCGTTATCTCCAGAAACTTGGCAGGCCCGTGGGTAGACGTGGCCAGGACATGTATCTATGTAAATAAAAGGAGAAAAGAAGGCCTCTGACTGACTCTTTGCTGGGAGTATTAGGGGGAGGGAAACAGAACAGCCCGCTTCCGATTGTCCAAGACTCCCTGTAGTTCGTTCGCTTCGAGGAAACATTCGAAACGAGCCATGTACGACCCCCATTTTTCCTTGGCTGGGTCGAATGGTGCTGGCGGCGTGTAGCTGGACATCGCTATTTTCCACCTCCGCAAACTGGCTGGGTTAAGGAATTCCTGGTTCCTTGAGCTCTTCCTTTGGATCTCACTGCCCCAACATCCCACCTTCGTCACCAATGTTAGGTTCGGGCAATGAAGAGGCAGGAGACCAACGAGTAGCAACAGCTCTTTAGTTTATTGTGACCCAGCAAAAGACAACCGGCAAAAACCCCTCTTTAAATACTCTTTTGGCTGCGGCTTCAACCAATCAGCAACGTGCAATTTCCCGCCCAAAATTCCCACTCGAAGTTCAAAATACATTACAGTATAAAAAACCCTCACTCTCAATTCCATGTGGTCAACTGCAGCACAAACACCCATGTGGTTCTGCTTCATCATTAAACCATCTTTCCAATCAGCCTCCATGTTTCCTGTGTCTTTCTCCCGGCTTGGAATTGAACCAGATGGATATTTCTTCCCACACTCCCTTCCAGCCCCTATGAGTCTAAGTTGTGCAGAAAAAAAGCAGGGGAGCAGCTTTTCCTGTAATCGCAGTTTTATCTACCCATGGCACATTGCGATTTGTCATGCTTCTGCCAAAGTACATCCAGTTGAATGATGGTTATGTGATTATGCTATTAAACATCCTGTTTCCAAGGGCAAACCCCTAACTTGACATTTGGAGATAAGATGGAGAAAAGCACCCGGTGGCTGCTTTTTTTTTTTTTTTTGCTACTGTAGCTCAAAACTCTGGAAAGGTAATAAATGGCTGCCTTGCTTTGCAAAGCTGCTAAGGCAAAACATGGACTTCTAAGTAGACTGCAAGATTTAATATAATTCTTCAGGGTAAAGATCCATGGCAGCTTGGATGTATTTTGTCCTGCTAACTAACGTTGTCCCTATTTACATCTCCACACAGAAATAAATTGGAAAGGGAGCCTTTTAAGGAGAAACTCCAGGGTGATGCAATGACACAATGATGTTTGAAAAGGAGAGCTAACCATAGAGCTGAAAAGTTTGTAAAATGTCAGCTGTTTCCCAGCCTTTTTCACACCTTTGGCTGGCAGGTCTTCTACATTACATTTGGTCAGAAAGAAAAAGGTGCTTTTTTCTACAAGTATGGCCGAATATCTTTGTGCTCTGCATCTTCAATTTACAATTCTGATTCCCCCTTCTGATTCTTCTATTCCTTTAAAAACCACTTTATAGTGACATGCTTTGTATTGACATGAGGGATGCAGTGGCTCAGTGGTTAAGACACTGAGCTTGTTGATTGAAAGGTTGGCAGTTCAGCGGTTTGAATCCCTAGTGCCGGGTAATGGGGTAAGCTCCCGTTACTTTTCCCAGCTTCTGCCAACCTAGCAGTTTGACACCATGTGAAAAATGCAAGTAGAAAAATAGGGACCACCTTTGTTGGGAAAGTAAAAGTATTCCATGCACCTTTGGCATTTAGTCATGCCGGCCACATGACCACGGAGACGTCTTCGGACCGCATTGGCTCTTCGGCTTCAAAACGGAAATGAGCACCATCCCCTAGAGTTGGGAACGACTAGCATGTATGTGTGAGGAGAACCTTTACCTTTACCTATTGACATGCTGCATTCTGCCTGAATTACAGAAAACTCTTTGTTAATTATTTAGTGTATGATGAGAACATGACAAAAGAGAAGTAAATATATTCACACACACAATCCACATGATGATACAAAAAATGTCTACAAGGGGGTACAGTAGTCGCCTCATAACTGAATGTCCAATTCAGCTGTCCAGGCAATGGCCTTTTCTGTTGCATCATTAGGGAAGCATTAGGGAATCCGAGAACTCATCTTTATTTTATTTATTTATTTATTTATTTATTTATTTATTTATTTATTTATTTATTTATTTATTTATTTATTTATTTTGACACACAGTATATATAAGCATAAGCATGAAATAATTATACAATATATAAGCACATATATAAGTATGAGTATGTAATAACTATATTAATTGGATATAACAAAAGGAAACAATAGGACAGGAACGGTAGGCACGTTTGTGCTCTTATGCACGCTCCTTATAGACCTCTTAGGAATGGAATGAAGTCAATGGTAGACAGTTTTTGGTTGAAGCTTTGGGGATTTTGGGAAGAGACCACAGAATCAGGTAGTGTATTCCAAGTATTAACAACTCTGTTACTGAAGTCATATTTTCTGCAATCAAGATTGGAGCAGTTAACGTTAAGCTTAAATCTATTGTGTGCTCATGTATTGTTGCAACTGAAGCTGAAGTAGCCTTTGACAGGAAGGACATTGTAATAGATGATTCTATGAGTTAAACTCAGGTCATGTCAAAGGCGGCATAGTTCTAAATTTTCTAAACCCAGGATTTCAAGTCTGGTGGCATAAGGTATTTTGTTGTATTCAGAGGAGTGGAGAACTCTTCTTGTAAAATATTTCTGGACACGTTCAATTATATTGATGTCAGAAATGTGGTATGGTTTCCAAACAGTCGAGCTGTATTCAAGAATTGATCTAGCAAGGTAGAGTAGTGTTTTTGGAGAAGAAGCTATGCAAGATTAGGTTTACAACTCTTAAGGCCTTTTTTGCGATGTAGTTACAGTGAGCTTTGGCACTTAGATCATTTGATATGAAAATTCCAAGATCTTTAACAGGATGGGAGTCATAGTGTTTAGGTTCTTTTTTCCAATATGTAAGACTGAGCTTTTGCTGGTTGAGATTTGGAGTTGCCAAGTTTTAGACCATTCAGATAAAAAGTCCAGGTCTTTTTGAAGTATAGCTGTATTGTTGGTGGTGTTAAATAGTTTGACATCATCAGCAAAGAGAACACAATTACTTGTAATATGGTCACAGAGATCATTAATGTATAATATGAAGAGTGTTGGTCCAAGAATGCTGCCTTGGGGAACGCCACTTTTGACAGGCACAGGATTTGATAGAGCATTGGCAATTTTGACCACTTGTTGTCTGTTTGATAGAAAAGCTGTTATCCAATTGTGGAGGGGTCCTGAGATGCCGTAGGATTTTAGTTTTAGGAGAAGTTTATCATGTACTACTGAGTCAAAAGCTTTACAGAAGTCTACGTAGATTGCATCTATTGCTTTGCCCTGATCAAGATTTGTACTCCATATGATTTTGCAGTGAAGAAGGTGTAAATTACATGATAATTTTTTTCTGAAACCAAATTGTTTATAAGAGAGTAGGTTGTTTGTTTCTAGATGGAGGGTAATGGATTGGTTGATGATAGATTCCATTACTTTGCAGGTGACACAGCAAAGAGGGATAGGTCTGTAATTATCAACTAGGCTGAGGTCTCCTTTTTTGAAGATAGGGATGACCATGGCAAGTGACCAAAGTTTGGGAAGGGAACTGGTCGTGAAAGCTTTTTCCAAAATTATGCTTAGGGGTTCTGCTATATTAGCGGAAATCTTTTTTAAGAAGTATGCACATAATCCATCAGGCCCAATAGATAGGGATGGTTTCAGTCTGTGAAGGGCTTTTTCAACATTATCTTCTGTGAAATCTATATGTGTTAGGTCGTTGTATTCATTGTTGGTACAATTGGGGAATGTCGGGTATAAGTCATTACTGTTAACAAAGACTGTGCCAACGAATTTGTTGAAGAGGTTTGCTTTAACTGTTTCATCATTATATTCTTTGTCGTTAGAATCTTTTAGTGGTGGGATGGTTCTCAAGTCTTTAAGTTTGTTGTTTCCAAAATTATAAAAAGCACGATTGGAATTTGTGCACAAGAGGTCTTCTTCTTGCTTGGTGTGGTAATTGGTGCATTCAGTTTTTATTTGATTGCATATATTTCTGTAGCGGTTTTTGAAATTTGCTACATAGTCCCTTTTGTTTCTTCTCCAGAGGGATTTTTTTTTTGGATTGAAGCTTTTTTGTTGATATGGGTAATTTGTTTTTTCTGTTTTTGGTGATGGTTTGTGGCTTGTGACTTCAAGTAGGAAAACTTTATATTGGTCTTCTGCAGTGATGCAGGTTGAGAACAGATTTTGCCAGTCAAGAAATGAGAGGTCATAGTTTATAAGGTCATAGTTGGCTTTTTTGAAATTGTAGTTTGAAATACCATTATTATGATGATTTATGTAAGGGCGTATATTGAGACAAAAGTCTATCATGCTGTGGTCACTGTTGGAAAAGGGTTCTTTTATTTGTAGTCCATAAATTGAGTTTGTGTTGTTGCAGAAGATGAGGTCAAGACAGTTGTTGAGTCTTGTATTGTTAGTTACTAGTTGTTCTAGACCAAGGTTTGTAACAGCATTGTATAGGGTAGTATGGATGGGTTCAGTTGTACATTCATTTGTTATCCAATTAATAGAAGGTAGATTAAGGTCACCCAGGATGATGAGAGGATATGGGCAAGAGGTAGCCCATGTTAGCAGTGTGGTTAACATGTTCGCATGAGCGATGTCGTAGTCAGGGGCTCTGTAGCATAGTAAAAATCGAAGTGTGATGTTAAGGGACAGGTCGCATACAATAGTCTCAGAAAGAGAAAGTTTATTTATTTTATTTATTTTATTTATTTTGATTTTTATACCGCCCTTCTCCCGAAGGACTCAGGGCGGTGTACAGCCAAGTAAAAATTCAATATATAAACATTAAAAAGAAGTTAAAAAGAAATATTATAATGTGGCCGAAATTTTAAAACCATTTAAAATCTTAAAACATAAATACCCCAATAAAATTTCAATCCAGTCCCGCTTGAATAAATAGGTGCGTTTTCAGCTCACGCCGAAAGTTCCGAAGATCAGGCAATTGACGTAAACCGGGGGGAAGTTCATTCCAGAGCATAGGAGCTCCAACAGAGAAGGCCCTTCCCCTGGGGGCCGCCAGCCGACATTGCTTGGCGGACGGCACCCTGAGAAGGCCCTCTCTGTGTGAGCATACGGGTCGGTGGGAGGCACAAGGTAACAGCAGGCGGTCCCGTAAGTACCCGGGTCCTAAGCCATGGAGCGCTTTAAAGGTGGTAACCAAAATCTTGAAGTGCACCCGAAAGACCACAGGAAGCCAGTGCAAACTGCGCAGAATTGGTGTTACATGGGAGCAACACTATTACCCGCGCAGCTGCATTCTGGACTAGCTGCAGCCTCCGGGTGCACCTCAAGGGCAGCCCCATGTAGAGAGCATTGCAATAGTCCAAGCGGGAAGTGACAAGGGCATGAGTGACCGTGCATAAGGCATCCCGGTCAAGAAAGGGGCGCAACTGGCGCACCAAGCGCATTTGGAAGGCCCTCTTGGAGACGGCCGCCAAATGATCGTCAAACGACAGTCGCCCATCCAAGAGGACACCCAAGTTGCGCACCCTCTCCGTTGGGGCCAATAACTCGCCCCCCACAGCCAGCTGCGGCTGTGGGGGGCGAATTATGTGCAACTTGAATCTTTAGATTCAGTGACTTTTTGTAAAAGATAGCCACTCCACCTCCTCTGCGGGTTTCACGATCTGACCGAAAAACATGATACTCTTTGTTTGAAATAATGGAGTCAGGGAGGGATGAGTTCAGCCATGTTTCACAAACAAATATAATATCAAATGTACCAATGTTTAACAAGAGGATAAATTCAGGCAATTTATTTACAATGCTTCTTGCATTTATCAATTTGCATCTGAAGATCTGCAGTGTTTGGTGTAGAAGTAAGGGGCGTGCCTATCTAGTTTTGAATGATAGTCGGTTAGGGGTTATGTACGATGGGTGGTTGGAGGTTGGATGGTTGTTCAACATTTGGTTGAATAATAGATGGTTGAGCATTGGATGGTTGGAGATTTTGCACAGGTGGTTGGAGGTTGGTTGGTTGAACATCGGTTGGTTGAACAAAGGTTGGTTGCACAGTGGATGGTTGGTGATTCTGTAAGGCAGTGTTTGGAGGTTGGATGGTTGAACGTTGGTTGGTCGAGCGTTTTGTACAACGGATGTTTTGAAGTTTAGTGAGAAAGATGGTTGGATGTTTTGATTGGCGGATGGTTGGATGCTTTGATTGAAGTGGGGTTGGGCGTTGGCTAATTGACTATAGGTTTTTCTTTTTATGCAGTCAGCACGGTAGTCAGTGTAAAGGTTGGTTTCACCTTCTTCTTGCCGTCGTTTGAGTTCTGTGCGAAGTTCACAGGATCGAATTCGTTGCATAAATGATAGGTCAGGTTTTGCTCTAAATTTGTTGAGGCTGAGGTTGGTTCTGGCAATTGTGTTTATAATATGAATGAAATTACGTTTACTGGACTCATTTATGCAGATGACTCTATAGAGTTTAGGCGCCATTGTGGGCAATCTTGCACAATAAGTTGAATAGTTTGCATATAGTTTAATGGTCTCCTTCCAGTATCTCCTTCACTTTCCTACACTAGCCTATATAACCTTGCTATCCCATACTTGGATCTCCCTCTGAGAAGGAATAACTCTGTTTAGCTTCCTAAACCAGTCAAGGTCAACCAATTACTGTTACCTGCAGATCCTCTCTTATCAATCAAGAATGACATTTCAATTTCACTCAAGGAATCTGGTCTTTGAGTCTGCTCTTCATCTGAAATTAGTTGATGTCGCTTCCAAGAGGATCTAGCCATGGCGATCTATAGAAGGAAACCGGTGTTAATTAAATGGATGGTAATTGTTTGGTAATTAATAAAATCTGGACAAGAATTCAATGAACCATGGAGCTGTTCATCTGTTATATCTTATCTCAAGATCTTCAGTTCTGAGCTAGACAGTCTCTTTGCCCAAATTATTGAGAGAAGAGATAACTAAATATCTGCCTTTGCTGTATTTAGTAGCACAGTAAGCACTAAGGATTTATAATGTGGTTTTCAGATTTTTAGGAATGTACAAAATCCTCAATACGTCCTTCATAATCTCAGTTCTGCATTTCAGATATCGATTTCCCCTTTTGCATGCTAATGAAATATGTAGCCTCCAAAATCTGAGTTGATTTCATTCAATTCATTCTGGTTTCCAAATGGAGGTGTGGATTCACCAGAGGAATGGCTTGCCTTCAGAAACTGTGGGAGCTCCATCACTGGATGTTTTTAAGAAGAGATTGGACAGCCACTTGTCTGGAATGGTATAGTGTCTCCTGCTTGAGCAGGGGGTTGGACTAGAAGACCTCCAAGGTCCCTTCCAGCTTTCTGTTATTCAACTCATGTATTTAAAGGGTGTATACACATAGAATCTGTGTGTGCTTGTATTATGACTGAAGGATGGAACTGGCAATTAAAATTTAGGAGAGGGTGGCATCACTTCCTAGTTTAATTTCCAGAAGGAGGGGCAATTTCAGAGCTACAGGTAGAAGTACAATACAGAACACCTTAGAACAGTGATGGCCAACCTTTTTGCCATCATGTACCAAAAGTGGGGGGAGCGCAGGGGGGTCGCACACACCTGTGACCACATCCATAATTCAATGTGAACCGTGCACCACCCCCATGCATGCACATGCGACCCCACCCCCACCCATGCAACCCCTGCTTTTGGCACATGATGGCTGGGTGGGCCCGGTAGGCCTGTTTTTCACCCTCCCCAGGCTCCAGAGGCTTTCTTGGAGCATGGGGAGGGCGAAAATGGCCTTCACCACCACCTCGGAGGCCCTCCAGAGGCTGGAAACGGCCTCTTTCCCGATTCCCAGTGGGCCTGGAAGGCCTGAAAATCAGCTGGCCAGCATGTGCATGTGCACTGGAGCTGAGCTAGGGCAACGTTCACATGCCCACAGATATGGCTCCATGTGCCATCTATGGCACGCGTGCCATAGGTTCGCCATCACGGCCTTAGAAGATGGGTGAGGAGATAGTGGGATGGACTTTTTTCCCTTTGTGCAAATAAGATACATCTCTCTGGAATGGTTAATTAGTTAAAGCAATATATGTTTACATTTAAAAGCTTTCTATTAAACATTCCCCTCCACGCATGGAGTTACTTAGAAAAAATTACTGAGCAAGCTTTGCAGATTGCATCATTGCATTGTAAATCACTCTTACCTGGAAACGTGTCATCTGTTATCCAACTTGTAACAATTAAGATAAAGAAGACAACAGCTGCCTACTCTAACACCTGTGAGAGAGAGGAAGTGACAGCTACTCTCTAGAAAGATGGTTTCCCATAAAAATATATTCCTAGCAAAGGATCAACGATGAGGTTCCCGAGTTATTGACTAGATACACCATTATACCATCCTTGCTAGAGATTTTGATTTGATTGATTGTGCACCATCAGTCAGTGTCAATTCACAGTGACCACACAGATGTCTACTACAGAGGGCACTTTATTTTGAAATCTCCCTGGCACAGGGTCAACGGTCTGAGATTCTGACCAATTCACTGAATAGGGGTGTTACCAAGCCTCCTCCAGGTTTTACTGCTTACCCTCCCTGCAATTGTTCTCCAGCATAAAGCAAGGGAATTAATTGAAGGGAAATGTTCTCCTTTTACAGTAGTGGCCAAAATTGTGGAAACCTTTTGGGAAAAGTATATTTTTGAGGTTTGATGGCTAATAACACCACTTTTTTTTTTTTTTTTGAGTTTCAAGATAATCATATTCACTGCTGGAATGGCCTGGGAATAGCCCAGACCTTAATCCAATTGAAAATCTATGGAGCTGACTAAAGAAACTTGTTCATCAGAATTGACCCAGCAATAAAACCCAGTTAATAGAAGCAATCATTCAATCTTGTTTTCACATTATAACAGCTGCAGAACTAAAAGACTTGGTTCACTCAATGGGAGGCCATAATTTATGCTAAACGTTACCCAGCTAAGGATTAACTGACGTGATCATTTTTGTATATCTCATTTTTTCTACATGTTTCACTTTTCTTCTTTAGACTGCTATTCTAATAGCAAATCCTTTATAAAAGTTATTGAATTACATTCTTGATTAAATTATCTTTCTATTGATATATAGTTTTATGGTACTACTCCAAAAAAAGTGGTGTTATTAACTAGTTTTAGAAAATACACTTTTCCCAAAAGGTTTCCACAATTTTGGCCATTGCTGTAGGAATTGTCATTGCTGGTTATGCAACTCCTGTGCAGTTTTCCTTAAATGCATTGTCAATTCATTGTGCAGGGAATTCAACAGGGAAGTGAAAATAACTGGGAAATTGACAGGGAAGAACTCCTATCTCAGTAGGTGACTGAAAGAAGGAAGGGAACATTTTTGTGTTGCTACTTCATGGTCTCTTTCTTTTGCATTTAAGCCATGGCCTACCCACTGGTCTCCTTGGTTACCACAAGAGTAGCAGTTTATCACAAGTGACATCCAAGAGACCATTGTTCTTTCCAGTCTACCCTATTGTATCTCTCAGATAGATTCAGAAGTTCTCCTAAATTGTCTATATGTCTACCAGCTGAGAGCATGCAAAAGCATATCCTTGTCCTCTCCAGCCAATCAATTCACCAGACCCAGAACATGGAAAATTTCAAAGTCATTGTTATTATTCCATTGTACTGATTCAGTTCATTGCACTGAATGTCCTTATTAGTGCTGTGTATGAGAGTGAACAGCTAGGCCACTATCCTTCTACTGAGTTGAAAAGAAATAATTAAAATAGAAGCCGGGAGCCAGAGTCTCCTTGAAGTGAGATCGGTGGAAAATCAATCAATGAATCCATCCATCCAATAAACAAACAAACAAACAAACAAACAAACAAACAAACAAATAATGAAGAGTAGCTACAAATGAGATTCACTGGAAGAGACCTTGAAAAGCTAGAAGGCAGAAGGGGACAGCAGAGGATGAGATGGTTAGATAGTTCATTGATGCAATGAACATGAATTTGAGCAAATTCCAGGAATGGAGGAGGGGGCCTAGTATGCTCTGCTCCATAGGATTGTGAAGAGTCACAGCGACTCAACAAAAACAAAACAACAAATGAGAAGAATAGACTAGTCATAAATTCAACTGAGCAGTCATGCATTGCAAAGAAAAAGTCCACTTTGGTTGAACCAGAAACTCAGTTCAAGAACTTCCCATGCTGATTTGGGTCCTAAACCCTTGTGCCAAAATTGTTTGAGAAACAGAACATTCATTTTCTTGCTAATTCTCATTGTATCAGAAAGCTCCTTAGAAAGTCAAATGGCAACTGCAAATCTCAACCAACAAATGCTCTGTCTTATACACTGGCAAAAAAAAAAAAAATCAGAACACAAAATACAAGCTGGGCGGATAGGACCTCGTAAATGACCCTCACTCTGTCAAGGATCTTGGAGTACTCATCTCAAATGATCTAAGTGCCAGAGCTCACTGTAACAGCATTGCTAAAAAGGCATTAAGAGTTGTTAACCTAATCTTGTGCAGCTTCTTCTCTAGTAATATTGTACTGCTAACTGGAGCATACAAAACATTTGCTAGAGCAATTCTCGAATACAGCTCATCTGTCTGGAACCTGCATATCGGACATTAATACAATTGAACGAGTCCAGATATATTTCACAAGAAGATTCCTCCACTCCTTTGTTCACAACAGAATACCTTACGCCACCAGGCTTGAAATGTTGGGCTTAGACAAGTTAGAACTACGCTGCCTTCGGTCTGACCTAAGTGTAGTACACAAAATTATCTGCTACCTGTCAATGACTACTTCAGCTTCAACCAAAACAATACACAAGCAAACAATAGATACAAACTCAAGGTAAACCGCTCCAAACTCGATTGCAGAAAATATGACTTCAGCAACAGAGTGGTCAATGCCTGACTGTGGTTTCTTCCCCAACCCCCAAAACTTTAACCTTAGACTGCCTAGAGTGCATAAGTGCACCAACATGCTTATTGTCCCTGTCCTAATATCCCCATTTATTCATATCCATTTCATGTATTCATAATCATGTTTATACTTATATCTGTTATCTTATACATGCTTGAAAAATAAAATAAATAAATAAACTCCTATTTTTAGTATAATACTTTCCTCCTGCTCCCTAGCTAAGTCTGCTAAGATCCATCTCTGCTCTTGCTTAGAGGTTTTGGAATATAAAAAAAACTCTTTTTGCATTAGAAGTCTGCTAGCTTGGTGCCATGCTGTAGTTCTTTGTCTCTGCCAAACTATTCCTGCCTGAAAATATTAGTTACTGGTTGGGACAGTTGTGGGTGAGTGTAATGTAGAAGGGAACACAGCAACAATTCTGTCTTTTTTGCTTTCCTTGGCTCTCCCCCCAAGGTTTGCTGCCATTACAAAGTTGCCTCCTACTGACAGCTAATAGCAATGTGTGTTTTATTATATGTTGTTCATTTTGGAATACTTATGCACACCGGGTCACTCACAGTGGCATGCATCAAATAAAAAGTGAGTAAAAAAAACCCACGAGAACCTACACACCACAAAGAACACAGTGGGACAGAAGTATGAAATATATCATAATCAATTCCTGGCATGTAAATCAGGACTAAAAAAAGACATTGATTTTAACAGAAAAGCTCAGCTTCTAACTGGGATCCAGAAAGCGGGGAGGAGTGAAAAGGTTTTCCTATCCATTCTAACAAGATGTGCTAACAAGCAGGATAAGCAATAAATGGACTTCAGCTAGAGGGGGAACATCAGGATGGGAATGAAAAGATGGGAAAGAGGGTGATTAAAGAAGGTTTCAGGAAAACCAAAATGCTGCTATAGCATTTACCCTATAAGGGTACCCTATAAGGGTAAAAACATGGTTTAGCTGGGTCTGGTGTTTGTTAACAATTGGACTTAGTTTCACCTGTCCCAACTTGGTCAGTTAGGAAAGAAAGACTTCTGGTCCATGATTAGCCAAAAGTATACTTCACTAAAGCCAAAGTGGTTACAGAAGAAGCAAAACTGGATCTGACGTTTTTGCACACAAAAGATACCATTAACTTTTCCTTGTTCTTGGCCAATGCCCTGGTTATTACTGACTATCCAATTAGGTGTTCACAAATTGTTTGGATAGAGATACGGCCAGCATATCTTGTGACAAGATGACACGAACCCTGGGAACTCTAGGAAGACCGTCAAAATTCTGGTCAATTTAGTGGTCTTCAATGGATCATAGCTGTCCTGGAGGGACAGCGAAGAAAGAAGGCACTGGCTGGCACAAACAGGGAAGTTGTGAATTCCCTGCAGCACCGGCACCCAGCCTTCGACCCAACGACAAAGAACGGCAATCATTAGGAGCCGCCAAAGTTGGGATGGCCACACAAGAAGATTGAGCAGGAGGGGAGATCAGAAAAAAAGTGTTGTTATCGGGCGAGCGATTGGCCAACTTGCAGGTAAGAAGAAAAAAAAATGTAAAGCTCAAAAAATTTTCCGGCTTGAAGTTAGCGGTTAATTGGCATGCGGAAACTTAAAGTGAGAGGAAACAAACAGCAAAGAGGATCTATAAGACAAAAGCCCTAGAAAAAGGAACTGGAAGAGGAAATTAAAAAGAAAGAACAATTATTGATAAATAGCCCAGGAAATGGTAAAATAAAAGAATCAATAAATATATTGAGAGGTCAGTTTAATATGTTGATGGCAGATCAAGTAGCAATTAATTTACAATATGTAAAACATAATACGTTTAATAATGCCAATAAGCCAGGAAGATGGCTTGCCTATTTAATAAGGAAAAAACAGAAATCACGAACGATTGATAAAATAGAATATAGGGGTAAGGAAGTTTATCAAAAGAACTTGATTAAAAAAGCATTTTTAGAGTATTATAGTAAGTTATATTCTAGGGATATGGTTGATGATACAGAGATAGAAAGATATTTACAACAACAAAATATTTGTGAGCTTACAGAAAATCAAAGAGAAGAATTGAATCAATTAATTACTTCAGAGGAAATTTTCTTAGCAATTAAACAACTTAAAATCGGTAAAGCACCAGGAACAGATGGTTTAACAGCTGTTTATTATAAAATTTACAAAATGAGATGGTTGAACCACTTAAAGAGTTATTTAATAAAATTCAAATGGGAGGAGATGTTCCCCCTTCATGGAGGACAGCCTTTATTTCGTTAATACCGAAGGAAGATCGAGATGGTATTAAAGCAGAGAATTATAGGCCTATATCACTTTTAAATACTGATTACAAGATATTTACCAAGATATTGGCTAATAGATTAATGCCAGTGATGAATCAAATAATTCATAATGATCAGTCAGGATTTATTAAGGGTAGGCAGATGAGATATAATGTGAGGCAAATCGTAAATTTACTTGAATATTTGGAACGAAACAACCAAGTATCAGCGGCATTCCTTTTTGGATGCTGAAAAGCTTTTGATAGATTGGATTGGCAGTTTTGTTTAAAGTAATAGAAAAATGCAATTTGGGGATTATTTTATTCGTGCAATTAAAGCAATATATCAGAAGCAAACAGCACAAATAATAGTAAATGGTGGGTTAACAGAAACTTTTAAAATTGAGAAAGGGACGAGACAGGGATGTCCCTTGTCTCCATTACTTTTTATTTTAACTTTAGAAATTCTTCTGAATAACATACGTGGTTCCGATCGAATAAAGGGAATTAGAGTTAAACATCAAGATTATAGATTAAGAGCTTTTGCAAATGACCTGGTTGTTACCGTATCTCAACCAATATACTCAGTAACTGGTTTAAAAGATATAATTGGTCAGTATGGTAAAGTATCTGGATTTAAGGTGAATCAGCAAAAGACAAAGATGATAACTAAAAATATGAATATACAACAAAAAGAAGAGTTAGAAAGAACTTCAGGTTTTGAAATCGTTAAAAAGGTTAAATATTTAGGAATATATATTACAGCTTCAAATGTTAAATTATACAAAAATAATTATGAGGTATTGTGGCAGAAGGTATGGAAAGAAATGGAGAGTTGGAAGAAGTTACAACTATCTTTGCTGGGAAGAATAGCGGCCATAAAAATGAATGTTTTGCCCAGGTTTTTGTTTTTGTTTCAAATGATACCGGTGTTTAAGAATGATATTAAATTACAGGAATGGCAAAAGGGATTAGTAAATTTGTATGGATGGGCAAAAACCAAGAATAAAATTAAAAGTAATGCAGGATATAAGGGAAAGGGGGTCTTAAAATGCCTAATTTAAAATTGTATTATGAAGCAGTTGTTTTATCATTAATTACTGATTGGATTAATTTAACTGAGGAAAGAGTTCTGAATATAGAAGGTTATGGTTTGTTATATGGGTGGCATGCCTATTTATTATATGATAAGAAAGTTGATAAAATAATTAAAAATAATATAATTAGAAATGCATTATTAAGGGTTTGGAGGAAATATCAATACAAATTAGATGGAAAGATTCCAATATGGGCAAACCCGAGACACATGATAGAAAATATAAATATATATCAAAAGATGGAGGTAGTTACTTATAAAGAACTTCTTTGTATGGAAAAGGGGGAGTTACAATTAAAATCTAGAGAAAAGATGGGGGAAGAAGGGAAAAATTATACATGGTTCCAATATGGACAACTACAAGCTAGATGGAAATTAGATCAAAAAATAGGTGTTAAGCAAATTGAGGATAATTTGTTAAAACAAATGAGAGATCAAGGTCAACAGCATATTAAGAGGTTGTATAATGTATTAGTAGAAATAGATTCAGAGACTGATTTGGTTAAGGATTGTATGATTAAGTGGGCACAAAATTTTCAGCAACCAATAATGTTGGAAACTTGGGAAAGAATTTGGGTGAGGAATGTTAAATTTACACAAGCGCAAAATATGAGAGAAAATTTTTATAAGATGTTTTATAGATGGCATTTAGACCCCAAAAAATTGTCATGTATGTATCCTAATGTACAGGCTAAATGCTGGAGATGTGATTGTGAAGATGCTACTTATTATCATATATGGTGGACTTGCAAAAAAGTTAAAGCATTTTGGATTAAAGTATGGTGGATCATGCAGAATATTTTGAAAAGAAGATTAAGTTTACCCGCAGTTCTTTTACTAGGAATAATTATGGATTGTACAGCTATAGAGACTAAATTGATTCTGAACTTAATAACAGCCGCAAGACTTTTGATTGCTCAATATTGGAAGAAAGAAGAATTACCTACAATTGAAGAATGGACTCTTAAAGTATCAAATCTGGCAGAAATGGCAAAAATCTCTGCTTACTTGAAAGACTATACACAAGAAAATATATTTTAGAATGGAAAATGTGGATTGATTATATTCAAAATAAGTATCAGATAAAAAATATCAAATAGCATATGAGTAAATTTAGGATATAATTTGTATTATATATTTTTGAAGGAGAGGGGAATTGAGAGTGTGAATAAGCATGGAGAGACTAGAGATTATAATTTAGGAATTATTTTAGATTATGATTGTTAGTTTTGATACCCTGCATTTTGTTCTGGGAAGTCGGGGTGGGGGGTGGGGGGTAAAGGGGAAGGGAATTGGGGGGTTGAGGTTAGTGATGGAGTGATGGTTAATGTACAGGGATTATTGAAGATGTATAAATATAATTAATGTAGGGTCGGGTCTGACCAGTTGCCATTTTAGAACGGTGGGGAGGGAAAAAAGAGAGAGTAGGAGGTAGGAAAGAGGAGAAGAGGAAGGAAGAGGGGTAGAAGAGGGAGAAGAGTGTAGGGTGGAGGGAGGAGAGGAGGTAGATAAGAGAAGGAGAGGAAGGTTTGGAAAGTAAAAGAAGGTAGAAGAGGGAAGAAGGTTAAAAAGGGGGGTGGTGACTGGGCAGGCCCGACTAATTGTATATAACTGTACATTGGATGAATTATTTGATATGATTGTAAAAATAAAACTTTTTTATAAAAAAAAAAAAAAAAAAAGACAAAAGCCCTAAAAGAAATAACATTCCATCTGGATTTAAAATTGGTTTTGGAAGAAAATATAAATATTAAAAGGAGAAGAAAACCGAGAGAAAGCATCTTTTGCTAACAAAAGGATTTAATAGAGGAAGAAAAAGGATTTGCTTTTGTGGATTAACGAGTGACATTTTGTTGCTAGGAGTTGTGGATTGGAGAGAAACATCGCTGGAGAAGGAAAAAATAACATTGCATTGTTTAGGCTACTAAGAGAAAAAGAAACACCAAAGGAGTACTTGTTTGAACAGCTGTGGCATAGCTTCAAAAGACTGGAAAGATCAAGATTGGAACTAGGATGACCTAGGAAAAAAACATTTGAATTGGCTTGCATTTGGAAATAGAAAAAAGGGGGGCAGGGGGGCGGAAAGAGACAATATTTTGGACTTAAATTTGGACTATACATAAGTTAAAATAAATAAATTTAAAAAGCCTTTCTCCTTATATTGAAAATATGGAGAGTTGGGAGGATGAATATGAGGAACTATGGGAGATGCTTCAAATGGTAGGAGAATCCTTTAATGGAAATAAACAAGTAGGCTGTGGCTTAAAAATAAAAAAAGAAATTGAGGAACAAAAATATAATGTTGAAAAAAATATGAGTGAGGATAAAAATACAGATGATCATATTGGGATTGATAGTGAAAGAATAAAAAGGGAGAGAGGGAAATATACTTTAAAAAAGAAAGGGAAAAAAGAAAAGAAGAAAAGATTGAGGGGGAAAATTAAAAGAGTGAAAAATAGATGATTACACTGGGATTAGCAGTGACAGAACAAAAAGAAGAGGAGGAAATGGAGAAAAATTGAGGGGGAAAATTAAAAGAGTAAAAGCTAGAGAAAGGAAGTGGAAAAGAAGATACAAGAAAGAGAGAAAGAAGAAGAGAAAAGAATGGGAGAAAGGGAGAAAAATATTAAGAGATAGGATTTTGGAGAGACTGAAAGAAAATGGTTAAAAGAAGGAGAAAAATGAATAGTAGAAAAGAAATTAAAATAGTGGTAGAAATTTTTTTGGAATGATGGAAATTAGAAGAAATATATAGATTATTGTAAAAGGGTAGTAAAAAAGGTTGAAATGAAGTGAATGAAGGGGGGAAAAAAGAAGGAATATATTGTTTAATGTAAAAGGGAGAAGTAAATGAAATGTGGAAGATATAATGGGATATATGTTTTCTTTTTCTTTTTGTGTCTGAGAATGCATGGAATGAGAGAGAATTATAGTTGATGGTAAGGAAATAAATTTTAAATATATAAAAGAATGAAAAAATTAATTGAAGTTAAGATATAAAATTGAAAAGATGGTAAAAAAGAACTACATTTTTTTTAAAAAAAATAAATAGTCCAGCAGATGAAATGTGAAAGATAGTATGGTTTATAAGTGAAAATGATTGAAATTAAGATGTAAAAGGAAATAAAATTGAAATGTTAGTAAACGATGTACACTATTGGAAGAGAATAATAATTACTGAACTGTGAACAAAAACTCTAAGAAAATAAGAGGTGGAAGATTGTATTAATTGATTATAAGATACAAATGGAATAAGATGAAGGCAATGTTAATAATTAAAATATATGAGGGGAGGTTTGAGAAATATACTCAATAAATGAGAAAATCAGGGTTGTCTGGACACCAGAAATATTGAAATGAAAATAAATACAGCAATGGAGAGAGATAAGAAGAAGGAGAGAGATAAGAAGAAGGAGGGAGAGAGAAAGAATAAAGGGAAGAGGAGAGGAGGAAAGGTAGGGGAAATAAGTGTAGGAGAGAAGGTTAGATAGGGAGGAAGTAGGGAAGAGGGGGAGAAAGGAAGGGGAAGTAGAGAAGGAGTAGGAGAGGAGAGAAGAAAGTAGGTAGGATGAAAGAAGAGAGGAAGAGGAGTGAGAAGGAGAAGAAAGAATTGCTGTGAAAAGGAAAAGATGAAATGGAAGAAAGGCAACTCCAAATATATTTGAATATATTAGGATAAAAATTGAAACAGTTAAAAAAAAAGAATGAAAGAGAATGAATACTAATAAAAATGGAGAAATTAGAACTTGTGGGCGAAAGAAGATGTGACTTAGTGAAATGAGCAAGGAAATATTAGTATATGAATAAAAATTATGAAAAACGAATATTCTGGCAAAAAATTGTAACTAAGTAAAATATATTTGAATATATTGAATTGTATAAGATATGATATGGTCCATATTCTGTTCATAAATCATGTAAAGTATGTGTCGGGGGGGAATTAAAAATCAATTAAAAACTTGTTTTTAAAAAAACCAAATTGTTTGGATAATAGTCCCTCACCGCTGATTCTGAATTCCTTTGGTCTGAGGTTTGAATGCTAGTACTTCTCACAGGATGGCACAGCTTGGTTTCATTCCACCTGATTCCCTCCCTGCATCCCTACCCCATGCTCCAGGGGTGAAATTCAGCAGGTTTTGGAGAACCGGTAGTGGAACCAGCAAATACCACCTCTAGCTGGCCCCAGAGTGGGGAGGGAATGGAGATTTTGCAATATCCTTCCCCCAGGAGTGGGGAGGGAATGGGGATTTTGCAGTATCTTTCCCCTGCCATGCCCACCAAGCCATGCCCATAGAACCGGTAGTAAAAATAGAATAGAATAGAATAGAATTTTTTATTGGTCAAGTGTGATTGGACGCACAAGGAATTTGTCTTGATGCATATGCTCTCAGTGTACATAAAAGAAAAGATACCTTCATCAAGGTACAACATTTACAACACAAATGATGGTCAATATATCAATATAAATCATTAAAAAATGAAATTCTACCACTGCCCATGTTCCATTTCTAATGTCAGTCTACTAGCTTGCAAGGCATAGCTTAGCAGAATGGCAGCCATGGCACTTAGAAAATATTGCATACAAGACATAATTTTTTAGTTCCTCCCTTCTGCAAACGAACTCATGGGACCAGTTACATGAATTTGAAGAGCACATAAAGAGTGCAGCTTGGAATTTAATGTGGTACGGCAATCTTTGAAGAAGAGAGTGAAAATATGAACTCTTGCAGTATGCTGAATATTGAGGATACCTGTTGTGTCTCGCCCGCTTTCACCGCAGCCGGGGCCTTCTTATCTGCTTCCGAACGCTGAGGAATGTCCTAGTATGCCTCCCGGCCCCAGCCCTGGCTCCATGCCCAGACAGGCTGAGGAGGAAGAAGTACCTCCAGCCTCCAGCTCTGGCTCCATGCCCAGGCAAATGGAGCAACTAGACCCCTCCCCCTCCCCCACAGCATGTGAGCCTGAGGGAGGTCAATTACCAACAGCTGCAGACTGGAGTGACCCTCGCTTCAGGAGAATTGATAGGCGGCGGCGACAGAAGGAAGGGAGGGGCAGGCCTGGATAAGTGCTGAGTCATGGAGCCACACCCCATGGCCTATATAAAGGATCTGCTTTCTGGCATTCTCTGAGTCAGGCAAAGTCTAACATATCTTGTTGAAGTCACTTTCTGGTCTCCTGCCTGCCTTGAGAACTTTGCTAGGACTTTGGCAGAGCTGCAGAGGCACGCCTGATTCGGATTTCCCTGACCCGGTCGTCAGCGGAGGAGTGGGACACGACAATACCTTATTTAACAGAACATTTCATTATCAAGCAACAGGATAGTCCTTCAGGGTTACTGTATCTCCCATATTTTTCCCAGATCTTTAGGTAGGATTCTTGTACAACCCTACGGGGGTTTTGTTGTGTAGGACATTGTGGTCCAGATGTTCTAGTTCCTTTTATGGGTTTTCTGTTTTAAATTGTAAGCCAGCCAGAATCTTTCTGGAGTTGGGTTCTTTTTGCTCCCTTTTTGGCTTGTTGATTGTCTCTTTTCATAGTATGCAGATATTGCTTATATCTATGTGCCTTTTAGCTTCTTGATGGCTAATTTGTCTGAGTGCTGGGCTTCTAGAAATTCACTATTGGTTTTGGTTTTGGCTCGGTCTAGGATGGTCATAGTTTCCCAGTTGAAACTATGGTTGTGTCTGTCCATGTGTTGTGTAATTAAGGTGTTTTCATCATGTCTTCTGTCTTCATGATGGATGCTTTCTTCTGCCAGTCTTCTTCCTGTTTCTCCTACATGGTGGCTATTGCGGTCTGTACACTGTAGGTTGCAGATGACTCCTGCTTTTTCTTCTGGGGCTACTGGATCTTCTGGTTTATTTAGGACATTTTGAAGGGCTTTAGTTGGCTTGTGTGCTATATGTTCTGACCAAGGCTTCCTGAGACAGTAACAATCACACGCTTAGTCCCCAAAACCCTCTTTTTATTTCAATGGCTGTGAATTACATTCATTCACAGCCCTTGATGGGTCCCAGTTTGTGAATAGTCCGACAGAAGTCTGCCACAGTCTTTCAGGATAAGGCTGATAAGCACCCACCTTTATCTCCCTTGAAATGCTGCCAAATACCTAATTGCCAATTAGCTTTGCAAGGCCAAATGGAGCACGAAGTCAAAACAGAGCTTCAGAGTTTAAACCGACCAGAATGAACAAAGTTGCTTCCTGCAAAGGGTCATGTCCCTTTGCTCCACCTTTATGTCTTATGGGAGGGGCCAATCATCTCCAAGCCTTAATCCCGAGTTGTCCTTTTTGTCTTAACTGGTTTTTCCTTCTGGCAGCTCTGCACATGTGTGTATCAGGAACAGGCTCCCCCTGTCCTCTGCCTCACAGATATCAGACTCTAGAGGCTCCAGAGTCAGCAGATAACTCCCAGATAGCTCTGGCCCCATCTCTACTTCTGGCGCAAAGCCATCATCCAAGCCTTCCCCAGACTCCAGGACTGGCCCATGTTCCTCCCCAGCCTCCTCACTGTCTGACTCTGTTGCTAGGTCTGCAGGCCGCCAGCAGACCACAACACTATGCTGATTCCATGTGTTTGTAATAGTTGGAAAGGGCATGAACTATCTGGCCACAAAAAAACAGTCTAATCCTTTGCTGCCTTTAAGAAAATGTCAAGATGTCTGAAGCTGTTCTTAAAATCCACTAAAAATTCTGCTAATCTTAAAAACCTTCATTAAATGTGAGGCTGGGTGACCAGCAATAATACTGTATTTTATAACTTGAGAGCGCAAAATCCTTCCCCAAATGCCTGGGCTGAGAATAAAACAATGGGGACATAAAACTATAGCCAACATTAACCCAAGAACGTAATTACAATGAGAAAACCCATTGGAAGGTCAATGAGAAACTTGACCATTTTCCACCCTGGATATGTTACCTAATTTAGTAAGGTGAAAACATGGCCTGAACCTGTGCTTTGCTGAAGGACATTCCCACCGAGAGATTTTTTTAAAAAGTTTGGCCAAAGATTTGGGTAAGGAAAAAAAAAACAGGCTACCACATTTAACACTTTCAGAAAGTTTCTGTGCAAATGTATCAATGTCACAATAGCTTCCCTGTGATGGAGCCTGTAGCATAAAGCCCTAATCATATGGGCAAACCCTACTGTGATGAAATTAATTGCCAGCTTCCTGGAGCACTTCTAGGAAGATAGTGGCTGTTTCTTTTCAAGTGGGACAATGCTTTAGACTGAACTGCTAGTAGAATATTTATCAGCCATTGGTCAATGTTCAAAGGCATGGAGAGATAAGCAGGGAGATGGACATTTGTGGATGTGCCCAGCATACGTATGAAACTGGTCAATGTGCCTCCATAAATTTGTGATCAGAGTTTCTCTCCATGAGTATGTCCCGAATAAATACACATGTAATGAATGATTTGAACTGATATGGAGCATTGATTTTATTTTCCAAAACAATTCAAAGACTCATCTAGATTGTCAAATCTTTGGAAGTCAACAGTTTTGTCCGACAGTTCAATTCAAGTCAGCAATGTAGTTTGGCTCTCTTTGGAGTCCCAATTTATTTATTTATTTATTTATTTATTTATTTATTTATTTATTTATTTATTTATTTTATTTTATTTTATTTTATTTTATTTATTTATTGAATTTATATACCACCCTTCTCCCAAAGGACTCAGGGTGGTTTACAGCCGGATAAAAACAAATTACACGAAAATTAAAACAATTTTAAAAATCTGATTAAATTAGGCCGAAACAAAATTAAAACTATAATAAAAACCATAATACGCTCCTATTAAAAATTACTTTAAGCCAGCACTGCGCGGGAGAACAAAAACGTCTTCAACTCGTGACGGAAGGTCCGGAGGTCAGGAAGTTTTCCTATCCCTGAAGGCAGCTCATTCCAGAGGGCAGGTGCCCCCACAGAGAAAGCCCTCCCCCTGGGGGTCGCCAGTCGACATTGTTTGACTGACGGCACCCTGAGGAGGCCCTCCCTATGGGAGCGCACAGGTCGATGGGAGGCTATTGGTGGCAGCAGCCAGTCCCGTAAATAACCCAGTCCTATGCCATGGAGCGCTTTAAAGGTGATAACCAACACCTTGAATTGCACTCGGAAGACCATCAGAAGACAGTGCAGCTTGCGCAGAAGAGGTGTTATATGGGAGCATCAAGTTGCTCCCTCTATTACCCGCGGAGCCACATTCTGGACCAGCTGGAGCCTCCGGGTGCTCTTCAAGGGGAGCCCCATGTACAGTAGTCCAGGTGGGAAGTGACGAGGGCATGAGTGACCGTGCATAAGGAATCCCAGTCTAGGAAGTTACGCAACTGGCGTATCAGACGAACCTGATAAATAGCTCCCCTGGCGACGGTTGTCATATGCTCTTCTAAAGACAACCGTACATCCAGGAGGACGCCTAAGTTGCGGACCCTCTCCATAGGGGCCAATGACTCACCCCCAACAGTCAACGATGGAATCAGCTGGCTGTACCGGGATGCCGGCATCCACAGCCACTCAGTCTTGGAAGGGTTGAGTCAAAGCCTGTTCTTCCCCATCCAGACCCGTACGGCCTCCAGACACTGGGACATCACTTCGACGGCTTCACTGGGGTGGTTAGGGATGGAAATGTATAGCTGAGTATCATCAGCATACAGATGGCACTGCACCCCAAAACCACGAATGACCTCACCCAGCGGCTACATATAGATGTTGAACAGAAGAGGTGAGAGAACCAACCCCTGTGGCACCCCACACATGAGGTGCCTCGCGGCCGATCTCTGCCCTCCTGCCAACACTGTCTGCGACCAGTCAGAAAGATAGGAGGAGAACCACCGAAGAACGGTGCCCCCCACTCCTAAACCCCCCAGCCGTCGCAGCAAGATACCATGGTCGATGGAATCAAAAGCAGCTGAGAGATCTAATAGGACCAGGGCAGAGGAACAAACCCTGTCCTGAGCCCTCCAGAGATCATCTACCAACGCGACCAATGTCGTCTCCATGCTGTACCCAGGCCTGAAGCCGGACTGGAACGGGTCAAGATAGACAGTTTCATCTAGGTACTGGGGGAGCTGCCGTGCCATCACACTCTCAACAACCTTCACCACAAAACGAAGGTTGGAGACAGGACGATGGTTTGCTAAAACAGCTGGGTCCAGGGAGGGCTTCTTGAGGAGGGGCCTCACCACCGCCTCTTTCAAGGCGGTGGGGAAGACACCCTCCCTCAAGGAAGCGTTGACAATTCCCTGTAGCCAGCCTCGTGTAACTTAAGATACATTGATGGAGTTTGTCTACTCCTTCTTCATGTCAGTGTTCTCATTATATGGAGACAAGAAGAGAAGACTGTCGCTTCTTTGACCTCCATCATTTAAACATAAAGATACCCACTACCTGACCTCCTGCTTTTCATAGGTTATCTGGAGGAAAGCAAGATTAAAATTTACAAGGTAGCTGTATAAACATCTACAGTAAAAACTTAAGATAGCATGCCCAATGATTAAACATAATTTCTATATAACACCCAGTATTAAAACACCCAGAGAATAAAAGGCATCCACATAAATTTAGTAAACATAACTGAATAATAATTTCAGCCATTATTAAAATTTCTGTGCAAATGTATCAATATCACAATAGCTTCCCTGTGATGGAGGCTGTAGCATAAAGCCCTAATCATATGGGCAAACCCTACTGTGATGAAATTAATTGCCAGCTTTCTGGAGCACTTCTAGGAAGATAGTGGCTGTTTCTTTTCAAGAGGGACAATGCTTTAGACTGAACTGCTAGTAGAATATTTCTCAACCATTGGTCAATGTTCAAAGGCATGAAGAGACAGGCAGGGAGATGGATATTTGTAGATACGTACAAAACTGATCAATGTGCAAACATCCCATTTAAGCATTCTTAACCATCCAGATTGTCCCAGAGGTGCTTTTCCAAAAGATACCTGTATTTTCTTGGGTTTTCTTTTCATCCAAGAAGGTTCTCTAACTGAATGGTGGAGAATGAAAGTATTTATATTCCTTCTGGGTGTTGAATCCTTCCATTCTCCACCATTCAGTCTGAAGTGAAGAAGCTTCTTGGATGAGAAACAAAATGTCTTCAAGAAAAAAAAACCAAGAAAATCCAGTTGTCTTTTGGAAAAGTATCTTTGGGACATCCCATTGAAGATCACCCTAAGCCAGAGATATCAGAAGCATTGCGGTGAGACTGGCTGGTAAGTAGCAGGCAAAAAACAAAAAAACAAAAAACAAGCCTGGCAAAAATCCAGCCAGGCAAACTGCCGTCGGGGGGGTGGGGGGGTCTTCGGACTGGAACTGTCTTTTAGGGACAGTGAAGAAGGAGAGATATTTCAGACAACTAGGAGGAATAGGCAAGTTCCTCAGGAAGTCAGAGAAAACTCTTTGATTCGGCAGCGGGGGCAGCGGCCATTGCAACCGTCATGTGGCTGGGGCAACTGGACAAAGAATTATGCAGGAGTGAGGTTTTGGATGGAGTATTGGTACCGGGTGAGTGACTGGCCAACTCACAGGTAATAAAGAAACAATCTGAATTTTTTTAAAAGAGTTCTGGCATGGATATAGCAGCTAACTAGCGCTGGGGAATGTTAATGGAGAGGAACAACAAAGTGGAAGTAAAAATACTAAAACCCACAATGGAGTTTGACATTTGGATTTGGAAATTGGATCTGGAGAGCTTAAAAGTACTACAAGAAAAAGAAACCCAAAAGAAAATAGTAAAAAAGGATTGGATATAAACTTTAAGAAAAAATTTCAACCTTAAAGGAAGAATAAAGAAAAACTTAAAATAAAAAAGCCCTGTAAAGATATTATAACTGGATTTGAATTGGAAAATAAAATTTGTATTTGGAATATATAAAAATTAAGAAGAGAAAGAAGAAATTAGGGAAAAATTAGATAAGTGGATTTAATATACAATTTGGATACTTTGTTAAGTTGTGCATTGAAAATTGGTGGATTGAAGAGGAACATTTACTGATAGAAAAAAGTACTACACTGAACACTTTGAAACCTGAAAAAAAATAGTGACCTTGATCAATGAGCTGTGAAAACTTTTAAGGATAACTTGTTTTCTTTTCAGCTTTTTGACTTTGATAAAATCAAAAGAGGTGACAAACAATAAAATTTTAAATTGGAACTAAGACCTAAGTAGAACGTCAAAATGTGGCAGGAATTAATTGAGTTAATTAAAATGGTACGTGTATCATTCGAGTTAGGCAGAAAAAAAATCAAGCATTTTGTCAGAACATACTCAATTGGATAAACAGCCTATCAATGAGAAACAACAAAAAAATACTGAAGATAAAGATATTGATGAACAATTAAATGATTATATGGGGAGTAACAATGAAAAAAAGAGAGTGATCAGGAGGGTAAAACCAACAAAAAAGAAAATTAAGAGAAGGAAAGGAGAGAAGGAAAGATTAGAAAAAACATTTCTAATGATTACACTGGGATTAACAGTGGGGAAAAAGAGAAATGGAAAAGAGAAAAGGGAAATAGATTAGATGGGAATATGGAATAAAATAAATGGGTAATGGACTTAAAAACTAAAGGAAGGAAACGGGAAAAGATACAATACCTATAAAAAGAAGAAAAAGAAAAAAAAAGAAATGAAAGGAGGGGAATTTTAAGAAGTGGTTTGCTAGATGGACCAGGAAAAAATAGTTAAAGGAATATGATGTATAAGTTTGGTAACTATGATTGTATTATTGTAATATTTGAATAACTTGAAATATATTTTTAAAATGAATGGTAGAATCTAGAAAAATAATAGTAGTGAAATATGATATATTTAAAAGAGATTAAGAGATGGAAAGTTAAATGAAATTGAAATGATAATTGTATTATTATTATGTATTGATTTGAATGAATTGCATTAATATTAGGATTAAAAAATTGAATTTAAGGTAATGAAAAATGATAATTTGAAACTATTTAGTTAGAGGGGAAGATAATTGAAAATGAAGATAAAATTGTGATTATGATGATTTATGTAGAAAAGGAAATTGAAATGAAATGGAAATGGAAGTTAGGTTTAACTAAATGTAAAATGTTAATTTAGAATGTAGAATAACGGTAGCGAAATATAAAATGCTATAATTAAAAGAGGTAGAGCTGGAAAGGTAAATGAAACTGAAATGATAATTGTATTATTACTACGTATAAATTTGAATGAATTGTATTAATAACAGGATTGGGAGGAAAAGTTGGAGTTGAGGTAATGGAAAATGATAAATTCGAAACTATTTACTTAGAGGTGAAGATGATTGGAAATGATAAAATTGTGAATATAATGATTTATTTAGAAAAGGAAGTTTAATTGAAATAACTAAGGCAGAATATCAGCAAATAGCCCGAGCCTGTAAAGATGAAGTGAGGAAAGCTAAGGCTCACAATGAACAAAGGCTAGCGACAAAAGTAAAAAATAACAAAAAAAGCTTCTTCCAACATGTTAAAAACAAGAAAAAAATCAAGGAAACAATTGGCCCATTGCTGGGAGAAAGTGGCAAGAAGATGGCAAGCAACAGGGAGAAAGCAGATCTACTTAACTCATATTTTGCATCTGTCTTTACACAAAAGGAAAAAACAATCCAACCTATCAAAAACAGCACTACAAAAAACAGATTAGAAACACAAGTTAAAATAGGGAAGAAAATGGTAAGTGAACACCTGTCTACCCTAGACGAGTTCAAATCACCAGGACCGGATGGATTACACCCCAAGGTTCTGAAGGAACTGGCAGACGTGATCTCAGAACCACTGAACTATATCTTTCAAAGATCCTGGAGCACAGGGGAGCTGCCAGAGGACTGGAAAAGAGCTGATGTAGTTCCCATCTTCAAAAAAGGAAAAAAAACAGATCCAGGAAACTACAGACCTATCAGTCTGACCTCAATACCGGGGAAGATTCTGGAAAAGATAATCAAGCAACGAATCACCGAACACCTAGAAGCAAACAAAGTAATAACCAAAAGCCAACATGGGTTTGTCAAAAACAGATCATGCCAGACTAATCTTATCGCATTCTTTGACAAAATGACAAAATTAGTAGACCAGAGGAATGCTGTTGATATAATTTACTTGGACTTCAGTAAAGCATTTGATAAAGTAGACCATAACCTACTACTAAATAAAGTAGAAAAATGTGGGTTAGACAGCACCACCACCAGATGGATTCGTAACTGGCTGACCAACCGCACTCAACGTGTAGTCCTCAACGGAACTACATCCACATGGAGGGAAGTATGCAGTGGAGTACCCCAAGGCTCTGTTTTAGACGCAGTACTCTTCAACAACTTCATCAATGACTTGGACGAGGGGATAGATGGGGAACTCATCAAATTTGCAGATGACACCAAGCTGGCAGGAATAGCCAACACTCCAGAAGATAGGCTCAAGTTACAGAAAGATCTTGACAGACTTGAACATTGGGCGCTATCTAACAAAATGAAATTCAACAGTGAAAAAAGTAAGGTTCTACATTTAGGCCAAAAAAACAAAATGCACCAGTACCGTATATGTGGTACCTTGCTCAATAGTAGTACCTGTGAGAGGGATCTTGGAGTCCTAGTGGATAACCATCTAGATATGAGCCAGCAGTGTGCAACAGCTGCAAAAAAAGCCAACACAGTTCTGGGCTGCATAAACAGAGGGATAGAATCAAGATCACGTGAAGTGCTAGTACCACTTTATAATGCCTTGGTAAGGCCACACTTGGAATATTGCATCCAGTTTTGGTCGCCACGATGTAAAAAAGATGTTGAGACTCTAGAAAGAGTGCAGAGAAGAGCAACAAAGATGATTAGGGGACTGGAGGATAAAACATATGAAGAACGGTTGCAGGAACTGGGCATGTCTAGTTTAACAAAAAGAAGGACTAGGGGAGACATGATAGCTGTGTTCCAATATCTCAGGGGCTGCCACAAAGAGAGGGAGTCGGGCTGTTCTGCAAAGCACCTGAGGGTAGAACAAGAAGCAATGGGTGGAAACTGATCAAAGAAAGAAGCAACTTAGAACTAAGGAGAAATTTCCTGACAGTTAGAACAATTAATAAGTGGAACGACTTGCCTTCAGAAGTTGTGAATGCTCCAACACTGGAAGCTTTTAAGAAAATGTTGGATAACCATCTGACTGAGATGGTGTAGGGTTTCCTGCCTGGGCAGGGGGTTGGACTAGAAGGCCTCCAAGGTCCCTTCCAACTCTGATGTTATGTTATGTTATGTTATGTTATGAAATGGAAATGGAAGAGAGATTTAATTAAATGTAAAATGATAAATTTGAAATTTTGATTTAGAGGGGAAGATGATTGGGATTGATGTTATAAATTGTGAAATATAAAATGATTTATGCAGAGGGGATTTATTTAGAAGACAAAGAAGAAATATACCGTTAAAAGGTAAAATGATTAATAAGGAAATAAGATATGATAATCTGGTCCATGTTTAGAAAATAATGGATATTCAGAAATAAGTGTGGAATAGCAAAATGATTGTGTGTAAATTAAAGGGTTTCAATACAATAAAGAAATATTGAAATATTTGAAAGGGAAAAATAAAAAATGAAATGAAAGAAGATTAAGATTAGGAGGTTAGAGCGGATGGTAATACTGATTATATATTAAATAAAAAATAGAGATAAAAAGAGGAAAGTAGAACAGGAACATAATGGTAGAAATTGAATTATATAAATTAAGTTTGGGGAAAATAAGCTGTATGTCATCCTCCGCTTCTATATTGCTTGCTTGCTACGGCTGCCATTGTAAGGTGGGGAGGGGGGAGTTGCCTTGGTCATGGAGGAGGGGAGAAGCGAGCTGGGGGAGATGTCTTGTAACAGGGAGTAAAATTGAAGGAACTTTCCCTCAGCATTTTTTCTGCAGCTGGGAGGCGTGCTGATAACCAGTCAAGTTCAACCGTCCGGGCATACCAGAAGGATGGGGCCACCTGAAGCTGCACCCTGCATGACTCCCTGGGGGAATGTGGATTGGATAATCCTGACTGGATCCTTGGGGGGAAGTTTTTGGGGATGTTTCCTATATGTGATTTACTATTGCCTCAGACCTTGCTTTTCTTTGATTGCATTCAGTTCATACTCAGTAAAAGTACCTTTATCTATGAAAATGGAGTCAGGGTTTTTCTTTCTTCAGCACTCAAAGGAGGCATACCTGACACTGTATGAATTTTGATCCAGTCAATACTCTATTCAGAAAAAATGCACTGTATGTTTTTTTGTCTTTTAAAAAGTTTTAAAAAATTACAAAAAAAGAAGATCACCCTAAGCCACCAGCTGCTTCATTTTCACAGCTTCCTGAAAGACCACTACTGTGTGGAACAATCTAACAACTTAAGGAAGTTGTTTCATAATTTCATATTTCATAGTACTGGTACCATCATGGTGAATCATGGCATCCTTACTTCAACCCTTCAATGTTATGCAACTGTAGAAGAATCAAGACTCAATATCAACTCACATGGCAGCCAAAGACAGATGCATATTCCAGACTTATCTTTCTCAAGGCTCTATCCCAGGGTTACCCTCAGCAGCCGGAGGGAGTGATCTCTACAACCCACGAAATTGCTCTGTTGATGAATGAGATTGATGACACACCCTGGGGGGAGGGGGTCATGATTGGGGCATAAATTATATAAGGTCAGAGCTGGCTTCACTTGGGAACGTGCTGACATAAAGCTCCTAATAAATTACTGGATTTCTTTTGAAGCTTGGCTCGAGCCTCATGATTTAATTAGGACATCCGTTGGAACCCTGACACCCTCTTCTTTTTGGATGTACGGAAGGATTTATTCTTTCTGAAACTGTTGTTCAGTTGCTTTTGACTCTTTGTGATCTAATGAAATCATTTTGCCATGATTGTCTTTCAGTAATTGCTTCAATAACTGCTGTGTTCTTAAAAGCTCATGCTTGTGTCACCAAATGATGGTTTCTAACCAGTTTGTCTTCTGTCAGCCTTTTTCCCATCACCTTTGATTTCCCAAGAATCACTGTCTTCTCCAATGAGAAACATTAACTGATTAATGCTTCTAATGAGTTGTCTTGTTTCATTTCATTTGGTAGTCAATGAGTTGTTCTTCTTGCATTCTGAGAAATTTTATCCAGAATCACAATTTAAAGGCATCCCTTTTGGTTCAGTTTTTAAGGTGATCCACAGAGATACATTGAAAGTGGGGAAATCATGGACTTGACAAACGGTAGAATTAGACTAGAGTAGAGTAGAGTAGAGTAGAGTAGAGTAGAGTAGAATAGAATAGAATAGAATAGAATAGAATAGAATAGAATAGAATAGAATAGAATAGAATAGAATAGAATAGAATAGAATAGAATAGAATTTTTTATTGATCAAATGTGATTGGACTTGGACAAGGAATTTGTCTTGGTGTATATGCTCTTAGTGTAGATAAAAGAAAAGATATGTTCATCAAGAATCATAAGGTACAACACTTAATGATAGTCATAGGGTACAAATAAGCAATCAGGAAACAATCAATATGAATGTAAATTGTAAGGATACAAGCAACAAAGTTACAGTCATAAGTGGAAGGAGATGGGTGATAGGAACAATGAGAAGATTAATAGTCATGATTAATAATCATGATTGCAATGTTACTGTACATGTGTACTGTACTTCTCTGATTCATACCTACCTCTGCCTGGAAAAGCTTCAAACTCCCCTCAAAACATAACAATGCTTCAGCAGTTTTATAATGCCCAGCTTTTAAGGTCACCTACCACTTCTGATTTCTGAAAAGGTTGATCTTCAACAGCCACTGCTGTCTAGTTGTCTTACATGACAAGCTTCTTTTCAATTCCCCCCTAGTTTCTCTTCCTAGAGCTCCTCTGTTAAAGACCTACAAATATAGTCCCAAAGGTGCTTTTTCAAAAGGCAACTGAACTTCGTTTTCCCTTGAAGACATTTCACTTCTCAGCCAAGAAGCTTCTTCAGAACTAAAGAATTTTCTTGAATGAGAAGCAAAACTTCTTCAATGACCAGCAAAGGAAGTCCAGTAACCTTTTGAAAAAGCACTTTTGGGACAACCATGACCTGGATGACCAAGTAGACTACAAAGATAGTTTTGAAGTGACAGGCCATGTCAACAACTAAATGTGTGAAAGGATTGGTTTGCCTTGACTCACTTTGGTATGGAAGGAAGGGAACAGAATCACCATATGTTTTCAAAATTCTATTATTATAGCTTACTATATAGTATCAATAAAGTAAGTATTGCTTGTGCTATCTGTTTCCTGACCTGGTCTACATCAGAGTGCTGACTCTTGGACAATATGAATCTCCATCTCTAGTATCAGTGAAATAGCCCTTTCTCTCCTATGTGAATGTTTTGACAGAATAACAGAGTTGGAAGGTACTTTGGAGGTCTTCTAGGTCTTCTAGTCTTCTAGTCTTCTAGTCTGAAAACGCATTTATTTATTCAAGCGGGACTGGCATAATATTAATATTTATAATATTTTTAATATTTTAAAATTTTAACTGGGGTTTTATTATTATATGGTTTATAATTTTAAATTTTAAACTTTTAAATGTGGCCATTTTCTCTAAATATGCTCGGTTTTAAATTGTCGTTTTAATTGTACATTTCTGTGTTTTTTATCTTTTGGCTGTACACCGCCCTGAGTCCTTCGGGAGAAGGGCGGTATAAAAATTTAATAAATAAATAAATAAAATAATAAATAAATAATAACCCCCTACTTAGGCAGGAAACCTTACACCACCAGGCAAATGGCTATCTAATCTCTTCTTAAAATTTTCAGTGTTGGAGCATTTACAATTTCTTGAAGGCAAGTTGTTCCACTGATTAACTGTTCTAACTGTCAGGAAATTTCTCCTTAGTTCTAAGTTGCTTCTCTCCTTGATTAGTTTCCACCCATTGCTTCTTGTCCAGCCTTCAACTGTTCTGGAGAATAGCTCGACTCCCTCTTCTTTATGGCAGCCCCTGAGATTTTGGAACACTGCTATCATGTCTCCCCTAATCCTTCTTCTTATTAAACTAGGCATACCAAGTTCTAGCAACCGTTCTTTATGTTTTATCCTCGAGTCCCCTAATCATCTTTGTTGCTCTTCTCTGCACTCTTTCTAGAGTCTCAACATCTTTTTTACATCATGGCAACCAAAACTGAATGCTGTGGCCTTACCAAGACATTATAAAGTGGTATTAACACTTCACGTCATCTTGATTCTTGATTTTCCTAGAAGAAAGTAGACTATAGCAATAACAATAGCATTTAGGCTTACATATTGCTTCACACTGCTTTATAGCCCTCTCTAAGTAATTTACAGAGTCAGCATATTGTCCCCAATAATCTGGGTCCTCATTTTACCAAACTTGGAAGGATGGAAGGCCGAGTCAATCTTGAGCCTGGTGAGATTTGAACTGCTGGCAGTGAGCAGTGAGTTAGCTGCATTCTAACCATTGCACCACCACAGCTCCTATGCACTGGTCTCAGATTTTCATCCAAATCAAGCAACATTTATTTATGGGAACAGCCAGCAAGAAGCCATGGTTGAATTTGAGCTGCCTCAGGAAGATTGTTCAAATAAATTAGTGCAAGAAATTGTGAACTTCATAGTGGTTTGTTACATGGAATTAACAAAGATTATAATTCAGAATATTGCATACAGATTTTAAACAGAGTTGAACTTCACATACTGTAACGACTGGTTCGCCCAGCACCGGAAATATGTGTGTGCACCAGGGGTGGGTTCCAAATTTTTTTACTGCCGGTTCTGTGGGCGTGGCTTATTTGGTGGGTGTGGATTGGTGGTCATGTGACTGAGTGGGCGTGTCCAACTTGAAGTCACTCAGGACAAGGTGGGGTGGCACCTTGCTGTGAATGACATCTAGTTGGCCATGCCCACTCAGTCACATGACCAATGCGGCAGAGACAGGGTGATTTCTCCCAGGGAACAATCAGAGCTTCGCTGTCTCCTCTTTTCCTCAGAGGAGCTGCCTCCAAGTCTTTGCAAAGGTGCACACACACACACACACACACACACACACACAACACAACACAACAGACTCACACACGATATAAAAGCAGCTGCACTTCACCCAAAATGGCCCCTTCAACAGCAAGAACCTCACACAGCCACAAAAAGCTCAAAAACCAACTTTCACACTTTACACACATACAACACAACTGACTCACACACACACACACACAAAATGCCACATACAGCTTTGTGAGATTCTGTGTGTTTCTGTAGTTAGAGTGAAACACTACAGAAACACACCAAATCTCAGAAAGCTGCACAAATATTTTATTATTTTATTTTATTTATATTTTTTAGATCAGGGGTCTCCAACCTTAGTAAGTTTAAGGTTTGTGGACTTCAATTCCCAGAGCTCCTCAGCCAGCAAAGCAGTTGCTGACTGAGGAGATGGATTCCAGGCAGGCAGTTTCAGTTACTAGCTGATGCAACTGATGTAAAGCACGGCTTTGCCAGCCCGAAAGAAGCTGTAATGAGGTAAGTGAGGAGGGGGGATTGGGTGGGCCAGAGGGAAAAAATCTTTTAAAAGGCTCCTCTGAGGATCCCAGCTGAAGTTGCCTAATGGCAACCCAGAAGCTCTTAACTCAGCTGGGATCACCAGAGGAGCCTTTTAAAAACTTCTGTTTTAACAACCTTTGTCTGAAGAGGTTGTTTAAAAAAAAAAACTTATAAAGGGTTCTGATGATCCCTGCTTAGCCGCGTGAGCATCAGAGAGGTTTTTTTACTTTTAAAAGCCTTTTTTTGGCTGAAGAAAAGATTCTTTTAAAAGTAAAAAAACCCAAACCTCTGATGATCAGGGAACCGGTTTGGGGGCGTGGCCAGCCAGCCATTACTACTGGTTCTCTGAATGCCAGCAGATTTTTACTACCAGCTCTCCAGAACACTGGTGTGTGCCATCTGTACATATGTGCAGCGTCACAAAATACGACAATTTACTCTCACGCACTCTCCCACATGCGTGCAACATCAAACAACATGGCAATTCGTACTCACGCACCACATGCATGCAGCATCAAAAACAGAATGATATAGGATGGGATTGCGCCCGAACAGGTGGGCGAGCCCACCCTACCCACACCTGCAGGTCGCCACTACCACTTCGCCCGAACTGGTCCAAACCAGCTGAATCCCACCTCTGATCTTAAAAAGTTTGCTGTGGAAGCTCCATACAAACAAATAGATCTATCTTCACAGGGGGATCACAGCAGTACTTAGAAATTAATGATATTCTCCTTACCAGAATATGAAGAAGTACAGCTTGATTTATGGAAAGAACTGGATACAGGCTAGAATCAATCAATCTTCATCACCAGAGAGAAGCAAGTGAGAAGCTTTTGAAGCAAAATGATGCCCTTGATCTATTCAGGCTATTTAGTAGGCCCAACTTTTCAGGCTTAGAGCAGGTTGCAAAAATGGAAGCACCTTTAACTTATTTTCTAATTTGCTGCAGAATTTTAAAAAAACAATCGGCTGAACATTGTCTCCTTAAAAATTCCTTAATAAGATACCAACAGATACACTGATACGTGATCTTCAATACCCTGGAGTGATTGATGCTATAAAGCAGAAATTACAGTGCTCAGTGTGTTTACAAGAGGACCCTTCCCCAAAAAAAGATCTGTCTTAGTGATGTGGAAGGAAATCCAGGTTTCAGTTTAATTAGTTATTTAGTTATAGAATAGAATAGAATAGAATTTTTATTGGCCAAGTGTGATTGGACACACAAGGAATTTGTCTTGGTGCATAGGCTCTCAGTGTACATAAAAGAAAAGATACGTTCATCAAGGTACAACATTTACAACACAATTGATGGTCAATATATCAATATAAATCATAAGGATTGCCAGCAACAAGTTATAGTCATACAGTCATAAGTGGAAAGAGATTGGTGATGGGAACTATGAAACGATTAATAGTAGTGCAGATTCAGTAAATAGTCTGACAGTGTTGAGGGAATTATTTGTTTAGCAGAGTGATGGTCTTCGGGGAAAAACTGTTCTTGTGTCTAGTTGTTCTGGTGTGCAGTGCTCTATAGCGTCGTTTTGAGGGTAGGAGTTGAAACAGTTTATGTCCAGGATGCGAGGGGTCTGTAAATATTTTCACAGCCCTCTTCTTGATTCGTGCAGTATACAGGTCCTCAATGGAAGGCAGGTTGGTAGCAATTATTTTTTCTGCAATTCTAATTATCCCCTGAAGTCTGTGTTTTTCTTGTTGGGTTGCAGAACCAAACCAGACAGTTATAGAGGTGCAAATGACAGACTCAATAATTCCTCTGTAGAATTGGATCAGCAGCTCCTTGGGCAGTTTGAGCTTACTGAGTTGGCGCAGAAAGAACATTCTTTGTTGTCCTTTTTTAATGATGTTTTTGTTATTAATGTTTAGTTAATGATGTTTAGTTATTAAATTTATTAACTGCCCATCTTACCACAAGAAAAAAAACCAGACTGGGCGAACCAGTAGCAGAGGTGGCAGATGCTTTTGCACATGCCCAACCGAGTGAACCGGTAGCAACGGGTTTTGAAACCCGCCCCTGGTAAGATACCCAGATCGCTGAGAGTGAATGAGAAGCCATATGAATCAATCAAACAAACAAATAAATAAACACACCAATGGTGGGTTTCAAATTTTTTTACTAATGGTTCTGGGGGTGTGGCTTAGTGGGCATGGTATGGCTTGATGGGTGTGGCTTGGTGGGCATGGCAGGGGAAGGTTACTGCAAAATCCCCACTCCCTCCTGATCAGCTGGGACTCGGGAGGCAAAGAATAGATGGGGGGCGGGGCCAGTCAGAATTTTTACTACCGGTTCTCCGAACTACTCAAAATTTCCGCTACCGGTTCTCCAGAACTGGTCAGAACCTGCCGAAACCCACCTATGAAACACACATACAGTATGTGCTAGATTACATAAAAAGATATGAACATGAAATTTAATGTGCAGAAAAGCAAGGTTTTACACCTAGGCAGGAAAAACTAAAGGCAGAAATATGAAACCTGGCTCAAAAACAGTAACCGTGAGAGGGTTTTGGAGTCCTAATAGACGATCACTTAAACATGAGCCAGAAGTGTGCAACACCAGCCCAAAAAAGCTAATACAGTCATTGGTTGTATAAACAGAGGCATACAATCAAAATCACAAGAAGTATTAGTACCTTTTATAAAGCCTTAGTAAGACCACGCCTTAAATACTGCATCCAGTTTTGGTCACCACATTACAAAAAAGATGTTGAGACTTTGGAAAAAGTGCAAAGAAGAGCAACTAAGATGATTAAAAGCCTGGAGACAAAAACATACGAAGAACTTTTGCTGGAATTGAGTATGGCCAGTCTAGAGAAAAGAAGGACTGGGGGTGGGGGACATGATAGCAGTATTCCGATATCTGAGAGGCTGTCACAAAGAAGAGATCAACTTATTTTCCAAAGCACCAGAAGGCAAGACAAGAAACGATGGATGGAAACTAATCAAGGAGAGAAGGAAGCTGGAACTGAGGTGAAACTTCCTAACAGTGAGGACAATTAACCAATGGAACAGCTTGCCTTCAGAAGTTATAGGGGCTTCATTACTGGAGGTTTTTAAGAAAAGACTGGATAGCCACCTATCTGAAATGGTATAGGGTCTTCTGCTTGAGTAAGGGGTTGGACTAGAAGGCCTCCTAGGTCTCTTCCAGCTCTATTCTGATTGAAATACTCAACACAGAGTAAAAGATGGGGCAGGAGGTTGCAGAGTGAGCAGGAGTGGGATTTGTTATTAATTTGTCAACCACCCCCAATGTGAAGATTAGATAGATGTTCCCATTTTAAAGAGTTGCTAATTTCATCACAATTTTTAGAACCCTTAGGTTGCAATTTGGATTGGAAAGAACAGGAATTTTTGTTTGCTTGATGAAAGAGTTTGCAGCATTTTAAAATGACTGATCTTTTTTCCTCTTAGATTTACCTACCTTCCAAATTTACTTATCAATATTTCAAACATTATTATTAATCAAGTTAGATGGGAAAATAAAAATAAAATAGCAGATTTTATTTTTAATAAAATCTTAATCTTAAAGGGGTGTGCATAAGAGCACAAAAGTGCCTACCGTTCCTGTCCTATTGTTTCCTTTCATTATATCAAATTAATATAGTTTTTGCATACATTTGCTCATATATATGCTTATATTATATGTAGTTATTTTATGTTGATACTTGTGTATATTGTTGTGACAAAATAAAAATAAAAGATTTCCAGGGTCAACCTCTTCCAAGTTGTTGCAGGAATCCTTCAGTGATTTGAAAAACATGTAATATTACTTCGTTGTAATAAAGAATTATTGTTCCAAAGCTGCCTGCCAGAGAGGCAGATAATATCAGGCTCAAAGGATCAGGACCATACGTTATGCTGCAATTCAGAAAGATTTATTCTCAAGCCTATACATAAGAATCTAGTCAACTAAAAATCAAATCTTAATTGGCACCAGATAAGAATCAACCAAATGACCCTACAAGGAGGATTGGACTTACTGTAGATCTTTCGTAACAACAAAAGGACTCTAAGCTGATGACATGTTTAACTCCACACACCCAGCTCTCCCTGCTCTTCTCCTAGAGGTAACCATATTAGGGTGAGACAGAAACTTTTAGAAGACTATATAGTGCCAGGGGAAAGGATCTTGACACTAAAGATAGGAAAACTAGAGAGACTAAGAACCACACACACATCTTGCAAAGCGGGCTTTGATTGTAGCATGTAATTCATGTGATTATTTTTTTTTAATACCGTTTGCAGGAGAAGTTGCAATCTGGAGCACCACTCCATCTGATTATTGTAAATTAAAGATTGCAATCAACCGAGCACAGCTTTCAGAAATCTAATATTATAAAAGAACTTTGAACTTTTTCATCAAACCTGTGGGGAGGTTGTCATCAAACCTGCCTGCCCTTTCCTCCCCACCCAGAGACGCTCAAGAAATGAAATGGAAAATTGTAGGAAGGTTGTTTTCCATCACCTTCCACTACTTCCTCTTACTGAGAATGAATGATGTACAAGGCAGGGAGATCAGTAAGATGTTGACTTTTCTATGGTTAACAGATAATGAGAGGCTGATTTCATAATGTACCTTTATTTATTATTTAGCTGAGTCGATGATCATTTCAGGAGCATAATTTAGCTGCATACCAGGAAACCTGGAGCTCCCCATTGAGTACTAGCTTCCAAATGTGAACTTTTACCAGCACATCAAAGAAAGGATCACTGCTACCAGGGTTATTTTAGCTAAAATTACAGATTAAGAAATAAGAGAATAACAGAGCAAGTAAAACATGGCACATCTACCTTCCCAACTTCTGGTAATAATTGGCTGGGAGAGGTTTTACAGCAAGCCTGAATAACAATGGGGAATGCCTCCAGGGCTTCCTGTTCATATAAATGGGATCCCAGTGTCGACTAGGGCAGAATCCAGAAGGATTATATCCCTTAGCTTTGATTGTGTTCTTAGCCTGATAAGTGAGCTGAATAACAGAGTTGGAAGGAATCTTGGAGGTCTTCTACTTCAACCCCCTGCTCATGTGGAAGACCCAATACCATTTTAGAAAAATGGCTGTCAATCTCTTCTTAAAAGTCTCCAGTGATGGAGCAGCCATGACTTCTGAAGGCAAGCTGTTGCACTGGTTAATTGTTCTCACTGTCACGAATTTTTACCTTAGTTCTAGATCGCTTCTCTACTTTATTAATAGTTTCTATCCATTGCTTCTTGTCCTGCCTTCAGGTGCTTTGGAGAATAGCTTCATCCTCTCTTCTTTGTGGTAAATATTGGAAGACTGCTATCATGTCACCCTTGGTCCTTTTTTTTCACTAGACTAGAATACCCAATTCCTGCAACCATTCTTCATATGTTTTAGCCTCCAGTCCCCTACTCATTTTTGTGATAATTGATTAAAATAGCTAAGAAATGATAAATGAATATCTATACTGCTAGTACTTTTCATACTCTGGTTACATGATTCTCTACACCAGGGATCCTCAAACTTTTTAAATGGGGGGCCAATTCATGGTCCCTCAGACTGTTGGGGAGGGCGGACCGGCTGGGTGGGCATGGCTAGGTGGGAATGTGACTGGGTGGGCGTGGTCAACTTAGAAGTCCATTAAACAATACACAAAAATTAAACTTTAATTTGTTATGCTCTTGGGGGTGGAAAGCAGGTTAATGAAGGGATGTAGCTGCCTTGGGGGCAGGTGAGGACTTCTGTTTGTGTGTGTGTGTCGCTCCCTCCCTCCCCCCCCCCGTGTGTCTCTCTATCCCTCCCTCCCTCCCCCCCCCCCTCTTTCTCTGGAGGCTGGGGAGGGTAACAGTACTACTCCAGTACCACTCTGCTGCCCCAAAACAGGCCCATTTTTGGCCTCCTGAGGTCTCCAAGAGTCCCATTTTTTGCCTCAGACTCCAGAAGGTGGATGGGACCTAGCAGGTAGGTGGGGTGATGTGGGTGGGGCAGCCTCATGGTCCCAGGCAGACTGGATTAATAGCTTCTGTGGGCCATATTTATTTTTATTTTTATTTATTTATTTGTCAAACACAACAGTATATATAAGTGTAAGCATGAAATAACCATACGAATTGGATACAGTCAAAGAAACATTAGGACAGGTAGGCACGCTGGTGCTCTTATGCATGCCCCTTACAGACCTCTTAGGAATGGGGTGAGGTCAATAGTAGATAGTCTTTGGTTAAAGCTTTGGGGATTTTGGGAAGAGACCACAGAGTCTGGTAGTGCATTCAAGGCTTTAACAACTCTGTTGTTATATTTTCTACAATCAAGATTGGAGCAGTTCACATTAAGTTTAAATCTATTGTGTGCTCGTATATTATTGCGATTGAAGCTGAAGTAGTCTTCAACAGGAAGGACATTGTAGCAGATGATTTTATGAGTTATACTCAGGTCATGCCGAATGCGACCTAGTTCTAAATTTTCTAAACCCAGGATTTCAAGTCTGGTGGCATAAGGTATTTTGTTGTGAGGAGGAGTGGAGAACTCTTCTTGTGAAATATTTCTGGACACGCTCAATTGTATTAATGTCCGAAATGAGGTGTGGGTTCCAGACAGGCGAGCTGTATTTGAGAATTGGCCTAGCAAATGTTTTCTATGCTCTGGTTAGTAGTGTAATCTTTTTGGAGAAGAAGCTAGATTAAGTTTACAATTCTTAAAGCCTTTTTGGTGATGTAGTTGCAGTGGGTTTTGGCACTTAGATCGTTTGATATGAAAACTCCAAGGTCTGACGGGGTGACGGTCATCTACAAGGTAATGTCCATCAAGCTTGTATTTAGTGTTCTGATTCTTTTTTCCAATGTGTAAGACAGAGCATTTGCTGGTTGAGATTTGGAGTTGCCAAATTTTTGACCATTCCGACACAAAGTCAAGGTCTTTTTGAAGGGTAGCCGCATTGTTGGTAGTGTTAAATAATTTAACATTATCAGCGAAGAGAACACAATTACTTATAATATGGTCACAGAGGTCGTTAATGTGTAATATGAAGAGTGTTGGTCCTAGAATGCTGCCATGGGGGACACCGCTATTGACAGGAGCAGGATTTGATAGGGCACTGCCTATTTTAACCACTTATTGTCTGTTTGACAGGAACGCTGTTATCCAATTATGGAGAGGTCCGAAGATGCCGTAGGATTTTAGTTTTAGGAGAAGTTTATCATGTACCACTGAGTCAAAAGCTTTACAGAAGTCTATGTAGATTGCATCTATTGCTTTGCCCTGATCAAGATTTGTAGTCCAAAGTTAATTGGTTTTAAATATATGTGTTTGTTTTTTATGTTGGCTTTAATATGGTTGTAAACTGCCCTGAGTCCTTCGGGAGAAGGGCGGTATAAAAATTAAATTATAAATAAATAAATAAAAATAAATATGTTTTTGCAGTGAAGAAGTTGTAAATTACAGGATAATTTTTTTCTGAAACCAAATTGTTTATTAGAGAGTAGGTTGTTTGTTTCAAGGTAGAGGGTGATGGATTGGTTGATGATTGATTCCATTACTTTGCAGGTGACACAGCATAAAGAAATTGGTCTGTAATTTTCAACTAGGCTGGGGTCTCCTTTTTTGAAGACAGAAATGACCGTGGCTAGTGACCATAGTTTGGGAAAGGAGCTGGTCCTGAAAGATTTTTCAAAGATTATGCTTAGGGGTTTTGCTATAACAGCAGAAAGCTTTTTTAAGAAGTATGCACATAGACCATCAGGTCCAATAGATAGAGATGGTTTCAGTCTGTGAAGGGCCTTTTCAACATTATCTTCTGTGAAATCTATTTGTGTTAGATCGTCGTAATCATTGTTGGTACGACTGGGGAATTTTGAGTATGAGCCATTACTGTTAACAAAGACTGACCCGAAGAATGTGTTAAAGAGGTTTACTTTAACTGTTTCATCATTACATTCTTTACCATTAGATCCTTTTAGGGGTGGGATGGATCTCGAGTCTTTAAGTTTGTTGTTTACAAAATGATAGAAAGCGCAATTGGATTTTGTGCACAGAAGGTCTTCTTGTTTGTTGTGGTAATTGGTGCATTCAGTCTTTATTTGGTGGCATATATTTTTATAGCAGTTTTTAAAGTTGGCTACCTAGCCAGTTTTATTTTTTCACCAGAGGGATTTTTTTTTTTTGGATTGGAGCTTTTTTATTGATATGGGTAATTTGTTTTTCCTGATTTTGGTGGTGGTTTGTGGTACGTATAGTTTAATGACTCTATTGACTTTAAGTAGGAAAACGCTATAGTGGTCTTCAGCAGTGATACAGTTAGAGAATAGAATTTGCCAGTCAAGAGATGAGAGGTCAGTGTCAATAAGGTCATTAGTTGGCTTTTTTGAACTTGTAGTTTGGTATACCATTGTTATGGAGATTATTGTAAGGGCGTATATTGAGACAAAAGTCTCTCATGCTGTGGTCACTGTTGGAAAAGCGTTCTTTTATTTGTAATCCATAAATTGAGTTTGTGTTGTTGCAGAAGATGAGGTCAAGCCAGTTGTTGAGTCTTGTATTGTTATTTACTAGTTGATCAAGACCTAGATTTGTAACAGCATTGTATAGGGTAGTATGGATGGGTTCAGTTGTACATTCGTTTGTTATCCAATTAATAAGAAATAGGTTGAGGTCACCCAGGAAGATGAGAGAATAAGAACAAGAGGCAGCCCATGTTAGTAGTGTGGTTAACATGTTCGCATGTGCGATGTCGTAGTCGGGGGCTCTGTAGCATAGCAAGAAGTGAAGTGTGATATTAAGGGACAGTTCACAGACAATAGTTTCTGGAAGAGCGAGTTTATGTGCTACTTGAATATTTTTTAGATTCAGTGACTTTTTGTAAAAGATAGCCACTCCACCTCCTCTGCGGGTTTCGCGATCGGACCGGAACACATGATATTCTCTGTCTGAAATGATGGAGTCTGGGAGGGATGAGTTCAGCCATGTTTTGCATACAAATATAATGTTGAATGTACCAGTATTTAACGAGGAGAAATTCAGGCATTTTGTTTACAATGCTTCTTGCATTAATCAGTTTGCATTTAAGTTCTGTAGTGGTTGGTATAGATGAAATAAGGGTACTGTTGTGTCTGCGCCCCCCAAGCCAGCCCTCCTGCCAGAAAGTGACTTGGAGTCAGGCCTGCTGCCAGAAAGTGACTTGGACAGTGAGAGGGAAGGGCCGTCAGGACTTACCTCGGGAGCACCAGCTTCCCTGGCTCAGCTCCAGGAGCCAGAAGCAGCCCAGGTGGAAGAGATAACGAGGCCTCTGTCCCCTGACTCTTCCCCCCCCCCCCCCGGCCACACCTTCAGACCCAGCTGACAGCAATCAGGCTTCGTTGGATCCTAGGTTTCATAGATAGGAGAGGAGGGAACAACAGAAGCAGGGTGGGGAAGACCTAGGAAGTGCTGAGTCATGGAGCCACACCCCACAGGATATAAAAGGCAGAGAGAGCTGCTGTGTCTCTTTGTAACAGGCAAATCCACTGATTGACTAAGAGCTGAAGTTTGTTCCTGGGTGACTCACCAGCGTCATGGAAGATAACGGAGATTCTTGGCAGACGCTGGCTATTCTGCTGCCAGAGCTGATAGTGCTGGCTAATTAAGCCATCACTCGGATGGAGGCGAAGGAGGACAGAACAGGTACCTAGTTTTGTATGACGACTGGTTGAAAGTTCTGTACAATGGATGGTTGGATGTTTTGGGTGATGGGGGTTAGATGTTGGGTAATTGATTGTAGTTTTTTCTTTTAATGGAGTCAGCACGGTAGTCAATGTATAAGTTGGATTCGCCTTTGTCTTGCTGTTGTTTGAGTTCTGTGCGGAGTTTGCGGGACCGAATCCATTGCAGAAATGATAAATCAGGCCATGATCTAAGTTTGCTGTGGATTGTGTTGGTTCTGGCAATTGAGTTTATAGCATAAATGAACTTTTGTTTGCCGGTCTCATTTATGCAGATGACTCTACAGAATCTAGGCGCCACTGAGCCATCTCTGTTTTTGTATTCAGGTCCATCTCTGGAGACTTTGATTATTTCATCAGGGGAGATGGTGGGTGAATTATAATTTTTAATGATGTTACGAACCTTAGTGATATCTGATTCACTGGTGTTATCTAATCCAAATAATATAGCATTTTGTCGTTTTTGTTCTCTCTCGATGGTATCTTTTAGGAGTATGGCTACGTTGCTTGGTTGGTTGGCAGATATTTGTGGTTTAGGTTGTGGATTAGGTGGTGTTTGTTGGATTGGGAAAAGATTTTGATCTGCTGAGTTTTCATTTTTTTGTGTTATAATTTTTTTCCCCAAGATTTGTGAAACATGTTTCAAAACATGCTAGTATTCTTGTTTCTAAGCTTGCTTCAATGGAGTTGATGATAGTTTGTTGTTTCTTTATAGTTGTTTCCAAGGTATGGACCCTATCAGACATGGCAATTAAGTAGTCAAATTTTGGAAAACAAGATGGACATATATGGATAAATATATGAGCTGATTGTAGGAAATTGGCTATCGATTTGTTTATTTTCAGGCAGGTGTACATAATTGGTTAATAATCAGCATTTCTTGAATTCATCCGATTCGTCTATAGATTTGTTACATTTAGAGCATATTTGGGTCATTGTTTGTATTGATAACTTTTGTTTGAGGGTGTTTGGCAGATCTGTTGGAGTTTTTGCCTGGCATGGTCAATGTTCCATCAGTATTTTAAAAAAATTAATTAGTCAATATCAATAATGAAATAGTAACTAGCAAGTAGTTAATCAGATAACAAATTAATGTCAATAATAAATCAATTAACATAGAACAGTAAATAATGTCAATTAACTATTGAGTTGCTAATATTTAATTAATTAGATGATTGGATATTCAGCTATTCAGTGCTAATTAATTAATGAATAATGATAATTGATATTTGGTAATTGATAAATGATGATAATGATAATTAATGATCAATAATATTAGAATTGTATTATATAATAATTATAAAGCTTCTATAGTTAACCCTTACTTAATGGAATATAGTATGACAAAAATAGCTAGGCAATTAAGGATAAATAGGAATTAGCTATCAATTATTATACCAGACGCTAGATTAGTAGATGAATTGCTACTTGAAAGATAGCATTGAAAGTGTGGGGTGTTACTTTCTTCAGAGTCGGCGGCAGCAGCTTCAGAACAAACAAAAGGGCAGCATAGTGTCAGTTTGAAAAGCGTTCCGTTCCTTCTATGCCTTTCAGAACGCCACGTCTCAAATTACCACTCTCTAAATCTGTATTTTGTCCTGTAAATTTCACAGTGCTATAAAAGCTAGCCTTAATAAAATAAATATATTTAGATTATAGTCACCACTTTGCTCAATTCTCAGGATAAATCCAGGCCAGAGTTTCTTTTCCTCTTTTCCCTCTGTACTCTCTTTTTGTGTAGTCACTGCTGTATCTCTTCAGTTCCTCCTCCACCTAGTTGCAGTGTTTGTTTGGCAATGTTTCTGCCATATCCAGCCCGCAGGCAGTAGTTTGAGGACCCTTGCTCTACACAGTCCTTATTTAGGATAAACTCAGGATACATCATGCTTTGTTGAGTCTGTTGTGGATATCACACCCACTGGGATTTTTCTCATGACAAGAAAAATATCACACACCCTGCTCAAAGAATTCTCTTTCTCCAGTTGCTCCCCTTGGGACCTTTTCAAGTGATGGAAAACTTCATTTATGCTCTTCATTTGGGTATTTCTTGCTAAGATTTTATTTAACCTCCCCCTTTTTCATTTGGACTTTGAAATTTACTGCTGAGCTTAATTTTGTTATTTCAATAAAGTCATTAAAGAGATTTCCTGTGACATTTGAGTGCATATGAGAGAATGTGAACATTTCAGGAAATCAATAAGATAGTTAAGAGGTGATCTACTCCCTAATGCACTGCTAAAACCTGCAGGTGAAGTCAATATTTTCTCTTCACCAAGACAGCAACAAGACAACTGTTTTAATCCTGAGCTGAAATCAGCAGTGCTGTGCATAATCTATTAGGCACAAGAGACCTAAGAAAAATCTGGTTTCAAGGTACCCCTGAGACTTGGAAGTGGACCTCTGGTCCAGATCATCATCATGGAGAAGAAACTACATAATAAAGGATTAGAGGCAACTTTTGATCAAAGGCTGGAGCATCTTCAAAGCATGAATGTCGTACCATTCATTTCACACACAGTTCTGCCTTTTTGTAAAGAACCTATTTATTTATTTATTTATTTATTTTGTCACAACAATATATTTAGGTATCATACAAAAAGATTATATAGTATATAAACACATATATGAGTAAATATAAGGAGATATAAGCATATATATATAGGAAGAAGAAAAGAAAAACAATAGGACAGGAACGGTAGGCACGTTTGTGCACTTATGCACGCCCCTTATGGTCCTCTTAGGAATGGGGTGAGGTCAATAGTAGAAAGTTTTTGGATAAAACTTTTAGGATTATGGGAAGAGACTACAGAGTCAGGTAAGGTATTCCAAGCACTGATGATTCTGTTACAGAAGTCATATTTTCTGCAATCTAGATTAAAGCGGTTGACGTTAAGTTTAAATCTATTAGTTGCTCTAGTATTATTGCAATTAAAGCTGAAGTAGTCTTTAACAGGAAGGACATTACAATAGATGATTCTGTGAGTTAAGCTTAGGTCTTGTCGAAGGCGACGGAGTTCCAAGTTTTCTAAGCCTAGGATTTCAAGTCTGGTGGGATAGGGTATTTTATTGTTTTCAGAGGAATGGAGAACTCTTCTTGGAAAATATTTCTGGACACGTTCAATTGTATTGATGTCAGAGATGTGGTGAGGGTTCCAAACAGGCGAGCTGTATTCTAGAATTGGTCTAGCAAATGTTTTATATGCTCTGGTTAGTAGTGTGGTGTTTTTGGAAAAGAAGCTATGCAAAATTAAATTTACAACTCTTAGAGCTTTTTTTGCTATGTAGTTGCAGTGGCCTTTGGCATTTAGATCATTTGACATGAAAACTCCAAGGTCTTTAACGGGATGGGGGTCGTCTGTAAGGTAATGTCCATCTAGTATGTACTTAGTTTTTGGGCTCTTTTTTCCTATATGTAACACTGAGCATTTGCTGGTTGAAATTTGGAGCTGCCAATTTTTAGACCAAGCGGTTAGATGATTAAGGTCGTTTTGAATGATAGAAGTATTGTCTGTGGTGTTAAATAGTTTGACATCATCAGCAAAGAGAACACAATTACTTGAGATATGGTCACAAAGATCATTAATGTATAGTATAAAGAGTGTTGGTCCAAGGATGCTGCCTTGAGGAACGCCACTCTTGACAGGAACAGGATTTGATAAAGCATTGCCAATTTTGACCACTTGTTGTCTGTTAGACAGAAAAGCAGATATCCATTTGTGGAGGGGTCCTGAGATGCCATAGGATATTAGTTTTAGGAGAAGTTTATCGTGTACTACTGAGTCAAAAGCTTTGCAGAAGTCTATGTAGATTGCATCTATTGATTTGCCTTGATCAAGATTTGAAGTCCATATGTTTTTGCAGTGGAGAAGTTGTAATTTCTTGATAATTCATGATAATTTTTTCCTGAAACCAAATTGTTTGTTGTTTGTTGTTGTTGTTGTTGTTTGTTGTTTGTTGTTCCTAGAGGAACAGTTACAAAATTAATGAAGTCTTCACCTTCCTGAATTCCAGGTGCAAAGATGCTGAATAGATCTCTCTTAATAGCTGATGTTCCTCTACCAATCAATACAGCAATTTCATCACATCCACCTAATTCAGGATGTCACTCATCCCTGAACAAGAAGGGAACCTGGATGACCCCAGAGAGACAGGCACAAGAATCCTTCCTTAGAACAAAGAGAGGAAGTTATAAACCAGCTACTATTCAACCCATGGGCCTGTCTATATACAAAAGGCAAAACTGAGCAATGTGATATATGCAGTACAATTCAGTAAGACATGTACAGACCTGTACATTGGAAAAACAAAACAACCACTTCACAAGTACATGGTACAACATAGGAGAACAAACCCATCAGGACAAGATTCAATAGTCCATCTGCATTTGAAAAACAAAGTTTACTCTTTTGAAGACAGCAAAGTCCACATTCTGGACAGAGAGGACCACTGGTTTGAAAGAGGGGTCAATAAGGTCATCTACCTTAAGATTAAACAGCCCTCTCTTAACAGAGGGGGGAAGAGAATATGATACCACCTACCTCCTGACACTACCAACACAGTCCTTTCAGCAGTTCCAAGAAGGTTCCACATCCATTTGCATTATTCAGGACAGATGACTGAAGGACAGATAAACCTTCAAGTGGCTTCAACAGCTCTCAGTGAGAGAGCTAACAACCAGATGACTGCAAAGAAATATAAATCCTTCCATTCCCCACCATTCAGTCAGAACTGAAGAAGATTCTTGGATGAGAAACGAAATGTTGTCAAAGAAAATCAAAGGAAGTCTAGTTGTCTTTTCAAAAAGCACCTTTTTGACAACCATGACCTGGATGATTGAGAATGTCCATGGACAAAAGGCAAAATAAAATAGTAAAGGACTCTGGAAAATTGATTTGGAAAGAGGGCTCTATAAATCAATGAAAGTATATCTGGTTTCTGCTTTCAGATAGCAATAGCACTGCTTATATACTGCTTCATAGTGCTTTACAGACCTCTCTGGCTGTAGTTGTGGTTTACAGAGTCAGCATATCACCCCCAACAATCTGGGTCCTCATTTTACCAAACTCAGAAGAATGGAAGGCTGAGTCAACCTTGATGGTTGTCCACTAGGGTTCCAAGATCCCTCATGCAGTTACTAGTATTGAGCCAGGTTTCACATGCAAAGGTCCATGTGTTCAATTCTGTGTAGAGAGTTTGAGTTCCATCAAATAACTTCTGACTACCTGCATCTGAAGATTCCCAACGAGGATGAAACTTATAGAATGGCATCCCACACAGATGGCCACTATGACTTTCACAGTTGTGTAGAAGTATGTAAGCAACATCGACTTAAAATTTCACTTCTATAGCACTGTTAGTGTTTCAGTCTCTTCTGCACTGAATAATATGGACAACAATCTCTATATTATTCCAAGCCAACAATGAGTATCTCACAAACTGCAAGGTACACAAAGGGTGCTGAGCTACCCATAGGGTGATGTATATGTATCTAAAAGTATAATTGATGTGTTGTACACTCAGAAGAGTACAAAATTGTCTCTGCTACAACCAAAATTTCATATCTAGCTAAAAAATATTGTTAAGAAACATGCATGTTTATTCAAATCTACCCATAAGACCCATTTAGTTGAATGATGCTTAACTGCAACTGTTTATAGCGAGCACAGTCAGTTTCATTATTAATTATAACGTCATTATTTGAGATGAAACACTTTATTAAACTGATACTTGCAGAAAACGAGACCATTAGCCGAGAGACGACTCAATTGCGCTGCCCTAGAAACAGCATCTAAGATCAATGTGCGATTAGATAAATATTGATCTGGAAATAAACATCAAATAGAGAAATCAGAGGGAAGAACTGCCATTCCAAATTTCTAAATGCTATTTCTGACGGGTTCGGGTTGGGAGGGTGGGGGGATGGGTGGAAACCCATCAGGGAGGGCTAGGTCCACCATGTGTTCGTGGCGGTAACTTAATAGGTCCTGGGGTTATGGCGAGGGGTGTCGTTCCAGTTTGTCAGGGTTGAGCTATTACTACGGTAAGTGGGAGAGGCAGATATGACGGAAGGGGGCACATCAGGTCTCGGGGCTCGCCCTCGCTGTTTCTGACGATTGCGTGCTCCGGCCCCAGAAATTTCCACGTGACCAGTGGCCAGGGTAATCGGGACCTGGGCCTCCGGCTGATGTTATGTAATGCCAGGTCCATGGTTAATAAAGCCCCTGATTTCAGATCTTATTCAGGAAGGACCGCGGACGTTATGGGCATTACGGAGACCTGGCTGGGCACCGAAGGGGTCCCCTAGTGGAGATGTGCCCACCAGGCTTCGAGCATTCCATCAGCCGAGGGCCCAGGGTAGGGGTGGAGGGTGGCGGTTATCATTAAGGAGAGTCTTGAGCCGAGGGAAACTACTGTGCCTCAGATAGCTGGGTGTGAATCCTCTTCGTGAAGTGGGGTCGAGAACTCAGGTGGGCTTGTTGATCACGTACCTGGCTCCTTGCTGCGTGACTACAGCCCTGCCTGAGCTGTTGGAGTTGCTGGCGGGTTGGCAGTTGAAACCCCAGACTGTTGGTCATGGGGATTTCAATTGCCATCAGCCGCGTAGCATCCTCGGCAGCTCAGGAGTTCATGGCTTCCATGACGCCATGGACCTGATTCAGTTAATTGACGGCCCTACCCACGTCGGGGGAGGTACCCTAGACCTGATTTTTATCTCTGGCCAGTGGTCTAATGATCTGGTTTTAAATGATTTAGCTGTTGAACCTTTGTCATGGTCAGATCATTTTCTCCTTCGTCTAGACTTTCTGACCGCTACCCACCACCGCAGGGAGACGGAACCAATGCGTTGGTTCCGTCCCAGGCGCCTGATGGACCCGGAGAGGTTCCTGATGGAGCTTGGGCCGTTTCCCGAACACCTGGCCCACGACTCGACTGAAGAGCTAGTTGCGGCCTGGGAACGGGCCGCGGCTGGAGCTTTGGACCGTGTCGTGCCTTTGCGGCCTCTGACCCGGCGTCGGTCTCAACCAGCTCCTTGGTTCTCCGAGGAGCTGAGGGAGATGAAGCGCCGGAGAAGACGCCTAGAGAGTGCCTGGAGATCCAGCCGCTCTGAGGCTGACCGGACACTAGTTAGGTCCTATAGTAGGACCTACCTAGTGGCAATGAGGGTTGCGAAGCGTTCCTACATTTCCTCCCTCATTGCGTCGGCAGATAACCGCCCGGCCGCCCTGTTTCGGGTGACCTGCTCGCTCCTTCAACAGGAGGGGCGGGAGGACCCCCTACAAGGGCGTGCCGAGGAGTTTAACGGTTATCTATATGACAAAATCATTCAGCTTCGGGACGGATTGGATCAAAATTGGGTAGATCCAGGCGAGGGTTCTGAGGCCCGTCTTGTTGAGGTGGTTTGGGATGACTTTGATCCTGTGACTCCCGAGGACATGGACAGGTTGCTGGATAGGCTGAATGCCACCACATGTTTACTGGATCCGTGCCCCTCCTGGTTAGTACTGGCTACTCAGGAGGTGACACGAGGCTGGCTCCAGGGGATTACAAATGCTTCTTTGCGGGAGGGGGTCTTTCCCGCAGCCTTGAAAGAGGCGGTGGTGAGACCCCTCCTCAAGAAGCCTTCCCTGGACCCAGCTGTTTTAGGGAACTACCGGCCAGTCTCCAATCTTCACTTTACGGCGAAGGTTGTAGAGAGTGTGGTGGCATGTCAGCTACCCCAGTACCTGAATGAAGCTGTCTATCTAGACCCGTTCCAGTCCGGCTTCCGGCCCGGATACAGTACGGAGATAGCTTTGGTAGCACTGGTGGATGATCTCTGGAGGGCCAGGGATAGGGGTTACTCCTCTGCCCTGGTCCTATTAGACCACTCAGCGGCTTTTGATACCATCGACCATGGTATCCTGCTGCGCCGGTTGGAGGGGTTGGGAGTGGGAGGCACCGTTTATCGGTGGTTCTCCTCCTACCTCTCTGATCGGACGCAGACGGTGTTGACAGGGGGGCAGAGATCGACTCCAAGGTGCCTCATGTGTGGGGTGCCGCAGGGGTCGATTCTCTCACCCCTCCTGTTCAACATCTATATGAAGCCGCTGGGTGAGATCATCAGTGGCTTTGGGGTGAGATACCAACTGTACGCTGATGACACCCAGCTGTACTTTTCCACCCTGGGCCACCCCAGTGAAGCTGTCGAAGTGCTGTCCCGGTGTCTGGAAGCCGTACGGGTCTGGATGGGGAGGAACAGGCTCAAACTTAATCCCTCCAAGACGGAGTGGCTGTGGATGCCGGCACCTCGGTACAGTCAGCTGCAGATGCGGCTGTCTGTCGGGGGTGAATCATTGGCCCCGATGGAGAAGGTATGCAACTTGAGCGTGCTCCTGGATGGTCGGTTGTCCTTTGAAGACCATTTGGCGACCGTCTCCAGGAGAGCATTTTATCAGGTTCGCCTGATCCGCCAGTTGCGTCCCTTCCTGGACCGGGATGCCTTATGCACAGTCACTCATGCTCTCGTTACCTCTCGCCTGGACTACTGCAATGCTCTCTACATGGGGCTCCCCTTGAAGAGCACCCGGAGACTTCAGCTAGTTCAGAACGCGGCTGCGCGGGTTATTGAGGGAGCGTCTCGGAGCTCCCATATAACACCTATCCTGCGCAGACTGCACTGGCTACCTGTGGTTTTCCGGGTGCGCTTCAAGGTATTGGTTACCACCTTTAAAGCGCTCCATGGCTTAGGACCGGGTTATCTACGGGACCGTCTACTGCCAGCTTCTATCTCCCATCGTCCGGTATGTTCCCACAGAGAAGGACTCCTCAGGGTGCCGTCAGCCAAACAGTGTCAACTGGCGGCCCCCAGGGGGAGGGCCTTCTCTGTGGGAGCTCCGACCCTGTGGAATGAACTTCCCCTCGGACTTCGACAACTATCTGACCTTAGGACCTTTCGCCGCGAACTTAAAACTTATTTATTTCGTATGGCTGGACTAGCCTGATTTTTATTTTTATTGGATGGGTTTTTTAAATTTTGTTATTTTACGGGGGAGTACGTTTTTTAACATTTTGGGCATTTAAATTAGTTTTTTAAGGGATGTTTTTAATTATTGTGTGTATTTATATTTTATCTGCCTGTTCACCGCCCTGAGTCCTTCGGGAGAAGGGCGGTATACAAATTAAAATATTATTATTATTATTATTATTATTATTATTATTATTATTATTATTATTATTATTATTATTATTATTGTTATTATTGTTATTATTATTATTATTATTAAATAAAACAGTCTTCAAGTCTGGTTGTTTCCAAAATTTTAACAGTTCAAAGACTGATCATCAATGGGGCACAAAATCTTATGAAGCCTAATAAAACCTGTTCTTCAATAATAATCTCCTGTTGCTATATTTGGACACCCTGGCCCAAGCTACAATTGCTGGCATCCATAATTTTCTGCCCAGGCAGCAGAAATGGAGGAAATTTCCAAGAGAAATACAACACCAGTTGTAAACAAAAAACTTGATCCTGAACCTCATTCAGCCATCTGATATTGCATTAAGGTTGAAATTTGGTTTCAAATCACTTGCAGGAGCACCCACTGTTGACATCAGAAATTTATTACCCAGACATCCAAAACGGCTGATTTTTACAATGGTAATACAAGTCCTATATATGTTAGTTAGGGTCATAGAATGGATCCCACTTGTTTTAGGTCTCTTTAGCTCACAAAAGAGACCTAAAACAAGATGGATCAATGACATTAGCAAATATTGTGGGCCCAACTGGCCAAAAAAAAAAAAAATCTCAGTATCTTATAGGTTGGATACATGCAGAAGAGGCCTTCCTCCTGCAGTTAATGGCTAGATGGCTAATAGACAATGGCTAAAATGATGATGATGATGGTGATGATGATGATGATGATGATGACGATAATGATAATGAATACAAAACCAGTTTTATGCCTAAAATTCCACCCTTAATCTCATTCCACCATCCATTTGTGCATTGGCTTCAAATTGCATTGAAGAAAGCCGACTGTCAGAAATAGGAACATTCTACTCGGGCAGTCAAGAGTAGTCCTAGAGGAGATCAAACCTGACTGCTCTTTAGAAGGCCAGATCCTGAAGATGAAACTTAAATACTTTGGCCACCTAATGAGAAGGAAGGACTCACTGGAGAAGAGTCTAATGCTGGGAAAGATTGAGGGCAAAAGAAGAAGGGGATGACAGAAAATGAGGTGGGTGGATGGAGTCACTGAAGCAGTCGGCGTGAACTTAAATGGACTCCAAGTAGAGGATAGGAAGGCCTGGAGGAACGTTGTCCATGGGGTCACGTTGGGTTGGATATGACTTTGCAACTAAAAACAACAACTCGGGCAGCCAAAATGGCCAATGTTAACAAAATGAATACAAGACCACTTCTAAGCTGAAAATTCCATCCTACACTTTCCAAGACATCTGTTTTTGTGTTCAGGTTTAAAAAATAAGAAATCTTAATCTCCACGCACCCAAAATGATTGATTTCTAGAAAGGTAATCCTGAACCGTTTCTAAGCATGAAATGCCATTCCGAATCTCATGCTAACATCTGTTTTTTCCTTCAGGTTGAAAAAAATTCCCACGCATATACTAGCACCAATGCTCACAGTATTAAGAATTTTATTCCCTGAGCACCCAAAATGTTGGATTTTTAGAAATGGCATTGTGGACATTTTTAAGTATCAAATTGAATCTTGTCCTAGCATCTGAGCCTGTGTTTGAGTTGAATACCTTTTTCACCTCTTGGCCACCCATGTCCCTGAACTTCCCCCAAGAATTAGTAGATCATTTGAGGTCAACACATGCTTCTGAAGTGATCCTGGTTTGAGCACCAGGTTGAATGGTTTATTTGGGGTTAGTGTCTAGGGCACTTTGAAGGCCAAATCAATCTTCCAGGGGTCATTTTTTGGTCAAGTCAATCTTACAGGGCTCATTTGGAAGTCAATTCAAATCCTGGAGTGTTATCTGAGGGCAAGTCAATCTTCTGGATTGATCCTAGACACCAGCTTCAAGGGTTTGAGGTCTGCTTCTTTTTGGAGGCCAATCAGTCCTCCAAGTGGCATTCAGGGGGTGGGGGATTACATCAATCTTTCATGGTTCATTCAGAGGTCAGCTGAAGCCCTGTTGACATTCAATGTCAACAATCTTTTGGATTGTTCCTTGTCTGATCCCCAGCTTTAATGGTTCATTTGATGTCAGCTTCTAGGGCCCTTTGGAGGCCAAGTCAGTCCTGCAGAGGACATTCAGGTGTCAAGTCATTCTTCCAGATTCATTCAGGGGTCAGCTCAAGTCCTGTGAGGTCATTTTATGTCAACACAAACTTTTGGAATGATGCTGGTCTGAATACCATCCTCAAGGGGTTATTTGAAGTCAGCTTATAGGGCTCTTTGGAGACCAAATCAGTCTTCCAGGTATCATAGGTGTTTAAGTCAATCTTCCAGGATTCATTCAACAGTGAACTCAAGTTCTGGGAGGTCATTTGAGTTCAACTCAAGCTTTTGGAGTGTCCTGATCTAAACACCAGTCTATCTAGACCCATTCCAGTCCGGCTTTTGGCCCAGATACAGTACAGAGATGGCTTTGGTCTCGTTGGTTGATGATCTCTGGAGGGACAGGGACAGGGGCTATTCCTCTGCCCTGGTCCTATTAGATCTCTCAGCGGCTTTTGATACCATCGACCATGGTATCCTGCTGTACCGGCTGGGGAGTTTGGGAGTGGGAGGCACCGTTTATCGGTGGTTCTCCTCCTATCTCTCTGACCGGTTGCAGATGGTGTTGGCAGGGGGGCAGAGATCGACCACGAGGCGCCTCATGTGTGGGGTGCCGCAGGGGTCAATTCTCTCGCCTCTCCTGTTCAACATCTCTATGAAGCCGCTGGGTGAGATCATCAGTGGTTTTGGGGTGAGGTACCAACTGTACGCTGATGATACGCAGCTGTACTTTTCCACCCCAGGCCACCCCAATGAAGCGGTCGAAGTGCTTTCCCGATATCTGGAAGCCGTACGGGTCTGGATGGGGAGAAACAGGCTCAAGCTCAATCCCCCCAAGACAGAGTGGCTGTGGATGCCGGCACCCCGGTACAGTCAGCTGCAGATGCGGCTGACTGTTGGGGGCGAGTCATTGGCCCCGATGGAAAGGGTGCTTAACTTGGGCATCCTCCTGGATAGGCAGTTGTCTTTTGAAGATCACTTGACGACCGTCTCCAGGAGAGCTTTTTATCAGGTCTGCCTGATTCGCCAGTTGCGCTCCTTCCTTGACCGGGATGCCCTATGCACGGTCACTCAGGCTCTTGTTACCTCTCGCTTGGATTACTGCAATGCTTTCTACATGGGGCTCCCCTTGAAGAGCACCCGGAAGCTCCAGTTAGTTCAGAATGCACCTGCGCGGGTGATAGAGGGAGCTGCTCTTGGCTCCCATGTAACACCACTCCTGCGCAGACTTCACTGGCTACCTGTGGTCTTCTGGGTGCACTTCAAGGTTTTGGTTACTACCTTCAAAGCGCTCCATGGCTTAGGACCGGGTTACTTACGGGACCGCCTACTGTTACCGATTGCCTCCCACCGACCCGTGCGCTCTCACAGAGAGGGACTCCTCAGGGTGCCATCCGCCAAGCAATGTCGGCTGGCGGCTCCCAGAGGAAGGGCCTTCTCTGTGGGGGCTCCTACCCTCTGGAATGAACTTCCCCCAGGACTCCGTCAACTACCTGATCTTCGGACCTTTCGCCGCGAGTTGAAGACCTATTTATTCGCGCAGAACTGGCATAGAAATTTTTAGCAGTCTTAATATTTTGATATAAATTACTTAGGGTTTTTATGGTTTTAAATAGTTTTAATTTGGCCTGATATTTAATAAGATTTTTAATAATTGTTTTTATTATGTATATTATCTACTGTTTTAGTTTGGCTGTGAACCGCCCTGAGTCGTTCGGGAGAAGGGCGGTATAAAAATCTAATTAATAAATAAATAAATAAATAAATAAATAAATAAATAAATAAATAAATAAATAAATCCTCTAGGGGTCTGTTTTGTCAACTCGGTAGGTGAGTTTCCAAGGGTCATTTAGGGTTCAGGAAAGGGTTCTTGGGGTCATTCTTGGGTCAACTCAAGCTTTCAGTGGTCATTGTGAGATTAGCTAAAGCTTCTAGCTTTCATTTTGGGATCAGCAAAAGCTTCCAGGGCTCATTTTTGTTCTACTCAAGCTTTCAGTGGTCATTGTGAGAACAGCTAAGACTTCTAGCTTCAAATGACCCCAAATGACTCCAACAAACATTAGCTAAATGCAGAATGATACCTAGAAGATTTACTTGACCTCAGAATGATCTCTGAAAAATTAAGTTGATGCCAGAATCTGTTCATAAAGATTAAGTTCTTCCCAGAGTCATTCCTGGAAGCTTGCCTTGACCCCAAATGACCCCAAGAAGCTTTCCTGACCCAGAATGACCCCTAGAAACCCGAGTTTACCTAAGAATGATCCCTGGAAGCTTGAGTTGAATCACCAATGGAAGCTTAGGTGGACCCCAGAATGATCTCTAGATGTCAAGCACAGGAAATCAGGGATCCAGGCAGTTCAAATGAATATGTTCGTTTATTGCAAGTTAACATTCTCTACAGGAATCTGAGCTACTAATGGTCAAAGCAAATTGGCAACAGATAAGAGTCAACAGAATTCAAGATGGGCTGGGCTTACATCTCTCGTAGGCATGAAGTGACTCAAGACTAATGATGTGCTTAATTCTCCCCTTGGGCTCTATGTGGTCCTCCTCTACATCTGGTACCGGAAATAGTCAATTTTTACAAAGATAATCCAAGACCAGTTTTAAACCTAAAATTCCATCCCAAATATTGTTTGGCCATCTGTTTTTGCATTTGGTTGAAGTCTGGCTTCATATCGCTTGCAGGAACACCTGCTGTCAACATCAGTTATCATTATTTTTTTAGTTAGGCTTTTCTGCATGTCTTCTATTTGTATCATTGGCATGGTCCGTGGTCAATAAGGCCCCCCTAATTTATGATCTTATCCAGGGGGGTGCCGCGGACCTTATGGGCGTTTCGGAGACCTGGTTGGGCGCAGAAGGGGGCGTGCCCCTTGTTGAGATGTGCCCACCGGGTTTCTGTGCATTCCATCAGCCGAGGGCTCAGGGTAGGGGTGGGGGGTGGCGGTTGTGATTAGAGAGAGTCTGGAGCCGAGGGAGACCACTGTACCTCAGATTGCTGGGTGCGAATCCCTCTTTGTGAGATGGGGTCATAGGTGTCAGATGGGCTTGCTGGTCGCGTACCTGGCTCCTTGCTGCGTGACAGCTGCCCTGCCCGAGCTCCTGGAGGTGCTTGCTGGGGTGGCAGTTGAGACCCCCAGACTTTTAGTCATGGGGGACTTTAACTTGCCATCTTCCGGCTCGTCATCGACAGCAGCTCGGGATTTCACGGCTTCCATGACGGCCTTGGACCTGACCCAAGTAGTTGATGGCCCTACTCACATTGGGGGAGGCACTCTGGATTTGATTTTTGTCTCTGGTCAGTGGTTGAGAGATCTGGACTTGAAGGAAATAGTCATTGAACCTTTGTCATGGTCAGATCACTCTCTCCTTCGCCTGGACTTTCTGACCGCCATTCAACACCGCAGGGAGACGGAGCCGATACGTTGGTTCCGTCCCAGGCGCCTGATGGACCCGGAGAGGTTCCGGACGGAGCTTGGGCCACTTCCTGAGAGTCTGGCTCACGGCACGGCTGAGAAACTTGTTGCGGCCTGGGAACGGGCCGCGGCGGGGGCCTTAGACCGTGTCGTGCCTTTGCGGCCTCTGACCTGGTGCAGGTCCCAACCGGCTCCTTGGTTCTCCGAGGAGCTGAGAGGGATGAAGCGCCGGAGAAGACGCCTAGAGAGTTCCTGGAGGTCTAGCCGTTCGGAGGCTGATCGGACACTAGTGAAGTCCTATAATAGGGCTTACCTAGTGACATTGAGGGAAGCGAGGCGTAGCTACGCCTCCTCCCTCATTGCATCGGCAGATAACCGCCCAGCCGCCCTGTTTCAGGTGACTCGTTCCCTCCTTCACCAGAGGGAGCGGGATGACCCGTTGCAGGGACGTGCTGAGGAGTTTAACGGTTATCTATACGATAAAATCGTTCAGCTTCGGGACGGTTTGGACCAAAATTGCGGCGACTCAGGTGAGGCGTCTGAGGGTGGTCTTGGTGACATTTTATGGGATGAGTTTGACCCTGTGGCTCCCGAGGACATGGACAGGTTGTTGGGTAGGCTGAATGCCACCACGTGTTTACTGGACCCGTGCCCCTCCTGGTTGGTGCTGGCCACTCAGGAGGTGACACGACGCTGGCTCCAGGCAATTACGAGCGCTTCCTTGGTGGAGGGAGTCTTCCCGGCCGCCTTGAAAGAGGCGGTGGTGAGACCCCTCCTCAAGAAGCCTTCCCTGGACCCGGCTGCTTTAGGTAGTTATCGTCCGGTCTCCAACCTTGCCCGGCGAAGGTTGTAGAGAGTATGGTGGCATATCAGTTTCCCTTACACCTGGAGGAAACTGTCTATCTAGACCCGTTCCAGTCCGGTTTCCGGCCCGGTTACAGCACTGAGACAGCTTTGGTCGCGTTGGTGGATGATCTCTGGAGGGCCAGGGATAGGGGTTGTTCCTCTGCCCTGGTCCTATTAGACCTCTCAGCGGCTTTCGATACCATCGACCATGGTATCCTGCTGCGCCGGTTGGGGGGATTGGGAGTGGGAGGCACCGTTTATCGGTGGTTCTCCTCCTATCTCTCCGATCGGTCGCAGACGGTGTTGACAGGGGGGCAGAGGTCGGCTCCGAGGCGCCTCACTTGTGGGGTGCCACAGGGGTCGATCCTCTCGCCCCTTCTGTTCAACATCTATATGAAGCCGCTGGGTGAGATCATCAGTGGCTTCGGTGTGAGGTACCAGCTGTACGCTGATGACACCCAGCTGTACTTTTCCACACTGGGCCACCCCAACGAAGCTATCGAAGTGCTGTCCCGGTGTTTGGAGGCCGTACGGGTCTGGATGGGGAGAAACAGGCTCAAGCTCAATCCCTCCAAGACAGAGTGGCTGTGGATGCCGGCATCCCGGTACTGACAGCTGAGTCCACGGCTGACTGTCGGGCGCAGTCACTGGCCCGATGGAGGGTGCGCAACTTGGGCGTCCTCCTGGATGAGCGGCTGTCTTTTGAAGATCATTTGACGGCCGTCTCCAGGAGAGCTTTTACCAGGTTCGCCTGGTGCGCCAGTTGCGCCTTTCTGACCGGGATGCCCTATGCACGGTCACTCACGCCTCGTGACGTCTCGCCTGGATTATTGCAATGCTCTCTATATGGGGCTCCTTGAAGGGCATCCGGAGACTGCAGTTAGTTCAGAATGCGGCTGCGCGGGTTATAGAGGAGCCCTCGTGGCTCCGTATGACACCTATCCTCGCAGACTGCACTGGCTACCTGTGGCCTTCCGGTGCGCTTCAAGGTTTTGGTAACCACCTTTAAAGCGCTCCATGGCATAGGGCCGGGTTACTTACGGGACCGTCTACTGCTACCGAATACCTCTCACCGGCCCGTGCGCTCTCACTGAGAGGGACTCCTCAGGGTGCCGTCAGCTAGGCAGTGTCGTCTGGCGACGCCCAGGGGGAAGGGCCTTCTCTGTGGGGGCTCCCACCCTCTGGAACGAACTCCCCCCAGGACTCCGTCAACTTCCAGACCTCCGAACCTTCCGTCGCGAGCTTAAAACACACCTATTTATCTGCGCAGGACTGGACTAGTTTTTAAATTTTATAGGGGTTTTAATTGGTTTTAATATTTATACTATTTTTAATAATTTGGCTTTTTGAATAAGTTTCTTAATGGTTTTCTTAATTTGTATATATATGTTTTTTATTTGCCTGTGAACCGCCCTGAGTCCTTCGGGAGATAGGGCGGTATACAAATACGAATAATAAATAAATAAATAAATCATGAATTTTCTATCTGGGCATTAAAATTGGCTGATTTTTTTTAAAGAAAGGAATCCAAGACCAACTCTAAGCATAAATTTGAATTTCATCCTGCTGTCTGTTTTTGCATTTGCATTGCAAGTCCTTTTGTCTGCCTTTCATGTGTGTCTATTGCTGGCATCAGAAATGTTGTGTCTGGTTGGCAAAAATGTACACTTTTTAAAATGAGAATCCAGGTGCAGCACTAAGCAGAAAATTCCAGCCCAAATTTCATCCTGCTGTCCATTTCTATTAAGTTTACATAAAACTTAATAGAATGAAAATGTTATAATCAAATATACTTGGTTAAGGGATAGAAAGAACAGTTTTCCATTTCAGAATAGAAACACTTGTTTCAAAATATGGGAAATCGAAATTGGTGTGTATGTTTGTGAGTACAAAGGGGAATCAAATAAGAAACCCGTCAAGGTTCCAGAAAAACCTCTTCTGCAAAAAAAAAACTCAGAAGCCATTGTTTTTTTCAGAGTTCTTTACTAGCATGAGGAAACTGGCACACGATGAGTGAAATTCCAAAACTGAATTTCCGGATTCTTTTCCCCAGTTATACAAACCCCAAGAGTCCCACCCCCCTGACCCCTTTGATGGTCACATGGTCCCACGTTCTCCCAGTTCATTCGAATATCTTCTTGCCACTCTTCCTGCAGATGTGAACACCATCCGACCTTGACCGCTTGAAGAATGTTACCATACCCCTCAGCCCCCCTTCCTCCCCTCAGGGGAAAAATGTGGCAGCGTCTGGAACCCTAAAGTCTAATACGGTTTCCAGGCCTGACAAAACCTGTATCAGAATCAAGTAAGAAGCCCATATCAGGTTCGGGGAGTGCGCACTCGCTATTTATGAGCGATTGAGCACTCCGGTCCCCCAGTAGTTTCCCGTTTCCCGAGTGGCTTAAATCCCCAGAGGCTGGACCTTCGTCTGATGTTATGCAATGCCAAGTCCATTTTAAATAAAGCTCCCCTCATCTCTGATCTTATACAGGAGGGGGGCACGGACCTGATAGGCATTTCGGAGACCTGGTTGGGCACGGAAGGGGGGGTTCCCCTGGTAGAAATGTGCCCACCGGGTTTCCGTGCATTTCATCAGGCGAGGGCCCAGGGTAGGGGTGGGGGGGTGTGTGGTTATTATCAACGAGAGTCTAGAGCCGAGGGAGATCACCGTGCCACAGATAGCCGGATGTGAGTCCCTCCTTGTGAAATGGGGCCTGGGGATGCAGGTGGGTTTACTGATCACGTACCTGGCTCCTTGCTGCATGACAGAAACCCTGCCCGAGCTACTGGATGTGATTGCCGGGATGGCGGTGGAGACCCCCAGGCTTATGGTCATGGGGGATTTCAATCTGCCATCAGCAGGGGTGGCATCCATGTCAGCTCAGGAGTTCATGGCTTCCATGACGGCCTTGGACCTGACCCAGTTAGTGAATGGTCCCACTCACATCGGGGGAAACACTCTGGACTTGATTTTTGTCTCTGGACAGTGGTTGAATGATCTGGAGTTAGGGGAGTTAGTTACCTGGCTCCCTGCCACATGACAGCAGCCTTGCCTGAGCTGCTCGATGTGATTGTCGAGGCGGCGGTTGATTCCCCCAGGCTTATGGTCATGGGGGATTTCAATTTGCCGTCGGTGGGCGAGACATCGGTGACAGCCCGGGAGTTCATGGCTTCCATGACAGCCTTGGACCTGACCCAGTTAACGAATGGTCCCACTCACATTGGAGGAAACACGCTGGACTTGATTTTTTTCTCGGGACAGTGGCTGAATGATCTGGAATTGGGGGATTTGGTTATTACACCCCTGTCATGGTCAGATCATTCGCTCCTTTGTCTCGACTTTTGAACCGCAAACCCACACTGCAGGGAGACGGAACCAATGCGCTGGTTCTGTCCCAGGCGCCTGATGGACCCGGAGAGGTTCCTGATGGAGCTTGGGCCATTTCCTGAGGATCTGGCTCACGGCTCGACCGAAGAACTTGTCGCTGCCTGGGAAACGGCGGCGGCAGGGGCTTTGGATCGTGTCGTGCCTTTGCGGCCTCTGACCCGGCACCGTTCTCGACGAGCTCCTTGGTTCTCTGAGGAGCTGAGAGAGATGAAGCGCCGGAAAAGACACCTAGAGAGCAACTGGAGGGCCAGCCGTTCCGAATCTGACCAAACACTAGTACGGTCTTATGTTCAGGCCTACTTAGTGGCGATAGGGATGGCAAAGCGGGAATACTTTTCTGCCCTTATCGCATCGGCAGATAACCACCCAACCACCTTGTTTAGGATGACCCACTCTCTGCTTTTCCAGGGAGCTCGGGAGGACCCCGTGCAAGGACGTACTGAGGAGTTTGGAATGTATCTGCACGATAAAATCGCTCAGATCCAGGACGGGCTGGACGCTGATTGGGTGGATTCGGGTGGGACGGCGGAGGCAGCTCTTGAGATTATTATTTGGGGGGAATTCGATTCTGTGACTCCCGAGGACATGGACAGGATACTGAGAGGGCTGAATGCTACCACATGTTTATTGGACCCATGTCCCTCCTGGTTGGTACTGGCCACACAGGAGGTTACACGAGGCTGGCTTCAGAGAATTGTTAATGCTTCTTTGAAGGAGGGTATCTTCCCCACAGCCTTGAAAGAGGCGGTGGTGAGACCCCTCCTCAAGAAGTCTTCCCTGGATCCAGCTATTTTATCGAACTACCGTCCGGTCTCTAACCTTCGTTTTCTGGTGAAGGTTGTTGAGAGTGTTGTGGCACATCAGCTCCCTCGGTACCTGGATGAAACTGTTTATCTGGACCCATGCCAGTCCGGCTTCCGGCCTGGGTACAGCACGGAGACGGCTTTGGTCGCGTTGGTTGATGATCTCTGGAGGGCCCGGGATAGGGGTTGTTCTTCTATCCTGGTCCTACTTGATCTGTCAGCGGCTTTTGATACCATCGACCATGGTATCTTGCTGCAGCGGTTGGGGAGCCTGGGAGTGGGGGGCACCGTTTTTCGGTGGTTCTCCTCTTATCTCTCCGACCGCTTGCAGACAGTGTTGGCGGGGGGGCAGAGATCGACCGCGAGGCACCTCACATGTGGGGTGCCGCAGGGGTCGGTTCTCTCGCCCCTCCTGTTCAACATTTATATGAAACCGTTGGGGGAGATCATCCGTGGTTTTGGGGTGAGTTGCCAGCTGTACGCTGATGACACTCAACTGTACATTTCCACCCCGGATCACCCCAATGAAGCCGTCGATGTGATGTCCTGGTGCCTTGAAGCCGTTCGGGTCTGGATGGGGACGAACAGACTTCGACTCAACCCATCCAAGACGGAGTGGCTGTGGATGCCGGCGTCCCGGTACAGTCAGCTAGTTCGTCGCTGACTGTGGGGGGTGAGTCACTGGCCCCCAGGGAGTTGGTTCGCAGCTTAGGCGTTCTCCTGGATGCACGGCTGTCGTTGGAAGAACACTTGACGGCTGTTGCCAGGGGAGCTTTTTATCAGGTTCGCCTGATCCGCCAACTGCGTCCCTTCCTGGACTGGGATTCGTTATGCACGGTCACTCATGCCCTCGTTACCTCCCGCCTGGATTACTGCAATGCTCTCTACATGGGGCTCCCCTTGAAGAGCACCGGGAGACTTCAACTGGTACAGAATGCGGCTGCGCAGGGGATAGAGGGAGCGTCTCGGAGCTTCCATATAACACCTCTCCTACGCAAGCTGCACTGGTTGCCGGTGGTCTTCCGCGTGCGATTCAAGGTGTTGGTGATCACCTTTAAAGCGCTCCATGGCATAGGACCAGGTTACTTGCGGGACCGCCTACTGCCGCCAATAGCCTCCCATCGACCTGTGCGCTCCCACAGGGAGGGTCTCCTCAGGGTGCCGTCAGCTAAACAATGTCGGCTGGTGGCCCTCAGGGGAGGAGCCTTCTCTGTTGGGGCACCTACCCTATGGAACGAACTGCCTCTGGGGCTATGCCTTCTTCCCGACCTCCGGGCCTTTAAGCGCGAGCTCAAAACTTTTTTGTTTCAACGAGCAGGGTTGGCCTAAGAGTAATTTTTAATTGAGTGGTTTTATTTCTTGTTATTTTAATATTCAGCCTTATGGTTTCAGATTTTTAAATTTCAAATATTGTGTTTTAATTTTTGTATATGTCTTTTTAACTTGGCTGTAAACCGCCCTGAGTCTTCGGAGAAGGGCGGTATAGAAATGTAAATAATTATTTTATTATTTATTATTTATTTATTTAATCATATTTATATACCGCCCTATCTCCCGAAGGACTCAGGGCGGTTTACAGGCACTTAAAAACACATAAATACAGTATAAAAACAATTAAAAAACTTATTCAAAAAGCCCGTTAATTAAAACATACAAATAAAACCCAATTAAAACCCATAAATTTAAAATCTAGCTCAGTCCTGCACAATTAAATAAGTGTGTTTTAAGCCCGCGGAAGGTCCAAGGTCCGGAAGCTGGCGGAGTCCGGGGTAGTTCGTTCCAAGGGTGGGAGCCCCACAGAAGGCCCTTCCTGGGCGTCGCCAGACGACATTGCCTCGCTGACGGCACCTGAGGAGACCCTCTCTGTGAGGCGCGGGTCGGTGAGAGGTATTCGGTAGCAGTAGGCGGTCCCGTAAATAACCCGGCCCAATGCCATGGGCGCTTTAAAGGTGGTCACCAAAACCTTGAGCGCACCGGAAGGCCACAGGTAGCCAGTGCAGTCTGCGCAGGATGGGTGTTATGCGGGAGCCACGAGGGCTCCATCTATCACCCGCAGCTGCATTCTGACTAACTGTAGCCTCCGGATGCCCTTCAAGGGAGCCCCATGTGAGAGCATTGCAGTAATCCAGGCGAGATGTCACGAGTGCGTGAGTGACCGTGCATAGGCATCCCGGTCCAGAAAGGCGCAACTGGCGTACCAGGCGAACCTGGTGGCGCTCTCCTGGAGGCGGCCGTCAAATGATCTTCTAGAGACAGCCGTTATCAGGAGGACGCCTAAGTTGAACCCTCTCCATCGGGGCCAATGACTCGCCACCGATGGTCAGCCGCGGTTGGCTGACTGTGCGGGATGCGGCATCACAGCCACTCTGTCTTAGCGGGATTGAGCTTGAGCCTGTTTCTCCCCATCCAGACCCGTCGGCCTCCAGACACGGGACAGCACTTGATAACCGTTGGGGTGGTCGGTGTGAAAAGTACAGCTGGGTGTCATTCGCGCATACAGCTGGTACTTCACACGAAGCCACTGATGATCTCACCCAGCGGCTTCATGTAGATGTTAAACAGAAGGCGAGGATCGACCCCTGCGGCACCCACAAGTGAGGCGCCTCGGGCCGACCCCTGCCCCCCTGCCACCACCGACTGCGACCGGTCAGAGAGATAGGAGGAGAACCACCGATAAACGGTTCCTCCCACTCCCAATCCCTCCAACCGGCGCAGCAGGATACCATGGTTGATGGTATTGAAAGCCGCTGAGAGATCTAATAGGACCAGGGCAGAGGAACAACCCCTATCCCTGGCCCTCCAGAGATCATCCACCAACGCGACCAAAGCCGTCTCCGTGCTGTAACCGGACCGGAAACCGGACTGGAACGGGTCTAGATAGACAGTTTCATCCAGGTGCAAGGGAAACTGATATGCCACCATACTCTCTACAACCTTCGCCGGGCGGGTTGGAGACCGGACGATAATTACCTAAAACAGCCGGGTCCAGGGAAGGCTTCTTAAGGAGGGGCCTCACCACCGCCTCTTTCAAGGCGGCCGGGAAGACACCCTCCACCAAAGAAGCGGTCGTAATCGCCTGGAGCCAGCGTCGTGTCACCTCCTGAGTGGCCAGCACCAACCAGGAGGGGCACGGGTCCAGTAAACATGTGGTGGCATTCAGCCTACCCAGCAACCTGTCCATGTCCTCAGGAGCCACAGGGTCAAACTCATCCCAAACAATATCGCCAAGACCACCCTCAAGAATCTCACCCGCATCACCGCAATCTTGGTCCAAACCATCCCGAAGCTGAACGATTTTATCGTATAGATAACCGTTAAACTCCTCAGCACGTCCCTGCAACGGGTCATCCCGCTCCCCCTGGTGTAGGAGGGAGCGAGTCACCCGAAACAGGGCGGCTGGGCGGTTATCTGCCGATGCAATGAGGGAGGAGGCGTAGCTACGCCTCGCTTCCCTCAATGCCACTAGGTAAGTCAATAATGGCCAATCCACAGGAGAATGAGGCCCTTATAGCGATAGTCCGGGAGGTGGTAAACCATCTTGAACGTTAATCGCTTGGGAGAAAAGAAGCCTGGAACAAAACCCATGGTGTGAAGCTAAGCCAAGAAAAAAAAAGGCAAAAATTTGGAGATAAGCTCCAGTTCTTTCCTTAAAGCTTGAGGACTATGTTTTTGAGAAGTCGCGGTAAGATAACGGCCCAGTTTTTCTGCCCAGCCCTCCATTCCTTATCATTTATCCACTAGGCATGGATTAAACTGCATTGAACAAACGCAGTGGCTACACTTCGTTCTCATTTGAGCCAACATTTAGTTGCAACAAAAGCTAATCCACCTCCGAAGTGGTTCTTCTTCAAACGCTCCAAAGGAGAGCACTTCGCTGCCTCTTTACTCCTTAATTTCATGTCAGTCTTGTCTTGCCCAACACAAAAACCCCTGGGCTTCCCTTGGTGAGAAGAAGACCGACCAACTTGGAGAGAAGAAGACCGACCAGCCGTCTTCTGACATAAAAAACACAAGATCTTCACGTCCATTGTAGTCCAACTTATTTTTGTTTTGTAGCATGCTTCTTAGTTTGGTGTATGCAGGAGTCTTACTCCAATCTCTCTCTTTCTCTCTGAAAACCAGAAAAATAATAAATAATAATTTATTATTATTTAAATAATAAATAAATAAATAAATAAATCAGACCCCTGTCATGGTCAGATCATTCGCTCCTTCAGCTGGACTTTTGAACCGCCGACCCCCGCCGCAGGGAGATGGAACCAACTCGTTGGTTCCGTCCCAGGCACCTGATGGACCCAGAGAGGTTCCAAATGGAGCTTGGGCCATTCCCTGAGGATTTAGCCCACGGCTCGGCTGGAGCTCTAGTCGCCACCTGGGATCAGGCGGCGGCTGGTGCTATTGATCGGGTCGTGTCTTTGCGGCCTCTGACCCGGTGCCGATCTCAATTAGCCCCTTGGTATTCCGAGGGGCTGAGAGAGAAGAAGCACCGGAGAAGATGCCTAGAGAGTATCTGGAGGACCAGCCGTTCCGAATCTGACCGGACACTAGTTAGGTCTCAAATTCGGACCTATCTAGTGGCGATGAGGGTGGCAAAACGGGAATATTTTTCCACTCTCATTGCATCAGCAGATAATTGCCCAGCCGCCCTGTTTAAGGTGACCCGCTTGCTCCTTCACCAGGGAGTGGTAGAGGATCCCTTACAGGGCCATGCTGAGGAGTTTGGACAATATCTGTTTGATAAAATCGCTCAGATTCGGGAAGGGTTGGACACAGATTGGGTAGATCCGGGCGGGGTGGGAGAGGCAGGTCTTGGGGTTACTATCTGGGATGAGTTTGATTCTGTGACTCCTGAGGACATAGACAGGATACTGGGGGGACTGAATGCGACCACATGTTTACTGGACCCGTGTCCCTCCTGGCTGGTACTGGCCACCCGGGAGGTGACTCAAAGCTGGCTCCATGGAATTGTGAATGCTTCTTTGATGGAGGGTGTCTTCCCTACCACCTTGAAAGAGGCGGTGGTGAGGCCCCTCCTCAAGAAGCCTTCCCTGGATCCAGCTATTTTAGCAAATTACTGTCCTGTCTCCAACCTTCGTTTTGTGGTGAAGGTTGTTGAGAGTGTGGTTGCACGACAAATACCCCAGTACCTGGATGAAACTGTCTATCTAGATCCGTTCCAGTCCGGTTTCTGGCCTGGTTACAGCATGGAAACAGCCTTGGTCGCGTTGGTTGATAATCTCTGGAGGGCTCGGGACAGAGGTTGCTCCTCTGTCCTGGTCCTATTAGATCTCTCAGTGGCTTTCGATACCATCGACCATGGTATCCTGCTGCGCCGGCCCGCGGGACTGGGAGTGGGGGGCACCGTTCATCGGTGGTTCTCCTCCTACCTCTCCGACTGGTCACAGACGGTGTTGACAGGAGGGCAGAGATTGGCCCCGAGGCGCCTCTTATGTGAGGTGCCGCAAGGGTCGGTTCTCTCGCCTCTTCTGTTCAACATCTACATGAAGCCGCTGGGTGAGATCATCTGTGGTTTTGGGGTGAGTTGTCATCTATACGCTGACGATACTCAGCTGTATATTTCCACCCCTAACCACCCCAACGAGGCTGTTGAAGTGATGTCCCAGTGCCTGGAGGCCGTACGGGTCTGGATGGGGAAAAACAGACTCAGACTCAATCCCACCAAGACCGAGTGGCTGTGGATGCCGGCATCCCGGTACAGTCAGCTAATTCCATCGCTGACTGTTAGGGGCGAGTTGTTGGCCCCCACTGAAAGGGCTCGCAATCTGGGCATCCTTCTGGATGTACGACTGTCTTTAGAAAAACATATGACGGCCATCGCCAGGGAGCTTTTTATCAGGTTCACCTGATACGCCAGTTGCGCCCCTTTCTGGACCGGGCTTCCTTATGCACAGTCACTCACGCCCTTGTCACATCCCACCTGGACTACTGCAACGCTCTCTACATGGGGCTCCCCTTGAAGGGTACCCGGAGGCTTCAACTGGTCCAGAACGTGGCTGCGCGGGTGATAGAGGGAGTACCTCATGGCTCTCCTGCACAGTCTACACTGGCTTCCGGTGGTCTTCCAGGTCCAATTCAAGGTACTTGTCATCACCTTTAAAGTGCTCCATGGCTTAGGACCGGGGTACTTACAGGACCGCCTACTGCCACCAGTAGCCTCACACCGACCAGTGCGCTCTCACAGAGAGGGCCTCCTTCGGATACCGTCAGCCAAACAATGTTGGCTGGCAACCTCCAGGGGGAGGGCCTTCTCTGTGGAGGCTCCCGCCCTCTGGAATGAGCTGCCTCCGGGGCTTCGTCAACTCCCCGACCTCCGGACCTTCCACCACGAGCTGAAGACGTTGCTGTTTCGACGTGCAGGACTAGCTTGAACATAGTTTTAAATCGGGGTTTTAAATTGGGGGTTTTTAGATGGGGTAAATACAGTTAAAATATTTAAAAAATTTTAGACCATTCATCGAATTAGTTTTTTATATTGTTTTTAATTGGTATTATATGTCTTTTGTTTTTATTGTATGTGAACCGCTCTGAGTCCTTTGGGAGAAGGGCGGTATACAAATATAATAAATAAATAAATAAATAAATAAATAAATAAATAAATAAATAATAGTATCAGCATTCCAGAAACACACACACCCCCACCAAGTAAAAACTCCGAAGCAAGCATCTTTCAAAGTTCCATTTACTAGGATAGGTAAACTGGCACATCTGGGAAACCCCGAATCTGAGAGGTCCGGGTTTTCTCTCAGTAAATCAAAACCCCCAAGACCATCCCCTGACTCCACAGTCGATCACATGCTCCGACCACTCCTTCTCCAGATGCAGGATTGGCCTGACCTTGACCGACAGGAAGAATGTTATCATGTCGAAAGACAACCCCTCTACTAAATCCCCCCTCCTACTTTCCCACACATGAGAAAGTGGCAGCACGAAAATTTCCAGCCTAGTATGGCTTCCAAAGCTGACAATCTGACTGGTTGAGTTTTTCAGGTGGCTCCTTTCTTCTTCACCCCTTAACTGTGGTCAGAAGTATCAACAGGGTGTGGTTAAAAGAAAACACTTCAGATGGCAGCCATGATAGGACAATTTAAATTCCAGGTATTTTTATATACAGTATATGTAAGCATTACAATTAATGCACCCATAGAAAGCAGAACTTTGAGGCAGACATATTCCTCAAAGAACAATTTATTGGATACATCATATTGGCACAACTGGTGAAAGCCGATTCTGAAAGTTCCCGCGGCTTTCACCTAATTAGAAAGTAAAAGTTTCCCCTTTCCCCCAAGTCACTGATCACGCTGTCCAATTCAGGTGCTGGCCAGTTGCTTGGTTACTTCACTCCTCCTGTAGCCAACCACCTGTCGAAATGTCCTTGATTCCCACAGAAAACTTTCTTGTTTTGGCTACAAAACCCCCTCTAGCTATTTCCACCCCCCTGCCCCTTCTTCCACTTTGTGACAACCCTGAAGCTTCCAAGACGGCCTCAGCCAGGTTCACTTCAGGATTAACAACAAACACACACACACACACACACACACCCTTAACAGGTGTACCACCTCAAAACAGTGATGTCCACACATGTATATCTTCAAAACAATCTGCAAGTCCTAATCTCTCCTGATTTATTTTGCAGGTTTATCTATCCTGGGATTTTAATTTCTTTCTACTTGAGGCTATGACAGTTGACAAAGGGTATTTCAGAGAGGAGGAAGTAGATTGGGAATGACACTAAATACATTGAAGTATAAAAAGTGTCCATAAAGTGTCTGGAAAGAACATCTGAGTAAATACAGGTAGTCCTTGATTTACAGCAGTTTGTTTAGTGACCATTCGGAATCACAATGACACGGAGAATAGTGATTTATGACCATTTTTTCAAATTTGCAGGACCATTGCAACACACACACCCTGGTCCCCATACTATCAAAATTCAGATGCTTGGCAACTGATTCATATTTATGATGGTTGCAGTGTCCTGGGGTCATGTGGTCCCCTTTTGTGACCTTCTGACAAGCAAAGTCAATGGGGAAGCCAGATTCATTTAAGAACTGTGTTACTAACTTAATAACTGCAGTGATTCATTTAACAGCTGTGGCAAGAAAATATTGTAAAATAAAGCAAAACTCTCTTAACATCAAGGGCCTCTGGTGGCTCAACAGACTAAGCAGTCTGTTATTAACACAGCTGCTTGCAATTACTGCAAGTTCAAGTCCCACCAGGTCCAAGGTTTACTCAGCCTTCTATCCTTTATAAGGTAGGTAAAATGAGGACCCAGATTGTTGGGGGCAATAAAAGTTGACTTTGTATATAATGTACAAATGGATGAAGACTATTGCTTAACACAATGTAAGCCGCCCTGAGTCTTCGGAGAAGAGCGGGATATAAATTCAAAAAAACAACAACCAAAAAAAGCATATGTCTCATTAAGAACTGAGTCCTTCGGGAGAAGGGCAATATAAAAATCTAAATAATAAATAAATAAATAAATAAACATAAACTTTGGGCTCAGTTATGGTCTTAAGTCGAGTACTACCTGAAATTAAAGTGGATCAGTAAAAGGCTGAATAGAACATCATTATCCCGCTATTGAATTTTCTTGTAGCCACTAACTCCTTAAGCAGTGCAGCCCACTGAAACCCAGAAATAGAATTGAGCAAACATGAATTTTGGCTTTGGTGCCATTGATTTTGATCCAATATTAACTTTTAACTGATGGATTATGTTCCATCCATTCAGTGTTGACTCCTGGAGGCTACATAGATTTTGTTGTATTTTGGCCTGACATTTCTTTGCAGCACTCTGTTCATAAATCAGAAGAACATAATAATGGAGTTTGAAGGGACCTTGGAGGCCTCTAATCCAACCCTGTGCTCAAGCAGGAGACCCTATACCATTTCAGACAAGTGGATGTCCAGTATCTTCTTAAAAACATCAAGCGATGGAGCATCCACAACTTTTGGAGGCAAACTATTAATTGTTCTACCTCTCTGAAAATTTCTCCTTAGTTCTAAGTTGGTTATCTCCTTGAACAGTTTGCATCCATTGCCTTCAGGTGCTGTGGAGAATAGGTCAACCCCTTTTCCTCGTGGCAGCCCTTCAGCTATTGGAACACTGCTATAATGCCATCCCTGTTCCTTTTCAATAGACTAGACATAGCCAATTCCTGCAACCATTCCTCATTGTTTTAGCTTCTAGTCCCCTAATTATCTTTGTCAGTGTCAGCCTGCCCCAGATCAGTGTTTGAGAAAATAAAAACCCAACTTCATCATGTTGAAGAATTTGGTAATCTTTATCATACAAGTCTGGATGCGGTGAAAGCAAAGCTGGAACTGGAAGTAAATCAAAACCCCAGAGTCATATTCTCTCCTGAACCCTCCCCCTACTAGAGGTCATACAATAATAGTCCAATGTCTTCTTTCTCCTCAGCCACGTGTAGTTTCACTTCCGATATTCTCCCTCTGTCAATCTTCCGAATGGAATGTGGAATCAGCAGCTGCCGTTACATTCACGCGCCAGCACAATTCAAACCTCTGGTTTTGAAAATGGCATTTCCCCTCTCCCCCACATACAATGTCAGCCGACGCTGGGAACAGTGAAAACCTCCCCCCCTTCTCCATAAAGCATGTAAGACAATCAGTAGAGCAAACTTTTAACAAGGTAATAAAATAGTCAGATAATCTAGTAGGAGAAATACACTAAATTAAAGCAGAGGCTGACATTCGGCCCTCCTTCGAAAGAAGGACGTTAGTCCTGGAAAAGAAAAAGAAAAGTTAGGGTTTATCAGGATATTTGTTATAAAATTGTGCTAGTTTTTTGGGGGCCTGAATATCTTCTTTGTTAACCCATTCAGCTTGTGATAGAGGGAAGTGTTTCCATGCTACCAAATATTGGATTTTATTTCTATGTTTTCTAGAGTCTAGAATTTCTTTAATTTCAAAATGTTCTTCTCCGTTGATGAGGATAGGTACAGGGGGCTTAGTAGGATTTGGTCTAAAGGGGGATGTGTGCTCAGGTTTGAGCAAACTAACGTGGAAAACCGGGTGAATTCTTTTGAGAGATTTAGGTAGTTCCAGTTGGACCGTTACCGGATTTATGATTTTCACGATGGAGAATGGGCCCACATATTTTGGTCCAAGTTTTTTAGATTTTTGAGTTGTTTGTAAATACTTAGTAGATAAGAAAACTTTATCTCCTACTTGGAACTTTTTCTCAGGAGCTCTCTTTTTATCTGCTTGTTTTTTGTGTGAGTGATGAGCATCATCAATTGCTTTTCGTGTAATCTTCCATGTACTTTGCAATTGTTCTATCCATTCAGCCAAGGATGGAATCAATGGTGTTTGTTCAGGGAGTTCGGGAATGGGGACAAATTCTTGACCAGAGGCAATTTTAAATGGGGTGAATCCAGTGCTGCTATGAACAGAATTATTGTAAGCTACTTCCGCAAATGGTAATAAGTCTGCCCAATTATCTTGTTGATAGTTAATGTAACATCGTAAGTATTGTTCCAGTACTGAGTTCGAGCGTTCACAGCCGCCATTAGTTTGAGGATGATGGGAGGAGCTCAAACCTTGGGTGGAGCCTATCAACCGCAAAAATTCTCTCCAAAACTTAGAAGTGAATTGCACTCCTCTGTCTGAGATTATTCGTTTAGGAACCCCATGGAGTCTGTAGATGTGTTGGACAAACAGTTTTGCCAATGTTTTTGAAGAAGGAATTTTGGAACATGGGATAAAGTGTACTTGTTTGGAGAACAGGTCAGTAACCACCCAGATTACTTTATTTCCTCCACTTTCAGGTAATTCCACTATGAAATCCATGGATATTTCTTTCCATGGGGCTTCTGGCCAGGCTACTGTTTGCAGCAACCCAGGAGGCTTCCCTGGTGGTCGTTTAGATGATGCACAAACAGGACAGCTTGCTATATAGGATTCAATGTCTTTTTTAAGACCTGGCCACCAAAACTGTCTTTTCAGGAGGTGTAAGGTTTTGATGAATCCAAAATGGCCAGCCATTTTAGCATCATGACAACGTAAAAGTATGACCTCTCTTAGAGACGCAGGCACGTACAACTTTGCTCCTACCCAAGCTAGTCCATCACGAAGAGTGCACTCGTGCGAATGGGCTAAGAGCCAGTCATCCTTGTTTAATGCTTCCTTGAGGGAATTGGTGAGGTCATCTGGTAACATCGGATCGGTATGAGCTTGGGTACGAGTAATCACCGGGGCTGCTAGCTGTTACACTGGGAGTATAGGTCGTGCTACTTCCTTGCGAGTACTGTTGTACTGAGGTAAACGGGAAAGGGCGTCCACGAGGAAGTTCTTTCCCCCAGGGATGTAGCGCAAGACAAAATTAAAGCGGTTAAAGTATTGGGTCCATCGAGCTTGTTTTGGTGATAGTTTCCTGGGAGTTTTCAGGGCTTCTAAGTTTTTATCATCAGTCCATACTTCAAAAGGGCGTTTGGCCCCCTCTAAGAATTGTCTCCATGTTTGGAGAGCCCAGTGCACTGCAAAAGCCTCCTTTTCCCAGATGGCCCATCTCTGTTCTGTTTCAGTGAGTTTACGAGATGTGTAAGCACATGGTTGTAGCTCACCTTTAGCATTGGTTTGGAGTAAAAAGGCCTCAGACTATGTCATCTACATTTCGACCTATGCTTAGTTCATAAGATTATTTACCAAAACATTCTACCTGTAAATGAATACTTTAATTTCAACCATAATAATAAAAGGGCCATCAATAGATTTAAACTCAATATAATTCTCTCTAATCTTAATTGTAGGAAATATGACTTTTGCAATAGAATAGTAAATGTCTGAAACAATCTACTTGATCCTGTTGTTAGTCTCTGTAATACCCATACCTTTTATCGTAAACTGTCTACCGTGAACCTTTCATGTTTCTTAAGAGGTCCATAAGGGGGCATGCATAAGCGCACCAGCATGCCTACCATCCAGGGGTGAAATGCTCCCGGTTCGGACCGGATATCACAATCCAGTAGTGATGGCAGCAGGTGATTCGGAGAACTAGTAGCAAAAATCCCTGCCCCCTCTGCCCAGCTGAGCCGCGTGATCATCAGAGGGTGTTTTTTTTTTTACTTTTAAATTTTTTCTACAATCTCTTCTGTCGAAGAGGTTGTAAAAAAATGCTTTTAAAAGCCTCTGATGATCAGGCAACTCAGTTGGGATCACCAGAGCCTTTTAAAAGCATTTTTTCTACAACCTCTTCAGCCAAAGTCAGAAGAAGTTGTAGAAAAAACGTTTTTAAAAGTAAAAAAAAAAAAGTTGGCCACGCCCACCCAGACACATTACCCCTTCCCCACCAAGCCACGCCCACAGAACCAGTAGAAACAAATTTTACATTTCACCACCGCTACCATCCCTGTCATACTGTTCCCAATTATATGTAATTATTCTAGGTGTGTTTATGGCTATGTTTTGCCAATTTATATCTTTTTTTTGTGCCAAACATTTTTCATGTGTCCATGTCTGTGTCTACTCTGTTACTTGTTTTTTTGTATTTGTTGATCAATCAATCAATCAGTGGAGTAGCTTGCCTTCAGAAATTGTGGGTCCTCCAAAATTGGAGGCTTTCAAGAAGAGATTGAACAGACTTCCAGTGGCACCATAGGTGTTGAAGACGGTCTTTTCAGACCGCCAGCCCCGTGATCGTGTAGAGCCGTTCAGACAGCGAAAATCAGCTGTCTGGTGGCTTGGAAACCTTTCCCTCGGGAGAAGAGGGAAAGGTGAGCAATTGGGCGGAGGTGGAGCTCCCCAAAAAGCCCCAGGAACAATTCTGGGGCTAGAAGGGTGAGAGCTCCCTGGAAAGCTCAACAGTGCTCTGGATCCGGGACATTTCTGCTTTTAAACAGAACAAAACACCATGTCCACCTCTGCTTCAAGATGAAGATTTAATTTGATTAAAGCAGACAGAGCAATGACAGGAGCGCTGGTAATGGCAAGTACCAGACCTTAACTCCATTCCCGGACTGTAATTAAGAAGAACAAAGGAAATGGCGCCTGCACTTAAAAGGGTGTGAAAGTGAAACTTAAGGAAGTCTTTGTTAACATTGTTGCGCTCTCAGTCTTCTTTAAATTAGCCAGATTTTACATTTACATGAAGAGATTTTAAAGTGAAAAGTGGAAGGACTATAGAATTGATTTACCTAACCCAAATACAGAGTTTATGAAAAGATTTGAAGATTTATTGAACTTATTGAGATGGTTGTAAGGTATAAAATTAAAGTGAAAAATGGCTTCTAAACAAACAAAGCTTGGTGTTATTAAGGAGGTTGGGATTTTGCCAGTTCAAATGCAAAAGCTACAAGAAGATTTGAAGGAATTTTTAAAAGGTCTTTTAGAAGAAGCTCTAGATTTTCAAACCTCTGTTATAGATCAAAAATGTATGGAGCTTGAAGAGGAAATATCTCAAATAAAAGACATTATTGAAACTAGGAATAAGGATATAAGGGAAGATGTGGTGGCAGTATTTCAAAGATTGTTTGATTACACGGTTCAGGTGGATGGAAGAGTGGAAGAAATTAATCAAGCTAATGTGAATTTGGAAAATAAAATAGAGGAGGTCCAGACAAAGATGAACAGGGCAGACGAAGAGCTGGTTTTGCTGCAATCTAGATCGATGGAATTTGGCTTGAGAGTGAGAGGTCTCAAAGAAAATAAGCGTGAGAATCTAAAAGATATTTTTGCAGATGCTTTTGCACATATATTTGGAGAACAATCAGCAGAATTTGTAACTCAAATTGAAAAAAAATTATCGTGTTAATTCCTGGGTTGCCAGACAGAGACAGTTACCAAAAGATGTTGTTACTAGGAGGATTCAGAATGAAATTTTATAAAAATAAATTTCAAATATCAGAACAAGAGATATTAGTGTTCAAAGAAATTCCTCCTAAAATGTTAAGATCTAGAAAGGAGTTTACTTTCTTGGTGGATGAACTTAGAAATTGTCAGATACAGTATAGATGGGATGTTCCAGCTGGACTAACAGTAAATTATAAAGGAGGAAAATATCGTCTTAACACAGTTTTTAAAGCAAGAGATTTTTATACTAATGTATTAAAGGCTGAAAGTCCACCACTGCTAGAAGTTAAGATGGGAAACGAAGAAGAGATTGGAAAAAAGTGGGAGAAGGAAGTAAAGCACACACAATTTAAAGTTGGAATGGCAATTGCTGAAGAAGAAACATTGGAAAAAGTAGGGGATTTAAATGAGCAAAGAATAGATATTAAATGAAAAGAACAAAGAGTAAAGAAGCAGCAATATCAAGCGAAAAGAATTTTTTATGGGAAAGGGTAAATCATAACTGAAATTTTTTGAATATATTTAAAAAGTATTGTGTATGTGTTCAAATTTTGAAGAAGTATTTGTAATAATGTTATTTGATTTGGGAATATAAGGTGGTAAACCTTATTTTTTGATAAAAATAGAATAAGGAATGGAATTAGTTAAGTTTTATAAAATGTTTTGTAGATGATCTGGAATTTAAATGCAATGTTATTTGATTATATATGGTCGATATGGTCGATTTGTTAAAAACAAAGTTATTCTGGATAAAAATTGATTAGGGGTTATATAAGTTGTTGATAAAAATAGAATAAGAAATGGAATTAGTTCTGTATGATAAAAGGGGAAATTACTGGCGTGTATGTATTTGAAACTATAATTTAAATGTTGGAAATCTGGTTGGGCTGATACTATGTATTATTATATATGGTGGATATATAAATTTGGTGGATTATACAAAATATTTTGAAGAAGAAGATAATGTTTAAGGGCGTAAATTGATTTTAAATTAAATATCAGTAGCTAGATTACTGGCAGCGTAATATTGGAAGATGGAACATTTGCCTATCATTGAAGACTGGACACTAAAAGCAGTGAACTTACTAGAGAAGGCAGAAATCTCAGCGTACCAGAAAGATTATCCACAAGAAAGATGTATATTGGAAAGGAGAAGATGGATCGACTATTTTTAAAACAAATATTGGATTAAGAACTATCAAATAGCCTATGTGAATAGAATGTACTGTATATTTTCTTCTTTCTTTTTTTTTCTTTTTCTTTACTATGGAGAAGGGGAGTTAAGGTTCTAGGGGATGGATAGAAGCCTATGGATAGTTTGTGTAGTCTAGCTTATGATTGTTAGATATTATACCCTGTATATTGCTCTGGGAAGTCTGGGTGGGGGGATTGGGTGAAGGTGGGAGGGAGAGGGGAAAGGGGGAGGGTTGGTGGGAGGAGGAGGGGATGTATGGGTAAAAAAAAATTTGTAAAACTTTTTAATAAAAAAAAGAAGAGATTCAATTGTTCAACTAGTTGTCCTGTCTCAATTGGTATAGGGTCTTCTGCTTGAGGAGGGATTGGACCAGAAGACTTCCAAGGTCCCTTCCAACTCTGATATTCTATTATCTATCTCCCTTTTTCCTTTTTTTTCCTCCTGAAAACAAAGTCAACCCAGCAAATTCAGATGTCTCCAAACTTGGCAACTTTAAGAATCCCAGATTTCTATGCTGGCTGAGGAATTCTTGGAGTTGAAGTCCACAAATCTTAAAGTCAACAAGGTTGGAGACCTCTGTGCTACTTTAAATGTCACTATGTTGTGATGAAACACAGTTCCACACACTACTATAAATGTTAAAAAAAGAAAGAAAGAGATAGAATTGTTTCCTTTATAATTTAGGCATGCTGGTTTCTTCTACATGTGCAATTGACCTAACTACTTTTTCATCTGAACTTGAGATGGAAAACATCTTGCAAAGCAACTAGAATATGTATATCTCTCTCTGTCTTGATGACATTGAGAGACACAACAAAATCCTTCACTGATGAAATCTACATTATACATGTGGCAGCTTCACTTGCTCTAATAATATGGGTGTTCATGTAAAATACGCAGGCAAATTTCAGATTTAGGGTAAAATAACCCCCATTCAGGCAGATAGTAAAGTAAGTGCAGACCCTCTAGGGAAAAAAATCAGTAATAGTGGCTGCTGCCTTAGACCATGCATAATGAAACTCTTCAAGACATGCCTCTCAGGACTTTCATCCCAGCCACTTATATTTTAATAAGAGCCACCAATACCTTGAACTGGATCCAAAAGCATCACGGAGATCTTGGTTAACAACCAGTTTGCAGCATTTTGCAATTGTCAGTCTTTCCAAACTTCACATTAACTGTAATGTATCTTTAAATGTTTTGGCGGGAAAAAAGCACGTTGCTGATTGGTTGAAGCCTCCGGCTAAACTGTATTTAAAGAGAGGTTTTTCCCAGCCCGAGTTGCTGGGTTCACCATATAGTAAAGAGCTGTTGTCACTATCCTGGTCTCCTGCCTCGTTATTGCCCGAATCTAACACTGGCGATGAGGGTGGGATCTCGAGGCTAAGAGCGCCAGGAAAAGAGCTGAACTCACCAGGAAGACGCGAACCCAGCAAAACAAGGGCGGAAAGCAGCGATGTCCGGCTACACACCGCCAGCACCATTCGACCCAGCTAAGGAGAAATGGGGGTCATACATGGCTCGCTTCGAGTGTTTCCTTGAAGCAAATGAACTTCAAGGAGTTTCTGACAACAGGAAACGAGCCTATTTCCTGAGCCACTGCGGTCCAGAAGTTTTCGACACCGCAGAATCCCTGGCTGAGCCAACACCGGTACAGTCGGTACCGTGGCAAACTCTGCAGACTCTGCTGAAAGCACATTTTGCACCGATGCCATCCAAGTATGTGCAACAGTTTGAATTCGGGGAGCGCAGACAGCAAGAAGGCGAGTCCATCAGTGCATACATGGCCGCCCTAAGAAAAGCCTCAAAACATTGCGAGTATCGAGACTTGGACGAGGCACTGCTGGAGCAACTCATCCGCGGGGTCAGGGACATCCGTTTGCGGAGGCGGCTACTGTCTAAAAGCAACCTAACGCTAGCAAACGCTTTGGACGAAGCCAGGGCGCACGAGATGTCCACCCAAGTGGCGGAAACCCTACAAAAGCAGGTCACACCAACGGCTGGTGCGAAATCAACCCCGGTCCACAATGAAGAGGTCCAGGCCGAATCGGACGGGGAGGAGGAAGAAGGAGTTTTCCACACCGGGAGGCCGGAGAAAGACGACCGGGGCGACTGCGCAAGTTGCGGAGGACAACACCAACGACAACAATGCAGATTTAAAGATGCAATTTGTCGGCGATGCGAAAGGAAGGGGCACCTAGCACAGGTCTGTCGAGCTCCCCAACCTTCCCGCCAAAAATTCAAACCGGCCAATCAGAGCGCGGAACGGCGGAGCCCGCAGAGTGGTCAGTTAAAAAGGCGCGAAATTGAATCAAACTGTCGTGAGAGTGGGTCACGCATCAACACGCCTAGAAAAGAAAATCTTCACAAAAGCAAAGATTGAGGGGGTGCCGTGCCGATTGGAGGTGGACACCGGCTCATCGATCACGATCATGTCCTGGGACAACCTCGTGAGAGCCCTACCCGCCATCGCAAAGCGCAAGCTGCAACCACAAAGACTAAAAGTACAGGACTACCAGGGGAATCGCATCCCTGTTCGAGGGGTAACGTCCGTCCACGTCGAGTATGGACACTACAAGAAAACTCTGCCCATCACCATCGTCGATGGGACCCTGCCAAGCTTGTTGGGACTGGACTGGTTCCGAGCATTGGGCATGGGAGTGACCGGAATCTTCAGAAACTAAGTCGACCTCAAAGACGCACTCACGAAGGAGTTTGGGGACGTTTTCAAAGACTGCCTGGGCAAGTACAAGGGGACCCCTATATCCTTTAACCTAGACCCCCAAGTTGCCCCTATCCGCCTAAAGGCTAGGAGGGTCCCGTTCGCCCTAAAGCCCAGGATTGACCGGGAACTGGACAAACTAGTAAACCAGGGAATTCTAGTGCCAGTTGACCATGCTAAGTGGGAGACCCTATAGTCACCCCAGTCAAACCGGACGGATCGGTCCGGTTGCGCTGACTACAAAACAGCGCTTAACAAAGCGTTGCAAAGAGTCTTACCCATTCGGTGGTACAGCACTTACTGCACTCAATGGGGCAAGGGCAAGTTTTGCCAAGCTAGACCTGGCCCAAGCCTATCAACAGCTGCCCGTAGACAGCAACACAGCCGAGCGCAGACTATTGTGACTCACAGAGGCGTTTAAGTGTACCCGATTACAGTTTGGGGTCAGTGTAGCTCAGGGTTATTTCAGAACCTGATGGGCGGCTATTGCAGGAGCCTACCAGGGGTGGTACCATACTTTGACGATGTACTGGTATCCGCTGAAAACCTAGAGGAATTAGGGGCGAGGCTGCGAAAAGTTTTGGGCATTTTCCGGTCTGCCGGTCTCACGGTTAAACTAAACAAATGCCAGATCGGGGTTGAGTCTGTGGAATTCCTGGGCTACCGGATAGACAGGGAAGGATTCACCCACTGAGAGCAAGGTACGGGCCATCAGGAAGGCCCCGGTGCCAAAGAACAAAACGGAGTTACAGGCATTCTTGGGTCTGGTCAACTTCTATGCAGTATTCTTAAGGAATAAGGCAACAGTAGCAGAGCCGCTGCATAAATTATTAGCTAAGACGGCTGCATGGTCTTGGGGAAAGGCGGAAGCTAGGGCATTCGAAGGGGTAAAAAATCTCCTAACGAGTGATAGCCTCCTTATCCAGTACAATGGCACACTACCTCTAGTGTTAAGCTGCGATGCATCTCCCTATGGGGTGGGGGCTGTGCTCAGCCACAGGTTACCTAATGGCACAGAAGCCCCCATTGCATACTACTCCCGAACCATGTCATCAACTGAAAGGAATTATAGCCAGCTTGATAAGGAAGCCTTGGCTATAGTCGCAGGGGTAAAGAAATTCCATGAGTATGTATTTGGTCGTGATTTTGAAATCATCACGGACCATAGACCTTTGCTAGGTCTGCTGGCAGGCGACCGCCCAACGCCCGTGGCACTTTCGCCAAGACTGACCCGATGGACTATCTTCCTGGCAGCGTATTCTTACAAATTGCTACAACGGCCAGGAAAGGATTTAGGGCACGCACTGAGCAGATGCCCGTTACCAGAGACTATTGAAGACCCCACTCCAGGAATACCAGTTCTGCTAATTGACTGTTTGGACTCTGGCCCAGTCACATCCAAAGAGGTGGCTCGGCTTCCATAGGACATTACAATAAGGACTGTAATTGGTTGGGTACAAGAGGGTGGCCCGCTTTCGCGGGCGGCGTTTTAAAGAGTTTGTAAAGAAAGCGGGGGAACTTTCAGCTCAAGGGGTGCCTGCTATGGGGGATCAGTGGTGATCCCAGAGAGATTGAGGAAAAGGTGTTGGATCTCCTTCACGAAGGTCACCCAGGATCGTGAGGATGAAGGGTCTAGCGAGAAGCTATGTGTGGTGGCCCTTAATGGACTCGGAAATTGCTGAGAGGGTAGGAAATGCCAGGCCTGCCAGGAGTCAGACCGCTACCCCCAACGGCCCCGATTCGGGAATGGGAGAGACCCCAAGGGCCCTGGTCTAGGATCCACATCGATTTTGCCGGCCCCTTCCACGGCCAAACCTTTCTGGTGGTAGTCGATGCCTACTCCAAATGGCTGGAAATCATTCTCATGAGATCCATGACAGCCGAGGCTGTGATCTCAGTCCTACGGCACCTATTTGTAACCCATGGGTTGCCCGACACGTTAGTCTCCGATAACGGCCCGCAATTCACGGCAACCCAGTTTGAGGGGTACTTGGCAGAAGAGGGCATCCGGCATGTCCTCTCGGCGCCTTTCCACCCTGCGACGAACGGCCTTGCAGACCGTTCCGTTCGGAGCGCAAAAGAGGCATTGTCCAGGATCAGGCCAGGCGACTGGCAAACAAAAATCGATACCTTCCTGGCCGTCCAACACAGAACCCCCTGTGTCACAACTGGCAGAAGCCCAGCAGAGTTATTAATGGGTCGGAAGCTCAGGTGCCCACTAGACCGTTTAAACCCGAACTACACACCAGATGGTTACAAGGGGGCACTCGGTAAAACAAGAGGGATGGAAATAGGCGACCGAGTGTGGGCACACAACTATAGCGAAGGCCCGACCTGGTTAGCAGGAAAAATCCTAGAAATAACAGGTCCCAAATCATATTTAGTGGAGATAAAGGATGGCCGGGTATGGAAGCGCCACATAGACCAAATAAGAAAATGCATAACCGAACAATCCGAATTAGACGAAACAGGCCCTGACTATACAATGTTTGAATCCACAGCTGACTCAAACCCGGGGCAAACGCAGGACTTATCTGACTTCCAGGAGGTCCAGCGACGCCAACAGGTTCCGTCAAAAAACAGCAGGGACGACTCTGCAAATAATCCAGGGCCGGATGGCCTAGAGGAGGAGCTGAGAGGAACAGACAGTCCCTCCGGTCAGCTCGACTCACTCCCAGAGAATGAATTGCATGAGGTCCGAAGAGTCAGGAGACGCCCAGTCTACTTGCGTGATTACGTTGAAAAATAATATGTAAATCTCATGTAAATAATGGTAAAGTGTTTTCTGGGAGGGAAGGAGTGTAATGTATCTTTAAATGTTTTGGCGGGAAAAAAGCACGTTGCTGATTGGTTGAAGCCTCCGGCTAAACTATATTTAAAGAGAGGTTTTTCCCAGCCCGAGTTGCTGGGTTCACCATATAGTAAAGAGCTGTTGTCACTATCCTGGTCTCCTGCCTCGTTATTGCCCAAATCTAACATTAACCCTTTCCAGTTCATCTATCCAGAGTGTGAAACAATATAGTTCAACCTATTTCTGTAGCTCAGAAAGAATCACAAGAAGTGAGTTGTACAAAGTGGAAAAATTACAAAAAGCATCAGTTCTTCCTTTTCTTTTCATCATCACCAAAATAACAACTGGCAGGTCCAACTGTCTATATAAACATTGATATTTTTAAAGGGCAATTAGCAATATATGTTCCTACATGTCTATGAAGAATCTCAATCATCCACCACTCAATCATGGTGTCACAAAGATATTTTTTTCTCCCAATGGTGTAAGTGAATGACTTGCTGCTGCTGCTTATTGGTCTTTGTGGATTTTGAGGAGTCCATGGAGTGACTTCCCCTGGATAAAGGCAATAGTCAGTGGCATTGTCCTTCAGTAGCTGTTGCAGATGATCTTTTTCTTATAACTGCTGGTAGGATGAGGGTTCCAATATCTCAGGAGCTGCCCCAAAGAAGAGGGGGTCAAGCTATTCTACCATGCACCTGAAGTAGTGGTGAAATCCTATCGATTCACACCAGTTCAGGCAAACCAGTAGCGATAAAAGATACTGGTTCAGTGAACCGGTAGATCACCCTGTTCCTCCCCTCCCAGGAGTCTCCATGCGGCCCTTTTTGGATGCCAGGTAAGTGCAGGGCCCACACAGAGGCTCTGGGAGGGTGGAAAACGGGCCTCCTGGAAGTTCTGGAAGGCCAGAAATGGGCTTGTTTCTGGCCTCCAGAGGGCTTCCGGAATCCGGGGGAGGCCATTTTCCCTCTTCCGGAGGCTCAAGGAAATCCTCCGGAGCCTGGGGAGGGCAAAAAAATGAGTCTCCTGGAAGGTCTGGAAGTCCAGAAATGGGCTTGTTTCTGGCCTCCAGAGGACCTCCAGAGCCCAGGGGAGGCCATTTTCACCCTCCTGGAGGCTCGAACAAAGCCTCCAGAGCTTGGGAAGGTGAAATTGCCCCCCACCATTGTGCAGGAGGCCAAGTAGGCAACACCCACCATGACCACGCCCACCCAGCAACCGGGTTGCTAAAATTTTTGAATCCCACCCCTGGACATAGAGAAACACAAACATCAATCTGGGTTTCTGCATTACAGCAGAATCCAGGCTAAACAGGCCTAATATAGAAGATGTATTTTTTTTAAAAAATTAAAAAATGAAGGGGCATCGACACTGATTTCAGTGGAATTACTATAGGTTTGATTTAACCCACTCCTGCTCCAGAAGACTGCTCTTCCACAAGGCTTTAAAGTTTGATATAGTCTTCCAGAAAGTTTATTCTATTGCCTGTGATAGAGATGCAGTATTGTAGGCAAACTCTGCCCACAGCCTGGAGTTCGATCCTGATGGGCTCAAGGTTGACTCAGCCTTCCATCCTTCCGCAGTTGATAAAATGAGGACGCAGAATGTTGTGGGCAATATGCCAACTCGGTAAACTGCTTAGAGAAGGCTGTAAAGCATTGTGGCACAGTATATAAGTCTAAGTGCTATTGCTTTAGCGATTTATCAGTTTCATTGCATTATGGTTTTTTCTTGGTTAGACAAATTTAACTGCATGCTTGTATTCTAATTAAGCCTCTTGCCAATGGCTATGAATTGTTTCAGTTTTAGCCATATACATGTGTAATGTTGTACATTATAATAAAAGTGCGATTAAAATAAATAAATTCTCCTTTCAGCTCCTGGGTATGCCAAATGCTGAAATACTTTGAGCAACTTTCTGCTTGAGATATTCACAATTCTACTCAAGGTTGGGTATCAAAGCAAAGTTGTGTTTTGATTCATTGTCTCATAACCATTCTGCAGGTTTTCTTTTTCCCAATGCTACAGTGTAGTTATCTGTCCTTCGTGTCCGCCTGCATTTTTATACAAAGGGGTTCTTTTTATAGCCTTCACATCAGACTGAAGTGCTCTTTCAAATAGGAAGGGAAAAAAAGATGCAGACAGGAAAAAGAGAAGCAAAGACTATTATTTTTTTAAAGGTTTCATTTTTCACAAATGCCACATGTGGCTATCAGAAAAACACAACATCGTGCTGCAGCTCTAAGCCCCCAAACAGAATTATCACCTTTTTTTTTTTTACAGAGATGCATCTTGTAGGATGAAACACATCTATGATGCATTAAGGCCAAATCATTCACAATCAAAATATTTCTTGTGTTTGACATTCTTGGGATGTCCCATTCTCCCTTGTTTCTATATATCTTCTATCTACAGAAATTCTCAATCATTCTAGATAGATATATTAAAAATGTTGGAAGGGAGTTTGTAGGTCATCTAGTCCAACCCCACCCCCGTCCAAGCAGGAGACCTTATACCATTTCCGACAAATAGAATAGAATAGAATAGAATAGAATAGAATAGAATAGAATAGAATAGAATAGAATAGAATAGAATAGAATAGAATAGAATAGAATAGAATTTTTATTGGCCAAGTGTGATTGGACACACAAGGAATTTGTCTTGGTGCATATGCTCTCAGTGTACATAAAAGAAAAGATACGTTCATCAAGGTACAACATTTACAACACAAATGATGGTCAATATATCAATATAAATCATAAGGATTGCCAGCAACAAAGTTACAGTCATACACTCATAAGTGGAAAGAGATTGGTGATGGGAACTATAAGAAGATTAATAGTGGTGCAGACTTAGTAAATAGTTTGTCAGTATTGAGGGAATTATTTGTTTAGCAGAGTGATGGCCTTCAGGAAAAAACTGTTCTTGTGTCTAGTTGTTCTGTTGTGCAGTGCTCTATAGCGTCGTTTTGAGGGTAGGAGTTGAAACAGTCCAATCTCTTCTTGAAAGTCTCAAGTGATGAAGCTCCCACAACTTCTGAAGGCAAGTTGTTCCATTGGTTGATTGTTCTCAATGTCAGAACATTTCTTCTTTTTTCTAGGTTGAATCTCTCCTTGATCAGTTTCCACCCATTATTCCTTGTCTAGCCTTCAGGTGTCTTGGAAAATAGCTTGACCCCCTCCTCTCTGTGGCAGCCCCTCAATTATTGGAAGACTGCTATCATGCCTCCCCTGGTCCTTCTCTTCACTAGACTAGCCATGCCCAGTTCGTATGTTTTAGTCTCCAGTCCCCTAATCATTCATTCATTCATTCATTCATCAATCATTCAGGTCATGGTTATCCCAAAAGTCCTTTTTCAAGAGGCAACTGGATTTTCTTCTTGTTGTTTTTTACTTGAAAATATTTCTCTTCTAATCCAAGAAACTTCTTCAGTTCTGATATAATCAAGAAACTTCTTCAGCTTTAGAATTCTGAATCAGAATTCAGTCATAACTGAATAAGCTTTTTGGGTGAGAAGCTTGGATGAGGAGCAAAATGTTTTCAAGGAAAAAAAAAAGACAAGAAAGTCCAGTTGCCTTTAGAAAAGCATCTTTGGGACAAAAAAATCAATGATGTTCTGCATTAAATAAGCATAATCCAAACCAGACAAGAAATCTGCTGTGTCCAGGGAGATGGTTTCTTCTCTTGCCATACAAATTAAAATATAAATATATTTTGTCATTGTTTAAATGGTATAGCCATTGCCCAAACAGGTATTGATTAAACTAAAAATATTTCTTGTTAAAGTCAAATCTTGTCTCTTCTTAGGTATTAATGTTATATTAGCCTATTTGCAACTATCAAGAATGTTACATGTAATAACAGCAGCTAGAATCACATATGCACAAAATTGGAAAAATGAAAATATAGTTATAGACAAAAAGGTAATAAAGAAAATATTAGAATGTGCTGAATTGGACAGGTTAACAATGGAACTTAAAGATAAAGAGGAATCGAGACTTCCGGTTTGGCACCGTAGGTGATGGCGGTGATCTTTACGATCACCAACCTCTGGATTATGTGGAATTGCTAGGACAGCTTAAATCTGCTGTCCAGCGGTTCGGAAAACCCCCTCTTCGGGAGAAGGAGAAGGGGTGAGCTGAGGGCAGAGGTTGAATTTCCCTAAAGCCCCTGAGAAAAAAGGGGTTTGAAGGGTTAAGTTCCCTCCAGTAACCCGAAGTGCTCCAGATCCGAGGATTCTTCTGCTTTGGCGGAACCAATCACCACGACCAAACGCCGAGATTTATTTTGGACAATAAAGGATTATACCGGACAGAACGAAAGTGGGAGAACTTTAAGCAAGTAGCCAAGCCGATTCCCGATACTTTGTAACAAGCTTGAAAACAGCAAGAAAATGGAGGCGAATTGTTAACAAGTTAACGAGTGGAAAGCGAAAGTGATACTTTCAGCGTGTGCCTCTGCAGTTGGTAATTTGCATGTTACTTGCTGCTTTAACTCTTTGCTGCCTGCTGATAGAATCTAGGAGATTTTTAAATACTGCTTTAAAAGACTGTGTTTTCAGAAGTTAAGAAGATTTAAAGTGAATATTAAGTTGGAAATAAATAAATAAATAATTTTATAGAAGATGGCAGCCAAACAATTAAAGTCTACTGTAACAAAGAGCTCTGGAACTTTATCAGCTGGTGCCTCTCCAGCTCATACAGCAGAGACTAGAACATTGAATTTAGAGGCGTTACAAGAGAACTTAAAAGGCTTTATAGAAGAAAAATTTAAAGTTATAACTGATGAGATGTCTGAAATGAAAGAGCAGATATCAGAAATTCAAGTGCGAAATAAAGAAGTTAAAGAAGGATTTGTAATGGCAGTACAAAGTTTGGCAACGAATGTGATTTTATTAGAAGAGGAGGTTGAAGTAATTAAGCAATGTAATTTAAAATTAGAAAATAAAATGGCTGAATTTCAAAGTAAAATGGAAAAGACAGAGGATGAAATAGTTTTGATACAATACAGAAATATGGAATTTGCTCTAAGAATTCGTGGTCTGAAAGAGAATAAAGAAGAGGATTTAAGGGAAATTTTTTCTGAAGTATTTGCTGAGATATTAGCAGCTCGTCCAGCAGATGTGGCTTATCAAATTGATAAAATATATCGTGTGAATTCTTGGATAGCAAGGCAAAAAAAGTTGCCAAGGGATGTTGTTATTTATTTTACAAATAGAACAGTGAGAAATCAGATTTTGCAAGCCTCATATAAGGGGGAGAAGATTCAGATTGCTGGTCAGGATATTTTAATATTAAAGGAAATTCCACCAAAAATGTTAAGAGCTAGAAAGGAATTTGCCTTCCTGGTGAATGAACTTAAAAAACGTCAGATTGAATATAGATGGGATATTCCAACTGGTATAATAGTATATTATGCAGGGAAAGTACATCGTCTCAATACAGTTGGAAAAGCGAGAGAATTTTATGTTGAGGCATTAAAAGTTGGAAGTCTTTCTCCACTGGATGCTAGAAGAAAGGAGACTGAAGTGAAGGAAAGAGAAGTGAAGCAGGTTCAAGAACAGATTGCGATGGAAGAAGATTTATTACAAGTGTTGGAAATACCTATGACGGGTCCAGATTCAAAAGAACAAAGGCTGACAAGAGCTGCTGCTAAACGCAAGGAACAAGAGATGAAGGCACAACAACAACTGGCAACTACTACAACGGAAACAGTGGGAGGAGCAAGGCCTAAAGCAAAATGTGATTTGCGGCTAGTGTTCCAAAAGTTTCCTTTGGCCGATAATGGCAATTAAACTATTATCTTGGAATGTTAATGGTTTGAATTCACCGCAGAAGAGAAGGAAAGTATTTCACTATTTGAAACAATTTAAAAATGACATTACTTGTTTACAAGAAACACATATTAGATCTTTAGACCAGAAATATTTGATAAATTCAAAACTGGGAGTACATTTTGTTGCCTCCTCTTTGGAGAAAAAAAATGGTTTAGTTATATATATAAAGAAGGATATATCAGCAAAATTAATTGAGGTGGATAAGCAAGGAAGATACATTGCTATTGAACTCTTGTTGGAGGGAAAGAAGACATTATTAATAGGAGTTTATGCTCCAAATCAACAACAAGAAAAATTTTTCAAGTTATTACATAAAAGAATAGTATTTTGGGATTATAAATCATATATATTAATGGGTGATTGGAATGGTGTGTTGGATACTCAAAAAGACAAAAAAAGCTTAAGGAAGATATCAAGCCGGGCGAAATTACCAAAGGCTTTTTTTGATATGATGGAGGACTTGGAATTAAGAGATATTTGGAGAACATAATACAGAAGAGAGGGATTTTACCTTCTTTTCTGATAGGCACCAATCATTTTCGAGGATTGATTTTATTTTGATTACTAATGACTTGTATTCTAGAGTGAAGAAGACGAAGATTTGTTCAAGAACTTTATCTGATCATAGTCCAGTTTGGATTGAATTTGATCGGGAAAAGGAGGCTAGGAGATCATGGAGGTTGAATGAGAATTTGTTTAAATATGAACAAAATGTAAATGAATGTAAAAACAAATGAAAGAATTTTTATTATGAATATGAAAAAGAGACATCTATAGAGATGATTTGGGACTCAGTAAGGCTTATATGAGAGGAAATCTTATACAAATGAATATTAAATACAAAAATAAATTGCAGAAAAGAAAAAGGAACTGGAAGAGGAAATTAAAAGAAAGAACAATTATTGATAAATAGCCCAGGAAATAGTAAAATAAAAGAATCAATAAATATATTGAGAGGTCAGTTTAATATGTTGATGGCAGATCAAGTAGCAATTAATTTACAATATGTAAAACATAATCGTTTAATAATGCCAATAAGCCAGGAAGATGGCTTGCCTATTTAATAAGGAAAAACAGAAATCACGAGCGATTGATAAAATAGAATATAGGGGTAAGGAAGTTTATCAAAAGAACTTGATTAAAAAGCATTTTTAGAGTATTATAGTAAGTTATATTCTAGGGATATGGTTGATGATACAGAGATAGAAAGATATTTACAACAACAAAATATTTGTGAGCTTACAGAAAATCAAAGAGAAGAATTGAATCAATTAATTATTTCAGAGGAAATTTTCTTAGCAATCAAACAACTTAAAATCGGTAAAGCACCAGGAACAGATGGTTTAACAGCTGTTTATTATAAAAATTTACAAAATGAGATGGTTGAACCACTTAAAGAGTTATTTAATAAAATTCAAATGGGAGGAGATGTTCCCCCTTCATGGAGGACAGCCTTTATTTCGTTAATACCGAAGGAAGATCGAGATGGTATTAAAGCAGAGAATTATAGGCCTATATCACTTTTAAATACTGATTACAAGATATTTACCAAGATATTGGCTAATAGATTAATGCCAGTGATGAATCAAATAATTCATAATGATCAGTCAGGATTTATTAAGGGTAGGCAGATGAGATATAATGTGAGGCAAATCGTAAATTTACTTGAATATTTGGAACAAACAACCAAGTATCAGCGGCATTCCTTTTTGGATGCTGAAAAAGCTTTTGATAGATTGGATTGGCAGTTTTGTTTAAAGTAATAGAAAAATGCAATTTGGGGATTATTTTATTCGTGCAATTAAAGCAATATATCAGAAGCAAACAGCACAAATAATAGTATATGGTGGGTTAACAGAAACTTTTAAAATTGAGAAAGGACGAGACAGGGATGTCCCTTGTCCCCATTACTTTTATTTTAACTTTAGAAATTCTTCTGAATAACATACGTGGTTCCGATCGAATAAAGGGAATTAGAGTTAAACATCAAGATTATAGATTAAGAGCTTTTGCAGATGACCTGGTTGTTACTGTATCTCAACCAATATACTCAGTAACTGGTTTAAAAGATATAATTGGTCAGTATGGTAAAGTATCTGGATTTAAGGTGAATCAGCAAAAGACAAAGATGATAACTAAAAATATGAATATACAACAAAAGAAGAGTTAGAAAGAACTTCAGGTTTTGAAATCGTTAAAAGGTTAAATATTTAGGAATATATATTACAGCTTCAAATGTTAAATTATACAAAAATAATTATGAGGTATTGTGGCAGAAGGTATGGAAAGAAATGGAGAGTTGGAAGAAGTTACAACTATCTTTGCTGGGAAGAATAGCGGCTATAAAATGAATGTTTTGCCCAGGTTTTTGTTTTGTTTCAAATGATACGGTGTTTAAGAATGATATTAAATTACAGGAATGGCAAAAGGGATTAGTAAATTTGTATGGATGGGCAAAAACCAAGAATAAAATTAAAAGTAATGCAGGATATAAGGAAAGGGGGTCTTAAAATGCCTAATTTAAAATTGTATTATGAAGCAGTTGTTTTATCATTAATTACTGATTGGATTAATTTAACTGAGGAAAGAGTTCTGAATATAGAAGGTTATGGTTTGTTATATGGGTGGCATGCCTATTTATTATATGATAAGAAAGTTGATAAAATATTTAAAATAATATAATTAGAAATGCATTATTGAGGGTTTGGAGGAAATATCAATACAAATTAGATGGAAAGATTCCAATATGGGCAAACCGAGACACATGATAGAAAATATAAATATATATCAAAAGATGGAGGTAGTTACTTATAAAGAACTTCTTTGTATGGAAAAGGGGGAGTTACAATTAAAATCTAGAGAAAAGATGGGGGAAGAAGGGAAAAATTATACATGGTTCCAATATGGACAACTACAAGCTAGATGGAAATTAGATAAAAAATAGGTGTTAAGCAAATTGAGGATAATTTGTTAAAACAAATGAGAGATCAAGGTCAACAGCATATTAAGAGGTTGTATAATGTATTAGTAGAAATAGATTCAGAGACTGATTTGGTTAAGGATTGTATGATTAAGTGGGCACAAAATTTTCAGCAACCAATAATGTTGGAAACTTGGGAAAGAATTTGGGTGAGGAATGTTAAATTTACACAAGCGCAAAATATGAGAGAAAATTTTTATAAGATGTTTTATAGATGGCATTTAGACCCCCAAAAATTGTCATGTATGTATCCTAATGTACAGGCTAAATGCTGGAGATGTGATTGTGAAGCTGCTACTTATTATCATATATGGTGGACTTGCAAAAAAGTTAAAGCATTTTGGATTAAAGTATGGTGGATCATGCAGAATATTTTGAAAAAGAAGATTAAGTTTACCCCGCAGTTCTTTTTACTAGGAATAATTATGGATTGTACAGCTATAGAGACTAAATTGATTCTGAACTTAATAACAGCCGCAAGACTTTTGATTGCTCAATATTGGAAGAAAGAAGAATTACCTACAATTGAAGAATGGACTCTTAAAGTATCAAATCTGGCAGAAATGGCAAAAATTTCTGCTTACTTGAAAGACTATACACAAGAAAAATATATTTTAGAATGGAAAATGTGGATTGATTATATTCAAAATAAGTATCAGATAAAAAAATATCAAATAGCATATGAGTAAATTTAGGAAATATTTTGTATTAGATATATTTCTGAAGGAGAGGGGAATTGAGAGTGTGATTAGGTGTGGAGTGACTAGAGATTATAATTTAGGAATTATTTTGGATTATGATTGTTAGTTTTGATACCCTGCATTTTGTTCTGGGAAGTCGGGGTGGGGGGTGGGGGGTAAAGGGGAAGGGAATTGGGGGGTTGAGGTTAGTGATGGAGTGATGGTTAATGTACAGGGATTATTGAAGATGTATAAATATAATTAATGTAGGGTCGGGTCTGACCAGTTGCCATTTTAGAACGGTGGGGAGGGAAAAAAGAGAGAGTAGGAGGTAGGAAAGAGGAGAAGAGGAAGGAAGAGGGGTAGAAGAGGGAGAAGAGTGTAGGGTGGAGGGAGGAGAGGAGGTAGATAAGAGAAGGAGAGGAAGGTTTGGAAAGTAAAAGAAGGTAGAAGAGGGAAGAAGGTTAAAAAGGGGGGTGGTGACTGGGCAGGCCCGACTAATTGTATATAACTGTACATTGGATGAATTATTTGATAAGATTGTAAAAATAAAACTTTTTTATAAAAAAAAAAAAAAAAAGATAAAGAGGAATCTGAGTATTACTCAACATGGGACTTATTGTACAAATGGTTAGATAACAGGTGCAGAGATTCGTAATTTAATACCGAAAGAAGATCAACAAAATAGAAATAGATACAGATATATAGATATATATAAGAATGGATATCATAAATAACAGTACTATCAGATTGTATGGGATTATAGATTAAAATATAGAGAGTGATAAAGGTATAGAGCGTTACGGTATAACTATGAAAATAAGGTTATAACTATGACGTACACCATTATGTATTTAAAAGAGACTATATTGTATGACTACGAGAATAATGGTTATACTCAGGGTTTATAATACTATGTGTACTTAAAAAGGACTTGATGCAGCTAGTACACTGGTGTTGCAAAACTGGAAATGTGATGTATAATAAATAAAAATATATAATAAAAATATTTTTTTAAAAAAAGAATCTTTTCATTGTATAGAATACTACTTTTTGTTTGTAAAAACTATAAAAGCTAACTTTTAAAAATATTTATTGCAAGATGCTGATGACCCATCTGGAGCTCGTGCCTTTCCTAGTTTTAGGTTTTAGTCTTTTTTGACAGCTCCACACGGTTTCCTTATTATTATAAATCCATTCAAAATGTGTCTCTAATACTCTGCAATCTTCAGGAAATCCTGTTTACATAAATAGTCATTCACTTTTTCCAAGAAAATTTGTATAAAATAGTATAACAGGGATGAAACAGTTTTCATATATTGGCATTATCTGTTATTACAGTATTTCTTTTTCGTCACTTTAATCATTTTAATTTTTTTCATTTTTGTATGCCAACCATCTCCCTGCTTTGTTTGCAGATTGAAAATGTCTTTGTTTTGCACAGTTCATTTTTATTTCTATCTCTCTCATGGTTAGCATCAATAATTGCTTCGGTAAAAGCTTAATTTGATGAGTAGTAGTTGTCATCCTTGGGGGAAAAAAATTGCTATCTTGTATGACATCCTGTTTCTCATCACTAGAATTCCCTCTAGTCCAGAACGACTTTGTCAACAGCATGTCAACTAATAAACCCTGTCAACAGCATGTCAACTAATAAACCCTGGCAAACATTTTCCTCTCTAACTATTGTACGAAAGTTGACAGATGGATGATTCTTCTTCATGAGAGACATTAAAAAGTGAGTCACTTGACAAATATGACTTGCCAAGGTCACCGTTTTGACAGGCTGAGTCCCACACCCGTTCCCTTTCAGGTTTGCCTTATTTGTTCTTTTGTCCAGCCAATTAAAATGCCAATGAACATATTTCAATTCCTCTCTAACCCCCTCAGTTTTGCTCATCCATCATACCTTTAATTCTCCTAAAGTGGCCATCATCCCATAAAGATACTGGCACTATACTATACTGAAACTATAGTATGCGACCTATCCCTTGACACTACTCTTCGATTCTTACTATGCTACAGAGCCCCTGACTATGACATTACCCATGCAAATATGCTAACCTCAATGCTAACATGGGCTACCTCTTGCCCATATTCTCTCATCTTCCTGGGTGACCTAAATCTACCTCTCATTAACTGGACAACTAATGAATGTTCAACTGACCCAATCCATACTACACTATACAACACTGTTACAAACCTAGGTCTTGAACAACTTGTAACTAACAATACAAGACTCAACAACTGCCTTGACCTCATCTTCTGCAACAATTCAAACTCAATTTACGGACTACAAATTAAAGAACCTTTTTCCAACAGTGACCACTGCATGATAGATTTTTGTCTCAATATATGTCCATACTTAAATCATCATAACAACAGTACTCCCAACTACAACTTCAAAAAAGCCAATTACGACCTTATAAACAACGATCTTTCATTTCTGGACTGGCAAAATCTGTTTGCAACCTGCATAACCGCTGAAGACCACTATAGAGTCTTCCTACTTGAAATCAATAGAGTCATTAAATTATATGTACCACAAATGACTACCATGACCAAAAAAAACAAACTACCCATATCAATAAAAAAACTTCAATCAAAAAAAATCCCTCTGGAAAAGAAACAAAAAAGGCTATGTTACAAATTTCAAAAACCGCTACAGAAACATATGCAATCAAATAAAAACTGAATGCACAAATTACCACACCAAGCAAGAAGAGAACCTTCTGCGCACAAATTCCAATCGTGCCTTTTATAATTTTGTCAACAATAAACTTAAAGACTCAAGATCCATCCCACCACTAAAAGATTCTAACAACAAAGAATGCAATGACGAAACAGTCAAAGCAAACCTCTTCAACATTTTCTTTGGCTCAGTTTTTGTTAACTCCGATAACACATATCCGACATTCCACAAATGAACCAGCAATGACTATGATGATTTAACTCATATAGATTTCACAGAAGACAATGTTGAAAAAGCTCTTCACAACTTAAAACCATCGCTTTCTATGTGCCTACTTCTTAAAAAAACTTTCCATTAATATAGCAGAACCACTAAGTATTATCTTTGATAAAGCTTTCACTACCAGTTCTCTTCCCAAACTTTGATCACTAGCCACAGTCATCCCTATCTTCAAAAAAGGAGACCCCAGCTTAGTCGAAAACTACAGACCGATCTCCCTTTGCTGCGTCACCTGCAAAGTCATGGAATCTATCATCAACCAATCCATTACCTCACACTTAGAAACTAACAACCTACTCTCCAACAAACAATTTGGTTTCAGGAAAAAATTATCATGTAACTTACAACTTCTCCACTGCAAAAACATATGGACTTCAAATCTCGATCAAGGCAAATCAATAGATGCAATCTACATAGACTTCTGCAAAGCTTTTGACTCAGTAGTACACGATAAACTTCTCCTAAAACTAACATCCTATGGCATCTCAGGACCCCTCCACAAATGGATATCTGCTTTTCTGTCTAACAGACAACAAGTGGTCAAAATTGGCAATGCTTTATCGAATCCTGTTCCTGTCAAGAGTGGCGTTCCTCCTGAGGGGGCATGGCCATGACCGTGGTGGGGTAAGGACCTTTCCTTCACTTCACAGGGCTTATTAATGAATATTTATGAGGATCTATGTGTTTGGAATGCACCGTTACGGATGAAAGTTAATAAATCATGAAGTGAAAGTGTTAACAGCCCAGCAGACTGAATTTAAAACGGGTAGGTCATCTGAAACTGATTGAATTAAGGAGTTTTTACAGCGTGGGGGTGACCTAGCCGACTGGCAGACACGATAAGTTTGGAATAAATTGTTGTCTTTTGCTCTTCCTATTATAACTATCGTGTTCTGTGTTTTATTGCTGAGGTCAAGGAGTGAATATTAAAGACTGAATTTGTCAATGAGAAGAATTTAACTGAAGATTAAATCGATCTTTTGTGTTGGACTGACCGGCAGCAATAGGATTTTACTGGGTGGACAATTTTTTTTTTCTTCTGAGAGGAAATTAATAGCTTGTTTATATCACAGATAGCAAAAGAGGACTTTTTCCCGAAGTTTAAGTTGGAATGAAGCAGTAAATTTCTTATATATTTTTTTTCTTTTTCCTTTGCTGACGTGGAGAAAAAATGGCGCTGATTATTGTTTAAAAGCTGTGAGGTATCTGTGTTTCTTTGTGGAGTGACTATGAGTCACAAGCTACTGAGAGATAACGAGTGCAAAATAAGCCGCTTCGGCTTCAATTAAAAGACTGCTGTCCCTTGATCTTCATTAAGACCCTCTGCAAAAGTGGTTTGAAATACTAGTTTGGAAAAAAATTTTAAGACTTTTTAAAATGACTCAACAACTTTCAGAAACGCAGCAAGTTGCTGCAGCTTTAAATAAAATTGGGGGAAAAATAGCAGGACTATCAGAGCGTATAGATAAAATGACATTGGAAATGACATTAGAAATGAAAAAAATGAAACAAGAAATGAATGAAAATTTTGCAAAGCAAAGAGAGGAAATGACAATTATTAAAGATGAACTTGAGCAGATCCATGTACATGAGGCAAAAGTGGATCGGCAAATTGGTGAAATATTTTATAAAAATGAGCAGCAAGACAAGAGAATTTGTCTCCTGGAACAAGAGATGAGGAAATATAATTTGGTTATCCGAGGGATTCCAGAAGAAAAGGAGGACAATTTGAAACAGCGGGTTTTAAAATGGATTAATGATCTTGACACGCAACTTACGTTTACAATAGCAGATCTGGCAAGTGTTTTTAGAATTGGATATAGAAGGCAAAATGGCTCCAACAGGAATGTGCTTGTCAGGTTCGCAAATCTCGGTGACAAGCTGGAAGTTATGGCCAAGGTGAGAGAGATGGGAGATGCTTTGAAGTTTGAAGGGAAGACTATTCAAGTCTTCCCGGATATATCAAGAGAAGAAAGGGCATGGAGATTTTTTTTAAAACCAATTACAAAAGTTTTGAGAGATAATGGAATTAAATATAATTGGAGGCCACCACAACAATTGAATTTTTTTTATAAAGGAAGGATGCGTACAATTACCCCAGACATAGATGCAATATTATATTTACGGGAGCTTGGACTGATTGAGGTGGAGGATTTAATGGAGATAAAAGATCAAATGCTTAAGATGGGTGGAAAACACGTGGAAACATCAACTCCAGAAGAAGAAAAAGGGGCTATTGGGGGGCAAGACCCTAAGGGGTTAAAGAGGAAAGAAATATCACCTGTGTTGGTTGAACAGAAGAAAAGTCGTGAGGATACAGTAGGAGAAGAAGCAGATAAGAGTCTTGGAAAATACGAAGCCGAATGCGGGAGAGAGCCATCACTATCTTTTTTCTTGAGTGATGAATTTAAATAGACAGCCCAAAAGAAGTGGCCCGGACATTGGCACGTCCCCTCTCCCCCATTCTCTTTATAGAGGCGAAACCGACGAGGATGTGGGGGAAGAAGATTGTTTGTATTTTATTGTTTGTCTTGTTTGTTGTCTTTTTTTTTTTTTGTTTTCTTATTGTTTTCTTTATGTTAAATGTTGGTTATATGGGAGTTTAATGTTGGGTTTTGGGCACAGAAAGGAAGAGGCGGGGATAGGATTGAAAAATTTATATTTTAAATGGGAGTCATAAAAATAATGTCATGGAATGTGAAGGGTACAGGGAATCAGATTAAAAGAAGAAGATTGGAATTTAAGATTAAAAGAGATTTACCAGATATTTTATTTCTACAAGAAACCCATCAGAAATCTGAAGATTCAAATAGAATGTATATAAAAGGTATGCAAATATATGAAAAAGCATTTGGAACTTCAAAAGCCAGAGGAGTTGCAACACTGATATCAGATAGGGTGTATTTTGAAAAACATCAGGTAATTTTGGATGAGGATGGAAGATATGTAATAATTGTTGGAAATCTTAATGAGGAAAAAGTGACACTTGTTAATTTATATTTACCAAATGAGAAACAAAGAGAATTTCTTGAAAAAATAACAAAAATTTTGGAGAATGAAAGTGTAGGGAAAGTAATTGTGGCTGGGGATTTTAATTTAATCAGAGATAAAATAGATAGTACTAACCCCACCCGCTGTGGAGGAGCAAATAAAATGGGGATTTTAAATACGTGGATGCTTCGAAACGGCATGGTGGATGTGTGGAGAGAGGTCAAAGGAATTGAAAGAGTATATACTTTTTTCTCTAAGATATATAATACATATTCTAGAATTGATTATATTTTTCTTTCTAAAGATTTGTTGAACAATGTCGATAAGGTAGATGTGGGAATTTTTAAAGATTCTGATCATGCAGAAGTTATGGTGGATTTATATTTTAATTTTGAGGAAAAAAAAGAAGTTATTGGAGATATGAGGAGAAACTGTATAAAAATGAAAAGGATAAAAAATGGATACTTAAAAAATTGGAGGAAAGTTGGAGATTAAATGATAACGGGGAGGTTAAATTTGAAATTGTTTGGGATGCGATGAAAGCGGTGTTTAGAGGGGAGAGTATTAAATTATCAAGTAGGAAATATAAAAATTATAAAATTAAAATGGAAAGAGATAAAAATCAGATTAAAGAATTGGAAAATCAATTTTTGCTTACTAAAGAAAAAAAAATTCTTCAGGAGCTTAATATGTTAAGAAATAAAATGATAGAAGAGGATACAGAGTTGGTAAAAAGAAATTTGAGATATTTAAATAGGAATTTTTTTGAATTTAGTAACAGAAATTCTAAGTTATTGGCAAAGATGGCGAAAAATAAAAGAGAGAAGAGAGAAATTGGAGCTTTGATAGATGACAGAGGTATAAGATGTTATAAAAAATTAGAGAAATGTGAAGTGATTAGAAATTTTTTTCAGAATCTATATTCAAAGAAACCAGTTAATCGGGGAAAATTGCAAAGTTATTTAGAAAAATATGTGGTGAAAATTGATCAAACATATAAGGAATTGATGGAAGAAGATATAACACAAGATGAGATCAATGGAGTTATACAAAAAATAAAATTAGGGAAAGCTCCAGGTGAGGATGGATTACCTGCTGAGTTTTATAAAGAATTTAAAGAATTAATAATACCAAGATTGCAAAAATTATTTAATGGAATATTACATGGTGGAGAAGTACCTTTGTCATGGAATAGAACGGTGATATCCCTAATTCCTAAGCCAGATAAAGATTTAGAAAGGATTGAGTCCTATCGGCCCATTTCTTTAATTAATCAGGATGCAAAGATATTTACTGCTATTATAAGTAATAGATTAAATAGATTTATAGATAGATATATAAGTTACAACCAAGTAGGTTTCGTGAAGGGTAGATACATGAGTGATATTGTTAGAAGAGTATTAAATATTATAGATGTAGCTGAACATAATGGTGATAAAATTGGTATAGTATCATTGGACATTTTTAAAGCTTTTGATTCCGTACAATGGGAAACTATTAAAGTAATTGTGGAGGCCTTAGGCTTTGGTAATAAGTTTATACATGTTATTTCAAAATTGTATCAAAAAAGTAGTGCAAGAGTGAAGGTGAATGGAATATTAACTGAAGAGATAAAATTAGAAGCAGGTACGAGACAAGGATGTCCCTTGTCCCCAACATTATTTTTATTGGCTATGGAAATCCTGACAAAAATGATAGAAAAAGATGAAGAATTAGAAGGATATAAGGGGTATAAGATAAATTTGTATGCGGATGATACTTTAATTATTTTGAAAAATGTAGAGAAAGACCTGAAAAAGATATATAAGCACTTGAAAGAATTTGAGGAAATGACAGGTCTGAAAGTAAATTGGTCAAAGTCAGAATTATTGATGGATAGTAATGGTAATGAGTGCAAGAATATGCAAGAGCAATTTGGGATAAGGATTAAAAATACATTGAAATATTTGGGTATAGTGCTCTCACTCAAGGTTAAAGAATTGAAAAAACTTAATTATGATGTGGTGATCAATGAAATTGAGAAGAAGATAGACAAATATAAAATGTTAAAGTTGTCTTGGTTTGGTAGAATTGCAATGTGTAAGATGATGTTGCTGCCCAAGTTTAACTTTTTATTCGAGATGCTACCGCTAAATTTGACAGAGAAAGATATTGAAGGATATCAGAAAAAATTGGACAAATTTTGTAATGGTGGGAAAAGACCTAGATGTGGTATCAAAATCAAAAGGAAGGTGGATTAGGAATCCCCAAATTATTTAATTATTACTGTGCGTATGGTATCCGGATAGTGGTAAAAATATTTAAAGGTGAAGATAACTATTGGAGAGACTTAGAGTTAAGGGATATAGAGAAATTTGGATCAAGGTGGTTTTTAGATAAAGCAAACTTAAAATGTGTAATTAGAAGTTATTGGTTAAAGGGATTAAGTAAAATGTGGAATAAATTTGTTAAAATTTTAATTCCGGATATAATCTTTTTGGGGAAGACAATTGGAAATTGGCCGATTAAAAACAATATAAAACGTAATGAAGTGATTAAAGAGGAAAATATAGAAATTATTAGAGATTGGATAAAAGTTATGGAAAATGAAAGGAGGAACAAAGAAATTACTGAAAAATTAGGGTTAAGTTGGTTTGAAAAAATACAGATAGAAAAATGGACAAAAAAATTAAGGGAAAACTATTCGATAAATAGATGTGAAACTGAATTTGAATATTTAGTATCTCGGATTATGAAAGATGAAATTGGGCTAAAGGGACTCGTTAGTAGGGTTTATAAGATTATAAATTCTGATGAAAAATTACAAAGAGTGATGAGGACAAATTGGGAAAAAGATCTTAATATTGAAATACCAGAGTCAGATTGGAATGTGAATTGGAATAGTAGAATTATGAGAACTTTATCTATAAGGATTAAAGAGCATAATTATAAAGTTGTTTGGAAATGGTATTTGACTCCAATAAGATTGTCACAAATGGATAAAAAAATTAGTAAAAAATGTTGGAGATGTGAGATGGAATTGGGGACTTATGAACATATGTGGTATAAATGTGATAAGGTTAAAAAGTTTTGGCAACAATTGGAGAAAATGATATTTGAAATGATGGGGAAAGTAATAATATTGAGAGTGGAAACTATATTATTGTTGGTAATTAAAGAAATAGAATTAACAAAATATGAAAAAGAATTGATTAGAATTATGATTATAATAGGCAGAATTATAATAGCTAGATATTGGAAATTAGATGTGATTTTTAGACTAGAAGAGTGGAATTCTGAAATGTGGAAATTAGCCTTAAATGATAAAATGACATGTGATATTAAAATTAGAAGTGGTGTGTATAAAGAAGATATTTTCTGGAAGACTTGGAAACCATTCGTGGACTATGCGCTTGGAAAATTGGACGCTTCGGTACCTGTACCTCGAGAACGTGGATTTTGGCAATCATGAGGACATATCCGAAGACCCAAATCTTCCTTTTTTTATGTATAGCACAAGGGTGCAATAATGTATTTTCTTTTTTGTTTGTTGGAAAAAAGCAATAAAAAAAAGAGTGGCGTTCCTCAAGGCAGCATCCTTGGACCAACACTCTTTATACTATACATTAATGATCTCTGTGACCACATCTCAAGTAATTGTGTTCTCTTTGCTGATGATGTCAAACTATTTAACACCACAGACAATACTTCTATCATTCAAAATGACCTTGATCATTTATCCGCTTGGTCTAAAAATTGGCAGCTCCAAATTTCAACCAGCAAATGCTCAGTCTTACATATAGGAAAAAAGAACCCAAAAACTAAATACATACTAGATGGACATTACCTTACAGACGACCCCCATCCCGTTAAAGACCTTGGAGTTTTCATGTCAAATGATCTAAGTGCCAAAGCCCACTGCAACTACATAGCAAAAAAAGCTCTAAGAGTTGTAAACCTAATTTTGCGTAGCTTCTTTTCCAAAAACACCACACTACTAACCAGAGCATATAAAACATTTGCTAGACCAATTCTAGAATACAGCTCGCCAGTTTGGAACCCTCACCACATCTCTGACATCAATACAATTGAACGTGTCCAGAAATATTTTACAAGAAGAGTTCTCCATTCCTCTGAAAACAATAAAATACCCTATCCCACCAGACTTGAAATCCTAGGCTTAGAAAACTTGGAACTCCGTCGCCTTCAACAAGACTTAAGCTTAACTCACAGAATCATCTATTGTAATGTCCTTCCTGTTAAAGACTACTTAAGCTTTAATTGCAATAATACTAGAGCAACTAATAGATTTAAACTTAATGCCAACCGCTTTAATCTAGATTGCAGAAAATATGACTTCTGTAACAGAATCATCAGTGCTTGGAATACTTTACCTGACTCTGTGGTCTCTTCCCATAATCCTAAAAGTTTTATCCAAAAACTTTCTACTATTTTTTTTTTATTTATTTACATTTATATCCCGCCCTTCTCCGAAGACTCAGGGCGGCTTACAGTGTATACTATTGACCTCACCCCATTCCTAAGAGGACCATAAGGGGCATGCATAAGCGCACAAATGTGCCTACCGTTCCTGTCCTATTGTTTTTTCTTTTCTCCTTCCTATATATATGCTTATACCTCCTTATATTTACCCATATATGTGTTTATTTACTATATAATCTTTTTGTATGATACCTACATATATTGTTGTGACAAAATAAATAAATAAATAAATAAATAAATAAAGATTAGATACGTAACAATTGCTTCCCCTCCAAACAGCCTCTAAGCTATCCAGCTGATTCAAGAATTGCCTTAAAATTGCCTCATAATTTTCAAAAGAGAGATGCCTAAGTAGAACATTGCAAGTATCAGCATTCCCCTTTTTTACAAAACCCATTCATTTATTTTTACTGGCATTGTTCCTATGCTATTAACAGCAAATCTGATACTACCAAGTTGCAAAGGGAAAGTCTCGGGCAAAATATTGGAGACTTTTTCTATAATTCTTGAGAAGCTGAACAAAATTATCTCTTCTAGTTCTGCGGCCAGATAGTATGGAAAATTTGTAGAGCTCTCCTTTAGGAAAGTTGTATGTTGGAAATAATACTTGCCTATCAAAAAGGAAAAGAAAAGCACTGATTTAAAACTTTGAAAGCAAAGTAGAATAGGTTCAATCTGTAAAAGTTAATATTTTGTTAAATTTTCTGCAGAATAGTATTTTACCTACCTTGCTATGTAACAATATCTTAAATAACTCATGCAATTTCCAATTTTTCCTCAGTAGAATATGCACTCTTAATAAAAGTAATATTAATTTGTCTAAGTTCTCTGTTTCCAGCTTTCACTACAATGTTGAGTAATATTGAATCACAGAAGGCACTTTCTTTGCTAATATTATCATGTAAATTTATTTAATTTAATAATAAATTATTATTATTTGCTAATAATATTAGCAAATTTCTAAATTAAAGAAATTAAATTTCTTTAATTTAGAAAGAATTAAAAACAAGATTTTAATTCTTTCTAAAAGCAGCTGAATTTTTTATGCAAAGTGTTGCAGAATGATCTGTAATTTATAAGCTGAATAGCCCTAATTAATTTTTTCAATGTAGCGCCTTCAATGCACTCAATATTCATTTCTTCATACAATATCAGACAGGACAGATATTAATTCATTTTCCTAAAGAAAGCTGAGGTTGATCAGAAATGAAGACTGGCCCTTATCAACAGCAGGATATAATTATTGTTTCATCTTTCACCTCCAACTGAATTGCTCAGCGGCAAAATGGGAAAAATAATATTTGTAAGTTAGAGTGAGCCAACAACTTATCAGCCATCCAACCACCCAATCATCTTGCTAGATCTTGTGGGGGACTGATTGTAGGGAAATGAAAGAACCAATCTACAAAGTTCTATGGAGATTCTCAATCATCCAGGATTAACCTAAGGGCAACTGGACTTTCTTGGGGTTTTTTCCTTGAAAACATTATGTGTTTCTGATCAATGAGATCAATCAATCTGATCTCATTTCTTGGATGAGAAGCAAAATGTTTTCAAGGAAAAAAACCAAGAAAGTCCAGTTGCCTTTTGAAAAAGCATCTTTGGGACAACCCATTGCATAAGTTTTTATGCAATGGATATTCAAGTTCCTATCCAGAAAAAAGGAATTTATTCAGTGGTACCAATGGCAGAATTCAACAAAAACCAAGTCCATCTGCAAAATAAATATTTGTCACTGAGATAAACATCTGAAAAAGATACAGCCTCATGTATGCCAAATAGAAAACCTCTAAAACCTAAGATGGCGCCGACGAAGGCTGCCTCGGTGAAATGCTCTCTAATTGTTTCTTTATTTCTAATTGTTCTCTGTGACTCACTACGGATTTCCTACTCACGAGACCATCTGCTAAAAATTAAGGAACATTTCTTTAAGGAGCAGCTTTCTTTAATCTCACCCCCGCCTGTCTTTACAAACACGGAGGAGATTCTAACACAGGAGGAGGCAATTCCCACGGAGCCATGGATTACTAAAAAAACCAAACGACGGAAACGAAGGAAACGAGGTAAATGATCTGGGATCTTAATCAAGCTAAGAACTCGCACTAAAACTCCTCTGCCTTCAATTTTCCTAACAAATATACGCTCACTTGCAAATAAGATGGATGAAATACTCCTCTTAAACAAATACTATTCTGATTTTCGCAATTCAGCAGTCCTATGCTTCTCTGAAACCTGGTTAAATGAATCAATTGAAAATAGCAGCCTGAACATTCCAGGATTTCAAATTGAACGATCAGACAGGATTCCAGAAACATCTGGTAAAAAGAAAGGAGGAGGCTTATGCCTATATATTAATTCATCCTGGTGTCAAGATTTTAACATAATTTACAAATTCTGTGACAACAATTTAGAGACTCTAATTATCAACTGCAAACCTTACTATTCGCCTCGTGAATTTTCCTCATTTCTTCTAATTGCTGTTTATGTCCCACCACAAGCCTGTGTAAACGAGGCATTACAAACTCTAGCTGACCAAATCATGGAGGCTGAAGCCAAACACCCTGATTCACTGGCCATTGTTTTGGGAGATCTAAACAAGGCAAACTTAAGGAAAGAACTACCAAAATACTTTCAGCATGTCAATTGTCCCACCAGAGGCAAGAATACTCTAGACCACTGCTACACAACACTAAAAGATGCCTATCGGTCTTTACCACGTGCAGCTGTAGGACACTCTGATCATTGCATGATTCACCTTGTACCTGCTTACAGGCAAAGACTTAAAGCCATAAAACCAATAATTAAATCAGTGAAAACCTGGACGGAGGAATCAGAATTAAAGCTACAGGCATGTTTTGACTGCACTGATTGGAATATTTTTAAAGATACCTCTGCAGACCTGGATGAACTCACAGATACTGTAACATCATATGTCAGTTTCTGTGAAGACCTATGTGTACCGACAAGGAACTTGTGAATATACAGTAACAACAAACCTTTGTTCACAGCTAAACTTAACCAGCTACGTCATTCCAAAGAGGAAGCCTACAGAAAAGGTGATAAAATGCTGTACAATCAGGCCAGAAATGTATTAACAAGGGAGATCAGAGCAGCAACAAGAAGCTACTCTGAAAAGCTAAAGAATCAGTTTTCATGTGGAAAACTCTTAAAAATATCACTGGCTACGGCAAACCTCCTTCCCAGGCTGAAGGAAATCAACAACTGGCAGATGACCTGAATGTGTTTTACTGCAGATTTGAAAGGAAATTACAGCCACCTATCTCCACAATCCCCATCTCAGACACACCAACAATAGCCAAGCCTCCTACAACTGACCCCATCCCATTGGGTTCACAACCCCTAGTGATCACAGAAAAGGAAGTGCAAGACCTATTTCACAGACAAAAGCCAGGAAAAGCTCCAAGCCCAGACAAGATAACTCCTTCTTGCTTAAAAGTCTGTGCTGACCAATTGGCCCCATCTTCACCCATATCTTCAATAAATCACTAGAGATGTGCTATGTTTCTTCTTGCTTCAAACGTTCTGCTATCATCCCAGTGCCGAAAAGTCCACCATCGAGGAACTGAATGACTACAGACCAGTTGCTCTAACATCTGTAGTCATGAAAACCTTTGAAAGGCTAGTGCTGTCCCACTTGAAAACCATCACGGATCCACTGTTAGATACCTTGCAATTTGCATACCGAGCAAATAGATCAACAGATGATGCTGTTAATATGGCTCTGCACTACATCCTACAACATCTTGAGTCTCCAAAGACCTATGCAAGGGTCCTTTTTGTAGACTTTAGTTCAGCATTCAATACCATCATTCCAGACATTCTTCTAACTAAGCTAAACCAGCTACAGGTACCGGAACAGACTTGTAAGTGGATCACAAGCTTCCTAACAAACAGGAAGCAGCAGGTGAAGCTAAGCAAGATCACATCAAATACCTGTACAATTAGCACAGGGGCCCCCCAAGGCTGTGTGCTCTCCCCACTTCTCTTCTCTCTGTATACCAATGACTGCATCTCCAATGATCCATTTGTTAAGCTACTGAAGTTCGCAGATGACACAACAGTGATTGGTCTCATTCAAGACAATGACGAATCCGCATATAGACGAGAGGTCGAACGACTAGCCTTGTGGTGCAACCAAAACAATCTGGAACTGAACACACTCAAAACCGTAGAAATGCGCCAACTCAGTAAGCTCAAACTGCCCAAGGAGCTGCTGATCCAATTCTACAGAGGAATTATTGAGTCTGTCATTTGCACCTCTATAACTGTCTGGTTCGGTTCTGCAACCCAACAAGAAAAACACAGACTTCAGAGGATAATTAGAACTGCAGAAAAAATAATTGCTACCAATTTGCCTTCCATTGAGGACCTGTATACTGCACGAATCAAGAAGAGGGCCGTGAAAATATTTGCAGATCCCTCGCATCCTGGACATAAACTGTTTCAACTCCTACCCTCAAAACGACGCTATAGAGCACTGCACACCAGAACAACTAGACACAAGAACAGTTTTTTCCCGAAGGCCATCACTCTGCTAAACAAATAATTCCCTCAACACTGTCAGACTATTTACTGAATCTGCACTACTATTAATCGTTTCATAGTTCTCATCACCAATCTCTTTCCACTTATGACTGTATGACTATAACTTGTTGCTGGCAATCCTTATGATTTATATTGATATATTGATCATCAATTGTGTTGTAAATGTTGTACCTTGATGAACGTATCTTTTCTTTTATGTACACTGAGAGCATATGCACCAAGACAAATTCCTTGTGTGTCCAATCACACTTGGCCAATAAAATTCTATTCTATTCTATTCTATAGTAACATTATCTCCACACATTTGGATTGGTCAAAGAGAAAGAGGATATTCTTTGATGGTGATGATGCATCTAAGAGGCAGCCACTTGTTGCTGCTTAAAAAAAATATATTGGGGGATGTAAAATAATCTATAGTTGTCCAAAATGACTGTAAAAATCTGTCAGAAGAAATATAAAGAAATATAAACTCAAAAACCATAATGCCAACTCCATATACCTCCCAGAAGCTTAACACGGTGCCTTTATATAATAGCAGAGAACTCGGGTTGGACAAGTGGCAAATGGTTTATGTTTGATGGAGTGTGGGACACAGATGAAATACATCTAACTGAGAGACAATTTTATCTGGGTTTGGGGAGAGGAATAGATTGGGTTTGGAGACTGGATTTATTGTATTCAGTCAATCAGCATTTGATAAGAGATAGTATAAAGAATCAAACCTAGATATTTGATTGTATTTGATCCAGGACCAATTAGGTTTAATATTTGGATGATTGGGGATTGAAGCCATGGTAAATTTTCTACAGGTTGATTATGATAACAGTTTGTTAACAAAAGGTTTTGGAATTTCAACCTTGTCTTTCCCTTATTCACAATTTTTATTACTTTTATACTTTTACATAATATGTTCATTATTATTGTTTCTTCTTCTTTGTTATTAATATAGTTTATAGAAGACAGAGTAACAATTTTGTAAGTAGACTTAGTACTCTCTCTGTCTCTCTCTCTCTAGATACACACACAGACAATTCAACCAAATTACAAGAGTGCCCTTTGAAAGCCCTTTGAAACATTAACACAGAAATGTAATCTCTTTTTCATTTCATAATTATATTTATTATGAGCTGCCTAGAATCTTAAGAGGAAATGGCATACAATTCTACACATCAGCATCACCCCACAAAGATAAAAAATGAAATAATAATAATAATAATAATAATAATAATAATAATAATAATAATAATAATAATAATAATAATGCAAACTGATTACAACGCTAGACACGACCGAGTTGCTAATTAACCCATATCAACCAGTCAATGGTATTTTTGTATATACTTTTGTATATACTGTATATACTTGTATATACTTTTGTATATATTTTGTATTGATGTATTTTTGAATGTTCAGTTGACTGAGTTTCATGTCTAATGAATAAAGTTAATAAATTATTATTATTATTATTATTATTATTATTATTATTATTATTATTATTATTATTATTATTATTATTATTAGAATAGAATAGAATAGAATAGAATAGAATAGAATTTTATTGGCCAAGTGTGATTGGACACACAAGGAATTTGTCTTGGTGCATATGCTCTCAGTGTACATAAAAGAAAAGATACGTTCATCAAGGTACAACATTTACAACACAATTGATGATCAATATATCAATATAAATCATAAGGATTGCCAGCAACAAGTTATAGTCATACAGTCATAAGTGGAAAGAGATTGGTGATGGGAACTATGAAACGATTAATAGTAGTGCAGATTCAGTAAATAGTCTGACAGTGTTGAGGGAATTATTTGTTTAGCAGAGTGATGGCCTTGGAAAAACTGTTCTTGTGTCTAGTTGTTCTGGTGTGCAGTGCTCTATAGCGTCGTTTTGAGGTAGGAGTTGAAACAGTTTATGTCCAGGATGCGAGGATCTGCAAATATTTTCACGGCTCTCTTCTTGATTCGTGCAGTATACAGGTCCTCAATGGAAGGCAAGTTGGTAGCAATTATTTTTCTGCAGTTCTAATTATCCTCTGAAGTCTGTGTTTTTCTTGTTGGGTTGCAGAATCGAACCAGACAGTTATAGAGGTGCAAATGACAGACTCAATAATTCCTCTGTAGAACTGGATCAGCAGCTCCTTGGGCAGTTTGAGCTTACTGAGTTGGCAGAAAGAACATTCTTTGTTGTCCTTTTAATGATGTTTTGATGTTAGCTGTCCATTTGAGATCTTGCGATATGATAGAACCCAGAAATTTGAAGGTTTCTACTGTTGATACTGTGTTGTCAAGTATTGTGAGAGGTGGAAGTATGGAAGGGTTTTCCTAAAATCTACCACCATTTCTACGGTTTTGAGTGTGTTCAGTTCCAGATTGTTTTGGTTGCACCACAAGGCTAGTCGTTCGACCTCTGTCTATATGGATTCGTCATTGTCTCGAATGAGACCAATCACTGTTGTGTCATCTGCGAACTTCAGTAGCTTAACAAATGGATCATTGGAGATGCAGTCATTGGTATACAGAGAGAAGAGAAGTGGGAGAGCACACAGCCTTGGGGGCCTGTGCTAATTGTACAGGTATTTGATGTGATCTTGCTTAGCTTCACCTGCTGCTTCCTGTTTGTTAGGAAGCTTGTGATCCACTTACAAGTCTGTTCCGGTACCTGTAGCTGGTTTAGCTTAGTTAGAAGAATGTCTGGAATGATGGTATTGAATGCTGAACTAAAGTCTACAAAAGGACCCTTGCATAGGTCTTTGGAGACTCAAGATGTTGTAGGATGTAGTGCAGAGCCATATTAACAGCATCATCTGTTGATCTATTTGCTCGGTATGCAAATTGCAAGGGTCTAAAAGCGGATTCGTGATGGTTTTCAGGTAGGAAAGCACTAGCCTTTCAAAGGTTTTCATGACTACAGATGTTAGAGCAACTGGTCTGTAGTCATTCAGTTCCTTGATGGTGGGCTTCTTGGCACTGGGATGATGGTAGAGCGTTTGAAGCAAGAAGGAACATAGCACATCTCTAGTGATTTATTGAAAATATGGGTGAAGATGGGGCCAATTGGTCAGCACAGACTTTTAAGCAAGAAGGAGTTATCTTGTCCTGGAGCTTTTCCTGGCTTTTGTCTGTGAAATAGGTCCTGCACTTCCTTTTCTGTGATCACTAGTTGTGAACCCAATGAAATGGGGTCAGTTGTAGGAGGCTTGTTGCTGTGTCTGAGATGGGGGTTGTGGAGATAGGTGGCTGTAGTTTCCTTTCAAACCTGCAGTAAAACTCATTCAGGTCATCTGCCAGTTGTTGATTACCTTCAGCCTGGGAAGGAGGTTTGCCATAGCCGGTGATATTTTTAAGAGTTTTCCACATGTTTGCTGGTTCATTTGCTGAAAATTGATTCTTTAGCTTTTCAGAGTAGCTTCTTGTTGCTGCTCTGATCTCCCTTGTTAATACATTTCTGGCCTGATTGTACAGCATTTTATCACCTTTTCTGTAGGCTTCCTCTTTGGAATGACGTAGCTGGTTAAGTTTAGCTGTGAACAAAGGTTTGTTGTTACTGTATATTCACAAGTTCCTTGTCGGTACACATAGGTCTTCACAGAAACTGACATATGATGTTACAGTATCTGTGAGTTCATCCAGGTCTGCAGAGGTATCTTTAAAAATATTCCAATCAGTGCAGTCAAAACATGCCTGTAGCTTTAATTCTGATTCCTCCGTCCAGGTTTTCACTGATTTAATTATTGGTTTTATGGCTTTAAGTCTTTGCCTGTAAGCAGGTACAAGGTGAATCATGCAATGATCAGAGTGTCCTACAGCTGCACGTGGTAAAGACCGATAGGCATCTTTTAGTGTTGTGTAGCAGTGGTCTAGAGTATTCTTGCCTCTGGTGGGACAATTGACATGCTGAAAGTATTTTGGTAGTTCTTTCCTTAAGTTTGCCTTGTTTAGATCTCCCAAAACAATGGCCAGTGAATCAGGGTGTTTGGCTTCAGCCTCCATGATTTGGTCAGCTAGAGTTCGTAATGCCTCGTTTACACAGGCTTGTGGTGGGACATAAACAGCAATTAGAAGAAATGAGGAAAATTCACGAATAGTAAGGTTTGCAATTGATAATTAGAGTCTCTAAATTGTTGTCACAGAATTTGTAAATTATGTTAAAATCTTGACACCAGGTTGAATTAATATATAGGCATAAGCCTCCTCCTTTCTTTTTACCAGATGTTTCTGGAATCCTGTCTGATCGTTCAATTTGAAATCCTGGAATGTTCAGGCTGCTATTTTCAATGGATTCATTTAACCAGGTTTCAGAGAAGCATAGGACTGCTGAATTGCGAAAATCAGAATAGTATTTGTTTAAGAGGAGTATTTCATCCATCTTATTTGCAAGTGAGCGTATATTTGTTAGGAAAATTGAAGGCAGAGGAGTTTTAATGCGACTTCTTAATCTGATTAAGATCCCAGATCATTTACCTCGTTTCCTTCGTTTCCATCGTTTGGTTTTTTTAGTAATCCATGGCTCCGTGGGAATTGCCTCCTCCTGTGTTAGAATCTCCTCCGTGTTTGTAAAGACAGGCGGGGGTGAGATTAAAGAAAGCTGCTCCTTAAAGAAATGTTCCTTAATTTTTAGCAGATGGTCTCGTGAGTAGGAAATCCGTAGTGAGTCACAGAGAACAATTAGAAATAAAGAAACAATTAGAGAGCATTTCACCGAGGCAGCCTTCGTCGGCGCCATCTTAGGTGGAAAAAACCTATTATTATTATTATTATTATTATTATTATTATTATTATTATTATTATTATTATTATATTGAATATTATAATATTGGAAGCAGATAACATCTTCAATGGAAAAGTCAAAGAGTCAATGCAAAAGGAGGGTCTGCAAAATATTAACATCAAAGCTGAATGCTGGAAACATAATTAAAGGCATTAATACATGGGCAGTTCCAGTGATTACGCTAGTCAGCTGGAGTCATCAGCTGGACTTTGTCTGAACTGGAAAACTTGGACCGGAAAACGCGCAATTTGTACCACACTTTACATCCACAAAGTGACATCGACAGGTTGTACCTGTCAAGAAAAATAGGGGGCAGAGGGCTATTGTAATTCCATCAAACTGTGGAAGAAGAAAAATGGAGTTTGAATGATTATGAATGAACTAAAGTACAGAAAAATTGCTGCAGGCTGTAAAAACAGAGAACATTATAAAAACAACAGAAACAAAGGAAGAATATAAGGAAAAACAGCTGAATGACAGATTAAATAGATGGAAAACCATAGCTTTGCATGGACTGCACTTGAAAAACATTGAGGGAAAATATGATGCCAACTTTACATGGGCATGGCTTAAAATGGGAACCATTAAGAAAGAAACGGAAGGTTTAATACTCACTGCTCAAGAACAAGCACTACAAACTAATGCCATGAAAGCAAAGATACAAAAATCTACTGACAATCCAAACTGCCGACTTTGCAACAACAAAGGCGAAACTGTTTCACATTTAATATGTGAATGCAGCAAAATTGCACAAACTGATTACAAAGCTAGATACGACTGAGTTGCTAAATTAATCCACTGTTCATTATGTAAAAAATACGACTTGCCTGTATCACAAAAGTCATGGGAACGTAAAGTGGAAAAACTTATAGAAAATGAGAAGGTGAAGATCTTGTGGGACTTTTGAACACCGATGGATCGTCACTTGGAACACAACACACCAGATATCACAGTTGTGGAAAACCGAAACGTACAGTTTATTGACATCGTGGTACCAGGAGATGCTAGAGTCGAAGAAAAAGAACTGGAAAAAATCATGAAATATCGCGACCTGGCCATTGAAACTACACAGCTATGGATGAAACAAGTAACAGTGATACCCATTGTCATCGGGGCACTTGGTATCATGTCCAAGAATTTTAAAAGATACATCAGCAAATTGCAGCTTCCTGCAATAACACCACCAGAACTGCAAAAAACTGTGCTACTTGGAACATCATATATCTTAAGAAGGTACTTGATTGATACCTAGGATGCTGGCAGCAACCTGTATCAACCATCAGCATCAGTCAGTGGTATTTGTGATGCATTTTTGGATGTTCAGTTGACTGAGTTTCATGTTTAATGAATAAAGTAAATAATAATAATTCCTGATTCTGTGTCGTGTCCCACTCCTCCACTGACGGCTGGGTCAGGGAAATCCGAATCAGGCTTGCCTCTGCAGCTCTGCCCAAAGTCCTAGCAAAGTCCTCAGAGCAGGCAGGAGACCAGTAAGTGACTTCAGCAAGATAAGTTCGACTTTTGCCTGACTCAGAGACTGCCAGAAAGTAGATCCTTTATATAGGCCATGGGGTGTGGCTCCATGACTCAGCACTCATTAAGGCCTGCCCCTCCCTTCCTTCTGTTGCCTCCGCCTATCCAATCTTCTGATGCGAGGATTACTCCAATCAGCTGTTATTGGGAGTAAACCCTCCTCAGGCTCACCTGCTGTGGAGGAGGGGGAGGGGTCTAGCCTGGGCATGGAGTCAGGGCTGGGGCAGGGAGATGCTCCTTCTTCTGCAGTTTGTCTGGGCATGGAGCCAGGACTGGGGCTGGAAGGCATACATTCCTCCGTGTTCGGGAGCAGATAAGAAGGCCCCGGCTGCTCTGAGGGCGGGCAAGACACAACATTCTGCCACCCAACAGGCAGGTAGGTCACTTCCCTTCCCCCCCATTCCTGATTCTGCCACCCAACAGGCAGTTAGGCCTCTTTCCTCCTCCCTCTCCCCTATTCCTTATCCTGCCTTTCTGCCACTAAACAAACAGTTAGGCTGCCGTGGCTGGGGAGTGCAGTTCCTACAGTTATGGGACTATCATTTTTGAATCAGTAGTGGCTTAGCCACATGAACCAACCTAGGCACCTACCATCACTAATGATGAGAAAGAATCAACAAAATTCAACACCAGATCGGTCATCACCCGGGTCAATAAGGACTGCGTCAGATGCTATGGCTCCTGGACATCTGTCAAAAAAGGGGCTACAGGGCTCAGTTTTTTTTTTAATTATTGAAAAAGTTTTAAAAAACAAAAACATTTTCCCCCTTTTTTCCCCCTCCCTCCCAGGAAACTCCCTTCCCCCTCCCTCCCCCCCCCCCCCGGCTTCCCGGGTCAATCACAAGGTATTGTTATACATAAACCAAACATAGAGTAAAATTTTCCCTTCTAATCCAATTAACCTCATCCAAATCTTTTCATCTCCCAACCCCCTCCTCATTACATAAAATAATACTTCCTAATTATTCAAAGGCAATCTGATATTTCTTAATCTGATATCTGTTTTGTAGATAATCAATCCATTTTTTCCATTCAATTAAATATCTTTCCTGCGTATTGTCTTTTTAAAAAGCTGAGATTTTAGCCATCTCAGCCAAATTAATGACTTTCAATATCCATTCTTCTATTGTAGGTACCTCTTCTTTCTTCCAGTATTGTCCAATCAACAGTCTTGCTGCTGTTATTAAATTCAGAATCAATTTAGTCTCAATCCCTGTACAATTCGTTATAATTCCCAAAAGGAAAAATTGCGGCAGGAACTTTATCTTCTTCTTCAGTACATTTTGAATAATCCACCAAATTCTTATCCAAAAGGCCTTAATTTTCTTACAAGTCCACCAAATATGAAAACATGTAGCGTCATCACAATCACACCTCCAACATTTCGCTTGGATATCAGGATACATACATGATAATTTTTTGGGATCTAAGTGCCATTTTTTAATCTTCTTTCCATCTAGCACTTATTTACCCATATTGAAACCAGGTATAATTCCTCCCTTCTTCATTTAATACCTGTAATGATTTTAATTGCAATCTACCTCCTTCAGCATACAAAAGTTCTTTATAATTAATCATTTCCTGTTTCTGTTCTATATTTATATTCTCTATTGCATGTCTGGGGCTCGCCCATATAGGAATCTTGTAGTCTAATTTATAAGAATATTTTTTCCAGACCCGCAAAAGAGCACTTCTCAACACATGATTCTTAAAAGCCCTATCCACTTTTTTTTCATAAAATAAATACACATGCCATCCATATAATAAGTCATAACCTTCTATATTCAAAATTCTTTCCTCCGTTAAATTAAACCAGTCACTTATTACTGAAAGGGCTACTGCTTCATAATATAGTTTAAAATTAGGCATTTTTAAGCCACCTCTTTCCCGTGAGTCCTGTATTATTTTCGTTTTAACCCTCGCCTTTTTACCCTGCCATATAAATTTATTAATCCCAATCTGCTAATCCTCCAAATTTTTATCTTTCTTAATTATTGGTATCATCTGAAACAGAAACAAAAATCTAGGTAACACATTCATTTTAATAGCCGCAATCCTCCCCAATAGCGACAACTGCAGTTTTTTCCAGATACTCATATCATTCTGAACTTTTTGCCATAGCAAGTCATAATTATTCTTCTAAAGTTTCTTGTTCGATGAGCTAATATAAACCCCTAAGTATTTAACCTTTTTTACCACCTCAAATCCTGTTATTTCCTCTAGTTTTTGTTTCTGTTGTATAGACATATTTTAACATATAACATAACAACAGAGTTGGAAGGGACCTTGGAGGCCTTCTAGTCCAACCCCCTGCCTAGGCAGGAACCCTACACCATCTCAGTCAGATGGTTATCCAACATTTTCTTAAAAATTTCCAGTGTTGGAGCATTCACAACTTCTGCAGGCAAGTCATTCCACTTATTAATTGTTCTAACTGTCAGGAAATTTCTCCTTAGTTCTAAGTTGCTTCTTTCTTTGATCAGTTTCCACCCATTGCTTCTTGTTCTACCCTCAGGTGCTTTGGAGAACAGCCCGACTCCCTCTTCTTTGTGGCAACTCTGGTCTACTGATTTTGTCATTTTGTCAAAGAATGCGATAAGATTAGTCTGGCATGATCTGTTTTTGACAAACCCATGTTGGCTTTTGGTTATTACTTTGTTTGCTTCTAGGTGTTTGGTGATTCGTTGCTTGATTATCTTTTCTAGAATCTTCCCCGGTATTGAGGTCAGGCTGATAGGTCTGTAGTTTCCTGGGTCTGTTTTTTTTTCCTTTTTTGAAGATGGGAACTACATCAGCTCTTTTCCAGTCCTCTGGAAATTCCCCTGTGCTCCAGGATCTTTGAAAGATATAGTTCAGTGGTTCTGAGATCACGTCTGCCAGTTCCTTCAGAACCTTGGGGTGTAATCCATCTGGTCCTGGTGATTTGAACTTGTCTAGGGTAGACAGGTGTTCACTTACCATTTTCTTCCCTATTTTAACTTGTGTTTCTAATCTGTTTTTTGTAGTGCTGTTTTTGATAGGTTGGATTGTTTTTTCCTTTTGTGTAAAGACAGATGCAAAATATGAGTTAAGTAGATCTGCTTTCTCCCTGTTGCTTGCCATCTTCTTGCCACTTTCTCCCAGCAATGGGCCAATTGTTTCCTTGACTTTTTTCTTGTTTTTAACATGTTGGAAGAAGCTTTTTTTGTTATTTTTTACTTTTGTCGCTAGCCTTTGTTCATTGTGAGCCTTAGCTTTCCTCACTTCATCTTTACAGGCTCGGGCTATTTGCTGATATTCTGCCTTAGTTATTTGCCCCTCTTTCCACTTTTTATATTTGTCCTTTTTGTCTTTCAATTTGTCAGATAGTTCTTTATGCATCCATGCTGGTTTCTTTTGAGTTCTATTATTTTTCTTCTTCATTGGTATTGTGCTAGACTGGGCTTTTATAATCTCACTTTTCAAAATTTCCCAAGCTTCTTGAGTTGTTTTCCCTCTGAGGATTCTCATCCATTGAATCCTTCTCAAGCTCTCTCTAAGTTTATTGAAATTAGCTCTCTTAAAGTCCAAGACTCTAGTTTGACTTTGTTCTATTACTTGTATTTGCTTAATGTCGAATACCAATATTGCGTGGTCACTTGCCCCCAAGGTTCCTGTAGCTTCAACACCTTCTATCATTTCATCTCTGTTAGTGAGAATTAAGTCCAGTATGGCTGATCCCCTTGTCGCCTTCTCTATTTTTTGGGAAACAAAGTTGTCTGCTAGGTTTGTTAGGAACCTGTTGGATCTTCCACTTGGTGCAGAGTTTGTTTCCCAGTTGATGTCAGGGTAGTTAAAATCCCCCATTACTACTGTGATGTGCTTCCTACATACCTTAGTTAGCTGACTAGCAAAAAGTTCATCTACTTCCTCTGTTTGGTTGGGTGGCCTATAGTATAGACCTATGGCAATATCGTTTTTCACCCCTTTTATATTGACCCAAATGCATTCAAGGTAGTTTTCATCATTGTTCTGCTATATTTATGTAGAGATAAGGTTATTTCTAATATATAGTGCAACTCCATCTTGTTTTTTATTTGGTCTGTTTCTTTTAAACAATTTAAATCTCTTTAACTATATATTCCATTCATGGATTTCATCCCACCAAGTTTCCATAATGGCAACAATATCATATGTGCCCTCATGTACTTGGATTTCTAGTTCACTCTGTTTATTCCTCATACTTTGTGCATTGGTGTATAGACGTTTGAGTCCATTTGGATTGACCTTGTGTTTACTGTCTATATAACCTGTGTTGACTGCCCCTACTTTCTTGCCACCTGTTGGTTTAGTGCACATGGTATGGCACTCACTGTTAAATGCTTGGTTTTGCTTGATAGCAGGGCTGTTAGTCTTACCCATACAGACATCTATGTTACATGCACTTATAACCCTTTTAGTTTTCGATTGCTGGGGACAGAAATTTTTTGTATCAGTTAATTCTCTGTCCCCACTGTTCAGTTTAAATGTTTATCCAGAAAATCTGTGAATGTATTGCTAAGTAACTCAGTCCCTTTCTTTGATGGATGCAATCCATCTCTTTTGTACAATTTTTCATTGGACCAGTTGCAGACATCATGACTAATAAAACCAAAGCCTTCCCATTTACACCACTCCTTTAGCCACACATTAAATTCCACTACACGCTGGCCTTTACCTTTTTGTTCCTTATGTACTGGTAAAACCTCTGAAAAGTTAAGCCTACAACCTATGCTATTAAGTTCATACCCCAAGCTCTGGAAATCATTCTGCACAGAAAGCACATCCTTTTGGGACAGATCATTTGTGCCAAGATGTATAATAGCATCAACATCAGAATCCTTACTGGCATTCTTGACTATCTTAAGAATACGCCTCTTGTCTCTGCTGGCAGTAGCACCAGGTAGACACCTGACCTCTTTCAAAACCTCCATATCCTTTCCTAAATTTACATCCCTTACAATTGAATCACCAATCAGAAGGTGGCTTCTCTTTTTGGATACCGTGCTCTTCTTGTGTGACCGATCTGTAATACTTGATACACACTTTTCCAAAGTAGGATCACACTTTTCCAAAGTAAGTTCTTCATCTCGGACCATAATCCCTTGATTGTTTGAGTTATCAGTATCACAACTACCTTGATCTGTCACTTTAGTGTTCTGTCACTTTAGTGTTAATTTTTGATTATCACTTTTGTTTTATTCTGATTTATTTTAAATCCTGATACCTTTCCATATTTATCAATTGCTTCCAACAAAGATCTACTTGAATTTATAGGATTTGTTAAAGTAACCACTACATCGTCTGCAAAAGCTCTAACTTTGTACTCATATTGTCTAATTTTAATTCCCTCTATTTTCGTTAATTCTCGTATTTTATCTAATAATGGTTCCAGAGTCAAAACAAACAATAGTGGTGATAAAGGACATCCCTGTCTCGTTCCTTTCGCAATCTTAATAACTTCTGTCAAACTACCATTTATTATAATCTGAGCTGTTTGCTCTCCATAAATCGCTTTAATTATTCTAACAAAACAATCTCCAAATTGCATTTTCTCTATTAATTTAAATAAAAAATCCCAATGCAATCGATCAAAGGCCTTCTCCGCATCCAAAAAAATAAGTGCTGCTGAAGTATTCTTTTTTTCCAAATATTCCAATATATTAATAATCTGTCTAACATTATTCCTCATCTGCCTCCCTTTTATAAAACCAGATTGATCAGTATGAATTCTTTGTTGTAAAACTAACATTAATCTATTTGCTATTATTTTAACAAAAATCTTATAATCATTATTTAAAAGTGAAATCGGCCTGTAGTTACCGGGTTTAGAGCAATCTTGCTCCTCTTTTTGTATCAGTGAAATAAAAGATGTTTTCCATGACAGGGGTATTCCCACTCCTAGTTGTATCTGATTAAATAATTCTTTAAGTGGGCCTAATATTTCATCCTGTAGTTTTTTATAATAACTTGCTGTAAGACCATCTATACCAGGGGTTTTCCCCATTTTTAATTGTTTAATTGCCTCCACTATTTCTCCAATAGCTATCGGCCGATTCAGCTCCTCCCTCTGTTCTAATGTTAGAGTATTAACCTTATAATCTTTAAAATAATCATAAATGTCCCTATTCAATATTTTGTCTTTTGCATATAGAGTAGTGTAAAATTCTGAGAAGGCCTTTTTAATTTTATCCTGTTGATATATCTCTTTACCTTTATATTCTATTTTTTGTATGACACGTGCTTTCTGTTTTTTCCTTAAGTTATATGCCAGCCATCTCCCAGGTTTATTTGCATTACAGAAGGTATTATGTTTAGCATATTGTATATTCGTTGCCACCTGGTCTGCCATTAACATATTAAATTGACTCTGTAATATTCTTATAGCCTCTTTAAGTTTGTGATCTTGTGGGTTTTGAATTAATAACTGTTGTTTCTTTTGAATTTCTTCTTCCAAGTACCTACGCTGCCTTTGTTTATTATTCCTCTGCCTATTGTCCAAATATATCAATATACCTCTAATAAAAGCTTTACTCGCCTCCTACACAGTTCCTGTAGGTGTCCCCTTGTGCATATTAAAATCAAAAAATTCTTTCAACTGTTTCTTACAACGATTTACATTATCCTCATATCTAAACAGATTTTCATTCAGCCTCCATGTTCTACCACCTTTTTTCCCTTGTAATAATTCCATCCATACTGGGCTATGGTCAGTTAAACACCTCGGAAATATCTTCATTTTCTTCACCCTAGAAAGCAAGTCATTAGAAATTAAAATAAAATCAATACATGAGAAAGATTGATGCCTATCGGAAAAAAAAGTAAAATCTCTCTCATCTGGATTCCGTAACCTCCATATATCTCTAAACTCAAAGTCTTCCATCATTTCAAAGAAGGATTTTGGTAGTTTTGCCTGTTGGAATCCTTCAAAGAAGGATTTTGGTAGTTTTGCCTCTTGGAAGAGGTTCTCTTATCACTTCTTGTATCAATTACTCCATTCCAGTCTCCTAATAAAATAAACGAACTATAATCCCAGAGGATTAACCTCTCGTGTAACATTTTATAAAACTTTTCTTGTTGCTAATTAGGTGCATAAATACCTATCAGCAAAGTCTTTTTTGCATCTATCACCAGTTCAATAGCAATAAATCTTCCTTGAATATCTGCCTCAATTAACTTAGCTGGTATATCCTTCCTGATATATACAACAATTCCATTTTGCTTCTTATCCAAAGCTGATGCAACAAAATGTTTACCTAATTTTGAGTTAATTAAGTATTTTTGGTCTGATAATTTGATATGTGTCTCTTGCAGGCAAATCACATCATTTTTAAATTGTTTCAAGTAGTGAAATATTTTCCTTCTTTTCTGAGCTGAATTCAAACCATTAACATTCCATGACAAAATTCTATTTGCCATTACTGGCCTCCTGAAGCTTTGAAGCAGACAGCGGAAGATCCTCCTCCGGTATCTTCTGTCTAGCTCCTCCCACAGCTTCCATACTGGGGTCCTGACTTTTACTTTGAAGCTGTTGCTCTTCTTTACGCTTAAGAGCTCCTCTTGTCACCCTTTGCTCTTGTGGTTCCTCTGATGCTGGCAGCAATAAAGCCTCTTGAATCACCATGCCTTCTTGGATCTCTTCAAGTTTTTCTATCACTTCTATTTCAACTTTCAAAACTGTAGAAAGAAAATCCTTTGCCTTTAAAACAGTGTCAATTCTATATCTCCTTCCTTGATAAAATACTGTCAGACCAACTGGCACCTCCCATCTGAATTGAATCTGATGTTTTTTAGGTTCTTGTGTAAAAAAAACAAATTCCTTCCTATCTCTTAACATCTTGAAAGGAATCTCTTTCAGCACCTTCAGCTCCTGTTCTCCAATTTTTAAAGTTGTCTGATATGAAACTTGCAAAATCTGATTTCTCATAGTTCTTTTCACAAAATAAACCACAATGTCCCGAGGAAGCTTTCTCTGTCTTGCGATCCAGGAATTAACTCTATATATTTTATCAATTTGGTAAGCTACCTCTTGGGGTTCCACTTCAATAAATTCAGCCAATGCTTCTGATATAATTTTTCTTAGGTCCTCTCCTCGCTGTTCTTGCATACCACGGATTCTAAGAGCTCCTTCCATAAGTTTATATTGTAATATCACAACCTGATCTTCATTTTGATCCACTTTTTTCTGAACACCTTGCATTTTGTCTTCTAAGTGCTTATTTGACTGAGAGATCTGTTGCATTTCTTCTTCCAATCCCTCAATTTTTTTACTCAATCCTTGAACAGCCATGAGAATATCTTCTCTTATTTTTGCAGGGCTCAGTTTTTACTGCTAGAGAACCAGGGCGTGCAACTGCAAAGTGACTAAAACGAAAGCACAAAACTTGGACAACTGAAGAAAATTGTTCTGTCCCCCCTCGCCTCCGTCCGAGCAATGGCTTAATTAGCCGGCACTATCAGCTCTGGCAGCAAACTGGCGAGCGTCTGACAAGTGTCTCTGTTATCTCCCTCAACGCCGATGAGTCACCCAGGAACAAACAGTACTTCAATACCTGGATGAAGCCGTCTATCTAGACCCGTTCCAGTCCGGCTTTCGACCCGGATACAGCACGGAGACAGCTTTGGTCGCATTGGTGGATGATCTCTGGCGGGCCAGGGACAGGGGGTACTCCTCTGCCCTGGTCCTATTAGATCTCTCAGCAGCTTTTGATACCATCGACCATGGTATCTTGCTGCGCCGGTTGGGGGGATTGGGAGTGGGAGGCACCGTGTATCGGTGGTTCTCCTCCTATCTCTCCGACCGGTCGCAGACGGTGTTGACAGGGGGGCAGAGGTCGGCCGCGAGGTGCCTCACTTGTGGGGTCCCACAGGGGTCGATTCTCTCGCCCCTGCTGTTCAACATCTATATGAAGCCGTTGGGTGAGATCATCAGTGGCTTCGGGGTGAGATACCAACAGTACGCTGATGACACCCAGCTGTACTTTTCCACCCCGGGCCACCCCAATGAAGTTGTTGAAGTGCTGTCCCGGTGTTTGGAAGCCGTATGGGTCTGGATGGGGAGAAACAGGCTCAAGCTTAATCCCTCCAAGACGGAGTGGCTGTGGATGCCGGCATCCCGATTCAGTCAACTGCAGCCGCGGTTGGCTGTTGGAGGCGAGTTATTGGCCCCAAAGGACAGGGTGCGCAACTTGGGTGTCCTCCTGGATGATCGGCTGTCGTTTGAAGATCATTTGACGGCCGTCTCCAGGAGGGCCTTCCACCAGGTCCACCTGGTTCGGCAGTTGCGCCCCTTCCTTGATCGGGATGCCTTGTGCACAGTCACTCACGCGCTCGTTACCTCTCGCTTGGATTATTGTAATGCTCTATATGGGCTCTTGAAGTGCACTCGGAGGCTTCAGTTAGTCCAGAATGCAGCTGCGCGGGTGATAGAGGGAGCTTCGCATAGCTCCCACGTAACACCGCTCCTGCGCAGACTGCACTGGCTACCTGTGGCCTTCCGAGTGCACTTTAAGGTGTTGGTTATGACCTTTAAAGCGCTCCATGGCTTAGGGCCTGGGTACTTACGGGACCGCCTGCTGTTACCATATGCCTCCCACCAACCCGTACGCTCTCACAGAGAGGGACTTCTCAGGGTGCCGTCCGCCAAACAATGTCGGCTGGCGGCCCCCAGAGGAAGGGCCTTCTCTGTGGGGGCTCCCACACTTTGGAACGAGCTTTCCCCAGGCTTACGTCAAATACCTGACCTTCGGACTTTCCGCCGCGAACTGAAGACATACCTTTTTATTCGCGCGGGGCTGGCTTAAATTTTAAATTTTAAATTACATAAATTTTATCGATTTTAAATTTTCTACTAATTTTAAATGGGGTTTGGTTTTATAAATTTTAAAGTTCTAGGCTAATTATAATAAGTTTCTTAACTTGTATTTTAAATTGTATATTGTGGTGTTTGTATTTTATTGTTGCCTGTACACCGCCCTGAGTCCTTCGGGAGAAGGGCGGTATAAAAATCAAATAAAATAAATAAATAAAATAAATTCAGCTCTTAGTTAATCAGCCTTTATATCCTGTGAGGTGTGGCTCCATGACTCAGCACTTCCTAGGACTGCCACACCCCTGCTTCTGTTGTTCCCGCCTCTCCTGCTTGAAACCTAGGGTCCAGCCAGGCCTGATTGCCATCAGCTGGGTCTGGAGGCGTGGCCTGGGGGTGGAAGAGTGGACGGAGGCCTCGTTATCTCTTCCACCTGGCCTGCCTCTGGCTCCTGGAGCTGAGTCAGGGAAGCCGGTGCTCCCGAGGTAAGTCCTGATGGCCCTTCTCCCTCACTTTCCAAGTCACTTTCTGGCAGGAGGCCCGGCTCGGGAGGTACAGACACAACAAAAATTGAGAAATCATCAAATATTATTACCAGGCAGAACCAACAGCCAGGGGATTTCAAAAAAGAATGATGCAACTGTGGAAGGAAAAACACTCCGAAAGTGATGTAACTGAACAAAGATTAATGGATCAAAGACGCTTCATCATCCATAATAAAGTTTTCACAGATGTGGAAATGCAACATCTAGAAAGATTGGCTAAAAAGAAAACAGGTAATGAAGAACAGGCTGAAGAAACTGTTCCAACACCGGAACAAACTGACGAACCAGTGGAAGAAATCAACATAAAAGATGAAAATCCTCCTGTGCAACAACTCGAAAGTGTAGAGCTAAGTGGTCTAGCAAAAATGCTGAAAGAAAAGATTGAAAACCACATCAAAGAAAACATAGAAAGAAAAAGATTACCTAACCATTCACGAAATGCATAGCAAATGAGTGAAAGATTTACTAACTGCCATGAACAGCATTTTAACGTCCATCCCATCCAGCCAGAGTTGAAGAAAAAGAACTGGAAAAAATCATGAAATATTGCGACCTGGCCATCGAAATTACACTTCTATAGATGAAACTTGTAACAGTGATACCCATTGTCATCGAGACACTTGGTACCATGTCCAAGAATTTTATAAGATACATCAATAAATTGTAGCTTCCTGCAATAACACCACCAGAACTGCAAAAAACTGTGCTACTTGGAAGGTACTTGGTTGATACCTAGGATGCTGGCAGCAACCCATATCAACCATCAGTACCAGTCAATGGTATTTGTACTATTATAATTTGTAATGATGATGATGATGATGATAATGATGATGATGATGATGATGGTTGGGCCTGGATGGCTATTGGATGCAGTCCCTATGGTTATGGGAATGCTGTTCTTCGGATCGGTAGTGGCTTAGCCACTGTGAACCAACCCAGGCACCTACCATCACCAATGATGAGAAGAAATAAAAATTCCATACTGGATTGGTCATCAGCCAGTTCAACAGGGACCACGTCAGATGCTATGACTCCTGGACATCTGCCAAAAAATGGGCTATAGGGCTCAGTTGCTACTGCTGGGGAGCCAGGGCATGCAACTGTAAAGTGACTGGGTCAAAAGTGCAAAAAACACATCAAGAAATTGCAGCTTCCTGCAATAACACCTAGGATGCTGGCAGCAACCCGTATCAATCATTAGCACCAGTCAATTGTATTGGTGACACATTTTTAAATGTTCAGTTGATTGAGTTTCATATTTAATGAAATCATCATCTAAAACAAACAAATAAGAACTCAAAAGTCAGACTTGATGAACCATTAAGTCTTTTGCTGCTCTCAGTTTTCTGTGTTTCTATTAGTACGTTGAGAGGAGAGATATGGAAATGATTTAAACCAGGTTTTTTGTTGTTAGTTGCGAAGTCGTGTCCGACCCATCGCGACCCCATGGACAACATTCCTCCAGGCCTTCCTGTCCTCTACCATCCTCTGGAGTCCATTTAAACTCATGCCTACTGCTTCAGTGACTCCATCGAGCCACCTCGTTCTCTGTCATCCCCTTCTTCTTTTGCCCTCAATCTTTCCCAGCATTAGGCTCTTCTCCAGTGAGTCCTTCTTTCTCATTAGGTGGCCAAAGTATTTCAGTTTCATCTTCAAGATCTGACCTTCTAAAGAGCACTCAGGGTTGATCTCCTCTAGAACTGACTTGTTTGTTCGCCTTGCAGTCCAAGGGACTCGCAGGAGTCTTCTCCAGCACCAGAGTTCAAAGGCCTCAATTCTTTGGCACTCAGCCTTTCTTATGGTCCAATCTTCACAGCCATACATTGCAACTGGGAAAACCATAGCTTTGACTATACGCACTTTTGTTGGCAGGGTGATGTCTCTGCTTTTTAGTACGCTGTCTAGATTTGCCATAGCTTTCCTCCCCAGGAGCAAGCGTCTTTTAATTTCTTGGCTGCAGTCCCCATCTGCGGTGATCTTGGAGCCCAGGAAAATAAAATCTGTCACTACCTCCATTTCTTCACCATCTATCTGAATTGAAAAGGACGGATGCCATAATTTTAGTTTTCTTAATGTTGAGTTTCAAGCCAACTTTTGCACTCTCCTCCTTCACTCAGAAGTGGCTTTTCCACCAATTATGTCCATGCAATCTCACTGGTGATTGTGGGTAAAAGAATGTGTGTGTGATAGGACCGGAAACAGTCAAACTATCTCCCTGGAAACTCACCAGGCTTCTGCTGACTTTTTTCTTCTTCTTTTTTTTAGTTTTAGGGAACATAATACTCCTATCCCGATTATCTTACACTAGACTGATTTGTAACTGAACACTATCTAGGGTTTTGCTATCTTTGCATTAAAATTGATGTTACTAAGCCCCCAGAAGTAGCAGTTGGTACAGCCTCCAAGTTTTGTTAAGAAAACTGGAACATAAATAAAGTGTCAACTTGCCTCCAATCAATGTTTAAGAAAATAATGACCCAACTCCATCAGTTTGAAGAGATTGATAATTTTTACTAAACATGTCAGATTGCAAGGAAAGCAAAGCCAGAACTGAAAATAATTACAACTGTACAAAAGTAGTTCCTCTCTTGAACCCTCCTCCCTCCAGAGTTCAAGCAATCATAGTCCAATGTCCTCTTCCTCCTTGGCCTCGTGTTGTTTCACTTCCGTTGTTCTCCGTCAATCGTCTGGATGGAATGCGAAGCAGACAACTCCCGTTACATTCACGTGCCAAATCAGTTCAAACGTCTGTGTGGAAGATTATCTCCTCCACCACCTAAAATGACAGCCGAACACTGGCAACAGTATAAACCTCCCCCCTCCCTCATAAATCAAGTAAGACATTCAGTAAGAAGAAAACCTTTAACAAAGTAATAAAACAATAAAACATTCTAATAAAAATAAAAGCGGAGGCTGACATAAAGTTTTATTCAGATAGAAGAGTATCTTTATGGTTCCTTTAAAACTCCCTTTGCAGTAAGCACAAGCATTTGGTAGGTCAAAGAACATTGGAAGAATTTCATCTTATTTCAGAAAAAATCTTAGGAGAACCAAGGTTATGATTGCCCATCCTGCTTGTGAGTTTCTAACCAGGAGTAAAAACCAACTGCCACTGTGCTAAACTTAAAGACAGTACTCTACTTTTTTTATTTTTTTTATTTTATTTTGTCACAACAGTATATATAAGCATAAGCATGAAGTAACTATATAATATATAAGCATATATATGAGTATAAGTATGTAATAACTATATAAATTGGATATAATGAAAGGAAACAATAGGACAGGAACGGTAGGCACGTTTGTGCTCTTATGCATGCCCCTTACAGACCTCTTAGGAATGGGGTGAGTTCAACAGTAGACAGTTTTTGGTTAAAACTTTGGGGATTTTGAGTAGATACCACAGAGTCTGGTAGTGTGTTCCAAGCATTAATAACTCTGTTACTGAAGTCATATTTTCTGCAATCAAGATTGAAGCAGTTAACATTAAGTTTAAATCTATTGTTTGCTCTTGTATTGTTGTGATTGAAGCTGAAGTAATCCTCAACAGGAAGGACATTGCAATAGATGATTCTATGAGTTAAACATAGGTCCTGTCGAAGGCGGCGGAGTACTAAGTTTTCTAAACCCAAGATTTCAAGTCTTGTGGCATAAGGTATTTTGTTATATTCAGAGGAGTGGAGAACTCTTCTTGTAAAATATTTCTGGACATGTTCAATTGTATTGATGTCTGAAATGTGGTATGGGTTCCAGCAGGCGAAATGTATTCAAGAATTGGTCTAGTAAATGTTTTATAAGCTTTGGTTAGTAGTGTAGTGTTTCTGGAGAAGAAGCTACATAAGATTAAATTAACAACTCTTAATGCCTTTTTTTTGCGATGTAGTTGCAGTGGGCTTTGGCACTTAGGTCATTGGATATGAAGGCTCCAAGGTCTTTGACTACTTTGACTTACTCCAACAGAAAAATTACTGCTTGTACTTTTCATTTTCTAAGATCCAAAAACCCTCCAAACCCACAGACCCTTTTGCGTTCATAAAATGCATGCTTCAAATTTGTAATTTTCCCCCTGCTTGCAGTAAAGATCCCCATCTGAAGACAATGCAAATGAAAGTCAATGGGACTAAAGTATATTTAAACATCTCTATAGGATTTTTTTTTTCAAATTTAGTATCAAACCACCTTATTTTCCTTTTCTTTCTGCAATATACTTTTCCTTTGGCTTGATTCTTGACAACGTTTTTTTCCTCTACTGGTTCTTCATACACCATAATTATTTCTTTTGTGTAATGCTACCTTAGTGGGACTGTTGGAAAACAGTGTTGTACTTTTCTCTAGAACATCCAAAACGTTGTGTTGATTTTTATACTTTTACATACGTGAATTTTGCTTACATGCAGTATATTTGCATATTTTTTTAAATGCTACTTCCCAAACATTTTGAAACTGTGGTTTTTCTGATTTACTCAAATGTATTGTGCCCATACATAAACTCAGAACTCTCTAACGTATTCAATTACCTAGATTAAGCTCCTGGTCACTGCATGGTGCACATGTATTTTTTGTTGCAACTGAACAGAATGATTTTTTTTCTTGACTTTTTCCAGGATTTGGTTGTTTTGTTCTTTTTTCAACTTCTTGGCTGACTCTGCAGTTATCCTAGTTGTCACTCATCTAAGTGCAAATCAGATCTGATCATAGTTAGCTGTTTCAAGATTTATTTATTTATTTATTTATTTATTTATTTATTTATTTATTCAATTTGTATACCGTCCTTCTCCAGAGGACACACAGCCAGTAAAAAATACATATAATACAAGTTAAGAACAATATAAAAAACTGATTCAATTTATGGCCTAAAAACTAAAATAAGAATAAAACCCTGTTTAAAAGACTACATTTAAGCTAGCCCTGCGCGATGGAACAGAAGAGTCTTCAGCTCGCGGCGAAAGGTCTGGAGGTCAGGGAGTTGACGCAGTCCGGAGGCAGCTCATTCCAGAGAGCAGGAGCCCCCACAGAGAAGGCCCTCCCCCTGGGGGTCATCAGCCGACATTGTTTGGCCGACGGCACCCTGAGGAGGCCCTCCCTGTGGGAGCGCACAGGTCGATGGGAGGCTACTGGTGGCAGTAGGTGGTCCTGTAAGTAACCCGGTCCTATGCTATGGAGTGCTTTAAAGGTGGTAACCAGCACCTTGAATTGCACCCGAAAGACCACCGGAAGCCAGTGCAGACCGCGTAGGAGAGGTGTCACATGGGAGCCACGAGGTGCTCCCTCTATCACCCGCGCAGCCGCATTCTGGACCAGTTGGAGCTTCCTGGTGCCCTTCAAGGGGAGCCCCATGTAGAGAGCATTGCAGTAGTCTAGGCAGGACGTGACGAGGGCATGAGTGACTGTGCAGAGGGAAGCCTGGTCTAGAAAGGGACGCAACTGGCGTATCAGGCGAACCTGATAAAAAGCTCCCCTGGCGACGGCCGTCATATGCTCTTCTAAAGACAGCCGTGCATCCAGGAGGATGCCTAGATTGCGAACCCTCTCCATGGGGGCCAACGACTCACCCCCAACAGTCAGCGATGGGAGCAGCTGGCTGTACCGGGCTGCCGGCATCCACAGCCACTCAGTCTTGGAAGGGTTGAGTTGGAGCCTGTTTCTCCCCATCCAGACCTGCATGGCCTCCAGACACCGGGACATCACTTTGACGGCCTCGTTGGGGTGGTTGGGGTGGAAATGTACAGCTGGGTGTCATCAGCATACAGATGACATCTCACCCAGCGGCTTCATATAGATGTTGAACAGAAGAGGCGAGAGAACCGACCCCTGTGGTACCCCACACGAGGCGCCTTGGGGCCGATCTCTGCCCTCCTGCCAACACCTTCTGCACCTGGTCAGAGAGGTAGGAGGAGAACCACCGATAAACGGTGCCCCCCACTCCAAGCCCCCCGAGCCACCGCAGCAAGATACCATGGTTGATGGTATCAAAAGCCACTGAGAGATCCAATAGGACTAGAACAGAGGAGCAGCCTCTGTCCCGAGGCCTCCAGAGATCATCTACCAACGCGACCAAGGCCATCTCCGTGCTGTAACCAGGCCGGAAGCTGGACTGGAATGGGTCCAGATAGACAGTTTTATCCAGGTACTGGGGGAACTGTCATCCCACCACATTCTCAACAAGCTTCGCCACAAAACAAAGGTTGGAGACAGGACGATAATTTGCTAAAACAGCTGGATCCAGGGAGGGCTTCTTGAGGAGGGGCCTCACCACCGCTTCTTTCAAAGCGGTAGGGAAGACACCCTCCATCAGAGAAGCATTGACAATTCCCTGAAGCCATCCTCGTGTAACCTCCCAGGTGGCCAGTACCAGCCAGGAGGGACAAGGGTCCAATAAACATGTGGTCGCATTCAGCCTCCCCAGTATCCTGTCCATGTCCTCAGGAGCCACAGTATCGAACTCCTCCCAGATAGCAATCTCAAGTCCTGCCTCCTCCATCCCGCCCGACCCTACCCAATCTGAGTCCAGACCTTCCGAATCTGAGCGATTTTATCATGCAGATATTGTCCAAACTCGTCAGCATGCCCATGTAAGGGGTCCTCCAATGCTCTCTGATGGAGAAGAGAGCGAGTCACCCCAAACAAGGTGGCTGGGCGGTTATCTGCTGATGCAATGAAAGTGGAAAAATACTCCCGTTTTGCCATTCTCATGACCACTAAGTAGGTCTGAATTTGAGACCTTACTAGTGTCCGGTCAGATTCGGAATGGCTGGCCATCCAATTACTCTCTAGGCTTCTTTTCCAGCGCTTCATCTCTCTCAGCTCCTCAGAATACTAAGGAGCTAGTCGAGATCGGCACCAGGTCAGAGGCCACAAAGGCACAACGCGATCTAGAGCCCCAGCAGCCGCCCTTTCCCAGGCGGCGACTAGGTCTCCAGTCGAGCCGTCTCATAGTGTCAACATAGGGTCTATGATTTTCTCTGGATGTCAAGGTTCCAACTTATGAACCCAAACATATCAGGACTCTGAAGTCAGACACTTCCTCAAAGAACCTTTATTGGGTAAATCATATCAGCACACTTGCTTGAAAACCAATTCTGAATCTTTCCCACAGGTTCAGCATAGTTAAAATCAGTAATCACTCTTTCTCCCCATAGTCACTGGTTGTCAAGGTTCCGAAAGACGCCCTAATTAACTCATGAGTCTTGAGCCAAGTTTCAAAAGAAATCCAGTTATTTATTAGGAGCAGCATGTCTGCATCTACTCGAGTGAGGTCTATTCTGTCACATGTAGTTTACGGCTCAACTTTGACCCTGTTTCCCCACTCAGTCTGTGTCTGTCAGGCTACCTCCGACTATAATTAGGAAAGAATTCACCTTGACTTCATTTGGAATAAAGAAAAGTACTTTTACTATTTACAGTCTTGATAGCAGCTAAGTAAAGTTGGATCTGAGACAAAATATGGCTAACATATCATATCCCCCCAATTGTCCCTCCTCCTCCAGGAGGTCAGGCTGGTCTGGGCCAATGCCAGCTCCTTCTCGGCCCCTCGTGGTAATCTTCTTCCACAGGTCTCTAGTTGTCAGTCATCTTAGGAATGCAGTGTCTGTTAGAAAAGCCCGCGCTGATAACACTCAGTCGTTAATCACCCCTCCCCCACTGTTATGTCAGCCGACACTCTTAATAGGCTCCTTTCCCTTACCCTGTACGATGGTATGATACATCTCATTTCCTTAATAGTTTTATAATACAGAAATAAATATTTCACATTCTATCTACTGATATAATCATTCAAAAGTATACGAAGATTGGAGTGGAGGCTGACATTCGGCCCTCCTGCAACAAGGACGTCAGTCCTAGAAAGAAAAAGGAGAAGTTAGGGTTTGTCAGGATATTTTTTATAGAATTGTGCTATCTTTTCCGAAGCACAAACATCTTCTTTGTTCACCCATTCAGCTTGGGATAACGGGAAGTGTTTCCAAGCAATAAGATATTGAATTTTATTTCTATGTTTTCTTGAATCTAAAATTTCTTTTATTTCAAAGTGTTGTTCGCCCTCTATGAGAATTGGTATAGGAGGGGGTGTATGGTTAGGACGGAAAGTAGATGTGTGTTCAGGTTTCAGCAAGCTCACATGGAAAACGGGGTGAATTCTCCTAAGTGTTTTTGGTAAATCTAGTTGTACTGTCACGGGGTTGATGATTTTTACTATGGGGAAAGGTCCCACATATTTGGGTCCAAGTTTCTTAGATTTCTGAGTGGTTTGAAGATATTTGGTGGAAAGATAAACCTTATCGCCCACTTGATATTTGTTCTCAGGGGACCTTTTTTTATCTGCTTGTTTTTTATGCGCACGGTGAGCGTCGTCGGTCCGCTTTGGGGTCATTTTCCATGTGCTTTGTATTTGATCTATCCATTCTGACAAAGAGGAAACAGTAGTTTCTTCCTTTGGGAGTTCCGAGATAGGAACAAAATCTTGACCTGAAGCTATTTTAAAGGGAGTAAATCCCGTGCTACTATGAATTGAGTTGTTGTAGGCAACTTCAGCAAAAGGTAAGAGGTCTGCCCAATTGTCTTGCTGGTAGTTAACATAACATCGTAGATATTGTTCTAGTACAGAGTTCGAACGTTCACAGCTTCCATTAGTTTGGGGATGATGGGAGGAGCTTAATCCTTGGGCGGAGCCAATGAGTCGTAAAAATTCTTTCCAAAATTGAGAAGTGAATTGAACTCCTCGATCTGAAATGATGCGATCAGGAACTCCGTGATGTCTATAAATGTGTTGTACAAACAACTTTGCTAGAGTCTTTGAGGAGGGTATTTTTGAACATGGAATAAAATGGACTTGTTTGGAGAAAAGGTCAGTCACAACCCATATAACAGTATTGCCTGAACTTTCAGGTAATTCCACTATGAAATCCATGGATATTTCTTTCCATGGGGTTCCTGGCCTGGCTACCGTTTGAAGTAGTCCAGGAGGTTTTCCGGAGGCCTTTTGGATGATGCGCAAATAGGGCAACTTGCTACATATGCTTGAATGTCTTTTTTAAGACTTGGCCACCAAAATTGTCTTTTAAGAAGATGCAAAGTTTTCACAAATCCAAAATGCCCTGCCATTTTGGCATCATGGCATCGTTGTAGGATGGTTTCTCTGAGTGATAGAGGAACATATAGTTTTGTTCCAATCCAAGCTAGTCCATCACGGAGTGTGCATTCATGGGAATGCGCTAAGTACCAGTCATCAGTGTTTAAAGCTTCTTTAAACGACTTGGTCAGTTCATCTGGGAGTGAGGGTTCAGCTTTTGAGTGGCTTCTAGTTATAGCCGGGGCTGCCAACTGTTGCACGGGAAGTATTGGTCGAACCACCTCGGAGCGAGTGCAATTGTATTGGGGCAAACGTGAGAGAGCATCCGCTAAGAAGTTTTTCCCCCCAGGAATGTAATGTAAAGTGAAATTAAAGCGGTTAAAATATTGAGCCCAGCGGGCTTGTTTAGGTGAAAGTTTTCTAGGAGTCTTTAGGGCTTCTAGATTTTTGTGATCAGTCCAAACTTCAAAAGGATGATTTGAACCCTCTAAGAATTGTCTCCACATTCGTAGAGCCCAATGAACTGCAAATGCTTCCTTTTCCCAAATAGCCCATCGTCTTTCAGTTTCAGTCAGTTTTCGAGAAGTGAAAGCACAGGGTTGTAGTTTACCATCAGCATTGTTTTGGAGTAAAACGGCTCCGACTGCTACATCACTGGCATCAGCTTGTATTACAAAAGGAACATCCATGTCAGGGTGTTTTAAAATAGGTTCGGCGGCAAAGAGTCGTTTCAATTTTTCAAAAGCTGCCTGACATTCCATTGTCCATTCGAGAGGTAATGATGGTTTGGGTTTCGTGTCTCCTTTAGTTTTCAAGAGGTTGGTGATTGGTAAAGCAATTTGAGCAAAGGAGGGGATGAATTGACGATAGAAATTTGCGAATCCTAAAAAACTTTGCAGTTGCTTGCGTGTGCGTGGGGGGGCCCATTCCAAGACAGCTTTCACTTTTTCTGGATCCATTTCTAACCCATCAGCTGAAATGCGATACCCTAAGTAGTCTATTTTAGTTTGATGGAAATCACATTTGGATAGCTTACAATACAGTTCTGCAGATAATAACTTTTTGAGAACAGCTCTTACTAGTTTAATATGTTCTTCCATTGTTTCGGTATAGATAAGTATGTCGTCAAGGTAGACAAGAACTCCTTTGAACAAATGCTGATGGAGTATTTCATTTATTAGTTGCATAAAAACTGCGGGCGCCCCCTGCAGTCCAAAGGGTAGTACTCGAAACTGGAAACATCCTAGTGGACAGTTGAAAGCGGTTTTCCATTCATCCCCCTCCTTTATACGAACCCTGTAGTAGGCTTCTCGCAGGTCCAGTTTGGTGAAGAACTTTCCCTTCGCTAAATGTACTAACATATCTTTCATGAGTGGCATGGGGTATATGTTTTCGGCGCACACCGCGTTTAAATTCCTATAGTCAACTATAAGACGAAAGGAGCCATCTTTCTTTTCCCGGAACATCACTGGCGCAGCCACGCGAGGTCTAGCCGGTTGGATAAAACCCCGCTCTAGGTTTTTGTCTATGAATTTACGTAGCTCCCCCAATTCCTTTTGGGTCATGGGATAAGCTTTTGGTTTTGGAAGCTTTACCCCCGGAAGGATGTCTATGGCACAGTCAATAGGCCTATGGGGAGGAAGTACGTCTGATGCTTTCTCACTAAAGACTTCTCGCAAGTCCCAGTATTCCTTGGGTATCCTCTCCTCCCCGTCTATCCGTTCGATCATTGCCCCCAACGTATCCTGGTGCATGGCCACGGTAGATCCCTTCTTGGGTTCCCCCTTTTTCCCTTTTAATGTTTTGGAACGGAAACATAGGACTCCCGTTCTCCAGTTAATATGGGGGTTCCATTTCTGCAACCATGACAGGCCTAGCAACAGGGGTTGGTCCATTCCTGGGGCTACTATGAAGTTCAGAATTTCGCGGTGGTCTCCTATTATCATTTCTATGGGTTCTGTTACGAAATGGGCGGGTCCTCCCCCTGCCACAGAGCCATCCAACTGGGCAAACGCTATGGGCCTACTTAGGGTTCTCAATCTTAGTTCCATTTTTTCTACTAGTTCGGGACTGACCATACATCTAGTGCATCCAGAATCGAGTAGTGCTAGCAGTTCCCCCTTATTACCCGAAGAGGGTACATGTAGATTGACTGGAATGTCCAAGGGGCCCCGTGCCCAACTCACCAGAAGGTCTTCATCAGACTCTGATGTGGTTTTGCTGTCGTCAGTATCGGTCGAATCAGTATCGGTCGACGCTTCGCCATCCTCCTTGATGGGCGTGCCCTTCTTGGCAACGCCCTCCCCCACTTTTGCCGGCTTACGCGCCTTAGCCGCTGGTTTCACTGGTTCCTTTTCACCACCAGAGGTCGTGCTTGGTATCAACTTAATCCTACAGTCGGCTGCTCGGTGGCCTTCTTTCCCACATCTGTAGCACGCAGACGAACGTGGTCTTCCACCCTCCGATCTAGGGACGTCCCTATAGGTGCCTCCTGGAGAACGGCCAAGGATGGCCTCCAGTGCGCTGTCTTCTGCCACGGTCCTTCACTAGTTCGATTTCCATCTCTGCTGCCAGGGTGTACCAGCCATACAGCGTAGTTGGAGAGGCTCGTGCTCGACACAGTTCATAGAGGTCTCCATTCAGACCATCTTTGTAAATATCCACAAGGGTCACCTCCGACCACCCTCTCATCAGGGGAACTAAATCACTGAACTCCTGGTTATAATCAGCCACCGGTCTCCTCCCTTGCCTGATGGTTTTCATTCGACCTTTGGCCTTCTGCTCTGCCAGGGGGTCCTCAAACCTCCTCCTCAGTTCAGTCATAAAATGCTCGTAGTTTTGCAGCAAGGGGGAGTGGTGGTATATAGCGACACATACCACGCAGCTGCTCTTCCTGTCAAATTGTGGGTCACAGCTCTCACTTGTGCTGCCTGTGACCAATAATCTTCCCCCCAGTCTATCATGTGGTCATTCACTTTCGCCAGGAACAGTCCCAACTCCTTCGCATTTCCATCAAATTTCTCTGATAGGGGGGGAATTTTTGGCTTTTTCCTTCCCCTGCGCAGCCTTGCTTGATCAGCAGGTGGCGCGCGACCCCCATCCAATTCAGCTTCCTCTGGGGAGAGGGTTCCCGGCTCTGGCTCTTCAGAAATCTCACCGCCCTGGGAATCACCTCTAGCTGGCCCCTTTGTATTATCTTCCTCCTCTTCTCCCTCCCACCTGGAGGACCGAATAGGGGATTCATACCTTTGGCGAGCTGCTTGCCTTACTTTCACTTCACGGAAAAGACGCAAGGCTTCCTCCAACTGGAGTTTGTCCCTTATCTCTTGTTCTGCTTCCGAAAGTCTTTCTTTTTCTTTTTTCTTTTTTCTTTTAGTTACTCCAGAGGGAAGCTCTTCGGTGCTTGGTTTCCACCCTTCCTCTTCCAGCTTTAATTGCTCTCCACGAGCTCTGCAATCTTCCAGCTCAGGGTTAAAAGTGTCAGCAGAAATTCCTCCGGACGCCTCCCCCAGCTCAGCCGGCAGCTGGCCTTCCATCACATTTGTTTTTTCTCCCCCCCCGGTATTGCGATTGCAATCCTGGTTGGTAGACATGATGACGAGATCCAACTTAATGTCAGGCTACCTCCGACTATAATTAGGAAAGAATTCACCTTGACTTCATTTGGAATAAAGAAAAGTACTTTTACTATTTACAGTCTTGATAGCAGCTAAGTAAAGTTGGATCTGAGACAAAATATGGCTAACATATCATATCCCCCCAATTGTCCCTCCTCCTCCAGGAGGTCAGGCTGGTCTGGGCCAATGCCAGCTCCTTCTCGGCCCCTCGTGGTAATCTTCTTCCACAGGTCTCTAGTTGTCAGTCATCTTAGGAATGCAGTGTCTGTTAGAAAAGCCCGCGCTGATAACACTCAGTCGTTAATCACCCCTCCCCCACTGTTATGTCAGCCGACACTCTTAATAGGCTCCTTTCCCTTACCCTGTACGATGGTATGATACATCTCATTTCCTTAATAGTTTTATAATACAGAAATAAACATTTCACATTCTATCTACTGATATAATCATTCAAAAGTATATGAAGATTGGAGTGGAGGCTGACAGTGTCATAAATCATGTTCTCCAATGAGGCACTCCTACGGACTGTAGAAACACACCCCACCATCCGGCTTTGGTAATCTGAGATGCAACGTTGGAAGAAGGTATGCATGGAATGTGCTCCCCCCTTGCTGCCCATGGCAACTCGAGAGCAGATTAAAAATGCTTTGTAAGTTGACACTGGTCACATTGGTCAATTAGATCAATTGGTGGGCTCCTTAGGCATTCATCTCTTTTTCCCCCCATCACCTAGGATCTCACAAGAAAGTTCAATGTTGTGTCTAGTAGTGCATTCCAGTCTCCTACCCCCGTTTCCATACAATGTGGCAACGATGAACCAGGAAAATGGCCCCTAGCAGGTTCAGTTCAGAGTTGACACTGGCTTGTTGCATGAAGAGAAGAAATTCTGGAGTTCCCAAGCAAGAACAGAAACTGAGATCAACAGTAATACAATATTCTTACAATTCAAAGAAAGAGATTTCGTGACATATTCTAGGTAGGAGCAGTCAACTTCTCATAGCTCCAGCTGACATCCAAGAACCAGACATAACGAGACACCATTATGTCCAACATTTCTGGAAGCTATCACGTTAGCCCTGCTGAAAGGTTGAGTCTACTAAATGTTATGTATCATCAGATCACAGTTAATTCCTGGTGACCATATGCCATTTTGACTTGTCTTTGATAATTAAATAACTTTCCTCTACCATCAGTTAGTACATATGTTTCTTCCCTACTCCTTTCTAAAAATGATTTAAAATAATTCTGCCTTAAACCCTTGGGAACAGAATTTTAATAACTTTGATGCATCGATCCATGTCTAGATGAATGCAAAGTAAAATATGGCTAGTTTTTTTTTCCTTTTTAGAAAATCCCTAGGGAATTGCACTTACTTCGCGTCATTTACAAAGCATCCAAGGAAGTCTTCTGTTTTGAAGTGAAAATATACCTGGATTATTTAATAGGGCACTGGGTTTTTTCAAATAGAGGGGACACTAGGAAAGAGACACTTCTTCCACAAATGAATTTTTAGGTGCACTTCTAATCCCCTTTTTCTCACTGTTCTCACTCCTTCCCCAAACTTCTTTTTTAAACTTCCATTTGATTACTTAAAGTAAAATCTTCACACCATCTCTGTGAGGGCAGCTGGACTGAGTGGTTTCGAAAAAAGGCCAAACATTCTGCTTGAGTCTTCCAGTGGATTATGGTGTGTGGGATTGAAATCTTTGATCACAGATTAACAGAGTTGGAAGGGACCTTGTAGGTCATCTAGTCCAATGCATCACCCCCCACCCCCACCCAAGCAGGAGACACTACACCATTTCTGACAAAGGGCAGTCCAATCTCTTCTTGAAAGTCTCAAGTGATGAAGCTCCCACAACTTCCAAAGGCAACTTCTGTTCCATTGGTTGACTGTTTTCACTGTCAGAAAGTTTCTCCTTATTTTCAGGTTGAATCTCTCCTTGTTCAGTTTCCATACATTATTTCTTGTCTGGCCTATAGGTGCTTTAGAAAATAGCTTGACTCCCTCCTCTCTGTGGCAGCTCCTCAAATATTGGAACACTGCTATCATCATGTCTCCCCTAGTCCTTCTCTTCACTTAACTAACCATGACCAGTTCCTGCAACCATTCATCATATGTTTTAGCTTCCAGTCCCCTAATCATCTTGGTTGCTCTTCTCTGCACTCTTTCTAGAGTCTCCACATCTTTTTTATAGTGTGGTGACCAAAACTCTAGGTGTGATCTTACTAAGGCTTTAAGTGTGGTAATCTCACTTGATCTTGATTGTATCCCCGTCCAAAAGCATCCTCAGTTAGGGTCATTAATTTGAAATCAACCCTGGCCTTGTATGCAAGAAGAGGCTGATAAGGGAGCTAACACAAAGCACATTCAAAGATCTTGCACCATTTATCCCCATCCATGTTGTCTTGAGCAGGCTAGGAACCTAATGGACTTTTCCTAGGTGTCCTTATAATTCTTCAGAATCTTAAAAACCGTACCTCAGTTCAGGAGATTTCTATGTGAGCAGTACAATTGAGGAGTTGGGTGTTATTTATTTATTTGTTTGTTAAATTTATTTGCTGCCCATCTCACTATTGGAAGGCTTACAACAAAAAAACAAGAAAAAAATGATAAGAATGTAAACAACAATCACAAAGGAATAAAACAATAATAATAAACAGTGCAAGTAGAATAATGTGAAATTACACAATGGGCAATTGTACATTGCAGTTTTTTGCTGCACAGAGTATTATCTGAGATTATTATCTGCAGAGGTAAAAGCAGGGATGAAATGCTCCCGCTTCGGACCGGGATCGCCTGATCTGGTAGCGATGGCAGCTGGTGGTTCGGAGAACTGGTAGCAAAAATCCCTGACCCCACCCCCTGGCCCTGCTGAGCCACACCATCATCAGAGGGTTTTTTTTACTTTTAAAAGCAGTTTTTCTTCAGCCGAAAAAATGCCTTTAAAAGTTAAAAAAAAGCCTTTGATGATCCCACGGCTCAGCTGGGATTGTCAGAACCCTTTAAACTCTTTTTTTAACAACCACTTCGACCGAAAAGGTTGTAAAAAAAAGGTTTTAAAAGGCTCCTCAGGCAATCCCAGCTGAGTTGCCTCATCACCAGAACCTTAAAAAACACGTTTTTTACAAGCTCTTCGGCCGAAGAGGTTGTTAAAACAATCCTTTTAAGAGGTTTGGCAATGAGGCAACTTCAGTTGGGATCATCAGAGGAGCCTTTTAAAATCTTTTTTTCCTCTGGCGATCCCAGCTGAGTTGCCTCATCATCACAGGCTTTTAAAATCATTTTTTTACAACCTCTTACAACAGCCCCCGCCCATGCCCATGCAACCACCCCGTCCCCACTTGCCTTATTGCTGCTTCTTTCAGGTTTGCAAAGCCATGCTTTCCTTCAACTGCTGGAATCAGTTGCAACAACTAGCAACTGAATCTGCCTGCCTGCAACCCATCTCCTTGGTGAGCAACTCAATCTGCCTGCCTCCAATTGGGTAAGTAAACTATTAAAAAATAGTTAATTGAGTTTTTTTAAGGAGTTGGGTTTTTTTAGACAGCAATTTAAAGTTAAGGAAGTTTTAAATTTAGCTGCTTTTATCTAAAACAAGGGTCTCCAACTTTAGTAACTTTAAGGCTTGTGGACTTAAACTCCTAGAGTTCCTCAGCCAGCTTTCCTTGCTGAGGAACTCTGGGAGTTGAAGTCCACAAACCTTAAACTTACTAAGGTTGGAGACCCCTGATCTAAAAAATATAAATAAAATAAAATAATAAAATGAAATATTTGCGCAGCTTTCTGTAGTGTTTCACTCTAACTACACAAACACACATTGTGTGTGTGTGTGAGTGTTGTGTGTGTGTAAAGTGTGAAAGTTGGTTTTTGAGCTTTTTGTGGCTGTGTGAGGTTCCTGCTTGTTGCAGGGGCCATTTTGGGTGAAGTGCAGCTGCTTTTACATTGTGTGTGAGTCAGTTGTGTTGTGTTGTGTGTGTGTAAAGTGTGAAAGTTGGTTTTTGGTACCTCTTATTGTTTTGTATACTTTGTTTATTAGGGTTAGGGTTAGGGTTAGGGCTGCGGTGTGGCTCAGGCTGTAAGAAGCCTGTTATTAAACACAGCTGCTTGCAATTACTGCAGGCTCGAGTCCCACCAGGCCCAAGGTTGACTCAGCCTTCCATCCTTTATAAGGTAGGTAAAATGAGGACCCAGATTGTTGGGGGGGCAATAAGTTGACTTTGTATATAAATATACAAATAGAATGAGACTATTGCCTTACACAATGTAAGCCGCCCTGAGTCTTCGGAGAAGGGCGGGATATAAATGTAAATTTTAAAAAAAATTATTTTTATTATTTATTGTTTTTGCCCACGCCCACCCAGTCATCTGACCACCAAGCCATGCCCACCAATTAAGCCACACCCACAGAACCAGTAGGGAAAATTTTTAGATTTCACCCCTGGGTAAAAGGTTGAGCATACATTATATATGCTTTGATCAGACTTGGATTCTCTAGCAGCCTACTTGTAGCTGGTTCTTGCTATAACCTATTTTATAACCAGTGAAACAGAAGACAATATTTTTCCTGCTTCTATTGTATGTGCCTGTATTTTCATGCATGAGCCAGTTGTAATTATAACTAAGCTCTGGAGGAACATGACTATTGGAAATCCCGCCAGCCAACTCAGGGAAGAATCTGATGCAAACACTTGTACAAGTGGAAAAAAAATCAGCATCATTTGCAAAGAAGGCTGTAGATACTTGCCTGCCTGGGAAAGAATGACATATCACATCAGAAGAGAAAGAAAAGGAATAGACAATGAGGGCTCCCAAGGAACAATGCAAATAAATGAAATTCAACAGTGAAAAAAGTAAGGTTCTACATTTAGGCCAAAAAAACAAAATGCACCAGTACCGTATATGTGGTACCTTGCTCAATAGTAGTACCTGTGAGAGGGATCTTGGAGTCCTAGTGGATAACCATTTAAATATGAGCCAGCAGTGTGCAGCAGCTGTTAAAAAAGCCAACACAGTTCTGGGCTGCATAAACAGAGGGATAGAATCAAGATCACGTGAACTGTTAGTACCACTTTATAATGCCTTGGTAAGGCCACACTTGGAATATTGCATCCAGTTTTGGTCGGCACGATGTAAAAAAGATGTTGAGACTCTAGAAAGAGTGCAGAGAAGAGCAACAAAGATGATTAGGGGACTGGAGGATAAAACATATGAAGAACGGTTGCAGGAACTCGGTATGTCTAGTTTAATGAAAAGAAGGACTAGGGGAGACATGATAGCTGTGTTCCAATATCTCAGGGGCTGCCACAAAGAAGAGGGAGTCGGGCTGTTCTCCAAAGCACCTGAGGGTAGAACAAGAAGCAATGGGTGGAAACTGATCAAAGAAAGAAGCAACTTAGAACTAAGAAGAAATTTCCTGACAGTTAGAACAATTAATAGGTGGAACGACTTGCCTTCAGAGGTTGTGAATGCTCCAATACTGGAAATTTTTAAGAAAATGTTGGATAACCATCTGACTGAGATGGTGTAGGGTTTCCTGCCTGGGCAGGGGGTTGGACTAGAAGGCCTCCAAGGTCCCTTCCAACTCTGATGTTATGTTATGTTATGTTAAATCTTGTTTGCTTTGGAAAATAAGCAGGATCCAAATCAATGTCTCAGAAACACTGGTATATAATAGTTAAGCAGCATAAATGTAACATGGGATGTCATGTCAAATTAATAAATAGCGATATTTAACTGGGTGGTGAATGAAATGACAAGGTAAAAGATATGCTGAAAATATGGGTTTAGGTTAAATAGTATGGCTAGCAGCGTGTGAATGTACATATTTGTGCAAAAGATTAATCCAAAGAAAAATACTGACTCTCTGAAGGACAGTAGGTACAATGAAACAGAAATTAAGTTATATAATTGGAAAAATATCCTGCCATTATGGATTTTATTATCGTGTATTCTTAACATTACTAGCTCTTTCAAGATGTAACTTTCAGATGTATACCTCTGATTTACAGATTTGAATGGATTTTTGATCAGAAAACTATGGGTGATTGATTTGGTGCCACCATCTGTGTTGTGGTTTGAGAGAGTTTGCAAATCTGCTCTGCTAGAAATCCTGTGATATATTTCTTCTAAAATGCATGATTGAAGACCTGGTGGAAAAAGCTTTTTTAAGGATCTGTAAACACCTTTTGCAAAACATTGCTAAAATGTTCTTTTAATCTGGTCAAATCAGAGGTGGTATTCAGCCAGTTTGGACCAGTTCGGGCGAACCGTATTGGTAACTGCAGGTGGGCTCACCCACCCGCCCCAGTGTAATGCCATCCTATTTAGCCATGTTTTTGAGGCCGGATGCATGTGTGGAAGGCACTTGATGCGTGAAGCAAGTATACACGCAGGCGGCGAACCGATGGTAAAAATATATGACACACTGCTGTGCCAAACCATCTCCACATTTACCAAGAATCTCTGGGCCATTTCAATATTTTGGCATTCTTTAAATTTTAAGGGATATTTAAATGTGATTCTGAAGTTACTGATATTTTGTGCCGGAAAGTTTTTTTTTTTTTTAAGGCTACTGGAGTAACTGCAGCTGATGCTGAGAGAAGCAGAGAAGCTGTTGGACAAGAGAGTTGAAATGCTCCTGAGCTTTGAAAAAAGCTTTTCAAATTTAAGCAAAATTCATACAATGCATGAAATTAACACCATAGCCTCAATTCTAGATGGATTCAGTTTCTGATATCAGTTGGTGGCCTCATTTGGGATGCAACCTAAGTGAAAAGGCTTTGGAAAACTTACAAAAATTGCTTACATTATTATCACTCCCTCAAGAGTTTCTAGGATTTCACCTCAAGAAAATCTCTTTCTTTCTTTCTTTCTTTCTTTCTTTCTTTCTTTTTTTTTTCTTTCTTTCTCTCTTTCTCTCTTTCTCTCTTTCTCTCTTTCTCTCTTTCTCTCTTTCTTTCTTTCTTTCTCTCTCTCTCCCTCCCTCTCTCTCATTCTTTTGCCATAAAGCAGTGTTTCTCAACACTTTTAACTTTGCCATGCTGGTTGGGGAGTTTTGGGAGTTGAAGTCTACACATCTTAAAGCTGCCAAGGTTGAGAAACACTGCTGGGAAGCATTGCTGCCCTAATTTTAATGATATATTTGCCTAGGCAAGTATCCTAATGGGACACTAAATACTACATACTGATATCATTGATATTCACACAGATAGGAAAGTGTATTGATCCATCTTTTAGCACTGAGGTTCAAAAGACACATCAGCAACTATTCCCCTGCTTTGACAAGGTGAATCCTTTTAAAATTAAATCTCCCTGACATGCATGGTCTTAATAGTCAACAGAATTGCCAGCAAAATATGAAAGGATAGAAAATAAGATATAAATAAAATCCAAATGTAAATAGAAGGGTTTCAGATTGAACAATCAGACAGAATTACAGAAACATCTGGTAAAAAGAACGGAGGAGGCTTATGCTTATATATCAACAACAGCTGGTGTCAGGATTTAACTAGAATATACAAATTCTGTGGTGAAAGCCTAGAGACATTAATTATCAACTGCAAACCATACTATTCATCTCATGAATTTTCCTCATTTCTTCTAATTGCTGTTTGTCCCACCACAAGCCTGTGTAAACAAGGCATTGTGAACTCTAGCTGACCAAATTATGGAGGCTGAAACCAAATACCCCAATTCACTGGCCATTATTTTGGGAGATCTAAACAAGGAAAACTTAAGGAAAATACCAAAATACTTTCAGCATGTCAATTGTCCCATTAGAGGCAAGAATACGTTAGACCTACGTAACACTAAAAGATGCTTATCACGAGCAGCTTACTACGAGCAGCTGATCATTGCATGATTCTCCTTGAACCTGCTTACATGCAAAACTCTGATTATTGTATGATTCACCTTGTACCTGCTTACAGGCAAAGACTTAAAACCACAAAACCAACAATTAAATCAATGAAGACCTGGACTGAAGAGGCAAAATTAAAGCTACAGGCTTGCTTTGACTGCACTGATTAGAATATTTTTTAAAGATACCTCTGCAGACCTGGATGAACTCACAGATACTGTAACATCATATGTCAGTTTCTGTGAAGACCTATGTGTACCGACAAGGAACTTGTGAATATACAGTAACAACAAACCTTTGTTCACAGCTAAACTTAACCAGCTACGTCATTCCAAAGAGGAAGCCTACAGAAAAGGTGATAAAATGCTGTACAATCAGGCCAGAAATGTATTAACAAGGGAGATCAGAGCAGCAACAAGAAGCTACTCTGAAAAGCTAAAGAATCAGTTTTCATGTGGAAAACTCTTAAAAATATCGGTGGCTATGGCAAACCTCCCTCCCAGGCTGAAGGAAATCAACAACTGGCAGATGACCTGAATGTGTTTTACCGCAGGTTTGAAAGGAAACCATAGCCACCTATCTCCACAACCCCCATATCAGACACATCAACAATAGCCAAGCCTCCTACAACTGACCCCATCCCATTGGGTTCACAACCCCTAGTGACCATAGAAAAGGAAGTGCAAGACCTATTTCACAGACAAAAGCCAGGAAAAGCTCCAGGCCCAGACAAGATAACTCCTTCTTGCTTAAAAGTCTGTGCTGACCAGTTGGCCCCATCTTCACCCATATTTTCAATAAATCACTAGAGATATGCTATGTTCCTTCTTGCTTCAAACACTCTACCATCATCCCAGTGCCGAAGAAGCCCACCATCAAGGAACTGAATGACTACAGACCAGTTGCTCTAACATCTGTAGTCATGAAAACCTTTGAAAGGCTAGTGCTGTCCCACTTGAAAACCATCACGGATCCACTGTTAGATACCTTGCAATTTGCATACCGAGCAAATAGATCAACAGATGATGCTGTTAATATGGCTCTGTACTACATCTTACAACATCTTGAAACTCCAAAGACCTATGCAAGGGTCCTCTTTGTAGACTTTAGCTCAGCATTCAATACCATCTTCTAACTAAGCTAAACCAGCTACAGGTACCTGAATATTTATTTATTTATTTATTTATTTATTATTTAAATTTGTATACCGCCCTTCTCCCGAAGGACTCAGGGCGGTTCACAGCCAAGTAAAAAATACACAATACACTATAAATACAATTAAAAAATACAATTAAAAAACTTATTAAATTGGCCTCCATTAAAATTTAGGACTAAAACCCATTAAAAAACCCATAAACTTAAAAACTAACCCAGTCCAGCGCAGATGAATAAGTGGGTTTTAAGCTCGCGGCGAAAGGTTCGGAGGTCCGGAAGTTGACGAAGTCCTGGGGGGAGTTCGTTCCAGAGGGCGGGAGCCCCACAGAGAAGGCCCTTCCTGGGTGTCGCCAGACGACACTGTCGCGCCGACGGCACCCTGAGAGTCCTCTCTGTGAGAGCGCACGGTCGGTGAGAGGTATTTGGTAGCAGCAGGCGGTCCCGTAAGTAACCCGGCCCTATGCCATGGGCGCTTTAAAGATGTTCACCAACACCTTGAAGCGCACCGGAAGGCCACAGGTAGCCAGTGCAGCCTGCGCAGGATAGGTGTCACTCGGGAGCCACGAGGGCTCCCTCTATCACCAGCGCAGCTGCATTCTGGACTAACTGCAGCCTCGGATGCCCCTCAAGGGAGCCCCATGTAGAGAGCATTGCAGTAGTCAGGCGAGGCGTCACAAGGCGTGGTGACTGTGCACAAGGCATCCCGGTCTAGAAAGGCGCAACTGGCGCACCAGGCGAACCTGGTGGAAAGCTCTCCTGCAGACGGCCGTCAAATGGTCTTCAAAAGACAGCCGTTCATCCAGGAGAACGCCCAAATTGCGCACCCTCTCCGCCGGGGCCAATGACTCGCTCCCGACAGTCAGCCGCGGACTCAGCTGACTGTGCGGGATGCCGGCATCCACAGCCACTCCGTCTTGGAGGATTGAGCTTGAGCCTGTTTCTCCCCATCCAGACCCGTCGGCTTCCAAACACCGGGACAGCACTTGATAGCTTCATTGGGGTGGCCCGGTGTGGAAAAGTACAGCTGGGTGTCATCAGCGTACAGCTGGTACCTCACACGAAGCCACTGATGATCTCACCCAGCGGCTTCATATAGATGTTGAACAGAAGGCGAGAGAATCGACCCTGCGGCACCCACAAGTGAGGCGCCGCGGGGTCGACCTCTGCCCCCCCGCCAACACCGTCTGCGACCGGTCGGAGAGATAGGAGGAGAACCACCGATAAACGGTGCCTCCCACTCCCAATCCCTCCAACCGGCGCAGCAGGATACCATGGTCGATGGTATTGAAAGCCGCTGAGAGGTCTAATAGGACCAGGGCAGAGGAATAACCCCTATCCCTGGCCCTCCAGAGATCATCCACCAACGCGACCAAAGCCGTCTCAGTGCTGTAACCGGGCCGGAAGCCGGACTGGAACGGGTCCAGATAGACAGTTTCCTCCAGGTGCAGGGGGAACTGATATGCCACCATACTCTCTACAACCTTCGCCGCGAAGCGAAGGTTGGAGACCGGTCGATAATTACCTAAAACAGCCGGGTCCAGGGAAGGCTTCTTGAGGAGGGGCCTCACCACCGCCTCTTTCAAGGCGGCCGGAAAGACTCCCGAATAGAATAGACTTGTAAATGGATCACATGCTTCCTAACAAACAGGAAGCAGTAGGTGAAGCTAAGCAGAATCACATCAGATACCTGTACAATTAGCACAGGGGCCCCCCAAGGCTGTGTGCTCTCCCCACTTCTCTCTATATACCAATGACTGCATCTCTAATGATCCATCTGTTAAACTATTGAAGTTCGCAATAGTTGATCGGTGTCATTCGAGACAATGATGAATCCGCATACAGATGGGAGGTTGAACAACTAGCCTCGTGGTACGACTGGAACAATCTGGAATTGAACACACTCAAAACTGTAGAAATGGTGGTAGACTTTAGGAGAAACCCTTCCATACTTCCACCTCTCATAATACTAGACAACACAGTATCAACAGCAAGCTTCAAATTTCTAGGTTCTACCATATCACAAGATTTAAAATGGACACCTAACATCAAAATCATCATCAAAAAAGCACAGCAAAGAATGTTCTTTCTGCGCCAACTCAGAAAGCTCAAACTGCCCAAGGAGCTGCTGATCCAGTTCTACTTAATAACTTTAAGTCTGTCATCTGCACCTCTATAACTGTCTAGTTTGTTTCTGCAACCCAACAAGACAGACACAGACTTCAGAGGATAATTAGAACTGGAGAAAAAACAATGGCTACCAACCTGCCTTCCATTGAGGACCTGTATACTGCACAAATCAAAAAGAGTGCTGTGAAAATATTTACAGATCCCTCACATCCTGGACATAAACCCCTACCCTCAAAATGACACTATAGAGTACTGCACACCAGAACAACTAGACACAAGAACAATTTTTTCCCGAATGCCATCACTCTACTAAACAAATAATTCCCTCAACATTGTCAAACTATTTACTAAATCTACACTACTATTAATCTTCTCATCGTTCCCATCACCCATCTCCTGCCACTTATAACTGTAATTTTGTTGCTTATATCCTTACGATTTATACTGTAATTGATTGTTTCCTGATTGCTTAATTGTAGCCTATGACTATCAATAAGTGTTGTATCATCAAGTGTTAAATTTGTATCCTATGACTATCATTAAGTGTTGTAAGTGTTGTACCTTGATGAAGGTATTTTTTCTTTTATGTATACTGAGAGCATATGCACCAAGACGAATTCCTTGTGAGTCCAATCACACTTGGCCAATAAAAAATTCTATTCTATTCTATTCTATTCTATTCTATTCTATTTTATTCTATTCCATCTGAGCCACAACTTCAGGCAATTTGTGTTCCAAGCGCCATGGTAGCCTTTGAAAACTTCTCAAGAGACACTATGATTTTTCCTTAAAAATCTAATAATAATAATGGTGCTTGGAAAAGATAAAGCTCTGATGAAGAGCAGATTCATAATGGAATGTCTGAAGATGAGATTAAAAACTTGAATTATGAGAGTTCCAATATTCCCAAACCAACAGAGATATGAATATTTATCAATAGACACGGAGATAAAATGAAATTTCATTGCTTCACCATGGACACATTTTGTTAGTAAGACTCATCTTCCCTCATGGGTTTCTATTAAAATACAGTTATGAAGCTTAGTGAAGAAATAAATAAGGGACTTCTAAATCTAATCCATTAAACTGCTTATAAAACCACACAGGAGAAGCTATCTTTCAAGAATAAACAGACCTATTTCCTCCTAGATTTACATTGTTTGTGTCTTCAACATGAGGCTTAATTACTGTATCTAAAAGGACAATGGGAGCTCCAGACTGGTAGACATTATAAATGTCTGCGCAGTGACCCAAATACAATTGGAAATGGGATCAGATCAAAGTGAGTCCAATTCTACCGTGTATCCCTTGATGGACAGCAACAATGTATCTGTGGATTAGGAAAAAGGTCAGACAAATTAAATCAGGGCTCTTCCCAAAGGTTTGCATTGGAAGCCCTCATGGCATGGCAATCCCACCATCATCATCCAAGAGCTTCAACTGTCATCTAATACTTTCAATCAAATGCTCATATCATGTTTACAAGTTACAGCAAGAAAAAAATAATTGTTTACTGGTAGTTTTTTATCAATTGTTTATCAATTATTTCAGTATATTGCCTGACCTTGCGGCTCAGGATGAAGAGAGAAAGAGGAGGAGGAGGAGGAGGAGGAGGAGGAGGAGGAGAGAGAGAGAGGGAGAGAGAAGGAAGGAAGGAAGGAAGGAAGGAAGGAAGGAAGGAAGGAAGGAAGGAGGAAAACAAAAGAGAGAATCATAATTTATCGAGTGGAAGGATGGCAGAGGGATGGAAGTTGATCATGTATGGAAGAGTAGGGAATTTGATGGTATTCTTCAGTATCACACTTCAAGCTATGGTTATGCACTAGATCTGTGTGCTTCCTAGCATGTAAGAGATTGACTTTCAGAAATCATCAGATTTCCAGAGAACAAAAGATTCTGGGAGAGTGGCCAGCATCATCTGGCAACAGATTATTTATCCTTCCCTTTTTCAGCCAGACATGTTTCACTGGTGGGAGATGAAACCAAGATCCAATGCAAAGCCTGGCTGAGCCCCCCATGACTGTCATTTCAAATGCAATCAAGCACCTAGAAGCAAATGCAAATGCTTGGGTGTTTTCCAGAACCAAGACCTTCCTTGTCTATCCATAAACCTGGCCACGAGTGAGCAGTGCCAATTTATCTGATGCCTGGAGCAAATGGAGAGGTATAATCATTACTGCTACAAACAGTACCATGTTTCTGTGGGTTCAGCTCAACCAACTTTTCTCAATTACTTCAAACACATCCTTCCCAAGCTCCAAGATAGGACTGCGTAATCTAAGATGAGTAGGCAGGATTCAGAGAAGGGAGAATATCAGGAGATGTCTCACCACATTCTGGTGGTCCACCATCTTGCATAAAAATACAGTCATAAAAAGAAATTTTCCCTCTTCATGGACTTTCTAAATTTTAAACATGTTTTTGACTCAATTTCCAGAATTGCCTTTGGGAAACCTTTAAAAAAAATTGACAGAGGCATCCTTTTTCTGAAACAGAAATTATAGTCCAACATCACCAGGGTCCGTCTCTGGCACAATAAGTCAATAAGAGTGAGAGTGCAATGTTCCCCTCATTTTTCAACTTGTACATCAATTCAGTGATGGACCTTCTTCATGCTCAAGACTTTTATGCACCTAAACTAGAACAATGCAACTGCTAAATTGTTATATGCTGATGATGCCACCGACTTGCCTCCAGGAGGTGAAGGTGCTCCGACACTGGAGATGTTCAACAAGAGATTGGACCTAGGGTCTCCTTCTTGAATATCAGGGCCCCATCAGGGCCCAGTTTGGAGGAGGAGGAGGAGGAGGAGGAGGAGGGGGGGGAATAATTAGGACTTTCTGACAAGGAAGGCATGCCAGGGGCTGAGGACAATGCTGTCCCAGACTCCTCAGGCATTGAAGGAGGTGGTCAACCAGACGGAAAGCTGCCTGCCTGCGCAGACACAGGGGAGGATGGACTGCTGACCAACAATGGTGCTGATAGCATATGATCTCTGATGAGGAGCAGCTGCCTATTTCACTCAATCCAAGGGCAAGGACAGTTTAGTGTGGGCAAGCCCAGAGAAGGGCTGCAAGGTTGCTTGGGAGGAGGTCACTCCACCCTTTCTCACAAGGAACTTAAGGAGAAGTTGTAGTCTTTGCCACAAACAAAGTCTAGCTTGGCTTACACTTCCTTGGCTTTGACTCTTGCCTGTTGCTGTTTGCTTCGTCTTGCTTGGAAAATCACTTTTCGCCTTGTTTCTTGGACCTGGCCCTTATCTTCTGGCCTGCGTTTGGCCTTTGCTTCACTGTGCCTTTGGAACTGCTTCTTGTCTGTGACCTGTTTTTTGTCCTGAGGACTATCTTTGATTTGTGCCTGGACTCTGCCTTGTGGATTGGACTTGGAATAGTGAGTGGGATTCAACTGGTTCTGTCCAGATCGCGCGAACTGGTAGTGGTGACTGCAGGAGACTCCGCTCACCTGCCCGGACATAACGTGTGACTATTGCGCATGCACAGAAGGTTTTGCACATGCGTAGAGGTGGCACATGTGAGCAAAGCTAGCATGCATGTGCACACGCTCACATTTGTGAACTGGTAGAGAAGGTAAGTGAATCCCACCTCTGACTTGGAACCCTGGACCTTGCCCTGTGAGCATGCTCTTACTCTGTGGGCTTTTTTTTTTTTACTATAGAGACTGTTGTTTGGGAAACTGAGGGTGGCTATCTTCAGGGTAGTGTGGAGGTGGAGTCTTACCAGTTATTGAAGGGCCATTGGCTGGAACATTTATTAAGAAAAATAAAGAAATCTCTAGAGGCCTGCCTTGCCTTGATCACCTAGGTCATAACATTGAGCAGGGGGTTGGACTAGAACAGGGGTCCCCAGCCTCTGGTCCTCAGACTGGCACCAGTCTTTGGCAACAAGTGAAGTCCCAACTGTGAGATGCCATGCCCCCTCTATTCCTTGGAAAAAACTATCTCCACAGAACCAATCCCTGGTGCCCAAAAGGTTGTGGGCCACTGGACTAGAAGACCTCCATTATTCTCTTATTTATTTCACAATCCTATAGGACAATAGTAGCAATATTTTGGTACAGCAGACAAAATCACTTGGATTTTAATTTTGGTAACTCTAAAATTCTGTCTTTGCTAAGAGCCACCCAACAATCCTGGAGAGTAGGAAGGCACAAGGTTTTTGTTTTTTAAAAAAATATTTTAATTACAGAAAACAAATAAATACAAACAGAGTTAGAAAGAAAAGGGCAGAAGAATCACTGCATTTAAATACTATGGAGTGGTTTTCCACTCTAAAGGTGCCTGGAAAGTGCATCAGAATCACAGAGTGCAGCTAGCTGTTAGGTCTCCAAGTGCTATTAAGCACTTTTGTACAAGCAGAGCACAATTATCCCTGCAGCATTAAATCCTTTTGAGGTCAATCCACTTTCCCGCATCATTTATGGGGCACAATTAGGAATTTATGTGAAGTTAAAATGTCTTTATAACGTACAATTTTGTTCATGTTAATCATATTTGGATGTGTCAGTGCTTCTATTGTTCAAAGTCACATTGGTATTTCCATTTAATGTTTTTCTTTCACTCCTTCCCATACTATTAACAAGCCATTTCTTACATAGTGTCTCTGTGTTCTGTCCCCTCCCAGCCTCAGCCACGCGAGCTGGTTAAACGAGTCAGTAATTGAGTTCATGGTTGCTATCAGTCCTGGCAGGGAATCTGCAGCTGCCTGCCAAAGTCTCTCTTATCTTGGGGTTGCCAGGCAACCAGGAAGTCAGCAATCCAGGCCGAATGTTCAGCTCAATTCTCCACGAGTCAAAGAGTTCAGCTCCCTTCTCCACGAGTCAAATAGTGCAGCTCAATTTTTGCTCGTCACAGAGCAGAAGAGCAGCCAGGGCTGCTTTTATATCCTGTGGGGTGTGGCTCCATGACTCAGCACTCTCTAGGCCTGCCCCACCCCTTCCTTTGTTGTAGCCGCCTCTCGTATCTCCGAAACCTGGGATCTAGCCAGGTCTGGAGGCGTGGCCCGGGGGGAAGAGTCAGGGGATGGAGGCCTCATTATCTCTTCCACCTGGCCTGCCTCTGGCTCCTGGAGCTGAGCCAGAGGAGCCGGTGCTCCAGAGGTAAGTCCTGATGACCCTTCCCCTTCACTTACTGAGTCACTTTCTGGCAGGGGGCCCGGCTCGGGGGGTGCAGACACAACACTCTGGAAATATCTATGTATCCTATTTTTGCCATACCATAAGAAAGTGAAACTTGCCAACCAAGTTGCAAATCATGTCCTTCCAAAATCAATAGCCTTGTATTTCTCAATAAAATCCATTCTTTAACCCAGGTTAACATCGCTGCTTGATGATAAAGTTCCCAGTTTGGTAGACCAAATCTTCCTCTAGTCTTAAAATCTTGAAGCAATTTAATATTAATTCTTGCTTTTTTTCCTTGCCATATATATTTCCACATCATTTTGTTCAAACTCTCAAAATATTTCTTCTCCAATTTTATCAGAATTGTTTGAAAGAAAAACAAGATTCTTGGCAGTACATTCATTTTAATTAACGCTATTCTTCCCATTAACGATAATTGCAGATTTTTCCATTTTTCCAAATCTATTTCAATTTGGAAAATCCTGTTTATAGTAGTTATCCTCGTTCATCGTAATACATCTTGAAGTTAATTGAATGCCCAGATATCTCACTTTCTTCACTATTTGAATATCTAAATTCTGCATTAGTTGCTTCTTTTGTTTTTCTCTCATATTTTTGACTATAATTTTGGTTTTATTTTTATTTATTTTCTTTTTTTGCAAAAAGTTTTTTTATTTTTTATAAACATAATAGTAAAAAAAATCATTGTGAACAGATTGTCAGTCAGGTACATCCTTAAACATATTTCAAGTTTCATCCCCCATTATATTCTATACAATATATTTTCTTCTCCAATTTTATCAGAATTGTTTGAAAGAAAAACAAGATTCTTGGCAGTACATTCATTTTAATTAACGCTATTCTTCCCATTAACGATAATTGCAGATTTTTCCATTTTTCCAAATCTATTTCAATTTGGAAAATCCTGTTTATAGTAGTTATCCTCGTTCATCGTAATACATCTTGAAGTTAATTGAATGCCCAGATATCTCACTTTCTTCACTATTTGAATATCTAAATTCTGCATTAGTTGCTTCTTTTGTTTTTCTCTCATATTTTTGACTATAATTTTGGTTTTATTTTTATTTATTTTCTTTTTTTGCAAAAAGTTTTTTTATTTTTTATAAACATAATAGTAAAAAAAATCATTGTGAACAGATTGTCAGTCAGGTACATCCTTAAACATATTTCAAGTTTCATCCCCCATTATATTCTATACAATATATTTTCTTCTCCTTCATTCAAATTAATAATAATTTATTGCACATATCTAGTAAAAATTGTATTCCATCCCGTTAAAGTTTAAATGAAGTCTAGTCCCCATATTTAAATTCCCCAAAACATCATTAATAATTCTTCTGTTAACTTCTTAAATCCCACAAATTTAAACATATCTGTTTTGTTTTTAATCAGAGGTCAGACAATCTAACAACCCTTTAGACATTTCATCTTACTTAGGATTAGTCCTGAAATCACAAAGACTATTCCCTCTTATCAACTTTCTCTGCCTCTAAATAACATGTGCTTAAAAAATTTCCATATCATCAATTCTCAATAAAAAAACAGCTTAAAATTGAGAGCGGTGGTTACTTCTTTTTTCTCCCAATAGTTCCCTTATTATATTCGACTATCCCCTTGGAAGTTTTATCACTAAACATTTTAAATTCCTTACATATTCTTAGGGGAAAAAAAGAAACAGAAAAAGAAATAACCTATTCCTTGATATAACTTCTTTAACACTCATTTCCCTCTTTCCCCATTTTAATCTGTAATCTTTCCCTCATTCCCCAAAACATCCTTAAAAAATTTTCTATAATTTTCACTTGTATTCTTGCATTAATAAACAATTCTCTATTAAAATCTCTATTAAAAAGTATAGATCTGAGAGCAGCCATTCAGAATCCTTTCTTAAAGCAGTCATGCAATCACACCAACCTATCCCTCTTCCTGGGAATAGTCCTGAAATCACAAAGACTATTCAATTCTTACATTCTTCCTCTGCCTCTAGAAATCACTATTTAATACAGTTACAAATCATAAGTAACAATATTTCTTTAAAAATTTCAGATGATAGAAAACAACATTCTTGTCCAAAGTCTTGTTAAATTAATCTTTCCCTCACTCCTCAAAACTTCCTTAAAATTATTCCATAGTTGTCACTTATATTTTTACATAAATGTAATATAGATCTTAAAGCAGCCATTCAACGTTCTTTCTTGAAACGGTTGTGCAATCACACCAACCTTTCCATCTTCATGAGAATAGTCCTGAAATTACAAAGACTATTCTATTCTTGCATTCTTCCTCTGCTTCTAGAAATCACTATTTAATACAATTACAAATCATAAGTAACAATATTTCTTTAAAATTTCAAATCATAAAAAGTTTCTTGTCCAAAGTCTTGTTAATCCAGAGTTATCACTTGTATTCTTGTTTAGATGACAAAGTTCTCTGCTTGAATAATCATAAGTAACAATATTTATTTAAAATTTCAAATCATAAAAAACAAGTTTCTTGTCCAAAATCTTGTTAGTCCATAGTTACCACTTGTATTCTTGTTTAGATGACAAACTTCTCTGCTTAAATCTTCAGTTAAAAGGAAGGCATCCAAAGTCCTTTCTTGAAGCAGTCATACAATCGTACCAGCATCTCAATCTTCATGAAAATAGTCCTAAAACAAAAGCTATTCAGGTCTTACTTTTCTTCCTCTGCCTCTAGATGTCACTCTTTAATACAGTTGCAGACTACAAATTACTAAGTAGCCATTTAATTAGCAAGTAAGTTTCTTCTTGTTTCTTAAGTATGTTAAATCATAAAAATCAATTTTCTAATCCAGAATCTTTTCTTAAATGCCTCTTAAAATCACACTAAAATTTATTTTAAAGTCTCAAAAAACAGTTTCTTACTTTCATTTTTCTTCTATCTTTGAACGTCTTTTTTTTAAATTTGTATTTATATCCCGCCCTTCTCCGAAGACTCAGGGCGGCTTACACTATGTTAAGCAATAGTCTTTTGAATTACAGTCATAATTAACACAGTGTCTATTTTAATTTCTGAAAAAATAAACCACACCTTCCTTTTGTCTCCGCTTATTTATCCCATTTTAATAGTTTCTTTAACTTTCTTCTAATCACAAATTTCAGAGGATAGAGGGATTTGAGGTATTCCATTAAAGTCTAAAGTAGAATTCCCTTTGACTTCTTTTTCTTATTTCTTTTATATCTTGAATAGTCCATCAAAACTTCCAGGGGTCTCAAAACATGCTTAATTAAGGGATATTTATTTTCCTTTCTTGTTCAATTAGGGCTCTTAACTTCCATTCCAAGCCCTCTCTTTTCAAAGTTTAAGTATTCTTTAAATTGATTCTTTCCGTTAGTTAGGGCTCTAGACTTCCATTCCAAGCCTTCTCCTTCAAAGTTTAGGGTATCCTTAATTTATTTCCTTCCGTTTTCAATTTCCATTAAATTTAGCCGCTAGTTCCAAATTTCTTCAATGCTTGTGCATTTTTTAAAAAGCATTTATTCCTCTGTGAGCTGATGACAACTCACCCAACTACGACATTTTGTTTTTTGAAAATGGTTCTTCCTCCTGCCCGATTCATGTAGCCGTCTCCAACTTTGCAGCAGCTGATGTTGGCTGCCATTCCTCCCCGATGGGTCAAGGGAAAAAGACTGGGGCTGCAGGGAGTTTGCTGCCTCCCTGATCACTCCGGAGGCTCCCCCATTCTTCACTGCCACTACGAGGCAGCTATGGTCTGCAACGGACCCCCATTTTGGGGGAATTTTGGCGCTTACCCCGAAGCTATCAGGGTAAGCGACCGTTTCGCCGCGACACTGGCCACGCCTCCCCTTGTCTTTATTTATTTTCAATCCTGCTACTTCTCCATATTCCTCTATTTGTTGCATTAACTTTAGGGTCGTTTCCATTGGTTCTTCCATAATGAATACTAAATCATCCACAAATGCTTGTAGCTTATATTCTTCTCTTTTAATTTTCATTCCTTTTATTTCTTTATCTTGTCTTATTTTTCTATTTAAAACTTCTAACCTCAAAATAAATAGCAATGGAGATAACGGACATCCTTGTCTAGTTCCTTTTCTGATATCTACTTTTTCTGTCATTTCACCATTTATTATTACCTTTGTCATAATATATATAGTCTTAATCATGTTTACAAATCTATCCCCAAAATCCATCTTTTGTAATTGTGTGGTCATAAATTGCCAATTCACATTATCAAATGCCTTCTGCGCATCTAAAAATAACAACACCATTTGTTTTTCTGAATGAGCTTCATAATATTCCAATGTGTCCAGTATAACTCGTATATTATCTCTAATTTGTCTTTTAGGCAAAAAACCATTTTGGTCTTTGGTCTGAATGAAGTATAAGTTCATTCAGCAACCTCTTCAATCTTTCCACCATAATTGATGCAAATATTTTATAATCTGCATTTAATAATGAAATTGGTCTATAATTCTTTATTTGTTACAAGTCTGATTCTTCTTTTGGTATAAGAGTTATATATACCTCCATTCATGACTTTGATGCCTCAGCTTCTATTAGTAGATCATTAAATACTACTAATAGAAGCTTAATACATCTTGCAATTCTTTATATAATTTGGCTGGTAATCCATCTGACCCCGAGGTTTTTCCATTCTTCTGTCCTTTAATCCCCTCTATATTGATATTCTTTCTTCTAGTGCTTTTTGAATTCTTCTGATATTTTAGGAATCTTTGCTTTTTCCAAGTATTGTTCTATTTTCCCTTCTGATATTTGCTCTTGTTGATATAGCTTCTTATAATATTCCTCAGTTATTTTTTTCTTTTCCTCATTTTGATAACATATCTTTCCTTAAGTATGCAATAACTATAGTAATTTGATATAATGAAAGGAAACAATAGGACAGGAATGGTTGGCACTTTTGTGCTCTTATGCACGCCCCTTATAGTCCTCTTAGGAATGAGGTGAGGTCAATAGTAGAGTTTTTGGTTAAAGCTTTTGGGATTTTGAGAAGAAACCACAGAGTCAGGTAGTGTGTTCCAAGCGTTAAAAAAAAGTCATATTTTCTGCAATCAAGATTGAAGCTGTTAACATTAAGTTTAAATCTATTGTTTGCTCTTGTATTATTGCGATTGAAGCTGAAGTAGTCTTTAACAGGAAGGACCTTGCAATAGATGATTCTATGTGTTAAACACAGGTCTTGTCGGAGTTGGCATAATTGTCGGAGTAATTTTGCATAAAAATTCTTTTTGATTATTATTCGGAGCATATATTCCTACAAGTAATATTTTTTATAGTTCATTACAATTTCAACCATTAACACTCTTCCCCCCTCATCTTCAAATGTTTGGATTGAATTGTCTGTTTGATATAAAATACCACACCTCTTTTACTTTGAGAGATCAATGTTGCATACAACTTCCCCAATTTTGTTCTTTCCAGAAATTTTTTGTTGTTCTCTAATATGAACTTTTTGTAAACATATAATTTCTAATTTTAACTTCTCTAATTTGTTAAATATCTTCTTTCTTTTTATTGCCGAATTTAATCCGTTTATATTCAAAGATATTACTTTAATTTCTTCCTCCATTTCTTATTTATTTACTTGTGCTGTTGATATAGTCAGTCTAATCTCTCTTTGTTCTCCAATTTCTTTTGGTCGTGCTCCTTCTCTTATTGCTTTCTCTTCTTTTTCTTTAGTTGTCTCCCTTGACTGCTCTTTCTTTTCCTCCTGTTGTCCATCTCCCCTTTCATCTCTCGATCTCTCTTGTTCTTGAAGTGATGTGTTGTTCATAAAATCGCTCTGCTTTTTCTACTAAATCTAATCTGAATCTTTGCTCTTGCCAGTTCATCCTTCTGGAATCAGCCACCTGAAATTTATCCCTCTTTTTATCAGACATTTTGTAAGAAATTGGTATTCTCTTCTCAGGTCTCTCACTCTTCTTGGGGTTTGTTTCAGTGGCACCACTTATCTCCCTTTGTGCTTTATTGTTGTATTTCTCATCATTTGCAATATCTCTGTTCTCAAGGTTTTCTTCGTAAATCTGACATGAATTTCTCTGGGTAGATTATTTCTCATCGCATATATCTTGTATGCACCCTATATATCTCATCAATTCCATTTAGAATTATTTCTTTACTTGCTTCCATCACCACTGCTAATATATCTGCTATATTCTCTGGTAGGTTTTCTCCCTTTTCCTCCTCAATATTTTGGAATCTTAAATAATAGTCAGCCTTGTCCATTTCAAGGGTTAAAATGGATTTTTCCTGATTGTTATCAATGGTTGTAAGTCTACAGTCCATCTCTTCCACCTTTTTCTTTGTTGCCTGCTTTTTCTTCCATTAGTTGCAATCGTTGTTCATTTTTCCCTATTATCTCTTTAACTTCTTTCAATTCTCCCTCCATTTTTTTAGTCCTTTCTTAAGATCTTCATGTATGTTTTGTAACATATTTTTAAAATTCATATTAACTTTTTCTTGTTGTAATGTAGATTCTATTATCTTTGTTTATATTGACAAATAAATTTATATATTTATATATTTATATATTAATATAATATAATATAATATATATTATATATATATATATATATATATATATTATATATATATTATATATTATATATTATATACTATAATATATATAATATAATATTATTATATATATTATATATTATATTATTATATTATAATATTATAATATAATATATTATTAATTAATTAAAATTAATATTAAATTATTAATAAATAATTAATATTATTTAATTAATTAAATTATTAATTATAATTTTAATTAATTAATTATTATAATAATTAATTATAATTATAATATAATATTATATTATAATTTTATATTATTACTAATATAATTATTAGTTATAATATAATATTATAATATTATATTATAATATTATATTATAACTAATATAATTATTAGTTATAATATAATATTATAATATTATATTATAATATTATATTATAACTAATATAATTATTAGTTATAATATAATATTATATTATATTATATTATTATATATTATAATATCTATAATATTATATTATAATATAATATTATAATATTATAATATAATATTATAATATTATAATATAATATAATATAATATATATAAATATATATAAATATATTTATATATTGTTTATATAAACAAATTATCTTTGTTTATATTATCTTTGTTTATATTGACGAATCCGCATATAGATGAGAGGTCGAACGGCTAGCCTTGTGGTGCAACCAAAACAATCTGGAACTGAACACACTCAAAACCGTAGAAATGGTGGTAGACTTTAGGAGAAACCCTTCCATACTTCCACCTCTCACAATACTTGACAACACAGTATCAACAGTAGAAACATTCAAATTTCTAGGTTCTATCATATCGCAAGATCTAAAATGGACAGCTAACATCAAAAACATCATTAAAAAAGGACAACAAAGAATGTTCTTTCTGCACCAACTCAGTAAGCTCAAACTGCCCAAGGAGCTGCTGATTCAGTTCTACAGAGGAATTATTGAGTCTGTCATTTGCACCTCTATAACTGTCTGGTTCGGTTCTGCAACCCAACAAGAAAAACACAGACTTCAGAGGATAATTAGAACTGCAGAAAAAATAATTGCTACCAACCTGCCTTCCATTGAGGACCTGTATACTGCACGAATCAAGAAGAGGGCCGTGAAAATATTTGCAGATCCCTCGCATCCTGGACATAAAATATGACATAAAATATGATCTGCGCATGTCCAAGATGGCGTCGCGCCGCTGATTGAGAAATGCGGCAGCGAGCCTTCCTGGATGTTTTGGACGAGGGGTGACCCTTTTGAGACCTTGGGTCCCCCCGCCCTGGTGGATGAGCGTCTCCTCAGCCCGGGGATGTTGAGGTGGGTTTTGGGCTGCCCAGGGCGGCCCAGGGCGATCTCCCAAAGCGGCGGCGATGGCGGCATTCCATTTCCGGTGGCGGCGGCCTGATCCGGCCTTGTCCGGCCTGGTCGGCCTGGCCTGGTCTGGCCTGGCCCGGTCCGGCAGCTTGGCAGTCGGGGGGAGCAGTCGGAGGAGTGAAGCCGGCGCTGATGGCGTTGTGGCCGGCAGCGGCGGCGGCGGCGTTGTGGCCGGCGGTGTTGTGGGCGGTGGCGGCGGCGGCAGGCAGCAGGCCTCTTTAGGCCGGTTCGGGGGACCCTTTGGAGATCTTGGGTCCCCCACCTGGGCCTCGGGGAGCGTGACCAGAGTGTTTCTCTGGTGGCGTTTTCTCCGGCGGCGCTTCCTTCCGGCGGCGGTAGTGGCCTGGCCTGGCAGTGGCCTGGCCTGGCCTGGTTCGGTGGCCGACGGCGGCGGCGGCGGCTTGAGCCGGGGGTGAGGACTCTGTGGAGATCTTGGGTCCCCCCAACCTTGGATGAGAGCGCCCCCCAGCCTGGAGAGTAAGGAGGGCTCTGGACGGCCTCGTCAGGGGTCCAACTAGAGCGTTCTTTTGCGGCGGTGCCCTGGCTTGGTTAGGTGGTGCCCTGACATCGGTCGTTGATGAAGATGACGCTCGGCCGTTGGCAGCGGAGCTTCCCCCAGGTGGAGCCGAGATGGAGCCCATGGAGTCCGTGAAATTGGAGGACTCGCCCTTCCCTCCCCCCCCCCCGATCACCCTTGGACTGTCCATAGAACATCATCGAGCCTCAGTTTGTTGCCATCGGCAGCCAAATTAGGCTGCAATTTTCGAGACTCAATGGGGACGGGGGTGATCTGTTGCGGTGCTGAGTGATTGTATAAGGCGGTGACTATTTCATCTACCGCCCGAGACTGAACTGAGACTGAGACTGAGATGGATTTCCATCGACTTTTCCCACCCGGAGATATCCTGACCGTCCAGGATGGGCCTGCTTGCCGTGTTTTTTCATCATGCAGACATTTTCAGCGGCTGACCTTCTTGCCCTACGAGATTCCCCTCTCTCGTGGGTCTGGCCCTATACGTTATCGAGGGCCCATCTTGAGGACGGGTTTTGGAACCCCGAGAGATGGCATGCCAAGAATAGGAGACTTAGGGGTTTTTTAATTAATTGTTTTAACCGATTTTTTAAGGGGAGTTTTAATGGGAATTTTACGGGGAGGGTGGAAATTGACGGGCTTGGTTTGGGGGAGGGAGGGTGGGTGTTGGGGGAAACCCGTCGGGGAGGGTATGTCCAGACCCAGCGCGTGGTCAGGACACTATTTTAGTTGGTCGGAAGACAGGGGGGAGGGGTTTGTACAGAGCAGAGAGTGTTATTCCATCTGTACGGTAAGTGGGAGGCAGATATGGCGGAGGCAGGGGCCGTGTCGTCCTTTGGGAGCACGTGTTCGATGTTTAAAAGCGATCACGTGCTCTGATCACTGTTCCCGGATGGTCAAGACCCTCAGAGCTTGGGTCTTGGCTGATGCTCTGCAATGCCCGGTCCGTGGTCAACAAGGCTCCCCTGATTTGTGACCTTATTCAGAGGGAGTCCGCGGACTTTATGGGCATTACGGAGACCTGGTTGGGCACAGAAGGGGGTGTACCCCTGGTTGAACTGTGCCCTCCGGGTTTCCGTGCATTCCATCAGCCGAGGGCCCAAGGTAGGGGTGGGGGGGTGGAGGTTGTGATCAAAGAAAGTCTGGAGCCGAGGGAGTCCACTGTTCCTCAGATAGCTGGCTGTGAATCCCTCCTTGTGAAGTGGGGCCATCGGAATCAGATGGGGCTGTTGATCACATACCTGGCTCCTTGCTGGGTGACTACAGCCCTACCTGAGCTACTAGAGGTGCTTGCTGGCGTGGTGGTTGAGATTCCCAGACTTTTAGTCTTGGGGGATTTCAACTTGCCATCGGCCAGCTTGTCATCAACAGTGGTTCAGGAGTTCCAGGCCTCCATGACGGCCTTGGACCTGATTCAAGTAACTGATGGCCCTACACACATTGGGGAAGGCGCGCTAGACTTGATTTTTATCTCTGGTCAGTGGGTAAATGATCTGGTTTTAGGAGATGTAGTGAAAGAACCGGTGTCATGGTCAGATCATTTTCTTCTTCGCCTAGACTTTTGGACCGCCGCTCACCACCGCAGGGAGATGGAGCCAACACGTTGGTTCCGTCCCAGGCGCCTGATGGACCCGGAGAGGTTCCTGATGGAGCTTGGGCCGTTCCCTGAGGATCTTGCCCACGGCACGACTGAAGAACAGGTTGCGGCTTGGGAACAGGCCAAAGCTGGGGCTTTGGACCGTGTCGTGCCTTTGCGGCCTCTGACCCGGCGTAGATCTCAATTGGCTCCCTGGTTCTCCGAGGAGCTAAGAGATGGCGCGGAGAAGACGCCTAGAGAGTACCTGGAGGTCCAGCCGTTCCGAGGCTGATCGGACACTAGTGAGGTCTTTTACTAAGACCTACCTAGTGGCAATGAGGGAGGCGAAACGTTCCTACGTTTCCACCCTCGTTGCATCGGCAGATAACCGCCCGGCCACCCTGTTTCGGGTGACCCGTTCCCTCCTTCATCAGGAGGGACGGGATGACCCCCTACAGGGACGGGCTGAGGAGTTTAACGGTTATCTATACGATAAAATCGTTCAGCTTCGGGATAGCTTGGACCAAGATTGCGATGATCCAGCCGAGATGGCGGAGACACGTCTTGCTGAGGTTATTTGAGATGAGTTTGACTCTGTGGCTCTCGAGGACGTGGACAGGTTGCTGGGGAGGTTGCATGCGACTACATGTTTACTGGACCCGTGTCCTTCCTGGCTAGTGCTGGCTGCTCAGGAAGTGACGCGAGGCTGGCTCCAGGGGATTATAAACGCTTCTTTGGTTGAAGGGGTTTTCCCCGCCGCCTTGAAAGAGGCGGTGATGAGACCTCTCCTGAAGAAGCCTTCCCTGGACCCAGCTATTTTGGGAAACTACCGTCCAGTCTCCAACCTTCGCTTTGTGGCGAAGGTTGTAGAGAGTGTGGTTGCGTGGCAGCCCCCCCGGCACCTGGAGGAAGCCGTCTATCTAGACCCGTTCCAGTCTGGCTTCCAACCCGGTTACAGCACGGAGACGGCTTTGGTCGCGTTGGTGGATGACCTCTGGAGGGCCAGGGACAGGGGTTGTTCCTCTGCCTTGGTCCTATTAGATCTCTCAGCGGCTTTTGATACCATCGACCATGGTATCTTGCTGTGCCGGTTGGAGGGATTGGGAGTGGGAGGCACCGTTTATCGGTGGTTCTCCTCCTATCTCTCCGACCGGTCGCAGACAGGGGGGCAGAGGTCGTCCGCGAGGCGCCTCACTTGTGGGGTGCCTCAGGGGTCGATCCTCTCGCCTACCATGTTCAACATCTATATGAAGCCGCTGGGTGAGGTCATCAGTGGTTTCGGGGTGAGTTATCATCTGTACGCTGATGATACTCAGCTGTACTTTTCCACCCCGGACCACCCCAACGAAGCGGTCGAAGTGCTGTCCCGGTGCCTGGAAGCTGTACGGGTCTGGATGGGGAGAAACAGACTCAAGCTCAATCCCTCCAAGACGGAGTGGCTGTGGATGCCGGCACCCCGGTACAGTCAGCTGCATCCGCAGCTGACTGTTGGGGGCGAGTTAGTGGCCCCAAAGGAAGTGGTTCGCAACTTGGGCGTCCTCCTGGATGGACGGCTATCCTTTGATGAACATCTGGCGGCCGTCTCCAGGAGGGCTTTTTACCAAGTCCGCTTGGTCCGCCAGTTGCGTCCCTTCCTTGACCGGGATGTCTTATGCACAGTCACTCACGCTCTGGTTACGTCTCGGTTGGATTATTGCAATGCTCTCTACATGGGGCTGCCCTTGAGGTGCACCCGGAGGCTGCAGTTAGTCCAGAATGCGGCTGCGCGAGTAGTAACGGGAGCCGCTCGTGGCTCCCACGTAACACCACTGCTCCGTAGTCTGCACTGGCTTCCTGTGGTCTTTCGGGTGCGCTTCAAGATTTTGGTTACCACCTTTAAAGCGCTCCATGGCTCAGGACCCGGGTACTTACGAGACCGCCTGCTGCTACCCTATGCCTCCCACCGACCCGTACGCTCTCATAGAGAGGGTCTCCTCAGGGTGCCGTCCGCCAAACAGTGTCGGCTGGCGGCCCCCAGGGGTAGGGCCTTCTCTGTGGGAGCATCGATGCTCTGGAATGAACCCCCCCTGGCCTACGTCAAGTGCCTGATCTTCGGACCTTCCGTCGTGAGCTAAAAACATACTTATTTATTCAAGCGGGACTGGCATAATAATTTTGATTTTAAATTGGGGTTTTATTAATATTTTTAAATATTTTAAATTTAATTTTAATCATTAGCCGTTTTGTAATTTTGCTAGGTCTTAATTTGTTTTTTAATTGTATATACTTTGTATTTTATCTCCGGCTGTACACCGCCCTGAGTCCTTCGGGAGAAGGGCGGTATAAAAATTAAATAAATAAAATAAATAAATAAATAAAAAACCTGTTTCAATTCCTACCCTCAAAACGACACTATAGAGCACTGCACACCAGAACAACTAGACACAAGAACAGTTTTTTCCCGAAGGCCATCACTCTGCTAAACAAATAATTCCATCAACACTGTCAGACTATTTACTGACCCCCAGGGGAAGGGCCTTCTCTGTGGGGACTCCCACTCTCTGGAATGAACTTCCCCCAGGACTCCGCCAACTTCCCGACTATTTACTGAATCTGCACTACTATTAATCGTCTCATAGTTCCCATCACCAATCTCTTTCCACTTATGACTGTATGACTGTAACTTGTTGCTGGCAATCCTTATGATTTATATTGATATATTGACCATCAATTGTGTTGTAAATGTTGTACCTTGATGAACGTATCTTTTCTTTTATGTGCACTGAGAGAATATGCACCAAGACAAATTTCTTGTGTGTCCAATCACACTTGGCCAATAAAATTATATTCTATTCTATTCTATTCTATTCTATTCTATTCTATTGATGGTGATGATAGGTGTGTTGCTTTCTTCCCCTTATCCATCTTGTCTCTTCACATCACCACACTCAATTTATAATCCAAATAGTTCAATTCTCGCGTTTCAACTATTTCTTTATTTAAATTCCAAATTCATAAACTGCTCTCAAAACCCTCCAGTTCTTCAGGTTCTTGAAACCTTAATCCATTTATGTTTATCCAAAAATATCCAAAGCTAGCCAACAACCACCCAAAAAGCCAGAGTGAGAAAAAAGAAAGTTAAAAAAGGAAAAAAGGAAAAAGCCAACTCGAGACAAAAATAAAAATTCACCAGTTACAAAGTTTCAAAATACCCAATCACTCAATATACGTAGAAAAGATATAAAATATCTTCTTCCCAAAAAGAAAGATTGAAAAGATGAAAAAATGAAAAAGAAGAAAGAAGAAAAAATCCAAAAGCAAAAATAGAAATTATACCAATCACACACACACACACAAAAAAAAAAATTAATCCAGAAGGAAAAAGCCAAAAGGGGGAAAAAAGAAGACAAAATGTCACTATTCCAAAGTCTTCTGATGCTTATCAAACCTCAAACAGGAGAAGAGAGAAAAAAGAAAAACAAGCAGCTTAGTCCAAATAGTTTACAGAAACTTTCGTTCTTCTTTTTCTCCTCCTGTTACAAAATCACACGACCACTTCTTATCAGAAACTTCTTGCCATTTTCCAAAACAATGTCCAAGGTCACTCTGCTTTCATCTGCTATCAGTACTCCTATTTAATTTCTCTGTCACCACTAGATGGCAGTGCAGTTTATTTAAGAGCCTTTCTTCTTTCCTCTTTAAGCTTCCAAAATTTTAATTTTTAAATAACAATTCATAACAATTCATTGGCCACACAAAATCTCTTTGTCCAATCTGCTTTCAATCCATTAAATTAGTTTTGAATTTGCTGTAATTAGTCTTTATTCATGGCTTCCACCCTTTCGCCGCTTTTCCGGAAGTGAGGAGGTAGTCTTATTTCTCTGCCTCCCCTCTCCTGCTTGCCATAACTTTTCAAAAAGCTTTTTAAAGTTTGAGAGATGAAAATTTAAAAGGAATCTTATTTTCAAGACTTCCGTTACCCAGATGATCGCCTTGCTCTCCTTTTCTTTTCTTCTTTTGTGTGGCCGCCCTGGCTTTCAACAGCTCCTAATGGCTGTCTTCTTCCACTGCTGGGTCAGAGGCTGATGCCGGCACTCCTGGGAATTTGTGACTTCCCTGTTCACACCAGCCTGTGCCTCCATTCTTCGCTGTCTCTACGGGACAGCTATGATCCACTGGGGATCCCCTAAACAGCTGGGATATCAGCGTTCTTCCAGAGCCCCGGAATCCACGCTGTGTCACCGATGCTGGCCACACACCCTGGTATCTGCTCTTGTTGATATAATTTCTTGTAATATTCCTCAATTATTTTTTTATTTTCCTCATTTCAATAACATATCTTTCCATCTTGGTCTAGTAATTGAGTTATCAATTTCTTTTCTTTTTCCTTTTTCCTTTTATATGCCAATCATCTTCTTGGTTTATTTGCATTTTCAAAAAAGTTTTGCTTTGATGGAGCCATGGCCAGCATCGCAATGGAACAGTCACTCACCCCAATAACTCTGGGATGAGCACCAGAATTCCCAGTGAAATGGGGGTCTGCTGCAGACATAGCTGCCTCAAAGTGGCAGCAAAGAATGGGGGAGCCTCCGGAGCGATCAGGGAGGCAGCAAACTCCCTGCAGCCCCGGTCTTTTTCCTTCGACCCATCGGGGAGGAATGGCAGATGACATTAGCTGCTACAAAGTCGGAGACGGCCACAAGAATCGGGCAGGAGGAAGAAGAATTTTTAGAGAATTGAATGTTAAAGTCAAGTGAGTTGACATCAGCTCACAGAGCAACAAATGATTTTTAAAAAAAAGAAAGCACAAGCATTAAAGAAAACTGGAATTAGCGGCTAAATTTAATGGAAATAGAAAATGGAAGGAAATAAATTAAGGATATCCTAAACTTTGAAGGAGGGGGCTTAAAATGGAAGTCTAGTGCCCTAACTAATGGAAAGAATCATTTTAAAAAATACTTAAACTTTGAAGAGAGGGCTTGGAACAGAAGTTAAGAGCTTAAACAAGAAAGGAAAATAAACATTTCTTAATTAGTATGTTGGAGACCCTTGGAAGGTTTTTTTTTTAATTCAAAAAGTTTTACAAACATTTTTACCCATACTTCCCCTCCTCCTCCCCCCAACCCTCCCCCTATCCCCTCCCCCATCCACCTTCACCCACTCCCCCCACTCCCACCCCTCAAGCTTCCCAGAGCAAAATACAGGATATAACTCCTAACAAACATAAACTAAAATAAGCAAACAATCCTTAAATTTCCATCCCTCCCCTAGTACCTTTACTCCCCTCATCCTAAAGAAAAAGAAAAGAAAAGAATAAAGAATAAAGATATTCTATCCATTCATAAAATATTTTCAGTCCCTCTTCTCCATTCCAATATTCTTCCATAAACAGTCTTTTAAGTACAGTATTCCATCTTCCAATATTTCAATGGCAGAAGTCCAACTATTAATATTAAATTTAGAGTCAAGTTACTACCTATTATTTTTCAAAATAATATCTTGTATAGTCCACCAGATTTGTAAATCCATCATGCATAATAATATTATGCTGTTTTCAGTCCTTCTTCTCCGTTCCAATCTTCTTTCGTAAATAGTCTTTTAAGTACACTAAAGTTTCATATCAAAAATCCATCTGATAATATTAGATTAAAGTCAATTTACTCCCTATTATTCTTCAAAATAATGTCTTGTATAGTCCATCATATTTGTAATCCATCATACATAATAATAAATAATATTGTTTTTATACAAATAATTCTCCATCTCTTATTCTATTATCATTACCTTATTTAACCCCAAACCTTAAATAATCAGATAGCATTACAATGGTCACTACAACATTTAGATTATAAATTCAGACAGTACCATTTACATTTACATTTAATCCTTCTTCCCCATCCATCATTATAAATTACCAAATATTTTAATTCAATTATTAACAATTCAACCATATGTAATCAAATCTCCAACATTTAAATTATAAATTCAAACAAATAAAGATAAATTTTTTACAAACTCCAAATAACATTTTTACAGAAATCATATATAAATTGACCTTTCTTCTTATATTATATTCAAATATTTCAGTTATAATTTATCCTTTCCCATAAAAAGAAGACTCTTCGCTTAAAACTATTTCTTCTTTCTGCCCAGCTCAATCTTTGCTTCTCTGCATCCCCTACTTTTCCCAATGTTTCTTCTTCAAATATTGCACTCCCAACATTATCTTGTATATGTTTTACTTCCTTCTCCCACCATTTTTCCCTCTCCACTCCTGTTCTCATCTTAACCTCTAACAGTGGGGGACTTAATACATTAGTATAAAAATCTCTTGCTTTAACAACTGTATTAAGATGAAACTTTCTTGCTTTATAATACTGTTAAATCGGCTGGAACATCCCACCTATACTGTATCTGATGTTTCCTAAGTTTTTCCACCAAAAAAGCAAACTCCTTTCTATTTCTTAGCATTTTAGAAGGAATTTCTTTCATCACTAACACATCTTGTCCTACTGTTTGAATGTTATTTTTATAAAATAACAAATTTTGTAAAATTCCATTTCTAATCTTCTTGGTTGTGAAATAAATCACAACATCTCTTGGTAGCTGCCTTTGTCTGGCAAACCAAGAATTAACCCGATATATTTTTTCAATATGGACTTCAAAATCTGCTGACTGCTCTCCAGTTATCTGTGCAAAAGCCTGTGAAAAATCTTTTTCAAATTCTCCTGCTTATTTTCCTTCAAACCTCTCACTCTCAAAGCATACTCCATCAGATCATATTGCAATATAACCATTTCTTCATCAGCCTTATCCACCTTAGTCTGAACTTCCTCTATTTTATTTATTATTTTATTTATTTAATTAGATTTTTATACCGCCCTTCTCCCGAAGGACTCAGGGCGGTTTACAGCCAGATAAAACAGAACAAGAATAAATACAAGATAAAACAATATTTTAAAAACTTATTAAATTGGCCCAAATTAAAATATAATTAAAACAGTAAAAACCCAATTAAAAACTAAAATCCTATGCCAGTCCTGCGCGAATAAATAGATATGTCTTCAGCTCGCGGCGAAAGGTTCAAAGGTCGGGAAGTTGGCGGAGTCCTGGGGGAAGTTCATTCCAGAGAGTGGGAGTCCCCACAGAGAAGGCCCTTCCCCTGGGGGTCGCCAGCCAACATTGCTTGGCGGACGGCACCCTAAGGAGTCCCTCTCTGTGAGAACGCACGGGTCGGTGGGAGGCAATCGGTGGCAGTAGGCGGTCCCATAAGTAACCTGGCCCTATGCCATGGAGTGCTTTAAAGGTAGTAACCAACACCTTGAAGTGCACCCGAAAGACCACAGGTAGCCAGTGCAGCCTGCGCAGGAGTGGTGTCACATGGGAGCCACGAGCGGCTCCCTCTATCACCCACACAGCTGCATTCTGGACCAACTGGAGCCTCCGTGTGCTCTTCAAGGGGAGCCCCATTTTATTTTCCAAATTCAAATTAACTTGAATATTTTGACCCTCCTCTATTTTATTTTTCAAATTCAAATTAGCTTGATTATTCTGAACCTCCTCTATTTTCTTTTCCAAATTCAAATTAATTTGATTAATTTCTTCCATTCTTTCATCCAACTGGATGATATTTTGTGAAAAACATTGACATGCTGCCACCACACTTTCCATATCCTTATTCCAGATTTCCACTGTATTTTTAGTTCCAATATTTCTTTTTCAATTTCACTAAATTTTTGGTCTATCAAGCCTTTTAAATATTCCTTCAGACCATCTTTTATTTCATTTTTATTTTTTTATTGAAAAAGTTTTAAAAAACAAAAACATTTTTCCCCTTTTCCCCCCCTCCCCCCCTCCCTTCACATACCCCCTGGATGCCTGGGTCAATCACAAGGTATTGTTATACATAGACCAAACATAGAGTAAGATTTTCCCTTCTAATCCAATTAGCCTCATCCGAGTCTTTTCATTTCCTAACCTCCCCCATTACATTCTATTATTATTATTATTATTATTATTATTATTATTATTATTATTATTATTATTATTATTATTATTATTATTATTATTATTTAATTTGTATACCACCCTTCTCCTGAAGGACTCAGGGCTCACAGCCAAGATAAAATACAATGGAAACACATAAAATACTAAAAACAGACATTAAAAAACTTATTAAATTTGGCCCAATTTTAAAATACAATCAAACCCTATAAAATTAATAAAAATGAAAACCCATAAAATCAACTAAAAAATTAAAATTCAAGCCAGTCCTGTGAGACGGAATAGATAAGTCTTAAGTAAATTATTATTGAATAATACATCCTAATTATTCAAAGGCAATTTGATATCTCTTAATCTGATATCTATTTTGTAAATAATCAATCCATTTTTTCCATTCAATTAAATATCTTTCCTGCGTATTGTCTTTCAAAAAGGCTGAGATTTTGGCCATCTCAGCCAAGTTAGTAACTTTCAATATCCATTCTTCTATTGTAGGTAGTTCTTTTTTCTTCCAATATTGTCCAATCAGCAGCCTTGCTGCTGTTATTAAGTTCAAGATCAATTTAGTCTCAATCCCTGTACAATCCGTTATAATTCCCAAAAGGAAAAATTGCGGCAGGAACTTTATCTTCTTCTTCAAGACATTTTGAATAATCCACCAAATTCTTATCCAAAAGGCCTTAATTTTCTTGCAGGTCCACCAAATATGAAAATATGTAGTGTCATCACAGTCACATCTCCAACTTTTCGCTTGGATATCAGGATACATACATGATAATTTTTTGGGATCTAAATGCCATCTATAAAACATCTTATAAAAATTTTCCCTTAGATTCTGTGCTTGTGTAAACTTAACATTTCTAACCCAGATTTTCTCCCATGTTACCAACATTATTGGTTCCTGAATATTCTGTGCCCATTTTATCATACAGTCCTTTACCAAATCCTTTTCCGAATCTATTTCAAGCAACACATTGTACAATCTCTTTATATGCTCCTGAGTCTGATTTCTAATTTGCTTTATTAAATTTTCCTCCCTTTGCATTATACCAATTTTTTGATCTTCTTTCCATCTAGCACTTAGTTGCCCATATTGAAACCAAGTATATTTCCTCCCTTCTTCATTTAATACCTGTAAAGATTTTAATTGCAAGCTACCTCTTTCAGCATACAAAAGTTCTTTATAAGTAATCATTTCCTGTTTCTGTTCTATATTTATATTCTCTATTGCATGTCTGGGGCTCACCCATATAGGAATCTTATAGTCTAGTTTGTAGGAATATTTTTTCCAGACACGCAAAAGAGCACTTCTCAACACATGATTCTTAAAAGCCCTATCCACTTTTTTTTCATAAAATAAATACGCATGCCATCCATATAATAAGTCATAACCTTCTATATTCAAAATTCTTTCCTCCGTTAAATTAAACCAGTCACTTATTACTGAAAGGGCTCCTGCTTCATAATATAGTTTAAAATTAGGCATTTTTAGGCCTCCTCTTTCCCGTGAGTCCTGAATTATTTTCATTTTAACCCTCGCCTTTTTACCTTGCCATATAAATTTATTAATCCCAATCTGCCATTCCTCCAAATTTTTATCTTTCTTAATTATTGGTATCAACTGGAACAGAAACAAAAATCTAGGTAACACATTCATTTTGATAGCCGCTACCCTCCCCAATAGCGATAGCTGCAATTTTTTCCAGACACTCATGTCATTCTGAACTTTTTGCCATAGCAAGTCATAATTATTCTTATAAAGTTTCTTGTTCGATGAGCTAATATAAACCCCTAAGTATTTAACCTTTTTTACCACCTCAAATCCTGTTATTTCCTCTAGTTTTTGTTTCTGTTGTATAGACATATTTTTGATTATCACTTTTGTTTTATTCTGATTTATTTTAAATCCTGATACCTTTCCATATTTATCAATTGCTTCCAACAAAGATCTACTTGAATTTATAGGATTTGTTAAAGTAACCACTACATCGTCTGCAAAACTCTAACTTTGTACTCATATTGTCTAATTTTAATTCCCTCTATTTTCGTTAATTCTCGTATTTTATCCAATAATGGTTCCAGAGTCAAAACAAACAATAGTGGTGATAAAGGACATCCCTGTCTCATTCCTTTCGCAATCTTAATAACTTCTGTCAAACTACCATTTATTATAATCTGAGCTGTTTGCTCTCCATAAATTGCTTTAATTATTCTAACAAAGCGGTCTCCAAATTGCATTTTCTCTATTAATTTAAATAAAAAATCCCAATGCAATCGATCAAAGGCCTTATCCGCATCCAAAAAAATAAGTGCTGCTGAAGTATTCTTCTTTTCCAAATATTCCAATATATTAATAATCTGTCTAACATTATTCCTCATCTGCCTCCCTTTTATAAATCCAGATTGATCAGTATGAATTCTTTGTTGTAAAACTAACAATCTATTTGCTATTATTTTAACAAAAATCTTATAATCATTATTTAAAAATGAGATCGGCCTATAATTCCCGGGTTTAGAGCAATCTTGTTCCTCTTTTGGTATCAATGAAATAAAGGATGTTTTCCACGACGGGGGTATTCTCCCTCCTAACTGTATCTGATTAAATAATTCTTTAAGTGGGCCTAGTATTTCATCCTGTAACTTTTTATAATAACTTGCTGTAAGTCCATCTGTACTGGGGGTTTTCCCCATTTTTAATTGTTTAATTGCATCCACTATTTCTCCAGTAGCTATCGGCTGATTCAACTCTTCCCTTTGTTCTAATGTTAGAGTATTAACCTTGTAATCTTTCAAATAATCATAAATGTCCCTATTCAGTATTTTATCTTTCACATATAAAGTAGTGTAAAATTCTGAGAAGGCCTTTTTAATTTTGTCCTGTTGATATATCTCTTTACCTTTATATTCTATTTTTTCTATGATACGTGCTTTCTGTTTTTTCCTTAAGTTATATGCCAGCCATCTCCCAGGTTTATTTGCATTACAAAAGGTATTATGTTTAGCATATTGTATATTTGTTGCCACCTGGTCTGCCATTAACATATTAAATTGACTCTGTAATTATCCTTATAGCCTCTTTAAGTTTCTGGTCTTGTGGGTTTTGTATTAATAATTGTTGTTTCTTTTGAATTTCTTCTTCCAATGCTGGAAGAAGAAAGGCTTCCTACACTGCCTTTGTTTATTATTCCTCTGCCTATTGTCCAAATATATCAATATACCTCTAATAAAAGCTTTACTCGCCTCCCACATAGTTCCTATCGGTGTCCCCTTGTTCATATTAAAATCAAAAAATTCCTTCATCTGTTTCTTACATTGATTTACATTATCCTCATATCTAAACAAATTTTCATTTAGCTTCCATGTTCTACCACTTTTTTTTCCTTGTAGTAATTCCATCCAAATTGGGCTATGGTCAGTTAAACACCTCGGAAATATCTTCATTTCCTTCACCCTAGAAAGCAAGTCATTAAAAATTAAAATAAAATCAATACGTGAAAAAAATTGATGCCTATCGGGGAAAAAAGTAAAATCTCTTTCATCTGGATTCCACAACCTTCATATATCTCTAAACTCAAAGTCTTCCATCATTTCAAAAAAGGATTTTGGTAGTTTTGCATGTATAGGTATCTTCTTAGAAGAGGTTCTTTTATCATTTCTTGTATCAATTACTCCTTTCCAGTCTCCTAATAAAATAAACGAACTATAATCCCAGAGGATTAACCTCTCGTGTAACATTTTATAAAACTTTTCTTGTTGCTGATTAGGTGCATAAATTCCTATCAGTAATGTCTTTTTTGCATCCATTACCAGTTCAATAGCGATAAATCTTCCTTGAATATCTGCCTCAATTAACTTATTTGGTATATCCTTCCTGATATATACAACTATACCATTTTTCTTTTTATCCAAAGCTGATGCAACAAAATGTTTACCTAATTTTGAGTTTATTAAGTATTTTTGGTCTGATAATTTGATATGTGTCTCTTGCAGGCAAATCACATCATTTTTAAATTGTTTCAAATAGTGAAATATTTTCCTTCTTTTCTGAGCTGAATTCAAGCCATTAACATTCCATGACAAAATTCTATTTGCCATTACTGGTTTCCTGAAGCTTTGAAGCAGACAACAGAAGATCCTCCTCTGGTATCTTCCATCTAGCTCCTCCCACAGCTTCCATTTGGGGGTCCTGACTTTATTTATTTATTTATTTATTTTATTTTAATTTATTTATTTTTCGAATTTGTATACCGCCCTATCTCCCAGAGGACTCAGGGCGGTTCACAGGCATATAAAACATCAATATACAAATTAAAATAATCATTAAAAAACTTTTACTTTGAAGCTTTACGCTTAAGAGCTCCTCTTGTCACCCTTTGCTCTTGTGGCTCCTCTGGTGCTGGCAGCAATGAGGCCTCTTGGGTCACCACGCCCTCTTGAATCTCTTCAAGTTTTTCTATCACTTCTATTTCAACTTTGTAGAGAGAAAATCCTTTGCCTTTAACACAGTGTCAATTCAGTATCTCCTTCCTTGATAAAATACTGTCAGACCAACTGGCACCTCCCATCTAAATTGAATCTGGTGTTTTTTAAGTTCTTGTGTAAAAAAGACAAAATCCTTCCTGTCTCTTAACATCTTGGAAGGAATCTCTTTCAGGACCTTCAACTCCTGTTCTCCAATTTTTAAAGTTTTCTGATATGCAACTTGCAAAATCTGATTTCTCATAGTTCTTTTCACAAAATAAACCACAATGTCCTGAGGAAGCTTTCTCTGTCTTGCGATCCAATAATTAACTCTATATATTTTATCAATTTGATAAGCTACCTCTTGGGGTTCCACTTCAATAAATTCAGCCAGTGCTTCTGATATGATTTTTCTTAGGTCCTCTCCTCTCTCTTCCTGCAAACCACAAATTCTAAGAGCTCCTTCCATAAGCTTATACTGCAATATCACAACCTGATCTTTGTTTTCATCCACTTTTGTCTGATTACCTTCCATTGTATCTTCTAAGTGCTTATTTGACTGAGAAATCTGTTGCATCTCTTCTTCCATTCCCTCAACTTTTTTAGACAAGCATTGAAAAGCCAGCATAATATCTTCTCTTATTTTTTCATTATTCTCTTCATTTTCTTCACCCTAGAAAGCAAGTCATTAAAAATTAAAATAAAATCAATACGTGAAAAAAATTGATGCCTATCGGGGAAAAAAGTAAAATCTCTTTCATCTGGATTCCACAACCTTCATATATCTCTAAACTCAAAGTCTTCCATCATTTCAAAAAAGGATTTTGGTAGTTTTGCATGTATAGGTATCTTCTTAGAAGAGGTTCTTTTATCATTTCTTGTATCAATTACTCCTTTCCAGTCTCCTAATAAAATAAACGAACTATAATCCCAGAGGATTAACCTCTCGTGTAACATTTTATAAAACTTTTCTTGTTGCTGATTAGGTGCATAAATTCCTATCAGTAATGTCTTTTTTGCATCCATTACCAGTTCAATAGCGATAAATCTTCCTTGAATATCTGCCTCAATTAACTTATTTGGTATATCCTTCCTGATATATACAACTATACCATTTTTCTTTTTATCCAAAGCTGATGCAACAAAATGTTTACCTAATTTTGAGTTTATTAAGTATTTTTGGTCTGATAATTTGATATGTGTCTCTTGCAGGCAAATCACATCATTTTTAAATTGTTTCAAATAGTGAAATATTTTTCTTCTTTTCTGAGCTGAATTCAAGCCATTAACCTTCCATGACAAAATTCTATTTGCCATTACTGGCCTCCTAAAGCTCTGAAGCAGACAACAGAAGATCCTCCTCTGGTATCTTCCATCTAGCTCCTCCACAGCTTCCATTTGGGGTCCTGACTTTATTTATTTATTTATTTATTTTATTTTAATTTATTTATTTTGAATTTGTATATATCTCCCAGAGGACTCAGGGCGGTTCACAGGCATATAAAACATCAATATACAAATTAAAATAATCATTAAAAAACTTTTACTTTGAAGCTTTACGCTTAAGAGCTCCTCTTGTCACCCTTTGCTCTTGTGGCTCCTCTGGTGCTGGCAGCAATGAGGCCTCTTGGGTCACCACGCCCTCTTGGATCTCTTCAAGTTTTTCTATCACTTCTATTTCAACTTTGTAGAGAGAGAAAATCCTTTGCCTTTAACACAGTGTCAATTCAGTATCTCCTTCCTTGATAAAATACTGTCAGACCAACTGGCACCTCCCATCTAAATTGAATCTGGTGTTTTTTAAGTTCTTGTGTAAAAAAGACAAAATCCTTCCTGTCTCTTAACATCTTGGAAGGAATCTCTTTCAGGACCTTCAACTCCTGTTCTCCAATTTTTAAAGTTTTCTGATATGCAACTTGCAAAATCTGATTTCTCATAGTTCTTTTCACAAAATAAACCACAATGTCCTGAGGAAGCTTTCTCTGTCTTGCGATCCAATAATTAACTCTATATATTTTATCAATTTGATAAGCTACCTCTTGGGGTTCCACTTCAATAAATTCAGCCAGTGCTTCTGATATGATTTTTCTTAGGTCCTCTCCTCTCTCTTCCTGCAAACCACAAATTCTAAGAGCTCCTTCCATAAGCTTATACTGCAATATCACAACCTGATCTTTGTTTTCATCCACTTTTGTCTGATTACCTTCCATTGTATCTTCTAAGTGCTTATTTGACTGAGAAATCTGTTGCATCTCTTCTTCCATTCCCTCAACTTTTTTAGACAAGCATTGAAAAGCCAGCATAATATCTTCTCTTATTTTTTCATTATTCTCCTTCATTTCTTCCCTTATTTCTCTATTAAGTTTTTCCATCATCTCCTTTTGCCTCTCTTCAGAGAGTTTTAATTGTGCTTTAAGTATATCCTCAAGATTTGCTTCAGATCCCCTTCTTCCAGAGGGTTTTGATGGCTTAGCAGCCATTTCAATCTTCAATAAAGTCAAGAATTTAAACTTAAAAGCTTTTCTTTGCCCCTTCAGTATAGGAGAGCTCCGTTTGTAACAATCCACAAATAGCACTACTTTGTTAGACTGAGAATGTCACACTTTAACTTTCAGTCACCATTTTAAAGAGTCAATTAAGCAGAGACAAAGAAGGGTTTCCAATTTCAAAAGGGGAAAAGTCAGGATACTTGCGTGCTGTTTCTACTTCAAAGATCGAACACTTGTGATTCTCCCCATCTGCTTAAGGAATCACTCCATTTGACAAGTCCTTTTGAGCAGAAGTGGTCCCTACTCCCTTTTCCTGACAAAGCAGGAGCGCGTTTGAAGTCAGAGGACAGCGGGGCTCGGCGTGACCTCAAACCCAGGAATTTCGCTCTTCAGAGCAAAGCCCCTGGGGAGATCTACCACTCCCCCCGCAGCTCTGCCAACTCCTTTTTGCCCAGGGGGTATGCTGAGGCCTGCGAACAGCTGATTTCTGCTGTTTTGCCGGCTTTTACGATCTTCTAATGCGGAGCGCCCTGTTAGAGCGCCCAACAGGAGCGGTGACATCACTGGAAGCCTCCTTCAGACCATCTTTTAGTTTGTGTATTTGAGCTAGCGAGATTTCAAAGTCCTTAGAAACACTTAGCTTCGTTTGCTTAAAAGCCATTTCTTATTAAACTTTGTACTCTACAAAAAAGGGGGGGGGAGAAAAAAAATTCAATGAATCTTCTTCAGATCTTCTCAACACAGTAATTAAATTAAATATATCAGTTCTTATTCACTCCTTGAGCTTAACCTCTTCATATAACATCAGCGCCGGCAGCTTTAACAAGCACCTCTTTAACTTTAACTTTCACGCCTTATTGCAACAAAGACACCATTTCCTTTCCTCTCTTTAAGTCATTTCACACCTACCTCATGGAGCAGGCAGAAAATAAGATTACATAGCATCTCAGGCATTCAGTAAGTCATTTCAAGAGAAAAAATATACTTTAACTAAAAAAAATTAAAATTTATTATTTGCAATCTTTTGATTCAGTCTCTTTGTGTAATATTGGCGCCGACAGCTTTAACAGGCATTTCCTTAAGTTTCTCTTTCATGCCTTGTTACAACAACACTATTCCCTTTCTTCTTCTTAGATCGTTTCAGAAAAATTATACTGCAACTGAGGAGTAAAACTCTGTTATTTGCCACTACAGTACTCCTGTTTTTGCTCCGTCTGGTAAAAGAAAATCCATTCCAACTTCAATATTGGTCACAGATGTGGTCATGGCATTTTGCTCGGCCCAAGGCAGAGGCGCCCCGGATCTGGAGCTTGTCGAGCTTATGAAGGAGCTCTTACCCTCAAGCCTCCAGAAACATTCCTGGGACTTTCCAGGGAGCTCTACCAAAGCTCAATTGCTCACCATTTCCTATTTGCCTGAGGGAAAGGTTTCCAAGCCGCCAGACAGCTGATTTGCGCTGTTGGAGCAGGTCTATGCGATCATGGGGCTGGCAGTCTAAGAAAAGACCGCCATCAACAACCCGCGATGCCACCAGAAACCGAGACCCTTGGAAGTTTTGATGGAAAAAGAAGTCAAAAAGAACTTTATTTTAGATTTTAATGGAAAACTTTAAATCCCTATATCCTCTGAAATTTGTGACTAGAAGAAAGTTAAAGAAACTATTAAAATGGGATAAGCAAAATGGAGACAAAGGGAAGGTGTGGTTTATTTTTTCAGAAATCAAAATGGGCACTGTGTTAATTGCGACTGTAATTCAAAAAATATTTAAAGATAGAAGAAAAATGAAAGTAAGAAACTGTTTTTTGAGATTTTAAAATAATTTTAATGTGACCTCAATAGGCATCTAAGAAAAGACACTGGATTAGAAAACTGACTTTTAAGAAACAAGAAGAAACTTACTTGCTAATTAAAATGGCTACTTAGTTATTTGTGGTCTGCAACTGTATTAAAGAGTGACATTTAGAGGCAGAGGAAGAAAAGTAAGACCTGAATAGCTTTTGTTCTAGGACTATTTTCATGAAGATTGAGATGCTGGTACGATTGTATGACTGCTTCAAGAAAGGACTTTGGATGCCTTCCTTTTAACTGAAGATTGAAGCTGACAACTTTGTCATCTAAACAAGAATACAAGTGATAACTATGGACTAACAAGATTTTGGACAAAAAACTTGCTTTTTATGATTTGAAATTTTAAAGAAATATTGTTACTTATGATTTGTAATTGTATTAAATAGAAGCAGAGGCAGCATGCAAGAATAGAATAGTCTTTGTAATTTCAGGACTATTCTCATGAAGATGGAAAGGTTGGTGTGATTGCACGACCGTTTCAAGAAAGAACGTTGAATGGCTGCTTTCAGATCTATATTACATTTATGTAAAAATATAAGTGACAACTATGGAATAATTTTTAAGGAAGTTTTGAGGAGTGAGGGAAAGATTAATTTAACAAGACTTTGGACAAGAATGTTGTTTTCTATCATCTGAAATTTTTAAAGAACTATTGTTACTTATGATTTGTAACTGTATTAAATAGTGATTTCTAGAGGCAGAGGAAGAATGTAAGAATTGAATAATCTTTGTGATTTCAGGACTATTCCCAGGAAGAGGGATAGGTTGGTGTGATTGCATGACTGCTTTAAGAAAGGATTCTGAATGGCTGCTTTCAGATTTATACTAAAGGTTTTAATAGAGAATTTTATTTATGTAAGAATATAAGTGACAACTATAGAATAACTTTTAAGGATGTTTTGGGGAATGAGGGAAAGATTACAGATTAAGATGGGGAAGGAGGGAAATGAATATTGAAGAACTTAATAGGCTATTTCTTTATTTTCTGTTTTTCTTTTTTTTTTTTTGGTTTTTTTTCCTAAGAATATGTGAGGAATTTAAAATGTTTAGTGATAAAACTTCCAAGGAAATAGTAACAATAACCACCCCTCTTTTGTTTTTTACTGAGAATTGATGATATGGAAATTTCTTAAGCATATGTTACTTAGAGGCAGAGGAAGTTGATAAGAGGGAATGGTCTTTGTGATTTCAGGACTAATCCTAAGTAAGATGGAAATGTCTATGTGACTGCAGGGCAGTTTTATGTAAGGGTTTTTAGATGGTCTGACCTCTGATTAAAAGCAATTTAGATATGTTAATTTGTGGAATTTAATTATTAATGAGGTTTTGGGGGATTTAAATATGGGGACTAGACTTCACTTTAATGGTATGGAACACAATTTTTACTAGAGATGTGAAATAATTATTAATTTAATTATGAAGGAGAAGGAAATATATCGTATAAAACATGAAATTTGAAATATTTGAAATATGTTTAAAGATGTACCTGACTGACAACCTGTTCACAATGATGTTTTTTATTATTATGTTTATAAAAAATAAAAATAAAAATTATATAAAAAGGTTTGCTTTGTTGATTTTATTTTCCTTGCCACCTCTTCATTTTCAATTAAGTTCAGTTTATGTTTTTTCAAGTCCATTAAGTTTTTAATTTTTTTATCTTGTGGATTTTTTTGTAAATCTTTCTCTAATTTTTTATATTCCTCCTCTATTTCCCTTTGTGTTTGTTTATTCTGTTTATTTCTTTTCCCTGCATAAGTCATTGCCAAGCTTTGGCATGCTTATGCTTTACTGGTGTCCCATATATTTTGCAATGATGTATCTTCTTTTCTATTCTGTTTGAAGAAAAATGTCAATTCTTTTTCCATATATTGTATAAAGTCTTTCTCATTTAATAAGCTTGATTTAATGTCCATCTCATTCTTTTTCTTTTGCCTGTCCATGCCATCATTATTGGATTGTGGTCTGCCCATATGTTTGCCTCTATATCAATCTAATCTATTTTAGATATTAAGTCTGTAGACATCCACATCCTGTCAGCTTTGGAAGTCATACTAGGCTGAAAGCTTCCACATGCTGCCACTTTCTCCGGTGTGGGAAAGTAGGAGAGGGGGTGAGGGTACAGGGGCTATTAGACAAAACAACATTTTTCCTGCCGGTAAAGGTCAGGCTGGGCTCACATCTGGAGGAGGAATGGCCAGAGTGATGCTTCAACATGGGATGGTTGAGGATTGGAGCATGTGATCGGCAGAGGGGTCATGAGAGTGGAGTTTTTGGAGTTTGTATTACTGAGGGAGGAACCCAAATCCCCAGTTTCGGTTTTCATCCAACTGTGCCAGTTTACCTATGCTAGTAAAAGAACTTTGAAATATGTTGGCTTCAGAGTCTTTTCTGCAGGAGGGGTTTTCTGGAACGCTGACATTAAACCGAAACTCCTTTTTAGCATAGCAGCATACACACACACACACACCCGTGGGGCCATCAGGGGTGCTGGGCCCCGGCATCCACTAAAACCCTTTGGTGGTGCAAAGACCCAGAGAAAATGGAAAGAAAAGAAGAAGTAGTCCTGGAGGGGCCAGTGGGCCCAGAGTCTCAGGAACTTATTGATATCAGATTCTTCCTGTTGGAAGAGGTGGTGCAGGGCCTCAAGGCTGCAGAAACTACTCGAGAGCTAGGAGCGTGGCCCAAGGGATCTGATACCTGGAGAAGTTGCCAGTCTGACCTGACTCCTGAAAGGGGACCAGAGGTGAGATCTCTGGAGGAGTGTGGCATTCCCAGCCGAGTGAAATCACCCCTTCCTACCTTCCGGCCAGAGTGGAGAGATGGAAAATCTGGGGGATATGCGGATTCAAGGGAATGGAGTCTGCCAACCCCCATAAGATCCCAATCCTTTACAGGGCTCCCAGAAAGGTTTGAATGCTTGGAAGTGGGGAGCTATGTATCCTCTCCCACCTCCCTCAAGAGAAATGGAACTTAGCCCAGCCTAGGTTCAACTTTCCCCCTCAGAAAGAGGGGGAAATTGGGGGGGCTCAAGCCCATTCCAACGAGCCCAGAGACAATCCGATCATCTCCCAGGTGCAGCAGGGAATTTACATGGCTGGAATGCATCCAACGCAAATGGCTTAGGGAGTGCAACCCTCTCTTAAGGAACCCTTCCCCTGCCAGGCCCTGCGCTCCCCCCTGCTGCTTCCATCCCCACAGGCTGGGCATTCTACTCCAGACAAGGGTGGGTCCAATGCCAGTGGCAGCCAGCTTCTTCTGCTCCTATCTTCCATGGATTTTCCTGGCCCCTGTATGGTCCATCTATCCAAGCAGCACAAGGGGGTTTGATCCAGCAGCCAGCTGGAATCCCATCCCCCCTCTGCAGCCCGGCAAGCAACTCCAGCATAGACAGCCCTTCTCCCTCAACAGGGGCCCTTCCAGCAACCCACAGCAGCTGTGCCTCAAATCCCTCCCCAACTGCTGGCAGCCGAGCCGCCACCCCCCCACCTCCACCATCCCCTGACCAACCCCCTCCCCTCACTTCAGAGCAACTTTTGATGGCACACCACACAAACTAGCTTACTTTCTCAGCAGAATCTGGGCTCATGTAGATCAATTTGGAGATCAATACCATTCGGAACGGGACTTAATAACAGCTATCTCTGATGGAATGAACAAAGAGAAGCCTCTGAGTGGATTGCCCAGCTCCACAATGAACATGTTGCACAATTGAATGACATTGCAGGGTTTGTTGCACTGCTCAGAGCCAGATTCAAAGATGAGGATCGTATCACAGACAGTGAAGCCACCATAAAAACAATGAAACAAGGTAACAAACCCTTAAAAGACTTTGTATGGGACTTTAGGCAAGTAGCAGGAAACCTCGGGCATTGGCCAAACCGCATACTCCTCTGCTACTTCAAAGAGGCAATCAATCAAGAAGTCAGAAAAGCCTGTGGCATACAGGGTGTGCCTGAATGACTACAAGACTGGTACAACATGTCCATAGCTCTGGACAGAGAAATCAACCCCCGCCTCCAACTGACAGCCGAAAAGCCTCCCCAAGGACCATTGGCCAGACAGCCCCACTCACAACCTACAACACTCTCAAACCCTCAATCAAAAAGAGTTATAAAATGCTAGCAGTGTGGCAAATTGGGACACCGAGCTTCTGACTGCCTGGCTCCAGCACCCGTCCCACAACACCATCCAGCAACCATGGCCTGAGGAAAAAAGCCTCCAAGAAGAAACCCAGACACCAGCCGATTTGCAAGGCAAGCCGTGGATGCTCCCCTCCCCACTGAAGAAAGCGAGCGACCTCCATCTGCTGAAACCCCTCCAGACGACCCTACCGGAGAACATGATCCGATGGTGAGTGCACCCATTCCCCCCTTTACTATCAAAGTGAACTTAGTAATTCCACTGAGGGGGGAGAGGAAAGAGGTGCCAGCCATTATTGATACCAGCTGTACCAGATGTCTAATTGTGATTTCAATTGTGAACCAACTGGGTATCAAAACACTAACCTTAAAACTCCCAATAAAATTCTAAGTACTAGGTACATAATTACTAGGAATAATTATGGACTGTACAGTTATAGAGACTAAATTGATTTTGAACTTAATAACAGCCACAAGACTTTTGATTGCTCAATATTGGAAGAAAGAAGAATTACCTACAATTGAAGAATGGACACTTAAAGTATCAAATCTGGCAGAAATGGCAAAAATCTCTGCTTATTTGAAAGACTATACACAAGAAAAATATATTTTAGAATGGAAAATGTGGATTGATTATATTCAGAATAAGTATCAGATAAAAAAATATCAAATAGCATATGAGTAAATTTAGGAAATATTTTGTATTAGATATATTTCTGAAGGAGAGGGGAATTGAGAGTGTGATTAAGTGTGGAGAGACTAGAGATTATAATTTAGGAATTATTTTAGATTATGATTGTTAGTTTTGATACCCTGCATTTTGTTCTGGGAAGTCGGGGTGGGGGGAGGGGGGTATGGGGGAGGGGAATTGGGGGGTTGAGGCTAGAGATGGAGTGATGGTGAATGTACAGGGATTATTGAAGATGTATAAATATAATTAATGTAGGGTCGGGTCTACCCAGTTACCATTTTAGAACGGTGGGGAGGGAGAAAAGAGAGAGTAGGAGGTAGGAAAGAGGAGAAGAGGAAGGAAGAGGGGTAGAAGAGGGAGAAGGAAGGTGTAGGGTGGAGGGAGGAGAGGATGTAGATAAGAGAAGGAGATGAAGGTTTGGATAGTAAAAGAAGGTAGAAGAGGGGAGTGTTAAAAAGGGGGGTGGTGACTGGGCAGGCCCGACTAAATGTATATAACTGTACATTGAATGAATTGTTTGACATGATTGTAAAAATAAAACTTTTTTACTAAAAAAAAAAAAAACTCCCAATAAAATTCCACCAAGTGGATGGAACATTAATTGGCGGAGTCCCAGCCACCCAAATTACAGAATTGATTGGTCTAGAAATTGGAAAACATCATGAACTTATAAGATTCATAGTAATTCCAAAAATGTCAGAATCCATTATACTAGGCCTGGCCTGGGTGGTTAAATGGGCCCCGACAATCAAATGGGAAGATGGGTTCCATAAAATCATATTGGATGTCAACCCCTTGGCCCCTATCCCCCCTCCCGAGAAACAGCCAATGCATGAAAACCACCAGGGGGAGCCAGCAGCCAGTGGATCAGACTTACCTCCATGGGAACCCCGCATTCCTAAGGCATATGTGGATTTGGCAGAAGCCTTTAGCGAAGAGGAATGTAACCTCCCCCCCCCCATCAGTCCAGTGACTGTGCCATTGAGTTAGAGCCTAGGGCTAAACTACCAAAACCCAGAATGTACTCAATGACACCTGCTGAAATTACTGAATTAAGGAGGTACATCGACAACAACCTAGCCAGAGGGTTCAACGAGTCTGCAAAATCACCAGTGGTCGCCCTCATGTTGTTTAAAGAAAAGAAAGATGGATCTTTGAGATAATGTGTTGATTTTAGAAAGATTAACGCCGTTTGTATACAAAACACCTACCCATTACCATTAATGAAGGACTTATTAAACCACCTAGCAAAAGGCAAGGTTTTCACCAAATTAGATTTAAGAGAAGCCTATTACCGGATCCACATACGTGAAGGGGATGAATGGAAAACTGCTTTCAACTATCCCCTGGGCAGTTTCCAGTTCCTGGTCATGCCTTTTGGACTCCAGAGGGCCCCAGTGGTCTTCATGCAGCTAATCAATGAAACCCTGCACAGCCACTTATATAATGGGGTTCTTGTCTACTTAGACAATATTCTTATATACAGCGAAAATATGAAGGAGCATATCAAATTAGTTAGATAGGTTTTGAAAAAACTCCTAGCTGCCAAACTATACATGAAGCTATCAAAATGCGAATTCCATAAGGAATCCTTGGACTACATGGGCTACCGGGTGTCAAACCAGGGGATCGAAATGGACCCAGGAAAAGTAAAGGCAGTGCTAGATTGGCAACTCCCACGTACACATAAACAACTTCAAAGTTTCCTGGGGTTTGCAAACTTTTACCAACAATTCATCCCTTCTTTCACAGAGGTTGTTCTCCCCTTGACAGAATTGCTAAAGACGGGTCCGTCTCCTGGCAAGCCAAAACCTAGTCAGCCCCTAGCTTGGTCAATGAACTGTCAGAAATCCTTTGAACAGATAAAATGCCAATTCGCTATGGAACCGATTCTCCAGCACCCAGACCCAAATAAACCATGTGTTGTCCAGGCGGATGCGAGTGATGTGGCAGTAGTGGCTGTTCTAATGCAAAGGAATGCCCAAAATGAACTAATGCCATGCGCTTACGTCTCAAAAAAAATTGACAGACACCGAATGCAGGTGGGCAGTCTGGGAAAAAGAAGCTTTTGCCATAAGATGGGCTCTCCTATCCTAGAGACACTTCCTGGAGGGAGTGAAAGAACTGTTCGAAGTGTGGACAGACCACAAGAACCTTGAGGCTCTAAAAACCTCTCAAAAACTTTCCCCTAAACAGGTTCATTGGGCTCAGTACTTCAAGCGGTTTAACTTCAACCTCAAATACATCCCAGGGGGCAAAAACCTACTGGGAGACGCCCTATCAAGAAAGCCTCAATTTGACAGCTGGCAGGAGGAAATAGTTCACGCCATGATCTCCAAAACCCAACCAGCAGGCCAAGCTCATGCTTGGGCCCGGCCATGCCGTGGTTCCAACTTCCCAGAGGGCAGGTTATTGACAGAGCTAAAATCAGCCCTCACAGCAGATGCCTGGCTCAAAGACAAGCTAACAAACTTGACCCTAAGAGAAGGACTGGCTTGGAAGGAGTGTAAGATTTATGTACCAGCCAGCATGTGACTCACGGTACTGCAGAAATCATGACTCTCAGCTTGGAGCCACTTTGGGTTTTTGAAAACCCTCTATTTGACTAGGAGACAATTCTGGTGGCCAAAGATGAAAGCAGATAAAGAAGACTATGTAAAGAGCTGCTCCATCTGTGCCACCATGAAATCCAGACCCCTGGGCTTCTCCAAACTGTGGCCAAACCCATGAGGCCCTGGAAGGAGATTGCTATGGATTTCATCGTCAAACTCCCTGTCAGCAGAGGGAATACAGTGATTTGGACGGTCATTGATTTATTTTCCAAACAGGCTCACTTCATCGCCTGCAGCGGGTTACCTTCGGCAAGGAAATTGGCGAAACGGTTTGTGAGGCACATTTACAGACTCCATGGGGTTCCAAAAAGAATAATATCAGATCATGGAGTCCAGTTCTGGAGGGAGTTTCTATGGTCCATTGGGGCATCCCAGGGACTTAGTCCACTTTCCATCTGCCCACTAATGGAGCTGCTGAAAAATTGAATGCAATGGTAGAACAGTACATTAGATATTATGTAAACTACCAGCAAGAGAACTGGGCAGAGTTGTTACTGTTTGCAGAAGTGGCATATAATAATGTAGTACACAGTAGCATGGGATTAACTCCTTTTCAAATAACCATGGGCATGGATTTTGTGCTGATGCCCGAGCTCCCTATAGAACCTCCCACTTCCATGTCCCTGACAGAATGGATGGATTCATTGAAAAAAGGGTGGGAGAACACTAAGAAAGCTTTGTGTTGTGACCCAGGTTCCTGGACTCAGACTCCTGGATTTGGATGATTTTATTTGTTTGTTTATTTATTTATTTATTTATTTATTTATTTATTTATTTATTTATTTATTTATTTATTTATTTATTACATTTGTATACCGCCCTTCTCCTGAAGGACTCAGGGCGGTTCACAGCCAATAAAACCACAATACATATAATACAGATTAAAAAACAGTATAAAAAACTAATTCAATATACGGCCTAAAAAAATTTAAATACAATTAAAAAGCCCATTTAAAAATCCAATTTAAAACCCCAATTTAAAACTACGTTTAAGCTAGTCCTGCACGTCGAAACAACAACGTCTTCAGCTCGCGGCGGAAGGTCCGGAGCTCGGGGAGTTGACAAAGCCCCGGAGGCAGCTCATTCCAGAGGGCAGGAGCCCCCACAGAGAAGGCCCTCCCCCTGGAGGTCGCCAGCTGACATTGTTTGGCTGACAGTATCCGAAGGAGGCCCTCTCTGTGAGAGCGCACTGGTCGGTGGGAGGCTACCAGTGGCAATAGGCGGTCCCGTAGACACCCCGGTCCTAAGCCATGGAGCGCTTTAAAGGTGATAACAAGGACCTTGAATTGGACTCGGAAGACCACTGGGAGCCAGTGCAGACTGCGCAGGAGAGGTGTCACATGGGAGCCATGAGGTGCTCCCTCTATCACCCACGCAACTGCATTCTGGACCAACTGGAGCCTCCGGGTGCTCTTCAAGGGGAGCCCCATGTAGAGAGCATTACAGTTGTCCAGGAGGGATGTAACAAGGGCATGAGTGACCGTGCACAAGGAAGTCCGGTCCAGAAAGGGGCGCAACTGGCGTATCAGGCGAACCTGATAAAAAGCCCCCCAGCGACAGCCATCATATGTTCTTCTAAAGACAGCCGTACATCCAGGAGGATGCCCAGATTGCGAGCCCTCTCCGTGGGGGCCAGCGACTCGCCCCCAACAGTCAGCAATGGAGTTAGCTGACTGCACCGGGCTGCCAGCATCCACAGCCACTCGGTCTTGGTGGGATTGAGCCTGAGTCTGTTTCTCCCCATCCAGACCCGTACGGCCTCCAGACACTGGGACATCACTTCAACAGCCTCGTTGGGGTGGTTAGAGGTGGAAATATACAGCTGTGTATCATCAACGTATAGATGACAAATCACCCCAAAACCACGGATGATCTCACCCAGCTGCTTCATATAGATGTTGAACAGAAGAGGCAAGAGAACCGACCCTTGCGGCACCCCACATAAGAGGTGCCTCGGGGCCGATCTCTGCCCTCCTGTCAACATCGTCTGCGACCGGTCGGAAAGGTAGAAGGAGAATCACCGATGAACGGTGCCCCCCACTCCAAGTCCTCTGAGCCGGAGCAGCAGGATACCATGGTCGATGGTATCGAAAGCCGCTGAGAGATCTAGTAGGACCAGGATAGAGGAACAACCTCTGTCCCGAGCCCTCCAGAGATCATCAACCAACGTGACCAAGGCCATTTCCGTGCTGTAACCAGGCCGGAAACCGGACTGGAACAGATCTAGATAGACAGTTTCATCCAGGTACTGGGGTAACTGTCGTGCAACCACACTCTCAACAACCTTCGCCACAAAACGAAGGTTGGAGACAGGACGATAATTTGCTAATCCAGGGAAGGCTTCTTGATTAGGGGCCTCACCACCGCCTTTTTCAAGGCGGTAGGGAAGACACCCTCCATCAAAGAAGCATTAACAATTCCCTGGAGCCAGCCTTGTGTAACCTCCCGGGTGGCCAGTACCAGCCAGGAGGACACGGGTCCAGTAAACATGTGGTCGCATTCAGTCCCCCCAGTATCCTGTCCATGTCCTCAGGAGCCACAGAATCAAACCCATCCCAGATAGTAATCCCAAGACCTGCCTCTCCCACCCCGCTTCAGAAAGTAAGGAAGAAGACCTGGCAAGGCCTGCTTCTCCTGGGCCCTCTCCCTCCCTGGCACCCACCCAAAGGGAGGAGGAGGGGCCAGCAAGGCCTGATTCTCCCGGGCCTTCTTCTGATTTGGCAACATCCCAAGAACAATTTTGGCTTGATGCAAGACTGTGCAGACGTGACCGGCACGCGCAGCAGAGGAGGCATTGGGACAAAGTCAAAGAATGATGAGTCACGCAGTGACACCCACAGAGGCTATAAAAGCAGGAGGCGAAACTTCCTGGCTTTTTGTCTTGGACAAAGCAGTGAATTTGCACGGGCAAACTGTTTCAATGGAGGGAAGAATATCTTAGTAAGTAACTCCGGCCTTATCTATAATTTCCTAGTTATCTCCAGAGACTTGGCAGGCGCGTGGGTAGACGTGGCCAGAACATTTATCTATGTAAATAAACTAGAAAAGAAGGCCTTTGACTGACTCTTTGTTGGGAGTATTGGGGGAGGGAAACAGAACACTTTAGTTGAATCGGCAGGAAAATATAAAGCCCAAGCAGACAAACACTGATCCCTTCAACCCCCTTTCCGGGTGGGGGATAAAGTCTATTTGTCGACTAAATACTTAAGATTAAGATTGCCTAGCAAAAAAATTGGTCCCAAATTTATAGGTCCTTTCCCCATAGTAAAGGTAATTAACCTGGTAACTGTCCAACTTAGCCTCCCTCAAATATTAGGGAAAGTACACCCAGTGTTTCACAGTAGCTTATTGAAATTAGCTAGAGCTTTTAGCTTGAGGCCCTTACCAACTGCTCCTCCCCCCTCCTTTGATAATCCAGGGGGAGACCCACTATGAAATTAAGAAGATCCTTGACTCTAGGCTATACAGAGGTCACTTACAATATTTGGTCCACTGGAAAGGGTACCCGTTGTCTGAAGCTACTTGGGTGAAAAGCTGGGATGTAAATGCTGATGCTCTGATCAAGCAATTTCATGATAAATTCCCTGAGAAACCTAAAGGTCCTCCTGGGGGGGGGGAATGAGGGGGTTAAAAGGGTGTCTACTGGGCATTAACCCTATCTTTTGTTTTGGTCTGTTTTGCTTTCTAGGTTGTGTTTTCTTCTGCAGGGGGGGATACCTGTCAGCTTTGGAAGCCATACTAGGTTGAAGGCTTCCACATGCTACCACTTTCTCCGGTGTGGGAAAGTAGGAGAGGGGTGAGGGTACAGGGGCTATTAGACACAACAACATTTTTCCTGCCAGTAAAGGTCAGGCTGGGCTCACATCTGGAGGAGGAGTGGCCAGAGTGATGCTTCGACATGGGATAGTTGGGGATTGGAGCATATGACCGGCAGAGGGGTCATGAGGATGGAGATTTGTATTACTGAGTGAGGAACCCGAATCCCCAGTTTTGGTTTTCATCCAACTGTGCCAGTTTACCTATGCTAGTAAAAGAACTTTGAAAGATGTTGGCTTCGGAGTCTTTTCTGCAGGAAGGGTTTTCTGGAACGCTGACACATCATATCTATTCTTGACCATGATATGTGCCTATTTGAATAGAATGTATACTGCTTTTCCTTTAGGTTTCTCTTTCTCCAAGCATCTTGTAGACTTAGTTCATCTACATTGTATGAAATGTTTTCGGAAGTATCTTCCTTGGTTTTTTATTCATTTTTGTAGATTTATAATCTAGTTCAGTGGTAGTCAACCTGGTCCCTACCACCCATTAGTGGGTGTTCCAGCTTTCATGGTGGGTGGTAGGGATTTTGTCCAATACTGAAGCACTTTCCTTTTTTAAAAAAATTTAATTGACTTTTTAAAAAATTTTCATAGCATTATTTAAAAACTTTTTCATTAGGTTTTCATAAAATTCCCCTTGACAATTTAAATTTCTGAAAATATACTATTTGTATCGCCCACACATAAGTTTAGTTCACGTTACATAAGTGAAACTAAATTGCGCTATAGTGCAACTGCAAACAAAAGAGCCTCATCCCAGAATAGCTTGCGCATCTCCCCCATCATCCAGCTATAACAGACAAGCAGAGCTGGTAGCTGGTGTCCCCCCAAAACCAATCCACGAGATGCATGCTCATATGACGATACACGGCGCATTACTGTGAAACCGGTGGGTGGTTAGAAAATTTTACTACTAACAGAGATACAAAAGTGGGCGGTAGGTATAAAAAGGTTGACTACCCCTGGTCTAGTTCATTATCAACTACTGAGTTATAATCTCCTATTATACAGATATTTTCATATTCATATTCTAATATTTTTCTATGTAATTTTGCATAAAATTCTTGGTTTTCATTTGGAGCATATATTCCCATGAGTAATGTTTTTTTATAGTTCATTACAATTTCTACCATTAACACTCTTCCCTCCTCATCTTCAAATATTTGTTTGGATTGGATTGTCTGTTTAATATAAAATACCACTCCTCTTTTATGTTGAGAGGCCAATGTTGTATACAATGTCCCCAATTTTGTTCGCTCCAGAAATTTTTTATGTTGTTTTCTAATATGAACTTCTTGTAAACATATAATTTCTAATTTTAACTTCTCTAATTTATTAAATATCTTCCTTCTTTTATTGCTGAATTTAGTCCATTTATATTCAGAGATATTATTTTAATTTCTTCCTCCATTTCTTATTTATTTACTTGTGCTGTTGATCTAATCACTCTTTTTGTTCTTTAATTTCTTTTGCTCTTCCTCCTTCTCTTATTGCTCTCTCTTCTTGTTCTTTAGTCATCTCCCTTGACTGCTCTTTCTTTTCCTCCTGTTGTCCATCTCCTTTTTCAACCTCAGTCTCTCTTGTTCTTGAAGACCTATGTATTGTTCATAAAATAGCTCTGCTTTTCTATTGAATCTAATCTGTATCTTTGCTCTTGCCAGTTCACCAATATTCCTTCTGGGATCAGCCATCTGAAATTTATCTCTCTTTTTATCAAACATTTTGTAAGAAATTTATATTCTTTTCTTCAGTCTCTCACTCTTCTTGGGGTTTGTTTCAGTGCCACCACTTATCTCCCTTTGTGCTTTATCGTTGCATTTCTCATCATTTGAAGTATCTCTGTTTGCAAAGTTTTTTTAGTGAATCTGACATGAATTTCTCTGGGTAAATTATTTCTCATCGCATATCTTATATGCACTCTATATATCTCATCAATTCCTTTTAAAATGATTTCCTTACTTTCTTCCATTACTACTGCTAATATCTTTGCTATCTTCTTTTGTAGGTTTTCTCCCTTTTTCTCCTCACTATTTTGGAATCTAAAGTAATAGTCAGTTTTATCCATTTCAAGAGTTATAATTTTTTTCCTAATTATTATCAGTGGTTGTAAGTCTATAGTCTATCTCTTCAACTTCTTTCTCCATTGCCTCTGATATTTCTTCCACTAATTGCAATTGTTGTTCATTTTCCCCATCATCTCTTTAACTTCTTTCAATTCTCCTTCCATTTTTTCCATTCTTATCTTTCCATTCTTACCTTTTTTCCATCTACCTTATCTAATCTTGTCTTAAGATCTTCATGTATGTTCTGCAATATGTTTTTTAAATCCATATTAATTTTCCTTGCTGTGATGTAATTTCTGTTGTCTTTGTAGATATTGATGGTGATGATAGGTGTTGTGTTGCTTTCTTCCCCTTGTCCATCCTGTCTCTTCAAATCACACCACCCAATTTGTAATCCAAAAAGTCCAATTCTCAAATTTCAACTATTTCTTTATTCAAATTCCAAATTCAAATTCCAAATCTGCTCCCAAAATCATCCAACTTCATACCTTAATCCAATTATGTTTAATCCATTTTTTAAAAAAGGTAGAACGTGTAAATCAGAGAAAAAACAAAATATCCAAAGCAAACGAACAACCACCCAAAAGGCCAAAGAGGGGAAAAAAGGAAAAAGGAAAAAGCACCAATTAAAAAGTTTTGAGATATCCAATTACTCAATAAAAGTAGAAAAAATATAAAAATATCTTCTCCCAAGAAAAAATTACAAAAATGGAAAAAGAAAAAAAGGACCAAAAGAAAAAATAAAAACTATATCAATCACAAAAATTTTAGTCCAGGAAAAAAAGCCAAAAGGAAAAAAAAGAAAAGAAACAAAATATCACTATTCCAAAGTCTTCTAACGCTTATGAATTCCTCAAATGAAAGGAAAAGGGAAAAAACAAAGCAGACAGCTCAATCCAAGTAGTTTACAAAAATTTTCATTCTTCTTTTTCCTCTCCTCCTGTTACAGAATCACACAACCCTTTCTCATCAAAAGTTTCTTGCCATTTTCCAAAATATTGTCCAAGGTCATTCTGCTTTCATCTTCTCCTATTTAATATGTCTATTTAATTTTCTCTGTCACCACTAGATGGCACTATAGTTTACTTTAAATACTTTTAAATATAACAATAAACTTTTCTTCTTTCTACTTTACACTTCTGACCCCAAAATCCTAATTTTCAGAAAATAATTCATTAGCCATGCAAGATCTCTTTGTCCAATCTGCTTTCAATTCATTAATTTTTCAATTTTCTGTAATTGTCCTTATTAATGGCTTCTGCTTTTTTGCTGCTATTCTGGAAGTGGGGAGGTAGTCTTATTCCTCTGCCTCCCCTCTCCTCTTTGCCATAACTTTCAAGAAACTTTTTTTAAAAAGTTCAGGAGATGAAAATATAAAAGAAATCTTGTTTCCAAGACTTCAGTTTTCACTCAGATGATCGCCTTGCTCTCTTTTCTTTTCTTCTTCTGTGTGGCTGCCCTGGCTTTTGACAGCTCCTAATGGCTGTCTTCCCACGCTGCTGGGTTGGAGGCTAATGCTGGCACTCCAGGGAACTTGCGACTTCCCTGTTTGCACCAGCCTGCGCCTCCATTCTTCGCTGTCTCTAAAGGACAGCTATGATCCACTAGAGATCCCCTGTTCGGCTGGGATATTGGTGTTTTCCCAGAGCCCCGGAATCCATGCCATACTGTCGTAATGCTGTCCACGCCCCCCCCCTCCCTTTTAACTGAGAAGGGAGAGTTAAAACAGAAGCAAGATTTAGAAAAACAAGAGATTGAGATTGACTGGTACACAAGATTGCAAATACAATCAAGATATGATAAAGATTTGAAATAATATGGTTTTAATTTGGGGGAATCAGAGTTGGATCAGATATTGACTGGAAAGGATGAAAAAATGATTAAAAGATTGTATAATTACTTATTGCAAGTTAGAAGATGAAGACATAAAAGAGACAATGATAACATGGGTGAAAAATTTTGGTTATGCAATAGAATTAGAGAAATGGCAACAACTACGGGAAAGGAATTATAAATTGACAATGGCAACTGCATATAAAGAAAATTTATATAAAATGTTTTATAGATGGCACATGCCACCAGAAAGGCTAGCAAAAATGTTTAAAGATAAATCAGCTAAATGTTGGAACTGCTTGCATTTAGCAGGATCATATTTCCATATGTAGTGGACATAACATAACATAACATAACGTAACGTAACGTAACGTAACGTAACATAACATAACATAACATAACATAACATAACATAACATAACAACAGAGTTGGAAGGGACCTTGGAGGCCTTCTAGTCCAACCTCCTGCCCAGGCAGGAAACCCTACACCATCTCAGTCAGATGGTTATCCAACATTTTCTTAAAAATTTCCAGTGTTGGAGCATTCACAACTTCTGCAGGCAAGTCGTTCCATTTATTAATTGTTCTAACTGTCAGGAAATTTCTCCTTAGTTCTAAGTTGCTTCTTTCTTTGATCAGTTTCCACCCATTGCTTCTTGTTCTACCCTCAGGTGCTTTGGAGAACAGCCCGACTCCCTCTTCTTTGTGGCAACCCCTGAGATATTGGAACACAGCTATCATGTCTCCCCTAGTCCTTCTTTTTATTAAACGAGACATACCCAGTTCCTGCAACCGTTCTTCATATGTTTTAGCCTCCAGTCCCCTAATCATCTTTGTTGCTCTTCTCTGCACTCTTTCTAGAGTCTCAACATCTTTTTTACATCGTGGCGACCAAAACTGGATGCAATATTCCAAGTGTGGCTCTTTTCCAGTCCTCTGGCAATTCCCCTGTGCTCCAGGTTCTTTGAAAGATATAGTTCAGTGGTTCTGAGATCTCATCTGCCAATTCCTTCAGAACCTTGTGGTGTAATCCATCTGGTCCTGGTGATTTGAACTCGTCTAGGGTAGACAGGTGTTCACTTACCATTTTTTCCCCTATTTTAACTTGTGTTCCTAATCTGTTTTTTGTGGTGCTGTTTTTGATAGGTTAGGTTGTTTTTTCCTTTTATGTAAAGACAGATGCAAAAAATGAGTTAAGTAGATCTGTTTTCTCCCTGTTGCTTGTCACCTTCTTGCCACTTTCTCCCAGCAATGGGCCAATTGTTTCCTTGATTATTTTTCTTGTTTTTAACATGTTGGAAGAAGCTTTTTTTTTGTTATCTTTTTACTTTTGTCACTAGCCTTTGTTCATTGTGAGCCTTAGCTTTCCTCACTTCATCTTTACAGGCTCGGGCTATTTGCTGATATTCTGCCTTAGTTATTTGCCCCTCTTTCCACTTTTTATACTTGTCCTTTTTGTCTTTCAATTTGTCAGATAGTTCTTTATGCATCCATGCCGGTTTCTTTTGAGTTCTATTATTTTTCTTCTTCATTGGTATTGTGCTAGACTGGGCTTTTATAATCTCACTTTTCAAAATTTCCCAATCTTCTTGTTTTCTCCTTGAGGATTCTCATCCATGGAATCCTTCTCAAGCTCTCTCTAAGTTTATTGAAATTAACTCTTAAAGTCCAAGACTCTAGTTTGACTTTGTTCTACTACTTGTGTTTGCATAATGTTGAATATTGCATGATCACTTGCCCCCAAGGTTCCTGTAGCTTCAACACCTTCTATTATTTCATCTCTGTTAGTGAGAATTAAGTCCAATATGGCTGATCCCCTTGTTCCCTTCTCTACTTTTTGGGAAACAAAGTTGTCTGCTAGGTTTGTTAGGAACCTGTTGAATCTTCCACTTGGTGCAGAGTTTGTCTCCCAGTTGATGTCAGGGTAGTTAAAATCCCCCATTACTACTGTGATGTGCTTCCTACATACCTTAGTTAGCTGACTAGCAAAAAGTTCATCTACTTCCTCTGTTTGGTTGGGTGGTCTATAGTATAGACCTATGGCAATATCATTTCCTCCCCCCCTTTAATATTGACTCAAATGCGTTCAAGATAATTTTCATCATTGCTGTGCTCTATTTCTGTAGAAATGTAGTTATTTCTTATATATAATGCAACTCCACCTCCTCTTTTATTTGGTCTATTTCTTTTAAATAATTTATATCCCTCTAGCTATATGTTCCATTTGGGTTTCATCCCACCAAGATTCCGTAATGACAACAATATCATATCTGCCCTCATTTACTCTGTGCATTGGTGTATTTGAATCCATTTTGATTGACCTTGTGTTTACTGTCTACATAACCTGTGTTGTGCCTGACTGCCTCTACTCTCTTGCCACCTGTTTGATTAGTGCACATGGTATGGCACTCACTATTAAATGCTTGGTTTTGTTTGATAACAGGGCTGATCATCTTACCCACAAAGACATCTATGTTACATGCACTGATAAACCTATTAATTTTGGATTGCTGAGGACAGAAATGTTCTGTATCAATTAATTCTCTGTGCCCACTGTTCAGTTTAAATGTTTATCCAGAAAATCTGTGAATGTATTGCTAAGTAACTGAGTCCCTTTCTTTGATGGATGCAATCCATCTCTTTTGTACAGTTTTTCATTGGACCAGTTGCAGACATCATGACTAATAAAACCAAACCCTTCCCTTTTACACCACTGCTTTAGCCACACATTAAACTCCATTACACGCTGGTGTTTACTTTTTTGTTCCTTATATACAGGTAAAACCTCTGAAAAAATAAGCCTACAACCTATATTACTAAGTTCATACCCCAAGTTCTGGAAATCATTCTGCACAGAAAGTACATCCTTTTGGGACAGATCATTTGTGCCAAGATGTATCAACATCCCAATCCTTACTGGCATTCTTGACTATTTTAAGAATACGCCTCTTGGCTCTGCTGGCAGTAGCACCTGGCAGACACCTGACCTCTTTCAAAACCTCCATATCCTTTCCTAAATTTACATCCCTTACAATTGAATCACCAATGAATAGATTGGTGATTGATAGATCTACATGAATATATTAACTTTAAGAATAAAAGATAAAAAGAGGAATTGGTGTATTTCAAGACATAGGAAAGATTCTATGTGTGTTTAGAAAAGAGATGAATAAAAGATGATAGATAGATAAACAATGTTAATAATGGAAAATTAAATGAGGGAAACAACAAATAAGAAATAGAAATCCAAATATCGCCAGAGTAAATGGAAAAGGGGGATGGGGGGAAGGAAAGAAGGTTATAAATTATGAAATGGTTATCAATTATGAAATGATAAATTGGGTAAAATAGAAAAGAAACTGAAAAGAAAGTATATAATAGTAGAAAATTGGAGTTGCTTGGATACCAAACAAGGGAAATATTATACAACAAAGAAGAAAGAAGAGAGGAATAGAGGATAAGATAGAGAAGGTGAAGGAGAGAGAGGGATAGAGGGAAGGGGAAGAAGAGGAAGATAGGATAGGGGAGAAGAGTAGGGGAGAAGGGGAGAAAGTAGGGGAAGAGGAGAGGAGTGGGGGAGAGGAAGGGGAAGGAGGAAGGAGGAGGAAGAGGAGGAGAAAGAAGGTAGGAAAGGTGAGGAGGGAGGGAGGGAAAAGAGGAGAAGAAAGTTTGTTGTGAAATGAAGGGAAAGAAAGGGTAGAAGAGCAACCCCAAATATAATTAAAGTGTTTTATCCTTGTGCTTTCTTCAGAAAAAAATATGTATGATTAATTATGGACAAGAGAATGTACATTTACAATATGTATATAAGAAAAAAAATAAAAAACTTTTTTTAAAAAAAAAAGTAATTTATGTGAAAAAGGATGCATGGACAGGGTGCAAACACAATTTTTGAGAGCAGTCCTTCTTGCATCCAAATGGAAACACCAAATGCCCAGATAAAGCTTTAGCCTACAATCCAGCTAAGGGCTTGGAAGATGAGAATAAACTACTAGTTCTAAACCAGTTGAACTAACCTCTTTAGTTTTAATAGACAATTTTCTTTCTCCTCAGAAACAGGCCATAGAGCAGAAATCAGCTGATATGGGTTTTCTGGTATATGGGTTTTATCAGAATTTTCTTAGAATATGACCGAACCAAACAATTGCTCACTCAAAGAATAAGGGATATGGAATTCCAGACTGAAGTTAATAGGGAGCCCCATCATGGCAAAGATAGGATAAATAAGGGCTCTTAAAAGCCAGCAAGACACCTACAAAAATCTAACTTTCTCCAAGTTGAGAATAGCATTTTTCAAAGGCAGGCATAACATTCTACCATCTGCACTGCTGCAGGGCAGATAATCCAAAACCCTATTAACTGAACGTACCTGCCCATACGGTGACAAAGGAAACTGAAACCATTTCACATATATTATTACTACATTGCGAACTCTACAGAAACATCAGCTCTGCTTATATTCTGATATGTAAATTTCCAGGAAGACTATAGAATTTCTATGTGAACAATCTTCTAGAAGATTTGAAACCTTCTGTCACTTGTGCAGTAGCCAAATTCTGGGTTACCATGAATGAAAATAAAACATAATCGGTTAGAGAAAGCATCATTTCTGTTTTACTTATTGCTTTAGATTTAACACATACTAGCTATGTTGCTTTTATATGCATATGTATATGCATGTGTGTGTGTATGTGAGTGTTTGTGTGTGTCTGTATATATGTATATATATATATATGTTTTCTGAGGTTTTCGCGGGTGTATGTATGTAGGTCTTTGGTTATTCGGGTTTTCTCCCACGTAAAATTGGAAGTGTCTTGGCGACATTTCAACGAAGTCTCATTCATCATCTTCAGGCTTCGGCTTCGTGCTTCTGAGAGCAATGGGACACTGGGAGCAACACCCGCGAAAACCTCAGAAAACATATATATATGTGTGTATGTGTGTGTGTATATATATATATACACACATACACATACACACAAGACTATACATATACATTTACATGTATATATAGAGGGGGGGGAGAGAGAGAGAGAGGTATGTATCCCCAAAAATAAGTCCTAGCATGATTTTTCAGGATGCTCATAATATAAGCCCAAACCCCAAAATAAGCCCCAGTTAAGACTGTCAGCCAGATGGATGCATTTTGTACCATATTTCCCCAAAAATAAGACCTAACCAGAAAATAAGCCCTAATGGTCTTTTGGAGTAAAAATTAATATAAGTCCTGGTCTTATTTTTGGGGAAACACGGTATGTATGTATGTATAATCTTCATAGTCTGTAATATTTTAGATTTACATTTGCATAGGTAATTAATGTACCATTATAGCATTGTGTGCTGCATTTGAATGTGTTATTTTATCTTTGTTTACACAATCTTTTATCTCATCTATTTGATTTTTCTTTGGTGTTACATTATTTTTAAAATTATCCTGGTCGTAGACTGAATAAACCATTACAATATCCTCCTGTCGTCCGAGCTGTCTCAACCATTTTATCCATTCAGGCTTAATTGATTTTGTATCCTATTAACTCTCTCCAGCACTCAGTGTAGCCATTTGTCTCTAATCCTGATGCTTTGGAAGCCAAATGTGGTCTTTCAGCCAGCTGCTCTCAGCAATCCAACTGGCTCTGTTGCACTGTTCCAAATGTTGCAGCTGGACCTTTAGGACAATAGGATCTGCACTTGGCGAAGTCCAAACAAGCTTTTGATTGAAACAAATTAGTGCTCTCAGCAGAATGTCCAAGGACAGAATGGACAATGAGGTAACCATAGAATAGTGGTTGAAGGAAGGGAGACTGCTGGCCAATTGTTCAACCAAGTTGGTGTGGAGATTCTGTCATCCAGATGAAAGTCAGGGTTTGATTGCAAGAGGTAGAGACAGCAGGAGAAATCAAAAAACCAGCACCAGAGTGTTATTGACATTTGATACAGCCAAATGCCACCAGATTGACAAATACGTTCCTCGAAACAAGCAAAAAAGAAGAAACCTCAGTATCTGAAAACACTTGGATGGTTTTGTAGGCTTTGCTGGGTGATCTCAGGTTGTTTGCAAGTGAAAAAGAAAAAGCCCAAACTTCTTTTTTTCCCCTAAACTTGCATATTCTTATCCACTTTTCTCATATTTCATCCCATTTTCCTTTTCACTAAAGACCTAACTTTAGTATATTAATTAAAAAATTCTGATTTGTTGTTCAGTCACTAAGTTGTATCCAACTCTTCACAACTGTCAGGGTTCCAAGTAACATCCCCAATGTTACTTGGGGCTTGAAGTTCCTCAAAGTTCCATTTTATTAGAGATGTCATATTGGCCCATCTGGGCAAACCCAATCTGGGCAAACCCAAATCTGAAAGCTTCCCAAAGGAAAGTCCAAGTCCCTGCCCAGCACCGACATGTCCATCACATGGTCCAATCAAAGCACCGTCCCAAATGGAGATGCCTCCCAGTCACACTTTTTTTTTTAATTTGAATTTATATCCCGCCCTTCTCCGAAGACTCAGGGCGGCTTACAATGTGTTAAGCAATAGTCTTCATCCATTTGTATATTATATACAAAGTCAACTTAATTGCCCCCAACAATCTGGGTCCTCATTTTACCTACCTTATAAAGGATGGAAGGCTGAGTCAACCTTGGGCCTGAACTTGCAGTAATTGCAAGCAGCTGTGTTAAGAACAGACAAACTTAGTCCGTTGAGCCACCAGAGGCCCTCAGAGGACACTCCTCCAGGTGCAGGGCAAGATGTCCTTGACTCTCTGAGAAAGGAATGTTATTATGACTATACACCATCCTGGCTCAATACAATCCCACCTCCCAGTTTCCCACAGTAGGAAATGTGGCAGGCCTGAAGATCTAACGAAAAGATGGCTTCCAGGCCTGACAACAACCCAAAGACCACAACACACCAGGTCTCCCTGTCCCCCACTATCTACTGGACTTTGCCCAAATTCAAGTTCATTGTGTCAATGACACTATCCAACCATCTTATCCTCTGCCATCACCTTCTCCTTTGGCCTTCAACATAGCCAACTACTTTCTACCAATGAAACTAAGTCTGAGGGTGGCTGAAGACAGTTCTATAGCTATCAGATGGGGCTACTTATTTCTCGTTTCTCTGAATGTTCCGTGCTTTGGTTCCATGATCACAAGGCTGTCTTCATTGCTGTTGGATCCATATCTCATTGGCTCTCATGTCTCACAGACAGTGTCATATTTTTAGCCTCTGTGATGCTGACATATGAATTGACCCAGTTGGATGCTTTGGGACTGCAGGCCTGTTAAATATTCATTGAGCTATTAATGAATTTTTCCCAGGTTTTTATAAGAAAACTATCCCTGGAAAGTTTAACAGATTAACAGAGTTGGAAGGGACCTTATAGATCACCCAGTCCAACCCTCCCGCTCAAACAGAAGACCCTACACCATTTGTGACAAATGGCAGTCCAATCTCTTCTTGAAAGTCTCAAGTGATGAAGCTCCCACAACTTCTGAAGGCAACTTCTGTTCCATTGGTTGATTGTTCTCACTGTCAGAAAATTTCTCCTTATTCCTAAGTTGAATCTCTCCTTGGTCAGTTTCTATTATGGGTAATGAAGAGGCAGGAGACGATACAAGTGACAACAGCTCTTTAGTTTATTGTGATCCCAGCGAAAACCAACAGGCAAAACTAAATAGTAATTTGGCTGAGGCACCAGCCAATCAGCAACGTGCTTTTTTCCCGCCTAAATTTCCCTCCTGAAATTCAAATACATTACACTCCTCCCCTCCCAGAACACATTTTACCATATTTACATAATTTTTGCATAACATTTGCATGTTATCTCTCCACGTAGTCACGCAGGTAGACAGGGCGTCTCCTAACTCTTTCTGACCTGCGCAATTCATTCCCTGGGAGTGAGTCGAGCTGGTCGGAGGGACTGTTTGTTCCTCCCAGCTCCACCTCTGGGCCCTCCGGTCTTGGATTATTTGCAGAGTCGTCCCTGCTGTCCTCTGGAGGAACCGGTTGACGTCGCTGGTCTTCTTCAGCCTCAGCTAAGTCCTCCGACCGCCTCGGGGTTGAGCTAACTGTTGGTTCAAATATTTGGTAGTCAGGGTCTGGCTGTTTGGTTTCTGGATCGTTTTGTATTCTTTTTCGTAACTGATCTATGTGGCGTCTCCACACTCGGCCATCCCCCATGTCCATTAAGTATGACTTTGGGCCCGTCACTCCTACAATTGTTCCCTTAAGCCATGCTGGGACCTCACTATAGTTATGTGCCCATAACCGGTCACCTGTTGTCATTGTTCTGGTTTTTCCTTTCGTGCCTTGGTATCCATCAGGGGAGTATGTTGGGTTTAACCGATCTAGGGGGCACCGGAGTCTTCTACCCATTAATAACTCCGATGGGCTGCAACCGGTGGTCACACAGGGCGTTCTATGTTGGACTGCCAGGAAGGTATCAATTTTGGATTGCCAATCTCCTGGGCTAATTCTAGATAGCGCTTCCTTGGCACTGCGTATGAAACGTTCTGCAAGTCCGTTCGTCGCCGGGTGGAAAGGTGCCGAGAGGACATGTCGGATGCCCTCTCCTGCCAAGTATCCCTCAAACTGGGTGGCCGTGAATTGCGGGCCATTATCGGACACTAGGGTGTCGGGTAACCCGTGTGTAACAAATAGATGCCTCAAGACTGTGATTACTGCTTCCGCTGTTGTGGTTTTCATTAGAAAAATTTCTAACCACTTCGAGTAGGCATCTACCACAAGTAAAAAGGTCTGCCCATGGAACGGCCTGGCAAAATCTATGTGGATCCTGGACCACGGACCCTGGGGTTTCTCCCATTCCCTGATAGGGGCTGTTGGGGGTAGTGGCCTTGATTCCTGACAAGCTTGGCATTTCCCTACCCAGTCGCTAATGTCTTTATCCATTTGTGGCCACCACACATAACTTCTCGCTAGGCTTTTCATCCTCACAATCCCTGGGTGGCCCACATGCAATAGCTCTAACACATGCCCTCTTAATTTCTCCGGAATAACCACTCTATCCCCCCATAATAGACAACCCCCTTGTACCAACAGTTCCGAACGCTTTTTTGTAAACTCTTTGAAACGATCCCCCAGTACAGCGGGCCATCCCCTCTGCACCCAACCGATCACAGTCCTTACAATAATATCTTTGTAAGATGCGCTAGTCACTTCCGTGGATGTGACTGGGCCAGAGTCCAAAGAGTCAATTAACAAGACAGGCGTCCCTGGGGTCGGGTCTTCAATAGTCTCTGGCAACGGGCATCTACTTAAAGCGTCCACATGTCCCAAGTCCTTGCCCGGTCGGTGAGACAGTTGGTACGAATATGCTGCCAGGAAAATAGTCCAACGGGTCAGCCTGGGTGATAATGCAACCGGTGTTGGACGGTCCCCCGCCAAGAGTCCTAATAAAGGTCTGTGGTCTGTGACTATTTCAAATTGCCGCCCAAACAGGTATTCGTGGAAATTTTTAACCCCAGAGACTATAGCAAGGGCTTCCCGATCTAGTTGGCTATAGTTCCTTTCTGCTGCGGACATCGTGCAGGGAAAATATGCGATAGGGGCTTCTGAACCGTTCGGTAACCTGTGGCTGAGGACAGCCCCTACCCCGTAGGGCGATGCATCACAAACTAGTACTAGTGGCAACGTCCCATTGTACTGAATTAACAGGCTATTGCTGGACAGAAGTTTCTTAACGCCTTCAAATGCCTTAGCCTCAACCCTGCCCCAAGTCCATACAGATTTTTTCGCCAGCAGTTTATGTAGCGGTTCGGCTACCGTTGCCTTATTTTTTAAAAATACCACATAGAAGTTTACAAGCCCCAAAAATGTTTGTAATTCTGTTTTGTTTTTTGGGGGTGGGGCCTTTCTAATGGCTCGCACTTTGCTCTCAGTAGGGTGGATGCCTTCCTTATCTATCCTGTAACCCAAGAATTCTACAGATTCAACTCCTATCTGACATTTGTTGAGTTTAACTTTAAGCCCCGCAGACCTGAAAATGCCCAAAACCTTCCGCAATTTGACCCCTAATTCTTCCAAGTTTTCTGCTGATATCAGTGCATCGTCAAAATATGGAACTACTCCCGGTAGACCTTGTAGGAGCCGTTCCATTAGGTTTTGGAATAACCCGGGGGCTACACTAACTCCGAACTGAAGTCGAGTGCATTTAAATGCGCCCCAGTGTGTGACAATCGTCTGTGCTTCGGCCGTTTTATTGTCAACTGGTAGTTGTTGGTAGGCTTGAGCCAGGTCGAGTTTGGCAAAAACCTGTCCCTGTCCTAACGAGTGCAACAAATGTTGCACTATGGGGACGGGGTAAGCACTCTTTTGCAATGCCTTGTTGCTGTTTTATAGTCAGCACAAATACGGACCGATCCGTCCGGTTTGACTGGGGTCAGTATTGGTGTCTCCCATTTTGCATGGTCGACGGGGACTAGTATTCCCTGGTTTACTAGTTTGTCTAATTCCCGGTCAATCTTGGGTTTGAGAGCGAACGGAACTCTCCTAGCTTTTAATCTAATGGGAGCTACCTGGGGGTCTAAATTGAATGAGATGGGGGTCCCCACATACTTGCCCAGGCTCTCTTGGAAAACGTCCTCGAATTCTCTCAACAATTCGTCCTTCAGGTTGACTCCATTGCTGTGGATCCCGGTGATGCCCATTCCTAAGGCTCGAAACCAGTCCAGTCCCAGTAAGCTGGGCAGGCTTCCGTCAACGATGGTGATCGGCAGGGTTTTCTTGAATTGTCCATATCTTACTCTGACCGTTGTGGCTCCTTTAACAGGGATCCGGTTTCCCTGGTAGTCTTGCACTCTCAGCTTTTGGGGTTGCAGCTGTTGTTTCGCGACTTCTGGTAGGTCTCGTGCGATCGTGTCCCAGGACATAATCGTGATTGATTATCATCCACCTCCATTTTACACTGCACTCCTTCGATGTAGGTCTTAGTGAATATTTTCTTTTCTAGCCGTGTCGATGCGTGGCCCACTCGCACAGTGGTGTGATTCGACTTCGCGCCTTTTTTGAACTGGCCAATCCCTGGTCAGCCGCTGGAACCGCCCTGTTGATTGGCCGGTTTGAATTTTTGGCGGGAAGGTTGGGAGGCGCAGCAGGCCTGAGCTATATGTCCTTTCTTTTCACACCGCCGACAAATTGCGTCCTTGAACCTGCAATTCTGTCGTTGGTGTTGGCCTCCGCAACTTACGCACTCATCACGGTCGCCTCTTTCCGGCCTCCCGGTGTGGAAAACCTCTTCCTCTTCTTCCTCTCCCCATTCTGCCTGGATCTCTTCGCTATGGACCGGCGTTGCTTTCGCTGAGGGACTTTGTGCGTTCGGCTTCTGTAAAGTTTCCGCCGCTTTGGTGGACATCTCATGTGCCCTGGCCTCATCCAGGGCTATCGCCAGGGTTAGGTTGCTTTTCGACAGCAGCCGCCTCTGTAGTCGGATGTCCCTGACCCCACAAATGAGTTGTTCTAATAAAGTGTCCTCCAAGTCCCTATACTCACAGTGGGTTGCGGCTTTCCTTAATGCGGCCATGTACACGCTTATCGATTCGCCCTCTCGCTGAACTCTTTGCCTTAACTCGAACCATTGCACGAACTTTGATGGCACCGGTGCGTAGTGTGCTCGTAGCGTCGTCTGTAGCACTGGCCATGTCACCGACTGGACAGGCGTTGGTTCCGACAACGATTCGGCGGTATCGAAGACTTCTGGCCCACAGTGGCTCAGGAAGTACGCGCGCTTCCGATTATCTGATACTCCTTGCAGTTCGTTGGCTTCGAGGAAACACTCAAAACGAGCCATGTATGACCCCCATTTCTCCTTGGCTGGGTCAAATGGCGCTGGCGGTGTATAGCTAGACATCGCTATGTATCCGCTCTGGATGACTGGCTGGGTTTGAAACTAAGTTGCTCCTTCAGCTCTTTTCCTAGTCTCACTGCCTTCAATATCCCACCTTCGTCGCCAGTATTAAATTTGGGTAATGAAGAGGCAGGAGACGATACAAGTGACAACAGCTCTTTAGTTTATTGTGATCCCAGTGAAAACCAACAGGCAAAACCCCTCTTTAAATAGTAATTTGGCTGAGGCACCAGCCAATCAGCAACGTGCTTTTTTCCCGCCTAAATTTCCCTCCTGAAATTCAAATACATTACAGTTTCCATCCATTATTCCTTGTCTGGCCTTCAGGTGCCTTAGAAAACAGCTTGACCCCTTCCTCTCTGTGGCAGCCCCATGGAAGACTGCTATCATGCCTCCCCTGGTCTTTCTCTTCACTAGACTAGCCATGCCCAGTTCCTGCAACCATTCATCATATGTTTTAGTCTCCAGTCCCCTAACCATCCTGGTTGTTCTTCTCAGCACTCAACATCTTTTTTATAGTGTGGTGACCAAAACTGGATGCAGTATTCTAGGTGTGGTCTTACTAGGACTTTATAGAGTGGTATTAGTACCTCACTTGATCTTGATTATATCCCTCTGTTAATGCAATTTGAGATTGCATTAGCATTTTTGCTGCCGCTGCACACTGCTGGCTCATATTTAGCTGATTGTCCACTAAGACTCCAAGATCCCTCTCACAGTCACTGCTATTAAACCTGGTTTCACCCAGTCTATATGTGTACTTTTGGTTTTTCTTACTTAAGTGTAATAATAATAAGAAGAATAAGAATAAGAATAAGAATAATAATAATAATAATAATAATAATAATAATAATAATAATAATAATAATAATAATAATAATAATAATAATTTAATTTGTATACCGCCCTTCTCCTGAAGGACTCAGGGCGGTTTACAGCCAGAATAAAATACAACAACAACACATACAATATTAAAAACAAACATTAAAAAACTTATTCAATTTGGCCGAATATTAAAACACGATCAACCCTATAAAATTAATAAAAATTACAAACCCATAAAATCATCTTAAAATTTTAAAAAATTAAGCCAGTCCAGCAAAAAAAAAAAGACGGAATAAATAAGTCTTAAGTTTGCGGCGAAAGGTCCGAAGGTCAGGTAGTTGTCGAAGTCCAGGGGGAAGTTCGTTCCACAGGGTAGGAGTCCCCACAGAGAAGGCCCTTCCCCTGGGAGCCGCCAGCCGACATTGCTTGGCTGACGGCACCCTAAGGAGTCCCTCTCTGTGAGAACGCACAGGTCGCTGGGAGATAGAAGATGGCAGCAGACGGTCCCGTAAGTAACCCGGTCCTAAACCATGGAGCGCTTTAAAGGTGGTCACCAATACCTTGAAGCGCACCCGGAAGACAACAGGCAGCCAGTGCAGTGTAGGAGTTTACTTTTTTATTTTTATGTTATTTCTGCTTGTGTGGCGTAGGTGATTGCATGTACATACACAAGGAGAAAATGTTACAGCAGAGATACATTCCTGCAATGGTTTCAACTTATTTTAATAAAAGTTATTTTAATGTTTAGAAAAAGGTGTTGTGTTTTTTTAAAGAAAAGAATTTTCTCTACCTGTTGAACTAAACTATCTTGCACATATGTAATTAATTACTGAGCAGCTGAGTGATGAGTTGCTGTTGATTTCTTACTGTGTAATGAGATGGCATTAGAAACGACTTGTACATTAAAAAAACAAATTTCACTTTTGCAAAATTAATTATGTTCATTAACATTATTTACTGAGTAACGATCTTTACAAGGCATTTGTTAAATGCCATGTTTATTTTTTTCCAACTATTAATCATTGAGGCAGCTGTATCCTTTTGAATAACTGGATGTTACCTTGTTTGAAGATTAAAAATGAAAAGAGAGCTTTTATGTCTGTTCTGTTAAATTCTTCTCAGTTGAATGTTTATGTCATGTCTGTCTGTTTAAATTCATTTCTGTTCCATATAATGTACATTTAATAGCCTTCTAGGGATATTCTGTGATCTCCCATTTAACTGCCTAGGCAGCTTGTATACTCCCAACCATACCATGCTCCAGAAACATTCAATTTTTAATTTCCTATGACATGCCTCTCCTCAAACACAAAAGAGCCACTATTAGAAAAGCAACAAACGATATATAAACTCTATTAAGCCAAAGCCTGCCCAACTGGTGATCCATTAAGTCAAACAAAGCTAATCACATTTAAGAGCTGTGTCTTCAAAAATGCTTTGGGAAAAACTGCTTTCCGCCCTGTGTAAGAACCTCTGCAAGAGCAATACATATAAAAAACGTATTTTTGCTGCCATTTTGTGAAGGTTGAGACTTTCTGAAGTTCAGATGCAGTACTCATGGTTCAATTAAAACATATTATTTGATTTAAGATTGTTGCTGTTAGTTGCAAAGTCATGTCCGACCCATTGACCCCATGGACAATGTTCCTCCAGGCTTTCCTGTCCTCTACCATCCCCTGGAGTCCATTTAAGCTCACGCCAACTGCTTCAGTGACTCCATCCAGCCACCTCATTCTCTGTCATCCCATTCTTCTTTTGCCCTCAATCTTTCCCAGCATTAGGCTTTTCTCCAGTGAGTCCTTCCTTCTCATTAGGTGGCCAAAGGATTTGAGTTTCATCTTCAGGATCTGGCCTTCTAAAGAGCAGTCAGGATTGATCTCCTCTAGGATTGACAGGTTTGATCATCTTGCAGTCCAAGGGACTCGCAGGAGTCTTCTCTAGCACCATGGTTCAAACCCCTCAATTCTTTGGCGCTCAGCCGTTCTTATGGTCCAGCTTTCACAGCCATACTTTGCAACTGGAAAACCATAGCCTTGACAATATGCACTTTTGTTGGCAGGGTGATGTCTCTGCTTTTTAGTATGCTGTCTAGATTTGCCATGGCTTTCCTCCATAGGAGCAAGTGTCTTTTAATTTCTTGGCTGCAGTCCCAATCTACAGTGATCTTGAAGCCCAGGAAATTAAAATCTGTCACTACCTCCATTTCTTCCCATCTATTTGCCAGGAATTGAGAGGACCAGATGCCATGATCTTAGTTTTCGTAATGTTGAGTTTCAAGTGAACTTTTGCACTCTCCTTCTTCACCCACATCAAGAGGCTCTTTAGTTCTTTTTGCTTTCTGCCATTATTTTTGCTTTCTGTCATTAATGGCAGATTTCAGATAGGATTCTATAATTACTTAGTTCCTTAAAGTAGAGAAATAATTTTCTCAAAAACCTATAAAAAACCAGATGTACTTTAATGAAAGGTGAGAAGCGCTGAGTATGTATGAGTACTAACTTGCTTCTTCCAAGACATTTTTGAAGTCTTCACAATCCTACCAGCTACACACTATCCTTGGTAATCCCCCTTCCTGTTTCTCTAACCTCAAATTGCACTCTTTTGAGATGGATTAACAATATGTACGTCTGAATTATATTGAGCCAGTGGAGGGAGGACAGAGGCTGCAGCCTCTAACTGGCTTTTCCTTAGGAAGGGCAAAGAGAAGGGATTACTTTGGAAACAGGAAATGTAGCCAAAAAGAAAAATGTGGGTTCTAATCTGAAATGGTCTGCAGGAGGGGAAAGCTTTCTCAAATGCCATCTTTTGACCTTTCCTATGTTGTTGAAGCATTATTGCTACTTCAAGAAATCAAGCTTCAGTGTTTAAGGACAAAATTATTCAATGGCTGAATAAAATGGGGAAAGTTTCCAACTTCAGAGCTGGTGAACTAAATCTCAACTTTTTTATCCCATCTCTGATACCAGTTTCCTCTCAAATTAGAAGATCTGCTACAAAATAAGTGACATTTCAAGAGCAGTTGGATGGTCCTTTGCTATTCAGAATAGGCCCCAATATATTGAGGTCATCAGGACATAAAGCAAAATTTATCCTAAATGCAAAATGTTTGCTTAGCAGCTGGTCATTGCAGTAGGAAACTTTTATTACCCTAAACTTTTCCTTATATAAGTTTTATATAAATGGTAACATTACTTACAACAGCAACATGCTCTTTCATTATCTGAAATATCTAATTGTGCTAAGAAGAAGATAGATAGATAGATAGATAGATAGATAGATAGATAGATAGATAGATAGATAGATAGATGATTGATAGATAGATAGATAGATAGATAGATAGATAGATAGATAGATAGCAACAGCAACATGCTCTTTCATTATCTGAAATATCTAATTGTGCTAAGAAGGAGATAGATAGATAGATAGATAGATAGATAGATAGATAGATAGATAGATAGATAGATAGATAGATAGATAGATAGATAGATATAGATAGATAGAAACGTTGATAGATATAGATATAGAGACAGACAGACAGATAGATAAGACAGATTCAAGAATCATCAATTCTTTGATAAATGTTCAATTGACACTTTTGAATCTTCTACACTAAAGTGACTACTCTAGTCACTAAAATCTAAAAATAACCTGTTCTATTGCACTTATGAGGAAAAGAAAGAAATCCATCAGAATAAATGAGATGATTAATTTATTTTCTTTTCAGATTTTAGCTGAAGGGCACTTCACACAGAGCCTCCAGCTGTAGAGCTCAGCTGTGTGCCTCTTCCTGTTGGGATCACAGTGAAATATCACATCAATCTATATAGCAAATAAACAACCACCATTTATGTTAAGTTTGGGTATTGACGAGGCAGGAGACCAGGTTAGTGACAACAGCTCTTTAATATAGTGTGACCCAGCAAAACTCTGGAGAAAAACCTCTCCTTATATACACTTCAGCCTGAGGCTGCATCCAATCAGAACCGAGATATTTCCCGCCTCAAACTCCCGCCAAAACTTACAGTAATACATTACACTCCTTCCCTCCCAGAAGGCACTTTGCCAATATTTGCATATTACTTCTCTACGTAGTCCTGCAGGTACGTGGGGCGTCTCCTGACTCTCCCGGACCTGCGCAGTTCACTTTCTGGAGTTGAGTCGAGCTTGCCGGAGGGACTTTTCGTTCCTCTGAGCTCCTCCTCCCGGCCATCCGGCCCTGGATTATTCGCCGGCTCGGACCTGCTGTCCTCTAGAGGGACCGGAGGGTGTCGCTGGACCTCGCCTGACTCAGATAAGTCTCTGTTTGGTCTTTGCTTACGCTTTCTGTTTGTTCTGGCGCCGGTCAGCTGTGGGGTTAATCAAATCATAGTCAGGGCTGTTCTCGCCTAATTCTGCCTTATCGCTCAATCTGTTTCTTAATTGATCTATGTGGCGCCCAGATTCTGCCATCGCCTAGTTCCACTAGATAAGATTTGGGGCCCGTTTGTCTATGACTATCCCCTCTTCCAGTTAGGGCCGCCGCTGTAATTATGTGCCCACACCGAGTCTCCTATGTTTAACTCTCGGATTCTATCTGGTTTTGTTTTGAACCCGTCCTGTACGTAGTTGGTGTAGCCGGTCTAGCGGGCACCGTAGCTTCCGCCCATTAATAGCTCGGCTGGGCTGCGGCCGGTGGCCACACAGGGGTCCTGTGTTGACGGTTAGGAATGCGCCGATTTGTGCCTGCCAATCGCCGGGCCGCTTCGTGATAGCGCTTCTTCGCACCCGGACAAAACGCTCAGCAAGGCCGCTCGACGCAGGGTGGAACGGCGCTGAGAGGGCATGTCGGATGCCCTCTTCAGCCAGGTACCCTTCAAATAATGCTGCGGTGAACTGTGGGCGTTATCGGACATGAGGGTGTCCGGTAGCCCGTGCGTGGCGAAAAGGTGTTTTAGTGCTGAGATGACAGCTCCCGCGGTTGTGGATTTCATTAGGATGATCTCCAGCCATTTGGAGAATGCATCCACCACAATTAGAAATGTTTGGCCGTGGAAGGGGCCGGCAAAATCAATGTGTATGCGGGACCAAGGGCCTTGGGGTTTCTCCCACTCCAAAACTGGGGCCGTGGGTGGTAGTGGTCTGATTCCTGACATACTTGGCATCGGCCAACCCTGTCACTGATTTCCTGTCCATTAGGGGCCACCAGACATAGCTCCTAGCCAAACCCTTCATCCTTACAATTCCTGGGTGACCCTCATGCAGGAGTTCCAGAACTTTTTTTCTCAGCTTCTCTGGAACTACCACCCTATCCCCCCAGAGCAGGCACCCCCCTTGCACAGACAATTCCCCTTTTTTCTTTACAAATTCCTTGAAACGTTCGCCCGCCCCACCGGGCCATCCCCTTTGAACCCAACTGATTACAGTCCTTAAAACAACGTCCCGGTAGGAGGCCCGAGCCACTTCCTGCGATGTGACTGGCCCCGAGTCCAAAGAGTCAATTAGTAGAACGGGTGTGCCCGGGGTGGGGTCCTCGATTTCCCCTGGCAATGGGCATCTGCTCAATGCGTCCGCATGCCCCAGCTCCTTTCCAGGCCGATGCTGCAGCTTGTAGGAGTATGCGGTCAAAAAAATAGTCCATCTGGTCAGTCTAGGTGAGAGTGCTACTGGCGTTGGGCGGTCGCCAGCCAGTAACCCCAATAGCGGTCTGTGATCAGTAACAATTTCGAAATCACGCCCAAAACGATTCGTGAAATTTTTCACCCTGACACTATTGCAGAGCCTCCTATCTAGCTGGCTGTAATTCCTTTCAGCCGGGACATCGCTCGTGAATAGAACGCTATAGGGGCTTCAGTGCCGCTTGGGAGTCTGTGGCTAAGTCCCGCTCCTACTCCATAGGGGGACGCATCACAAACCAATACTAACGGCAGTCTGTTGTTGTATTGTATTAACAGGCTATCGCTTGATAGCAAACTTTTTACTGCCTCAAATGCCCTATTCTCTGACTTCCCCCACGACCAAACAGTGTTTTTCCAAGCAATTTATGCAGCGGTTCAGCAACGGTTGCCTTGTCTTTTAAAAACACGGCGTAAAGTTTACCAGACCCAGGAAAGCCTGGAGTTCTGTCTTGTTTTTGGGTGCTGGGGCTCTTTATCGCCTTGACTTTGCTCTCAGTGGGTGAATCCTTTTTGTCTATTCTATAGCCCAAAATTCAACAGATTCGACCCTATCTGACACTTGCTTGCTTTGACTTTTAATCCTGCCGACCTAAAAATGGCCAAAACTTTCCTTAATCGCTTCCCCAGTTCTCTTAAATCTTCCCCTGATACCAACACATCATCGAAATAGGGTACGACTCCCGGTAACCCTTGTAGGAGCCGCCCATCAAATTTTGAATAGCCCTGGCCCACACCCACCCCGAACTGTAACCGGGTGCACTTAAAGGCACCCCGGTGCGTTACAATGGTCTGGGCCTCAGCTGTGCTAGCATCTACGGGTAGCTGTTGGTACGCTTGTGCCAAGTCTAATTTGGCGAAAACTTGCCCGTGTCCTAGTGAGTGCAATAAGTGTTGCACTACTGGAACTGGGTAGGCGCTCTTTGCAATGCTTTGTTCAAGGTAGCCTTGTAATCAGCGCAAATTCTTATGGACCCGTCTGGTTTTATAGGGTGACGATTGGCGTCTCCCATTTGGCATGGTCAACTGGCACTAGTATCCCTGGCTGACTAATTTATCTAACTCTTTGTCGATTTTAGGTTTGAGTGCAAAGGAACCCTCCTTGCCTTTAACCTAATGGGAGCTATTTGGGGTCTAAATTGAAGGAGATAGGGGTCCCTTGTACTTGCCTAAACGGTCCTCGAATCGTCTGCGAATTCCTCCAGTAGGCGTTTGCAGGTTGCATCCGCTCCGGTGGACGCCAGTCACCCCATTCCCAACGCCGGAACCAGTCTAGCCCCAGCAAGCTTGGCAAGGTTCCCTCGACTAACGTGATGGGCAGGGTCTTTTCGTATGTCCCGTGACTTGACCTCGACGGTCGTTGTCCCTCGAACAGGGATGCGGTTGCCCTGGTAATCCTGCACCCGGAGCCGTTGTTTCTGTAGCTTGCGCTTATGCGATGTGCGGCAAGGCTTTCACAAAAGTGTCCCAGGACATGATTGTGATAGCTGATCCTGTGTCTACTTCCAGTCGGCACGTACGCCTTCAATTGTCGGGTTTGTGAAGATCTTTTCTTCGATGCGGGTAGCTGCGTGGTCTATGGTAACAGTCATTCGGTTTGACTTCGCTCTTTCTTTCCTGGCCAATCGGGTCGCCTCGCCGATCTCGCGCTCTGATTGGCTGGTTTGAAATTTCGGCGGAATGTGGGGTTTGCATCTCTGACTCAGAGCCGCTCTGATTGGCCGATTTGAATTTTCGGGAAGGTTGGGGTGCTCGGCAGACTTGAGCCAGGTGCCCTTCCTTTCACACCGCCGCAAATGGCGCCCTGAACTTACATCTTTGGCGCTGATGTCGCCCCCCGCAACTTCCGCATTCCTCCGGGTCTTCCCTTGTCGATTTTCCGGTGTAGTGGACTTCTTCCTCCTCTTCGCTGGTTGACTCACGATAGGTTTCTTCGTGGTGGACTGCGCTCGGCTTTGCGCCCGCCATTGGCGTGAGTCGCTTTTGTAAGGTGTCTGCTGCATGGTTGGACATCTCATGGGCTCTGGCTTCGTCCAGAGCGTTTGCCAATGTCAGGTTGCTCTTGGCTAGCAACCGTCTCCTCAAACGGATGTCTCTGACCCCCCGTATAAGTTGTTCCAGCAGCTCTTCGTCCAGATCGCGGTACTCGCAATGCTTGGAGGCTTGTCTCAGGGCTGCCATGTAGTCGCTGATAGACTCGCCTTCTTGTTGCCTGCGCTCCCAAACTCGCACGTCGAACGTATTTGGACGGGGCTGGTGCGTAGTGATTCTTCAGGAGTGTCTGAAGGGTCTGCCACGAGACGGAGTGTAGCGGTGTTGGCTCCGCTAGGGCTTCTGCGACGGCGATGACTGCTGACCCACAGTGGCTTATGAAGTAAGCCCGTTTGCGGTTGTCGGAGACTCCCTGTAGCTCGTTTGCCTCCAGGAAACTTTCGAAACGGGTCATATATATTCCCCATGTCTCCTGGGCAGGGTCAAACGGAGTGGGTGGCGTGTAGCCGGTCATCGCTGCAATGGCCGTCACCTTGCTGGGTTTGATTCTCGTAGTGAGTTCAGCTCTGTTCTGGTGCTCTGCCTCAAGATCCCACCTTCGTCGCCAATGTTAAGTTTGGGTATTGACGAGGCAGGAGACCAGGTTAGTGACAACAGCTCTTTAATATAGTGTGACCCAGCAAAACTCTGGAGAAAAACCTCTCCTTATATACACTTCAGCCTGAGGCTGCATCCAATCAGAACCGAGATATTTCCCGCCTCAAACTCCCGCCAAAACTTACAGTAATACATTACAATTTACATAATCACATTTACTCTCAACTTATAACATATTCATAACTACACAAGGGAAGGAGTCAGATATTACCTTTGCATATGTAAATGATAAAAAAAAACTATTCAGCAGTTCAGGCAAATCACCCTTATTCAGAGATAATAACCCCATCTAGTACAGAACCCAAGAAGTGGGTTTGATTAAATATTGAAAAGGTGGTGATTGTTGTTTTTTTGTCAAAATGGAGTGAATTGATATGAAATATCAAAACTTTGGGAGCTATTACGGAAGAAGGAAGCTCTTGTTTATAGCTAATCTCTAGAAGAGAGAAATATATAATTTCTATATATTAGCTGCCCAGAGTTGTTGGGCAGCAAATAAATGAGGGAGGGAGGGAGGGAGGGAGGGAGGGAGGGAGGGAGGGAGAGGGAGAGGGAAAGGGAGAGGCAGAGGCAGAGGCAGAGGCAGAGGCAGAGGCAGAGGTAGATGGCTGGATGGATGGACAGACAGACACCTAATCCAACAAGAGACTGTTTGCTTGCTAAATCAATATATTGTTGTTAATTGCAAAGTCATGTCTGACCCATTGCGACCCCATGGACAACTTTCCTCCAGGCCTTCCTTTCCTCTACCATCCCTCGGAGTCCATTTAAGTTCATGACTGCTTCAGTGACTCCATCCAGCCACCTCATTCTCTGTCATCCCATTCTTCTTTTACCATCAATCTTTCCCAGCGTTAGGCTCTTCTCCAGTGAGTCCTTCCTTCTCATTAGGTGGCCAATATAAATTACCTTAATTGGGTTTTATCCCAGGTATTTTTGGTGGGCTGCAATCAAACCCTTTTATTTTGCAGAAAATATAAGAAAATACAGAGTATTGGATTCAGGTTTATTACCTGATGAAATCTGAAATGGATTATTCATGTAATCTTCTTCAATTCTTAGGTTGCTTCTGGTCAGATGGAAAACCAAATGGCTGAGAATTGTAAGAATGCCTATCTACTGTCACAAACAAAACTGTATTGTCCGTTAGATAAATATGTATTTTAAATCATTTTCTTGAATACTTTAAATATCTGTTGTTGCTGTTGTTCTTGAGTTGGGTTTAGTGATTTCACAGACCTGTTGGTAGAATTCTCTTGACACCATTATGGAAATGATTTGCCATATCTTAAGGATTTTTTTTGTTTGTTTGTTTTCCCTTCCCAGTCTAGCCTTAGGATTTTCTATTTCTCTCTCATCCAAGGCAGTTTGAGTCTGCTTACTGCTTTGAGATCACCCAAGTGGTTATTTATTCAATCCATAACTACAAAATAAAATTAATTGCCTGTAAATTAGGCCACCTATAAAATTAATTGGCTCCCCATCTGCATATGTCAACTCTCTCTCTTACACTCAAAGAAACCCACAAATCCCAAATACACATTTCCCCCATTCTTTCTACGAGAGAAAACATAGGAGAAATATATAAATAAAGGTGACATTAGTTTACTTTCAAGCATCATCTATGTCATTTAAGTAATGTTTCTCTCACTTCCACCTCCATCTCAAATTCACAGGTAATGATCAGGAAGATATAAAAATATCTAATAAAAATTTACATGTTAATAAAAGTAGTATTCTGCTCTACTCACTGGGAAATGGATCCAGGTATGTAGGAAAAAATGTTAGTGTTTTCTTTTAAAAGTTCCTTTAGGCATGGCTAAGCAATATTACACCTTATAGATCTGATACAGAATTGGTGGAAAGCCTATTGATTTTCCATTCTTTGCCCCATATAATTTAGCTGCTGCTGCAAGTCATAACTTTTGTTCAGTTAGTGCAAGAAAGGGAATTATTATTTCGCAACCTGAGTGCAGCATATGTGGTTTCTCCAAGCTCCAGGCAAACCATGGAAGTAAAGAGTTCTTTGGATGTTTCCGTTGTGAAATCTTTTGAGGTTAGAAAGAATATGGGATAATGGATGCTCCAGCATTGTCTACCCACAGATGTCACCAAGTGGCTGTTACGATCCTTACACTGCATGTTGTAGATGTCTCCTGTTTTTGATTCTGGGGCTGGTGGGTCTTCTGATTTACTTAGGATGTTTTGGAGGGCTTTGCCACTATGTAGGACAAACAGGCAGAAGATTAGCAGACACATTCATGAACACTAAGTAGTAGTCAGAAGACATGATGAAATCTCTTAATTTCAACACAGGCTTAATCCAGTTTCAGTTGGGAAACCTCTGAGCATCCTAGACTAAGCCAAGTCCAAAAATGCTACAGAATCCCTGGAAGGCTGGCACTAACTGGTCATTAACAGGCACATTAAACAACATCTACAGAGGCAATTGTGAATTTAGGTAAGACCAAATTTGGCTCTCAAAGAAATTAACCTGAGATGGCCAGGTTGAAGATTTTTTTTAAAAAAACCACAGGTTTCTGTCATAATTATTCAATAATATATGCTCAGGAATAACATGTTTATTTATTTATTTTATTTATTAAATTTCTATACCGCTTTTCTCCCGAAGGACTCAGGGCGGTTAAATATAAATTATTATGAATATAAAACAATATTCATAATACAATTAAAAATACCATAAAAATCTAATTAAATTTTAGCTCCCATTAAAACTGTTAAAACGATAATAAAATTCCAATTAAAAACCATAACAAAATTAGGCCAACCCTGCGCGATGAAACAAGACGGTCTTGAGCTCGCGTCGGAAGGCCCGGAGGTCGGGGAGAGATTGTAATCCCAGAGGAAGGTCGTTCCAGACGGTCGGAGCCCCCACAGAGAAAGCTCTCCCCCTGGGGGTCACCAGCCGATATTGTTTGGCTGACAGCACCCTAAGGAGATCCTCCCTGTGGGAGCGAACAGGTCGATGGGAGGCTATCAGTGGCCGCAGGCGGTCCCATAAGTAACTCGGTCCCAAGCCATGGAGCCCTTTAAAGGTGGTCACCAGCACCTTAAATTGCACCCGGAAGACCATCGGCAACCAGTGCAGCCACATTCTGGACCAGTTGGAGCCTCCGGGTGCTCTTCAAGGGGAGCCCCATGTAGAGAGCATTACAGTAGTCCAGGTGGGAAGTGACGAGAGCATGAGTGACCGTGCACAAGGAGTCCCGGTCTATGAAGGGGCGCAACTGGTGGATCAGGCGTACCTCATAAAAGGCTCCCCTGGCGACGGCCGTCATGTAATCTTCTAACGATAGCCAAGCATCCAGGAGAACACCCAAGTTGCGAACCCTCTCCATAGGGGCCAGTGACCCGGCTCCAACAGCCAGCGATGGAACCAGCTGGCTGTACCGGGACACCGGCATCCACAGCCACTCAGTCTTGGAGGGATTGAGTCAGAGCCCGTTCCTCCCCATCCAGACCCACACGGCCTCCAGACACTGGGACATCACTTCCACGGCTTCATTGGGGTGGTCAGGGGTGGAGAGGTACAGCTGAGTAACATCAGCGTACTGATGATACTGCACTCCAAAACCACGGATGACCTCACCCAGCGGCTTCATATAGATGTTGAACAGGAGAGGCGAGAGAACCGACCCCTGCGGCACCCCACAAGTGAGGCACCTCGCGGTCGACCTCTGCTCCCCTGCCAACACCGTCTGCGACCGATCAGCGAGATAGGAGGTGAACCACCGAAAAACGGTGCCCCCCACTCCCAATCTCTCCAATCGTCGCAGCAGGATACCATGGTGGATGGTATCAAAAGCCACTGAGAGGTCTAATAGGACCAGGACAGAGGAACAACCCCTATCCCGAGCCCTCCAGAGATCATCCACCAACCGTCATACAGCCGTCTCTGTGCTGTACCCAGGTCAGAAGCTGGACTGGAACGGGTCTAAATAGACAGTTTCATCCAGGTACTGAGGGAGCTGATGTGCCACCACACTCTCAACAACCTTCGCCAAAAAGCGAAGGTTGGAGACCGGATGGTAGTTTGATAAAACAGCTGGATCCAGGGAAGGATCTTTTTTTTTTAAGTTTTATTTTAACATTCATATCCAATAACATATTTAATGTACCATCATATACAATTAATCGGACCTGCCCGGTCACCACCCCCTTCCTTTAACTCTCTTCCCTTCTCTACCTTCTTCTACTTTCCACAACCATCCTCCCCCTCTCTTATCTACATCCTCTCCTCCTTCCTCCCTACTCCTTTCTTCTCCCTCTTCTATCTCTCTTCCTTCCTTTCCTCTTCCTCCTCTTCTCTTTCCTACCTCCTTCTCTCTTCTACTTCCTTCTTTCCCATCATTCTGAAGTGGTAGCCAGGCAGCTCCGATCTTACATTAATTATACATCTTCAATCATCTTTGTACATTAACCATCAATCCATTTTCTACCCTCATCCCCCCTCCCCCTCCCTTTCCCTTCCTCCCCCCACCCCCCGGGACTTCCCAGAACCGAATACAGGGTATGAAACTAACAACAAAAATTACAATATAACACAAATCATAATCCATAGTCACTCCTTAAAACCTCAACTCCCCTTCCAGAAACACAGAAAATACATTTCTTCCAATCCATTATATATCAGACCATTCCACTCCTAGAGTTCTCAGAAATTTCCGATTGAGTTAGTGTTTGTTCTTGAATAAAGTACATAGTTTTTAATATCCAACCTTCATCAATCAATATCAAAACAACGTTCCATCTTCCAATATTCACCAAGGGTTCTTCTAAAATGTCTTTCTTCCTTAAGCAGTCTCTCAAAAATAGTTCATATTTCCAACTTAATTTCTTGAATTTTTCTGTCCAACCTTCAAGGGTAAACAATAGTCCATCTTTTCACATCTTTGACATTTATATACATCAAATAATATTACAAATATCCAATATATCAATTGTAATAATTAAAATCTTCACTTTTCCTTGCTTATATCAAATAACATTATTAAAATTACACCTATAACTTATCCAAAATATATCAGTTATAACAATTAAATTCTAGTTAACCATGTAACAACATTACATCCATCTCTCAAATATAATATTTAATCCAAATTCCTAAATTTTACTATCTATCCTCCAAAGTTAAACAATATTCCATCTTCCTATTCCTTTATACCTGAAATATATCAAATAGTACCCCTAAAATTACACATTTATATCCAAAATAAATCATTTACAAAAATTAATCATAATCATATATAATAGAATTAAACATTCTCCCTCCCCTTTTTTTTTGTCTTACACTTTTTCCATCATCTATTCACCATTCAACTTAACATCTGTTAATAAAGTGTTCCCAATCTTTAATACATTAGTGTAGAAATCTCGTGCTTTACAAACTGTATTGAGAAAATACTTTCTTCCTTTATAATTCACCCAGCTGGAACCTCCCATCTAAAATATATCTGATGTTTCTTAAGCTCATCCACTAAAAAGGCAAATTCTTTTCTCTTTCTTAACATTTTAGGAGGAATTTCCTTCATCATTATTATATCTTGTCCTAATATTTGAAATTTATTTTTATAAAATGCTTGCAAAATTCCATACCTAATCTTCTTATTTGTAAAATAAATAACCACATCTCTCGGTAAACACTTCTGCCTTGCCAACCAAGAATTAACACAATGATTTTTTTCAATATTAACTTCAAAATCTTCTGGTTCCACTCCCTCTATCTGAGCAAAGGCCTGAATAAAAATTTCTTTCAAATTTTCCTCTTTATATTCTCTTAAGCCCCTTACCCTTATAACATATTCCATTAATTTATATTGTAATATAACCCTTTCTTCATCTGCCTTATCTACCTTAACCTGAATATCATCTATTTTATTTTCTAAATTCAAATTAATTTGAACTTCATCTATTTTCCTTTGCAAATCTAAATTAATTTGGTTAAGTTCATCCAGTCTTTCTTCTGTCTGAATACTAGATAACAATAATGGGGTAATTGATTCCTTTAATTTTTTCATCTCCCTCCTCTGCTCTTCCACCATATCTTTAAAATCCAGTATTTCTTTCTCCATTTCATTAAATTTTTGATCTATTTCTGAAAGATGAGCCTCCATAAGCTCCTGTAAAAAATTCCTTAGACTGCCTTTAATATCTTCTTTCAATTTCCATATCTGAAGTGAAGAAATTTCCAATATTTTAGAAGTGGTTAAATCTCTTTGCTTGAAGGCCATTTTAAAACTAAGTAATACCAAGAAGAAGAAAAAGAGAGGAAAAAGAAAAAAAGAAAAAAAAACTCAATAAACTTTTCTTCTTGTTTAAGAAAAAGATAATTAAAAAAAGAGATTTTAAAAAAAAAATCCATTTTTTTAAAAAAATATCTTGTTATATTCTTCTTAAAGGTTCCACGCCAGCAATTGTAATAAGCATTTCCTTAGCTTTCGCTTAGCTTAGCTTTCACTTTCAATACACAAAAACGCCATATTTCATCATCTCCACTCTTGAATACGAATACCTTCTCTGTCAGGTAGTTAAAATCATCTTACAATCAAATGCCAGCACTCCTGTTTTCAGCTCTGTCCATGTTAGCAATCCTTCAGTAATCCATCAGTCACGGAGATGGACGCTGCGTTTTGTTCTGCCATTTGTTCTGGATTTTGGAGCTTTTTTTGAGCTATAGAAGGAGTGTTCCCAACAAACCACCAGAAATCTTCCTGGGGCTTTCCTTGGGGGCTTACTTCAGCCTGAGTGCTCACCTCCCCCTCTTTGCCCGAGGGTAGAGATTTACAAGCTGCTGATAGCAGATTAACGCTGTCTAAACAGTTCTACAGAATCACACAGAACTGGCGGTCTAAAATAGCCAACCATTAACGAAGTGGAGCCACCGGAAGCTTCCCAGGGAAGGCTTCTTGAGGAGGGGCCTCACCACCGCCTCCTTCAAGGCGGACGGGAAGACATCCTCCCTCAAAGAAGCATTTATAATTCCCTGAAACCAGCCTTGTGTAACCTCCTGTGTGGCCAGTACCAACCAGGAGGGACACAGGTCCAATAAACATATGGTTGCATTCAGCCTCCCTAGTATCCTGTCCATGTCCTCAAGAGTCACGGGATCAAACTCATCCCAGATAACATCACCAAGAGTATCCCCCATCATCCCACCTGGACCCACCCCATCAGAGTCCAGCCCATCCCGAATCTGAGCGATTTTATTGTGCAGATATTATCCAAAGTCCTCAGCATAACCCTGCAAGGGGTCCTCCTGTGCCCCCTGATGAAGTAGGGAGCGGGTCACCCTAAACAGGGAGGCTGGGCAATTATCTGCCGACACAATAAGAGTAGAAAAATACTCACATTTTGCCACTCTTATCGCCACCAGATAGGTCTGAATATAAGACCTAACTAGTGTTCAGTCAGGTTCAAAACGGCTAGCCCTCCAATCACTCTCTAGGCATCTTTTCCGGCGCTTCATCTCTCTCAGCTCCTCAGAATATCAAGGGGCTGGTCGAGATCGGCGCCGAGTCAGAGGCCGCAAAGGCACGACTCGGTCCAAAGCCCCAGTCGCCGACCTTTCCCAGACGGCGACTAGTTCTTCCACCGAGCCATGAGCCAGATCCTCAGGAAGTGGCCCAAGCTCCGTCAGAAACCTCTCCGGGTCCATCAGGCGCCTGGGACGGAACCAACGAATCGGTTCCATCTCCCTGTGATGTGGGTCAGTGGTTCTGAAGTCAAGTCGAAGGAGCAAATGATCAGACCATGACAGGGGGTTAATAACTAAGTCCCCTAATTCTAGATCATTCAGCCACTGTCCCGAGACAAAAATTAAATCCAAAGTGTTACCCCCATTGTGAGTGGGACTGTTGTGCCTCGCCCGCTCTCCTCTCCTCAGCCAGGCCCCTCCCATCTCCTGCTATCTGAGCCAGAGACTGATAGTGAAGAAGAATGGCCTGGCATGCCTCCAGCCTCCAGCCCCCAGCCCTGGCACCATGCCCAGACAGACTGAGCAAACAAACCTCCCTACAGCGTGTGAGCACGAAGCCAGCCACGGGCTAAGAATTGCCGGCAGCTGAGCAGCAGGACGAAAAGACACAGTGGACAGATCCCCGCTTCCGGAGAATGGAGAGGCAACGTCAGCAAAAGGCAGGCCTGGATAAGTGCTGAGTCATGGAGCCACACCCCATAGCCTATATAAAGGATCTGCTTTTTGGCATTCCGTGACTCAGGCAAAGTCTCATCTGGTTGCTGAAGTCATACCTTGGATTCCTGCTTGCCCTGAGAACTCTGACAGGAATTTGGCAAAGCTGCAGAGGCTTCGTGGCCACGCTTGATACAGACTTCCCAGACCCAGCCATCAGAGGAGGAGTGGGACACGACATCTTGCCTGACTCCCACACATCACCATCTACACCACAAGATGGATCAGCAGCAGCTTGTGCAGCAGCTACGAGCAGATAACCAGCTGCTGCAACAGCAAGTCGCCCAGCTGACTGCTCAACTGGCTGCTGGGAATGCCCCAGCAGTCCAACCTCCTCTTCCTCCTCCTCCTCCTCCTCCTCCTCAGCGCCACAGCCCGGTACCGGTACCGGAGAAGTTCTCTGGGCGGATGGAGATATTCCCGGCCTTCATGGCCCAGTGCCACATCTACATGGCGATGCGGTCGGAGGACTTTCCTGATGACCGGGCCAGGATGGTCTTCGTGATGAACCTGTTGTCTGGCCAGGCCGCTCAGTGGGCCATGCCCTTAGTGCTCCAGAACAGCTCCTTGCTGGCAGACTACCAGGGGTTCTGGGGGCAACTGCGCCTCATGTATGAGGACCCCGTGCGGGCCCTGACAGCCGCCCGGCACTTAGCAGAGATCCAACAAGGGCCGCGCCCCCTCCGGGAGTACATCGCTGAATTCCGGTTGCTGTGCCACGATTCAGACTGAAACGACACAGCATTGGCAGATGCGTTCCAGAGGGGCCTTTCGGAGGAGCTCCAGGACGAGCTGGCCTGGGTGGAGGCTCCGCGGACCCTCATTGACCTGGTGCCCCTCTCCCTGCATCTCGACACCCGTCTCCAACAACGCCCGTCCCGTCGCCGCCAGCAGCCGTCAACGACAGCCGCTCTCCCCCGACCCGTGCCGCCCCCGTCCCTGGCCGCCCCGTGCTTCGTAGCCGCCGCAGAGGAGCCCATGGAGTTAGGAGCAGCCAGGCTTCGCCTGACAGCCCAGGAGCAGAGCCGGAGGCACCAAGGGGGGTTGTATTTGTACTGCTGGGAGCCCAGCCATTTCGCCGCCGCATGCTCCAGGAAGCGCGGCAGAGCATGTGCACCCATCCCCGAATCCTGGGTTGGCCAGTCAGGAAACGGGGCAGGCCCGGCCTCGGGGAAACCCTAGGCCGGGCACGGACCAAGACCCCGCCAGACGTTGCCAGACCCCGGGCCCCCTCGGCACCTTATTTTGGACACCCGGGTGTGGTTGGGTGACCGGCTGGAGGGGATCATGGCGCACGCACTGGTGGACTCGGGGGCCACCATGAACTTTATGGACCAGGCCTTCGTGGACCATTTTGGGGTCCCCTTGGTACCGGTGGACCCTCCGATGAACGTCGAGACCATCGACGGGAGGGAGCTGGTGGCCGGACCCATTAACTTTGCCACCCAGCCCTTGCGCCTCGCCATTGGGAACCACGAGGAGGCAATTCGCTTCTACGTGACGGCGGACCTCCACTTCCCGGTGATCCTCGGACTGGCCTGGCTGTGGACTCACAACCCTCAGGTGGCCTGGTCGTGGAACACCATCTCGTTCCCAAGCCTGCAGTGCATCGATCACATCTGCCACACCTGTGCCGGCCAGGACGTCTTCACCCTGGCCGTCGCCGTGCCTCCTGAGCTGCGGGACTTCGCTGACGTCTTCAGCGAGAAGGAGGCAGACCGCTTGCCCCCGCATCGGCCCTACGACTGCCCTGTGGAACTGCAGTCCAGCGTCCCGCTGCCGAAGGAATGCCTGTACTCCATGTCCGAGCCCGAGTTGGCCACCCTCAGGGACTTCCTGGACAAAAACTTGGCCCGAGGGTTCATCCGGCCTTCCAAGTCCCCTCTGTCGGCCCCAGTCCTCTTCGTGAAGAAGACGGGGGATTTGCACCTGTGCTGCGACTACCGCCGGCTGAACGCCATCATGGTGCGGAATCGCTACCCCCTGCCGCTCATCCCGGAGCTGATGGACAGACTGCGGGAGGCCTCGGTCTTCACCAAGCTCGATCTCTGGGGGGCCTACAACCTGGTGCGGATGCGTGAAGGGGACGAGTGGAAGACGGCATTTGGCACCCGGTACGGACACTACGAGTACACAGTCATGCCGTTCAGGCTGACCAACGCCCCCGCCGTCTTCCAACATTTTATGAACGACGTGTTCTGGGACATGTTGGATTGGTTCATGGTAATCTACCTGAATGACATCCTAATCTACTCCCGGTCCAGGGAAAGTCACCTCCAGCACCTCCATCTGGTCCTTCAGCGCCTGTGGGAGCACCAGCTCTACGCCGAGCTGGAGAAGTGCTTTTTCCTCCAGACGTCCATCGAGTTCCTCAGACACATCCTCTTGGCCGAGGGGATTGCCATGGACCTGCACAAGGTGGAGGCCCTGTGCAGTTGGGAAGCCCCACGTCAGGTGAAGGATATCGAGCAGCTGCTGGGCTTCGCCAATTACTACCAGACCTTCATCCCAGGCTTCGCCACGCTGACGGCTCTGCTCACCCAGCTCCTCCAGAAGAAGGTCCCATTCCGGTGGGGTCCCCCGCAGCAGAAGGCCTTCACGGCTCTCAAGAAGGCCTTCGTCATGGAGCCCATCCTGAGACATCCCAACCCGCACCGGCCTTTCGTGGTGGAGATGGATGCCTCCAATGTCGCTCTCGGAGCGGTGCTGCTACAGGCCCTGGCGGATGGCGGCACTCTTTTTCTCTGCGCTTACTATTTGCAGAAACTCAATCCTTCTGAGCGCAACTACACCATCTGGGAAAAGGAGTTGCTGGCTATCAAGGCCGCGTTCGAGGCATGGCGGCACCACCTGGAGGGGGCCCGGCATCAGGTGGAGGTCCGAACAGACCATCGGAACCTCGAGCACCTCACCACGGCTCAGGTGAACCAGCGGCAGATCCGGTGGTCACTGTTCTTCGCCTGGTTCAACTTCCGCGTAGCCTACATCCCCAGCGGCCACAACTGGAGGGCGGATGCCCTGTCTCATAAGCCGGAGTACCTGAGCGCCCAGGACCCTCTTCCTCCACGGACAGTGCTGCCGGCGGAAGCCTTAGCTGCCACCTGGGAACCAGTGGACTTACGGGCCCGGGTGCAAGAGGCGCAGCGCCAAGACACCTGGTCTCAGCAGCAGCAAGTGGAGGCGGGCCCCACGTCTCTTTGGACGTTGGAGGAGGACGTGCTCAAGTTCCAGGGGCAGTTGTACGTGCCCACAGACCCTCTGGGCCCTCGTCTTGGCCCAGTGCCACAACAACCCTGCTGCGGGCCATTTCGGCTTCTTCAAGACCCTCAACCTGGTGATGTGGACCTTCTGGTGGCCCCGGGTGTGGCATGACGTCCATGCCTACATGACATCCTGCGTGCCCTTCCGGCAAGCCAAGGCCGCCACGGGGGCCCCTCCCGGTCTCCTCCAGCCCTTGCTGACTCTGACAGACCCTGGGGGCGATTTCCATGGACTTCCTGACAGACCTGCCGCCATCCTTGGGGTTCACCACGGTGCTGGTGGTGGTGGACATGCTCACCAAGATGATGCACTTCATCCCGTGCTGCGGGCTGCCCACCACCGCCCGTCTCTTCCTGCAGCATGTCTTCCGCCTCCACGGTCTGCCGGACAGGGTTGTGTCAGACCGTGGGGTGCAGTTCACGGCTTGTTTTTGGAAGAGCCTGATGGCCGCGTTGGAGGTGCAGGTGTGCCTGTCATCAGCGCACCATCCGGAGACCGACGGCGGAACAGAGAAGGTCATTGGCGTCCTGGAGCAGTACCTCCAGTGCTTCGTGAACCAGCAGCAGGACAACTGGGCCGAGTACCTGTCCCTGGCAGAGTTCGCCTTCAACAACTCCCAGCACACCTCCACCCAGACAACCCCGTTCCTGGCCAACATGTGGTACCATCCACGGCTCTTCCCTCTGGCTCCCCCGGACTCCCCGGTTCCTGAGACGCAGACCTTCCTCTCTGAGTTGCGCGCGGTCCAGCAGATGGTGCGTCGGCAGCTGAATCAGGCGAAGGAGGACTACAAGCGGGTCGCCGACCATTCCCAATGGGCAACACCCCCACTGGCGATCGGAGACTGCATGTGGCTCTCCATGAAGCATCTCCCATCTGACCGGCCGGCGAAGAAGCTGGACCACCAGTTCATCGGTCCGTTCCCCGTCGAGGCAGTCATCAATCCGGTGGCCTACCGGCTGACCCTGCCGCGATCCATGCGGATCCATCACGTTTTCCACTGGTCCTTGCTGGTCCCTGAGGCCCCACCGTGTCCCCTCCACTGCCCAGTGCCACCCGTCGCCGTCGACGAGGATGGGGCGGAGGAGTACGAGGTGCACAGCATACGCGACTCCCGCTGGCTGAAGGGGCGCTTCCAATACCTGATTACATGGAAGGGGTACGGGACCGAGTTCACCTGAGTCACGCCTCCAACGTCCACCCCCCCGGACCTGGTGCAGGCCTTCCATGAGCAGAACCCGCCCCGACCGCATCCCAATCGTCAGCCCCAGGGAAAGGGCCCTGCGGTGATGGATAGTACGGGTCTGTATGGGGAGGAACAGGCTCAAACTTAATCCCTCCAAGACAGAGTGGCTGTGGATGCCGGCACCTCGGTACAGTCAGCTGCAGATGCGGCTGTCTGTTGGGGGTGAGTCACTGGCCCCGATGGAGAAGGTACGCAACTTGGGCGTGCTCCTGGATGGTCGGTTGTCCTTTGAAGACCATTTGGCGACCGTCTCCAGGAGAGCTTTTTATCAGGTTCGCCTGATCCGCCAGTTGCGTCCCTTCCTGGACCGGGATGCCTTATGCACGGTCACTCATGCTCTCGTAACTTCTCGCCTGGACTACTGCAATGCTCTCTACATGGGGCTCCCCTTGAAGAGCACCCGGAGACTTCAGCTAGTCCAGAATGCGGCTCTTGGGTTATTGAGGGAGCGGCTCGGAGCTCCCACGTAACACCTATCCTGCGCAGACTGCACTGGCTACCTGTTGTCTTCCGGGTGTGCTTCAAGGTATTGGTTACCACCTTTAAAGCGCTCCATGGCTTAGGGCCGGGCTATTTACAGGACCGTCTACTGCCGGCCTCTATCTCCCATCGTCCGGTGCGTTCCCACAGAGAGGGACTCCTCAGGGTGCCGTCAGCCAAACAGTGTCGACTGGCGGCCCCAGGAGGGCCTTCTCTGTGGGGGCTCACCCTGTGGAACGAACTTCCCTCGGGCCGACAACTATCTGACCTTAGGACCTTTCGCATGAACTTAAAACCTATTTATTTCGTATGGCTGGACTAGCTTGATTTTATTCTTAATTTTAATTGAATTTGATGGGTTTTTAAATTTTTGTAATTTTGTGGGGTGTATTGTTATTTTAAATTTTTGGGCAAATTTAAATCATTCTTTTAAGGGTTGTTTTTAGCTATTGTGTATGTTTGTATTTTATCTGCCTGTTCACCGCCCTGAGTCCTTCGGGAGAAGGGCGGTATACAAATTAAATTATTATTATTATTATTATTATTATTATTATTATTATTATTATTATTATTATTATTATTATTATTATTATTATTATTATTATTATTATTATTAGTGTTGTGCCTCGCCCGCCCTCCTCTCCTCAGCCGGGCCCCTCCCATCTCCTGCTATCTGAGCCAGAGACTGATAGTGAAGAAGAATGGCCTGGCATGCCTCCAGCCTCCAGCCCCCAGCCCTGGCACCATGCCCGGACAGACTGAGCAAACGAACCTCCCTACAGCGTGTGAGCACGAAGCCAGCCACGAGCTAGAATTGCCGGCAGCTGAGCAGGAGGATGAAAAGACACAGTGGACAGATCCCCGCTTCCGGAGAATGGAGAGGCAACGTCAGCAAAAGGAAGGGAAAGGCAGGCCTGGATAAGTGCTGAGTCATGGAGCCACACCCCATGGCCTATATAAAGGATCTGCTTTTTGGCATTCTTTGAGTCAGGCAAAGTCTCATCTGGTTGCTGAAGTCACACCTTGGATTCCTGCTTGCCCTGAGAACTCTGACAGGAATTTGGCAAAGCTGCAGAGGCTTCATGGCCACGCTTGATACAGACTTCCCAGACCCGGCCATCAGAGGAGGAGTGGGACATGACAGGGACCATTAACTAACTGGGTCAGGTCCAAGGCCGTCATGGAAGCCATGAACTCCCGAGCCGCGGCCAATGATTCACCAACTGACAGCAGGTTGAAATCCCCCATAACCATAAGTCTGGGGGTATCAACCACCATCTCGGCTATCACCTCCAGCAGCTCGGGCAGGGCTGTTGCCACACAGCAAGGAGCCAGGTACATGATCAACAAGCCCACCTGTATCCCCTGACCCCACTTCACAAGGAGAGACTCACATCCGGCTATCTGCGGGACAGTGACCTCCCTCGGCTCCAGATCTTCTCTTAATAATAACCGCCACCCCCCCCCCACCCCTTCCTTGGGCCCTCGGCTGATGAAATGCACGGAAACCCGGTGGGTACATTTCAACAAGGGGGACCCCCCCCGTGCCCAACCAAGTCTCCGAAATGCCCATCAGGTCCGCACCCCCCTCCTGAATAAGATCCAAATGAGGGGGGCCTTATTCAAGACGGACCTGGCATTACACAACATCAGCCGAAGGTCCCGGTTCTGAGAAATCTGGCTACACGGGATACGGGAGAAGTCCGGGGACCCGGAGTGCATGACCGCTCATAAGCAGCGGGCACGCACTCCCCGCACGTGATATGGGCCCCCTCTTCCGCCATGTCTGCCCCTCCCAGTTACCGTGCCGATGGAATGACCCTCGTGAAATCGAACCCCAGCTTCCTCCTTAACCCCCAAACCTGCAACCTCCGTACCGCGAGCTCTCGCAGGACCTAGCCAATTCCCTGATGGATTGCCCCCCCCCAATCCATCCCAACCTTCCCTCCCCTTAAAAACCCCTTAAAAACAGATGTTAAAAAGTTCCTAAGACATTTAGAAAAAGAGACAGGGGAAGACATAAAAAATAACGCTTTTGTTAACAACAACCAAAAAAAATGAAAAGGAAACAGGAAAGTAAGAAGAGAAAATCTATGTTAATGATTGACAGATCTATGCCCATGGGAAATAAGGAAGCAGCAGGATCCACTCTGGGTCGGTCACTAGGACCAGAGGTTTAGTTTTCTGAATTTTTGAACTCATGCTGGAGCCCATCCTCAGGGAACCTCTGCTAGAAGCAGGCACCACGCTGCTAGAGATAAGTTCCCTGAGGGTGGGCTCTAGCATGAGTCCAAAAATGTGGAAGACTGGTGACCAACCAGTAGTGAAATTCAAAGTTTTTTACTACCAGTTTTGTGGGTGTAGCTTGGTGGGCATGGCATGGCTTGGTGGGCATGGCTTGGTGGGCTTGGCAGGGGAAGGATACTGCAAAATCTCCATTCCCACTCTACTCTGGGGAAGAATACTGCAAAATCCCCATTCCCTCCCCATTTCTGGGGGAAGGATATTGCAACATCTTCATTCCCACCTCACTCTGGAGCCAGCCAGAAGTGGCATTTGCCAGTTCTCCGAACTATTCAAAATTGCTACCAGTTCTCCAGAACCTGTCAGAACCTGCTGGATTTCACCTCTGTGACCAACCCAGATTGGATCCTGCAACATGTATATTTGCTTTCATTCATGATAAGAAAGAAATTTCACCTATATCACTGCAAGGTCTTCTCTCTTGCTTTCTCTCTCTCTCTCTACAATTTAACATTCATTCAAATTCAAATCTCTGAAATCTCCCTTCTTTGATTTATAGCACTCTGTATTTAAAAAAAAAAACAACAACCAATGAGCAGCCAATTTCTTTAACAAGACTTTGATGGAGTTCCTCCTCCTTTCCTTTTCCACTCCCCTGAGCTGAAGACAGCAAAGTCTAAGGAGAAATCTTCTCCCTCACGCAAGATTCAGCAACATCTCACCTCTGCTGTCCTAAAGACATCAAACATGACATTTATTCTCTGTGCTCATGAAATTCTCAAGGAGGAGTGAGGGAGGTAGAGACAGGGTTCCCATTCTGAGGTTAAACCTCTGCTAGACACAGGAATGTCCATTTTGGTAAGAGGGCTTGAGTATTTCTCCACCCTAAAATCATAGTAATCTTTCACAGAGAAGGGACAAGTATGCACTAGGCTAGAATTTATGGAATCTCAAGCAGGTATGTCAAAATGAAGTTTACAGAATTCAGAAGATCTGGTAAGATTTTCTGGACATTCCCAGATCTGTCTAACTCACGGGTGTCAAACTTACAGTGTCATGGCAGCATCACATAACATATCAGAATTTTTTTCCCTTTCACTAAACTGGCTGTGGCCATGGCCATGGCCAGCATGTGACATATCTGGTCCATGGGCCAGGAGTTTGACAGCCCTGGTCTATCTGAATGAAATCCAGGCACTGGTGAGATTCAAATAATTTAACAACCAGTTCACCCAGGGTCAGATTGGCTGCTGTGGGTAGCCCATCCCCATCCTCCAGCTCCACCACACATGTGGGACAAGCCTGACCCTGGGCAAACCAGTTGTTAAATTCCCACACTTTGCCAAAAGGCTGTTTCCAAGGGTGCTTGTCTGCACCTTGGTCTTGTGGCTGTTTCAGCCTTCTGGATGTGGCTCCTTTAAGAGACGAGATTTCTGAGGAACAAGGGGGCGGGGTAGACAAGGAGTTGATGCTCCTGAGAGCTTGCACAGGAAGATGAACAATTGGGGAGAAGTGGTGGGAGGGATATTTCCCTTTCCCATGGAGCTGCATGCAGGCGAGGTTAGTCAGTCTGTGGGCAAAAGTGAGAGGGGCAAGGAATTAAGTTGTCAGCACAATCGAACACAGCAAAGTCTTCTTTGCTGCAGGGTTAGTTTGGTCAGGCAAATTATTAACAACCCCCACCACCACCATCAAAGTGGATCCTGGGTGCTGCGCTGCTCTGCAATGGAGAAACAGGAAACAGAGTGACCAGCATGAGGGAAGGAGGAAAAGCAGGGAGAAGAAAGAGGGAAAGCAGCTGTCTCCTTCCCTCAGGGCTGCCGCTCCATCGCCCGCTTGCAGCGCAGCCCCGAGGATCCACCTTGATAGCAAGGTGGTGGATAATTTAACAGCCGATTTGTCCAAACCAGTGCAAACCAGCTGAATCCCACCCTGAGTCCAGGGGCCCAATCCTTTGGCTAAAGAACTGCTTGGTTGTCAATCATCAGTGCAAGGAATGTTTGGCAAAATGAATGGGAGGGAACTTGAAAGTCAAACGCTCAAGATCTATAGAAGCTTCCAATGCAATTTATTTGGAATGGAATTCCAATAGAAGCCAAATCAAAAGGTTTGCAAATATAAAACAAATTCATTTCCAGTTATGTTTTTCTTTTATTTAAAGACCTCTGGAAAGATTTCCCATCTGCCATAGTTGAAATTCAGATATGCAAAGAGAATTACAGCTTTTCTTTTTAAATAAAGCACAGTCAAACAGAAGTAATCCTTTTATAACACTCACTGAATTACTGCAGGGAGCAGGAAGACAGGTATCTCTTGAAGCCATATGCAACCCAGGGCCTGGCTTTGAAAGTTTTCTCCCTCTGAGTTTGATCCTAAAGCACTTTGCTATTCTAGTTCTTTTCCTCTCTAAAGAAGAACTTCTCATCCCAGATTGCCACCCCTGAGACTGTTCCTATTCAGACATTTCAGATGGATGGATCAGCTGAAGGCAGGATTGGCAGGTGAGCTGTGGGAGCATTCGCCTTTCAAGTAGCATCTCTGAAATGTTCTCACTGTTAAGGGTAATCTGGGCTCACAACCAAGGTTGTGGACTGCTGAGCAGAGTACCCTACACATGAAAACGACTGAGACTGGTTGTATACAATAACAGTCACTTACAGACAAACTGGGGTTTGATATTCCTTTACTTTTAGGGAAAAGGCAAAGTCATAGTCCAAAAACAATTCCAAGTCATACACATATAAAGTCAGTCAGTCAGTCTTCTTACTAAGGTAGACTTGGAAAACAAACAAGGTCTTCTTTCAGTTCGGCAAAACACAGTTCAATTCACAACAGTCAGTATCTTGAGGAATCAGTAACTAGCCATGATCAAGCAACGATCATAAAGCTCAAATATACAGTTGCAGCATGTCTTCAGCTTACAATGCTGTAGCATCCCTGTAGATTCCCACAAGCCATAATTTAGTAGTCCTTTTATACATTGGCTACCAACCAATCAGGATGCTTGCATGATGCAGCACAGCCTTAAAGCAATATCATGCCTTTCTACAAACATACATAGTTAGTTTATATATTCCCTGGCCAACTAGTTAGGCAAATAATAATTTCCTGACACTCACCAATCATCATTAAATTCAGATAACAATTTAATTACCATATATTTGGAGTATAAGACGCACCTTTCCCCCCACCCCAAAAAGAGGGTGGAAATGTTGGTGCATCATATACACAGAATACAGCCATTTTTGGCTTCCTGAAGCCCCACCCCACTTGTTCCATTTTTACAAAAAACACGTCATTTTTTGCCCGATTTTTGCAAAATTGGGACATTTTTGCCTTCCCCCAGCCCTCAGGAGCACTTTGCAAACTTCCCTAATCCTCTGTGCACCTCATTTTTTTGCAAAAATGGGTGAAAAATGGCCCCTTTTTTGCCCATTTCTGTGAAAAACAGGGCACACAGAGGGTTTGCGAGGCTTGCAGAGTGCTCTTGAGGGCCAGGGAGGGCAAAAAAAAATTTTTTCTTATCTCTTCAAAATCTTGGTGCGTCTTATACACTTGCGTGTCTTATGGTCCAAAAAATACAGTAGTTCATTTCTGCTCAGAGCAAACAAACTAGCTCCAGTTTGGTTGTTATTCTACAACACAAGCAGGTATTGCCCATAATTTACAGAAGTTAGACCTCCAAATGGGAATGCATTGCACCTCATTGTTCCCCACTTTGGAAAACAAATAATCCCATCACTACTTAAGAGCTTCTACATTTACTACCTTGTAGAACTTCTAGCTTTAATTTTTTTAATGTGCTAATTAAACAGCCTATGTTTTAGCTGATTAATTGCAGAAGCATCTTTTTAAGCTGCAAGTACATATCTTAATCTACCAGGCCAGGAAGATACAAGGACTTTCATTTGGATGGTTTGTTTTCAAAGCAAAAGACTACAAAGACATCCTTCACTTAGATTAACCTACTCTAACCCAGGTCATGCAACATGCCTCAATAAGATAGATAAACCTCAACATTTGCTGCTCTGGAAGTCTAACCGATTAACAGAGTTGGAAGGGACCTTGTAGGTCCTCTAGTCCAAACCCCCACCCAAGCAGGAGACCCTACACCATTTCTGACAGATGGCAGTCCAATATCTTCTTGAAGCTTCCAGTGATGAAGCTTCCACAACTTCTGAATGCAACTTCTGTTCCATCGGTTGATCGCTTTCACTGTCAGAAAATGTCTCCTTATTGCCAGGTTTAATCTTCCTTATTCAGTTTCCATTCATTATTCCTTGTCCGGCCTTTTTCTTACTTAACCTATATAAGTATGGGTCAGTCAAGGCTGGCCTTGCTGACTGTACATGGATGCTTGTTATTATCAGACAGAAAAAGAATGGATGAAGAGAGAACAGGAAGTGCGAAGAAAAACAAAAGAGGAAAGAGGAAGAAATAAAAAAAGCTGGATATGGTTATTTAAGTTTGTACGGTGGGTTGCATGCAAGTTCACCTAATATTTTCCACTTGTTTGCAATTACCACTGTCTTTGCACCCAACCCCTAAAGACAGCAGTCATGGATAATAGAAGTTATACAATGGAAAGACAGATGGGACAGTCTATGTTCTACTACATTCTCCTATTTTTAGGGAAGTGTAATAATGCTTCTAACTTTGCACAGGCAGATGCACCATGTTGTGTCCATCTTGGGCTGCATTGCATCTCAGAAAAATGAGATGCAAAAAAAGAGTGCAGCTGTTGATTATTAGACATTAAATTATTTGCTTTTATCTTGCTTGAGATTGGCTTATAATCACAAAACTGCCAATCTATCTGTGCCACTGTCAAATGTGAGCATACTGTTCTTGACGCACTCTAATTGGTTTTGACGATCAATCTGTTTGTACTAAAGATTGCGAGATCAGGGTGTTAATCAAGGATGATGCTGTGGTTGGCATAAACTAATCACATGTCAGAGCCAACTGCCAAATTTTCCTTACAAGAGTTAAGCAGTTACTAAATGAGCAAATTAATATTAAATTTAATATCTCACACGCTTTCAGTTCTCATTATCTAATACACAACTTTGTTCTGCTTTGTCCATCATCTCTACATTTCCAACTTCCAATTGTTTCTGAGCCCAAACATTTAATAGGAAATTGTAATTAATGTGTACATTAAAAAGTTGGCTGATAAGGAGGCTGGTAATTATCAGCAATGCAGTGGATTAGAGAGCAATCTTAATCCTTTTTCTGTGTTAGTTTGACAAAGATCACTTTTCTCAAGGTGCTATTAGCACTGAGCAATGAGGATAGGTTTGCTGAAACAGACCAAACCTTTTTGTATGCCATCAGTGGTAAATCACATTTTAAACATAACTGAGCAGATGAATAACACTATTATCCTTCTTATGTTCTTCAGAAAATAGCTCTGGTTACCATACTTCTCACATCTTGCAATTAACACCTTACCATTACAACTAGAAATCTTAATGTGTTTTCTTCTATGTGTTTGTCCAGTTTCCGCTGAAAATCATTATAGTTTATCATTATGCCCTATGAAATTTCATAGAAAGCTTTGGAATATGTACACAATATTTTGTATCTCTCCTATCCAAACTGTATAAACATTTGTTTAGTTGAGAAAACTCAAAAGGAAAATATCTATGTTGTTTACAAAAATATGCATTAAAGAGAGTGACAATACTTATGCCTGCATTATGGGCCTGTAATAAATAAATACAGGAATTTGTAAATCAATAGACATGTAATAAATATTGATGCCTGTTCTGTCCCCTCTACATGTTAGTCTGTGTGCAGCTCAACATGCAGCTAAACCCACCTATCCTTCAATAAAACAGACCATGTGCATAATTCTGAATGCTTTATTGAAAGAACAGGATTTGGTGAAACGGGAAAATAGGGATAGATACAATGAGAACCAAATACAAGACAGGCAGTATTGAGTTACTGCTGAACATAACAGCTAATAAATACAAGCAATTTAAATCTTTAAAGGGCGTCTTGTGGCTCAATAGACTAATGCAGTCTGTTATTAACACACCTGCCTGCAATTACTGCAGGTTCTAGTCCCACCAGACCCAAGGTTGACTTAGCCTTCCATCCTTTATAAGGTAGGTAATCCTTTATAAGGTAGGTAATTAATAAAATGCTCATTTTATTAAGTCACATCTTCTTTCGCCCTCAAGTTCTAATTTCTCCATTTTTATTTGTATTCATTCCCTTTCATTCTTTTTTTTAACTATTTCAATTTTTATCCTAATATATTCAAATATATTCGGAGTTGTCTTTCTTCCATTTCATCTTTTCATTTTCACAGCAGTCCTTTCTTCTCTTTTCACTTCTTTCCCTCCCTCCTTTCTTCCTATCTACTTTCTTCTCTCCTCTCCTACTCCTTCTCTACTTCCCCTTCCTTTCTCCCCCTCCACCCTACTTCCTCCCTATCTAACCTTCTCTCCTACTCTTATTTACCCTACCTTTCCTCCTCTCCTCTTCCCTTTCTTCTTTCTCTCTCCCTTCTTCTCCCCTTCCATCTCTCTCCTTCTTCTTATCTCTCTCCATTGCTGTATTTATTTTCAATATTTCTGGTGACCAGACAACCCCGATTTTCTCATTATGCACATTTCTCAAACCTCCCCTCCTATATTTTAATTATTAACATTGTCTTCATCTTGTTTCATTTGTATCATACAATCAATTAATGCAACTTTCCACCTCTTATTTTGTTAACGTTTTTGTTCACAATTCAATTCTTATTATTTTCTTCCAGTATTGTACATCATTTACTAACATTTCAATTTTATTCTGTTTTACATCTTAATTTCAATCATTTTCAGTTATAAACCATGCTATCTTTCACATTTCATCTGCTGGATTTTCCATTCTTTTATATATTTAAAATTTATTTCCTTACCATCAACTTTCTCTCTCATTCCATGCATTTTCGGACACAAACAGAAAAAGAAAACATATATCCCATTATATGTTCCACATTTAATTTACTTCTTCTCCTTCTCTTTTTTTTAATTTCCTTCATTCATTTCAACCTTTTTTACTACCTTTTTACAATATTCCATATATTTCTTCTAATTTCCATTATTTCAGAAAGAAAAAAAGTTTTTTACCACTATTTTAATTTCTTTTCTACTGTTCATTTTTCTCCTTCTTTTTACCATTTTCTTTCAGTCTTTCCCAGATCTCATCTCTTGCTATTTTTCTCCTTTTCTCCTGTTTTTCTTCTTCTCTCTCCTTCTTCTCCCTTCCATCTCTCTCCTTCTTCTTATCTCTCCATTGCTGTATTTATTTTCAATATTTCTGGTGACCAGACAACCCCGATTTTCTCATTATGCACATTTCTCAAATCTCCCCTCCTATATTTTAGTTATTAACGTTGTCTTCATCTTGTTCCATTTGTATCATACAATCAATTAATGCAACTTCCCACCTCTTATTTTCTTAACGTTTTTGTTCACAATTCAATACTTATTTTCTTCCAATGCTGTACATCATTTACTAACATTTCAGTTTTATTCCGTTTTACATCTTAATTTCAATCATTTTCACTTACAAACCATGCTATCTTTCACATTTCATCAGCTGGATTTTCCATTCTTTTATATATTTAAAATTCATTTCCTTACCATCAACTTTCTCTCTCATTCCATGCATTTTCGGACACAAACAGAAAAAGAAAACATATATCCCATTATATGTTTCACATTTAATTTACCTCTCCTCCTTCTCTTTTTTTGTTTTCCTTCATTCATTTCAACCTCTTTTACTACCTTTTTACAATAACCCATATATTTCTTCTAATTTCCATTATTTCAGAAAGAAAAAAAGTTTTTTACCACTATTTTAATTTCTTTTCTACTGTTCATTTTTCTCCTTCTTTTTACCATTTTCTTTCAGTCTTTCCCAGATCTCATCTCTTGCTATTTTTCTCCTTTTCTCCTGTTTTTTCTTCTTCTTTCTCCCTTTCTTCTTTCCTCTTTTCCACCTTTATCTGACTTTTACTCTTTTAATTTCCCCCCTCAATTTTTCTCTATTTCCTCCTCTTCTCTTTATTCTGTCACTGTTAATCCCAGTGTAATCATCTATTTTTTCACTCTTTTAATTTTCCCCCTCAATCTTTTCTTTTTTCCCTTTCTTTTTTAAAATATCTTTCCCTCTCTCCATTTTTATTTTTTCACTATCAATCCCAATATGATCATCTATATCTATATCCTCACTCATTTCTTTTTCAACATTATTTGTTGAAATTATATATTTTTGTTCTTGTTTCCTCATAATTATTTCATCGTTTCTTTTTTTATTTTTAAGCCACAATTCTGCTTGTTTGTTCCCATTAAAAGACTCTCGCACCATTTGAAGCATCTTCCATAATTCCTCCCAATTCTCCATGTTTTCGATATGAGGAGAAAAACTTTTTAGATTTATTTATCTTAACTTATATATAGTCCAAATTCAAGTCCAAAATATTGTCTCTCTCTTTTTTTCCCCCTTTTTTCTATTTCCAAATGGAAGCCAGTTCAAATGTTGTTGTTTTTCTAGGTCGTCCAGGTTTCAATTTCAATCTTGATCTTTACCACAGCTGTTCAAACAAGTATTCCTCAATGTTCCAATGTTCCTCCTCCCTTTAGGCAAAACAATATAATGTCTCTTCTTTTTCTTCTCCAGCAACAAAATGTCATTCGTTAATCCTCTATTAAATCCTTTCGTTAGCAAAAGATGTTTCCTCTCAGTCTTTTCCTTCCAACATTTACATTTTCTTCCAAAACCACTTTTAAATCCAGATGGAATGCTGTGTCTTTTAGGGCTTTTGTCTTGTAAATCCACTTTGTTGTTTGCTTCCTCTCACTCCAAGTTTCCGCAAGCCAATTAGCCACTAACTTCAAATCAGAGAGTTTTTGAGCTTTAAAAGTTTTTTCTTCTTACCTGCGAGTAGGCCAATTGTTCTCCGGATACATTGTTCTGATCTTGCCTCCAGCACAATCTTCTTATGTGGCCATCACCGACTTTGGCAGCTTCTAATGGCTGCCTTTCCTGTCGTTGGGTCAAAGGCTGGATGCCGGTGCTGCAGGGAATTTGCAACTTCCCTGTTCGTGCCGGCCAGTGCCTTCTTTCTTTGCTGTCCCTCCAGGACAGCTATGGTTCATTGACAACCCCCAGAACGGCAGAAATTTCAGCATTCACCCCAGAGCCCCAGGGCACACCATCCTGTCACGACGCTGGCCACGCCCCCTCTCGGAGCCTGCCTTCCTAGCATACACTTGGTTTGAGAGTGTGGGCTGATGGGTAAGTGAGTTGGATCAGCTTCAAACAATATACTTGGCATTTTTTTCTCTGGCCACTACATGGGGCTAGAGTGCAACAAGACTATATAAAGATCATATGTTCAGGTATATTTGTCCTTCTGGCCACTAGATGGGGCTAGAGATCAACAACAGTATATACAAGTTATATGCTGTGGCAGGACAATGCCCCAACAATCTTTATTTTAAAAGATAGTTTGTAGTAGATTTCATAGAATGGACTAATATTTGAATAGACGGCCTACTGAGATATCCCTAGCCTTACTGTTGTGGCACAGTGGTTAGAATGCAGTACTGCAGGCTACTTCTGCTGACTGCCAGCTGCCAGCAGGTTGGCAGTTCGATTCCTACCAGCTCAAGGTCGACTTCCATCCTTCCGATGTCGATAAAATGAGCACCCTGATTGTCGGGGGCAGCATGCTGACTCTGTAAACCCACTTAGAGAGGGCTGAAGGACACTTTTAAGCTCTTATAAGTCTAAGCGCTGTTGCAATTGTTACTGCCTACAATAACAGGGATCTGTATCTATAAAAGCTGATTCACTTCTGAAATTGCCAATTTCCTTTTCCCTTTAGGCTAGAAGAATCTTCTGATCACATTAGGTACCTGGATTGTATTGCACAAGGTAACAACCACCATACCCATGTTGCTTGTGATATTCCAATAAATTTCATGTGAAATGCATTTAATTCATTGTTTCTGCATGTGCAGAGAATCAGCCAAGCATTTGAGTTTTGTTAATTTAGCGTCATCTTCAAAAATCTGGATGTCATCGGTGTTGCCTTAGCCTTGGATTTTATCCCTCATGAGTAATTTGTCTTTGAAAATGGGCAGTAATAAATATAAGAATCAATTAAAGTAGGTGGGTTCCTCTGAATAGGGTAGTTCTTCAGCGTCCTATCAAACTGTCTATCAAAATTTTGCTGTTACTCTTGAAATGATTACTTAGGATACAATCCTAATCAGCAATTCCTCCCTTCCTCTTCATTTCTTTCCATTTTATTTCCAAAAGCTTTCTTCCACTTACCCTCCATTATATTTCTCCAATGAACTTAAATCACTTTTCTCCCAATCCACCAAAGTGTAAAAAAAAAAAAACCCAAGAAATTGTAACATAAAATTAAATTAAGCATTAACAATGACAGCTCTCTGACTCAGTCATTCTTACAGGATTATGCTGAAGATACAGAGAATTTATGCCATTTAATTCAACAATTAATTCAGCAGTGGGAAAATTTATGACATGGAGGTAGTGTCTTTCCAGGACAGCTGAAAGAACCCTGGCTATGGGATGATGGAGAAAAATATAAAGAGTTAAGGCAGCAGCTTTGCCTGTCATTCTTTTTCACCACCCAAGGTAATCAAAAGTCTTGATGCTCACTGAAAGATTCTTAGTGTCAACTCACAAAGCATCCCTGGCCTGCTGTTGAGGTGCCACAGGCAAGGGGGATGGGAAAACCAACTACAACAAAGTAGCATGGCAGCAAAAAACAAAAGCACATTCCAGACATATCACTGTTCCAAATCTCTTTTTTTTATTCTTACATGGACACACCACATTGCAGCCTATTTTCTCTGTTGGCTCCTAATTTGTAGAATGACTATTCAGAACTGAAGGGCTTCTCCATCAAATAGTTTTTAAATCATTTAAAAATACTTGCATGTATATATAGAGAAAAAATAATAAATAGAGCTTTTAAAAAGTGACAGATATTTTAGTTAGAGACATGTATCTCTATGTGAATGAGGATTCTTTGGTCATCCACCTCAGATGGTCATCCAAGGTGACCAAAGATGGTGGTGAGTAAAAAGAAAAACAGAAGTGCCTTCATCTTAGATACAACATAAATGGACAGCATTTGAAAGGTTGAAGACTATGGTAGGACCTGAAGATGTGAGAAGAAGATAGTTGGGGTCCCATCTGAATGTGACTGACAGTGAGACAGTTCTGAGAAGCAGATGCTGCCAGGGTTCCAAATAACACCCCTAACGAAAGAAAACCCCGAGGCTTGAGTTTCCATTCTATTAGAGATGTTATATGTTATATTGGCACATTTGGGAAAACCCGAATCTGAAAGCTTCCAGATTTTCCTCACCCAAAGGAAAGTCCAAGTCCCTGCCCAGCACTACATCTCCATCACATGGTACAATCAAACCACCATCCCAACTGGAGATGTCTCCCAGTTCCAGCCAGCCATGTGCAGGCCAAGATGTCCTTGACTCTCTGAGAAAAGATTGTTATTATGACTATGTATTACCCATACTCCACACAATCCCCCCTCTCAGTTTCCCACAGTAGGAAATGTGGCAGGCCTGAAGAGCCAACAAAAAAGATGGCTTCCAGGCCTGACAGTTGCTTCTATTTTCGCCACCGTGTGCTATTTTTAATAATTCTTATTACTTAATTTTAAATGGGTTTTTTTAGTTTATTGCATATTTTTATTTTTCAGGCTAATTTTAAAATAAGTTTTTTAACTGCATTTTAAATTGTATATTGTACCGTTTGTTTTATTCTTGCCTGTACACCGCCCTGAGTCCTTCGGGAGAAGGGCGGTATAGAAATCAAATAAATAAATAAATAAATAAATAAATAAAAGACTTAAAAATACCGCAGAATGCAGAATGACCTCAGCTATTCAGGTATGATCTTATAAGAGTAGTCCTCTGTCAGTATATAAGGGTTCATGAATTGGAATAGACATGGTAACAGGTCAGCCAATGGGGACTGTTTGGTGAACCAGATGGCTCAGACTCTGGGCATGGCTTAGGTTCACTGATCTGTATACTATATTTTTCAGCCTATAAGACACTCCAGACTATAAGACGCACCTACCTTTTTGGGTGTGGAAAACAAGAAAAAGAAATCTGCTTCCCAGCAATTTTGTCTCATTGCAACAAACAGCACAGTCTGGTTTACTTTCATTTTCGTTTTCAGCATAGCTTGATTAGCAGCAGAGGCCAGCACAGCAATAAACCATGGCAATCCCTGCAGCCTGAAACAGCTGGGAGTCGGGAGGCCGATCCAACGGACAATCAACTTGTGCTAATTAGGCTGTGCTGAAGCTGAAATGGGCTGTTTCTTCTTGCTGCTTGCTGCAAGGAGATAAATTGCTGGGAGGCAGAGGCCAAAGGATGAGGGGCAGTGGGTGGGCGGAGCTACATTAGGTGTATAAGACGCACCCATATTTTCACCCCCTTTTAGGGGGGAAAAACGTGCATCTTATACTCCGAAAAATACAGTATATACGAGTGCTTCTATGATTCTATAGTGATTATTGATTCTGTGATTATTGATTGTGTACTTCTGGATTCTGACTTCTGGTTCTGGCTTCTGCTGTATAGTATTGTATTATAAAGAAGTTTCTAATATAAATTAATCATGCTGAATTATTTACTTGTGTGCTGGTTGGATTGCTGCAAACTCTAACACGACTTATGATCACAATTGAATATAATAAAATAAGACAATATCTATATAATAAAACAACTTCACAGTGCCACATCATTTAAGGGAAGTAGTCACTCATTTTTCTCCTCCCAAACAATTTTGCAAAGAAAGCTTATCTTTTCCTGCTAATGGTCCAATAATGATGCAAATACCTGAATGTTTCATTCCTTTTGGTTGGATCAGCGATAGTCTAAGAGTGGCTTAACTTTTTTAAAAAAATAATGGCTGGGTTATGTGCCAGTGAAATCAGTGCTGCCTCTAGGTGAGCACAGAGGTTTTCACCAGGACAATGGGTCCCTATCATTGTCTTTCAGCTCTTCCAACAATGCATTCATCACATCGTGAGTCTTTCCACTTCGCTGCTGGACAAGATGTTGGTTTGACTTTCTGGTGAGGATGGGTGGAGAATGGTGGAGAAAAGCTAATGCTCCCATTCCCAGTACTGCTCCTCAGAAGTAAATATCCCGCCCAATGCATTGATTTCCACTCTGTGTGGGTGGGTGTTTGTTTTTGAATAAGGAATCACCCTGATTTTGCCAATACAGAGTTTTTATTATTTGAATTATGACTAAGGAACTGAGGGAGAACCAAAACTACATCGTCATCACCATATCACCACCAAGGAAGTCCAACCAAAGGTGCTTTTCCAAAAGGCAACTGGATTGGCTTTTTTTCTTGAAAACATTTTGCTTCTCATCCAAGAAGTTTCTGAAGTTCTGAAAAAGCTTCTTGGATTAGAAGTGAAACGTTTTCAAAGAAAAAACCCAAAAAAGTCCACTTGCCTTTTGGAAAAGCACCTTTGGGACAGTCATGACCTGGACAATTGAGAATCTCCATAGATAATACCAAAGAACATTCTCACCAATTAATCGGTTTGGAGAATATCTCTACACCCAGCTGCCCCCATAGCTAGAACTCTGCTTTCCAACATACATTATTTGGCAGAGCTCTATCTATAGCTGTAAAACTAATCTTGCGGGGGAAAAACAAGCTTCTATGTGGTTCTCTAATTCAACTACTTGTCATGCATTGTTTCTGGGAATTTAAGTGAAGCAGAGTTTTACAGAAGGAGACATCACAGGTCTGTCTCAGCTGCTATGAAGTCATTTTTGGTTCTGCACTGCTGTGCCACCTGATTTTGGCAGGATTTCTAAGGAGGACTTGAAGGAGTATGAGAAGAGAGGTCTTTAATAAAAATCATGATTGTTTAATTAAAGAAAAGCCTTCACTCATTAGGGATTTTGTGTGTTGGAAACAGCACTCATGGAATATAGTCTGTCAGAGTTCCAAGTAACACCCCCAACGAAAGAAAATTCCAAGGCTTGAAGTTCCCCAAAACTCCATTTTATTAGAGATGTCATATTGCACATCTGGGAAAACCCAAATCTGAAAGCTTCCAGGTTTTCCTCACCCAAAGGAAAGTCCAAGTCCCTGCCCAGCACCCACATGTCACGTCACAAGTATCAATCAAAGCACCGCCCCAACTAGAGATGCCTTCAAGTTCCAGCTCTCCAGGTGCAAGGCAAGATGACCTTAACTTTCTAAGAAAAGACTGTTATTGTAACTATATATCACCCTGGCTCCATACAATTCCGCCTCCCAGTTTCCCACAGTAGGAAATGTGGCAGGCCAGAAGGCCCAACAAAAAAGATGGCTTCAAGGCCTGACATAGTACCTCAGATTTTCACCATGTTCAGATAATCACCCTTTTTACTACTGCCCCTCAAAAAGAATGTGAGAATGGTTTTCCGATCATGACTTTTGCTGGGTCAGCAATGTTGGGGACAAGCCAGGCATAGCTTGGAGGTTTGTTCATTATTATTTCTGTTTGTTCACTGCATAAATGAGCAGAATCAACATACAGGAGGTCGGGAGGAGAGCTGAATATTGGGGTTTAGGAAATCACAACAAAGTTTTTACTCTCAATCTACAGTTGACAATCTCCTGTTGTACCTTTGGTTTTTCCTGTCCAGGTGTGAAACCTTGCTTTTCTCAACATTAAATTTTATATTGTTGGATAGGGCCCATTGTTAAAATCTGTTAAGATCTTTTTGGATCTTCAGCTTTTCTTCTGGAGTATTGGCTATTCCTGCCAGCTTAGTGTTATCTGCAAATTTGATGAGATCCCCTTCTACTCCCTCATCTGAGTCATTTATGAAGATATTGAAGAGTACTGGGCCTAAGATGGAACCTTGTGGTACCCCAGTGCTTACTTCTCTCCATGGAGGTGTAGAACCATTAAGGACTACTCATTGAGTATGGTTTGTCAGCCAGTTACTGAATTCATTCACCAAATTCATCTGGTGATGATGCTGTCTATCCCACATTTATTTATTTGTTTGTTTGTTTGTTTGTTTGTTTGTTTGTTTGTTTATTTGTCACAATAGTATAAATAAGCATGAAAATAACTATATAATATATAAGCATATATATGAGCATGAGTCAGCAACGACTAGCATGTATGTGCGAGGGGAACCTTTACCTTTACCTTATGTGATAACTATATTAATTGGATATAATGAAAGGAAACAATAGGACAGGAACAGTAGGCACGTTTGTGCTCTTATGCACGCCCCTTATAGGCCTCTTAGGAATGGGGTGAGGTCAATAGTAGAGAGGTTTTGGTTAAAGCTTTTGGGAGTTTGAGAAGAGACCACAGAGTCAGGTAGTGTATTCCAAGCATTAACAGCTCTGTTACAAAAGTCATATTTTCTGCAATCAAGATTGAAGCGGTTAACATTAAGTTTGAATCTATTGTTTGCTCTTGTATTATTGCGATTGAAGCTGAAGTAGTCTTTAACAGGAAGGACATTGCAATAGATGATTCTGTGTGTTAAACACAGGTCTTTTCTCTTCTCTACTCTACTCTATTCTACTCTACACTGTATTCTACCCTACCCTACCGTAATTCAGTCTATTCTGTTCTATTCTATTCCATTCCATTCCATTCCATTCCATTCCATTCCATTCTATTCTATTCTATTCCATTCCATTCCATTTTCTACTCTACTCTACACTCCTCTCTATTTATTTTCTATATTATTCCATTCCATTCCTTTTAAATAGATGTGCAGCTTCTGGCTGTCATTAAATATTTGACTCAAAAGTAGGAAAACCCTGTCCATTAGCCTTGGCCTTAGTTAGAAAAGATCAGATATCACTTGATGTGTGTGTGTGTCTGTCTGTGTGTGTTTCCCTCCCATTGAACAGGAGTTCCTTGACATTCAACATATGGTCCTCATGCACAAGAGTATTTAAAAATGCTTCTTCTGCAAGAAATTCAGTTTCAGCCATTGAAAATGGCCTGCGGGGAAATAACATTGTATTTTACTCTTAGAAGATTATTATTTGCATGGGAAAAAGTGAGAAACAACATCTTAGTTACAAGGTTTTCTATGGTTGTTTGGTATGGAATGTTAGATAATCATTAATATTAGTGATTAGAGATTTAAAAAAGTTACATCATCCAATTCATGGGATATTTCTTGTACAAATACAGCTAAATATATTTAAAATAAAAGACAGCTAAAGACATAAGGACATGCCGTTTAGAACTTTGAAGAACTCCAAAATGTCAAGACTTGGTTTAATTAACTGACATGGAGCTCTAAGAATGGCTTAAAGGAGCTCCCTCTGCCTTTTAGAATCTTTTAATCTTCTGCAATGCTTAACTTTTAACTTTTAAACTCTGCTTTTCACTATGCCACTTTTCATGGGTTTTTATTGTGAGCCACCCAGATTTACATAGGTGAGATTGGTAGTGTAGAAATTTGATGAACAAATAAATAAACTTCCTCTCCATTAACTCGTGTTAACAACTCATATACAAAATTTACTCTTGACATCCTTCAAATCTTTTTTTATAGATAAGTTTTATTTTTAAAAAAATGTTTAGCATGCACATTTTATGAACAGAGTGTTGACCAGGTCACATCTCATACATCTTTTTTTTAATTGAAAAAGTTTTAACAAACAAAAACATTTTCCCCCTTTCCCCCCCTCCCCCCTCAAAACCTCCTTCCCCCCTCCCTTCACCACCACCCCAGCTTCCTGGATCAATCACAAGGTATTGTTATACATAAACCAAACATAAAATAAAATTTTCCCTTCTAATCCAATTAACCTCATCCAAGTCTTTTCATTTCCTAACCCCCCCATTACATAAAATAATACATCCTAATTATTCAAAGGCAATCTGATATCTCTTAATCTGATAATCTGTTTTGTAAATAATCAATCCATTTTTTCCATTCAATTAAATATCTTTCCTGCGTATTGTCTTTCAAAAAGGCTGAGATTTTAGCCATCTCAGCCAAGTTAGTAACTTTCAATATCCATTCTTCTATTGTAGGTAATTCTTTTTTCTTCAATTATTGTCCAATCAGCAGCCTTGCTGCTCTTATTAAGTTCAAGATCAATTTAGTCTCAGTCACTGTACAATCCGTTATAATTCCCAAAAGGAAAAATTGCGGCAAGAACTTTATCTTCTTCTTCAATACATTTTGAATAATCCACCAAATTCTTATCCAAAAGGCCTTAATTTTCTTGCAAGTCCACCAAATATGAAAATATGTAGTGTCATCACAGTCACATCTCCAACTTTTCGCTTGGATATCAGGATACATACATGATAATTTTTTGGGATCTAAGTGCCATCTATAAAACATCTTATAAAAATTTTCCCTTACATTTTGTGCTTGTGTAAACTTAACATTTCTAACCCAGATTTTCTCCCATGTTACCAACATTATTGGTTCCTGAATATTCTGTGCCCATTTTATCATACAGTCCTTTACCAAATCCTTTTCCGAATCTATTTCAAGCAACACATTGTACAATCTCTTTATATGCTCCTGAGTCTGATTTCTAATTTGCTTTATTAAATTTTCCTCCCTTTGCATTATACCAATTTTTTGATCTTCTTTCCATCTAGCACTTAGTTGCCCATATTGAAACCAAGTATAATTCCTCCCTTCTTCATTTAATACCTGTAATGATTTTAATTGCAAGCTACCTCCTTCAGCATACAAAAGTTCTTTATAAGTAATCATTTCCTGTTTCTGTTCTATATTTATATTCTCTATTGCATGTCTGGGGCTCGCCCATATAGGCTGAATTGAGTTTTTCAGCCATTTCAGGGATATAGCTTGTTGTAACTTCTCAGTGAAAGCTCAGATCTGAAAATCAAGTGTGATTGGAGCTTTCCAGACATTCGGGAACATGAATATTTGTTTCCTTGCATATCAGAATTCTTTCTAAAAATTAAGATTTTCTGGCTGAATTGAGTCCTTCCACCATTTCAGAGAAATGGCTTGCTCTAACTTCTCAGGAAAAGCTCAGATTTGCAAAGGAAACAAATATTCATGTTCCCCAATGTCTGGAAATCTCAAATCACACTTGATTTTCAGATCTGAGCTTTCTGAAAAGGTAGGTTTTCTGGCTGAATTGAGTCCTTCCACCATTTCAGAGATATAGCTTGCTTTAATTTCTCAGGGAAAGCTCAGATCTGAAAATCAAGTGTGATTTGAGATTTCCAGACCATGTGGAAAATGAATATGTGTTTCCTTTTCAAATCTGAGCTCTGTGTGAAAAGTTAGGTTTTCTGGCTGAATTGAGTTTTTCAGCCATTTCAGTGATATAGCTTGCTGTAACTTCTCAGGGAAAGCTCAGATCTGAAAATCAAACGTGATTTGGAGTTTCCTTACCGTGGGAAACATGAATATTTGTTTCCTTTGCAAATCTGAGCTCTGTGAAAAGTTAAGTTTTCTGGCTGAAATGAGTTTTCAGCCATTTCAGGATATAGCTTGCTCTAACTTCTCAGGAAAGCTCAGATCTGAAAATCAAGCGTGAATTGAGTTTTTTAGCCATTTCAGGGATATTGCTTGCTGTAACTTCTCAGGGAAAGCTCACATCTGAGCATCAAGCGTGATATGAGGTTTCCAGACCATGGGGAACAAGAATATATCTTTCCTTTCCAAATCTGAGTTCTTTCTGAAAAGTTCAGTTTTCTGGCTGAATTGAGTCCTTCCACCATTTCAGAGATATAGCTTGCTTTAATTTCTCAGGGAAAGCTCAGATCTGAAAATCAAGTGTGATTTGAGATTTCCAGACCATGTGGAAAATGAATATGTGTTTCCTTTTCAAATCTGAGTTCTTTGTGAAATTTTAGCTTTTCTGGCTGAATAGAGTCCTTCCACCATTTTAGAGGAATGGCTCACTCTTACTTCTCAGGAATATCTCAGAACTGAAAATCAAGTGTGATTTGAGGTTTCCAGACATTGGGGAACATGAATATGTCTTTCTTTTGCAAATCTGACCTCTGAGTTAGGTTTTCTGGCTGAATTGAGTTTTTCAGCCATTTCAGGGATATATCTTGCTGTAACTTCTCAGGGAAAGCTCAGATCTGAAAATCAAACGTGATTTGAAGTTTCCAGACCGTGGGGAACATGAATATGTGTTTCCTTTAAAAATATGAGTTCTTTTTAAAAAGTTATGTTTTCTGGCTGAATTGAGTTTTTCAGCCATATGTTTCCTTTGTAAATCTGAGTTCTTTGTGAAAAGTTAGGTTTTCTGGCTGAATTGAGTTTTCAGCCATTTCAGGATATAGCTTGCTGTAATTTCTCAGGAATGCTCAGATCTGAGCTTTCCCTGAGAAGTTACAGCAAGCTATATCCCTGAAATGGCTGAAAAACTCAATTCAGCCAGAAAACCTACCTTTTCACACAGAGCTCAGATTTGCAAAGGAAACAAATATTCATGTTCCCCAATGTCTGGAAATCTCAAATCACACTTGATTTTCAGATCTGAGCTTTCCCTGAGAAATTACAGCAAGCTATATCCCTGAAATGGCTGAAAAACTCAATTCAGCCAGAAAACCTAACTTTTCACACAGAGCTCAGATTTGAAAAGGAAACACATATTCATGTTCCACACGGTCTGGAAACCCCAAATCACGTTTGATTTTCAGTTCTGAGCTTTTCCTGAGAAGATACAGCAAGCTATATCTCTGAAATGGTGGAAGGACTCAATTCAGCCAGAAAACCTTAATTTTCAGAAAGAATTAAGATATGCAAAGGAAACAAATATTCATGTTCCCCAATGTCTGGAAAGCTCCAGTCACACTTGATTTTCAGATCTGAGCTTTCCCTGAGAAGATACAGCAAGCTATATCTCTGAAATGGTGGAAGGACTCAATTCAGCCAGAAAACTGAACTTTTCAGAAAGAACTCAGATTTGCAAAAGACAGATATATTCTTGTTCCCCATGGTCTGGAAACCTCATATCACGCTTGATGCTCAGATCTGAGCTTTCCCTGAGAAGTTACAGCAAGCAATATCCCTGAAATGGCTGAAAAACTCAATTCAGCCAGAAAACCTACCTTTTCACACAGAGCTCAGATTTGCAAAGGAAAGACATATTCATGTTCCCCAATGTCTGGAAATCTCAAATCACACTTGATTTTCAGATCTGAGCTTTCCCTGAGAAATTACAGCAAGCTATATCCCTGAAATGGCTGAAAAACTCAATTCAGCCAGAAAACCTAACTTTTCACACAAAGCTCAGATTTGCAAAGGAAACAAATATTCATGTTCCCCACGGTAAGGAAACTCCAAATCACGTTTGATTTTCAGATCTGAGCTTTCCCTGAAAAGTTAGGTTTTCTGGCTGAATTGAGTTTTTCCGCCATTTCAGAGAAATGGCTTGCACTATATTCTCAGGAAAAGCTCAGAAGTGAAAATCAAACGTTATTTGAAATTTCCAGACCATGGGGAACAAGAATATATGTTTCCTTTGCAAATCTGAGTTCTTTGTGAAAAGTTAGGTTTTCTGGCTGAATTGATTTTTTCAGACCGTGGGGAACAGAATATATGTTTCCTTTCAAATCTGAGTTCTTTCTGAAAAGTTATGTTTTCTGGCTGAATTGAGTTTTCCGCCATTTCAGATATGGCTTGCTGTAACTTCAGGAAAGCTCAGATCTGAAAATCAAGCGTGATTTGAGTTTTCAGCCATTTCAGAAAATGGCTTGCTCTAACTTCAGGAAAGCTCAGATCTGAAAATCAAACGTGATTTGAGTTTTCAGCCATTTCAGAAATAGCTTGCTCTAACTTCAGGAAAGCTCAGATCTGAAAATCAAACGTTATTTGAAGTTTCCAGACCCTAGTGAACAAGAATATATGTTTCCTTTTCAAATCTGAGTTCTTTTTGAAAAGTTAGCTTTTCTGCCTGAATTGAGTCATTCCGCCATTTTAGAGAAATGTCTTGCTTTAACTTTTTTGGAAAAGCTCAGAACTGAAAATCAAGCATGTTTTTAGGTTTTCAGACCCTTGGGAAGATGAATATGATTTTCCTTTGCAAATCTGAGTTCTTTGTGAAATGTTAGCTTTTCTGGCTGAATAGAGTCCTTCCACCATTTTAGAGGAACGGCTCGCTCTAACTTCTCAGGAAAATATCAGATCTGAAAATCAAGCATGACTTGGGGTTTCCAGACCCTAGGGAACATGAATATGTGTTTCCTTTGCAAATCTGAGTTCTTTCTGAAAAGTTATGTTTTCTGGCTGAATTGAATCCTTCCGCCATTTCAGAAAAATGGCTTGCTCTAATTTCTCAGGAAAAGCTCAGATCTGAAAATCAAACGTAATATGGGGTTTCCAGACCCTAGGGAACATGAATATGTGTTCCCTTTTAAAATCTGAGTTCTTTCTGAAAAGTTAGGGTTTCTGGTTGAATTGAGTTTTTCAGCCATTTCAGGGATATAGTTTGCTGTAACTTCTCAGGAAAAGCTCAGATTTGAAAATCAAACGTGATTTGGGGTTTCCAGACCCTAGGGAACATGAATATGTGTTTTGTAAATCTGTGTGAAAGTTAGGTTTCTGGCTGAATTGAGTTTCAGACCGGGGAACAAGAATATATGTTTTCCTTTGCAAATCTGAGTTCTTTCTGAAAAGTTAGTTTTCTGGCTGAATTGAGTTTTCAGCCATTTCAGATATGGCTTGCTCTAACTTCTCAGGGAAATCTCAGATCTGAAAATCAAATGTAATTTGAAGTTTCAGACCGTAGGAACATGAATATGTGTTCCTTTGCAAATCTGAGTTCTTTGAAAAGTTAGTTTTCTGGCTGAATTGAGTTTTCCGCCATTTCAGATATAGCTTGTAACTTCTCAGGAAGCTCAGATCTGAAAATCAAGTGATTTGAAGTTTCAGACCATGGGAACATGAATATTTGTTTCCTTTGTAAATCTGAGTTCTTTGAAAAGTTAGGTTTCTGGCTGAATTGAGTTTTCAGCCATTTCAGAGAAATGGCTTGCTCTAACTTCTCAGGGAAAGCTCAGATCTGAAAATCAAACGTGATTTGGGGTTTCAGACCGTGGAACATGAATATCTGTCTTTTGCAAATCTGAGTTCTTTCTGAAAAGTTAGGTTTTCTGGCTGAATTGAGTTTTTCAGCCATTTCAGGGATATAGCTTGCTGTAATTTCTCAGGGAAAGCTCAGATCTGAAAATCAAGTGTGATTTGAGATTTCCAGACCATGGGGAACAAGAATATATCTTTCCTTTGCAAATCTGAGTTCTTTCTGAAAAGTTCAGTTTTCTGGCTGAATTGAGTCCTTCCACCATTTCAGAGATATAGCTTGCTGTATCTTGTCAGGAAAAGCTCAGAACTGGAAATCAAACGTGATTTGGGGTTTCCAGACCGTGTGAAACATGAATATGTGTTTCCTTTTCAAATCTGAGCTCTGTGTGAAAAGTTAGGTTTTCTGGCTGAATTGACTCCTTCAGCCATTTCAGGGATATAGCTTGCTGTAATTTCTCAGGGAAAGCTCAGATCTGAAAAATCAAACATGATTTGGAGTTTCCTTACAGTGGGAAACATGAATATGTCTTTCCTTTGCAAATCTGAGCTCTGTGTGAAAAGTTAGGTTTTCTGGCTGAATTGACTCCTTCAGCCATTTCAGGGATATAGCTTGCTGTAACTTCTCAGGGAAAGCTCAGATCTGAAAATCAAACGTGATTTGGGGTTTCCAGACCATGTGGAAAATGAATATGTGTTTCCTTTTCAAATCTGAGCTCTGTGTGAAAAGTTAGGTTTTCTGGCTGAATTGAGTTTTTCAGCCATTTCAGGGATATAGCTTGCTGTAACTTCTCAGGAAAAGCTCAGATCTGAAAATCAAACGTTATTTGAAGTTTCCAGACCGTAGGGAACATGAATATGTGTTTCCTTTGTAAATCTGTGTGAAAAGTTAGGTTTTCTGGCTGAATTGAGTTTTTCAGCCATTTCAGGGATATAGCTTGCTGTAACTTCTCAGGGAAAGCTCAGATCTGAAAATCAAACGTGATTTGGAGTTTCCTTACCGTGGGAAACATGAATATGTCTTTCCTTTGCAAATCTGAGCTCTGTGTGAAAAGTTAGGTTTTCTGGCTGAATTGACTCCTTCAGCCATTTCAGGGATATAGCTTGCTGTATCTTCTCAGGAAAAGCTCAGAACTGGAAATCAAACGTGATTTGGGGTTTCCAGACCGTGTGAAACATGAATATGTGTTTCCTTTTCAAATCTGAGCTCTGTGTGAAAAGTTAGGTTTTCTGGCTGAATTGAGTTTTTCAGCCATTTCAGGGATATAGCTTGCTGTAACTTCTCAGGAAAAGCTCAGATCTGAAAATCAAACGTGATTTAAGTTTCAGACCGTGGAACAAGAATATGTTTCCTTTGTAAATCTGAGTTCTTGTGTGAAAAGTTAGGTTTTCTGGCTGAATTGAGTCTTTCCGCCATTTCAGAGAAATGGCTTGATGTAACTTCTCAGGAAAAGCTCAGATCTGAAAATCAAGTCTGATTTGGGGTTTCCAGACCATGAGGAACATGTATATGTGTTTCTTTTACAAATCTGAGTTCTTTCTCAAAAGTTAGGTTTTCTAGCTGAATTGAGTCCTTCCGCCATTTCAGGATATAGCTGTAACTTCAGGAAAGCTCAGATCTGAAAATCAACGTGATTTGAAGTTTCAGACCGGGGAACAAGAATATGTGTTTCCTTTGCAAATCTGAGTTCTTTGTGTGAAAAGTTAGTTTTCTGGCTGAATTGAGTTTCAGACCGTGGGGAACAATGAATATGTGTTTCCTTTGCAAATCTGAGTTCTTTCTGAAAAGTTAGGTTTTCTGGCTGAATTGAGTTTCAGACCGTGGGGAACAATGAATATGTGTTTCCTTTGCAAATCTGAGCTTGTGTGAAAAGTTAGGTTTCTGGCTGAATTGAGTTTTCAGCCATTTCAGGATATAGCTGTAACTTCAGGAAAGCTCAGATCTGAAAATCAAGTGATTTGAGTTTCAGACCGTGGAACATGAATATGTGTTTCCTTTTGCAAATCTGAGTTCTGTGTGAAAGTTAGGTTTCTGGCTGAATTGAGTTTTCAGCCATTTCAGATATAGCTTGCTAACTTCTCAGGGAAAGCTCAGATCTGAAAATCAAACATGATTTGTTTCCAGACCATGTGGAACATGAATATTTGTTTCCTTTGTAAATCTGAGTTCTTTGTGAAAAGTTAGTTTTCTGGCTGAATTGAGTCCTTCCGCCATTTCAGGAAAGCTCAGATCTGAAAATCAAGTGTGATTTGAGATTTCGAGACATTGGATAACATGAATATGTTTTTTCTTTGCAAATCTGAGCTCCGTGTTAAAAGTTAGGTTTTCTGGCTGAATTGAGTTTTTCAGCCATTTCAGGGATACAGCTTGCTGTATCTTCTCAGGAAAAGCTCAGAACTGAAAATCAAACGTGATTTGGGGTTTCCAGACCGTGTGGAACATGAATATGTGTTTCCTTTGCAAATCTGAGCTCTGTGTGAAAAGTTAGGTTTTCTGGCTGAATTGAGTTTTTCAGCCATTTCAGGGATATAGCTTGCTGTAACTTCTCAGGGAAAGCTCAGATCTGAAAATCAAACGTGATTTGGAGTTTCCTTACCGTGGGAAACATGAATATGTGTTTCCTTTGCAAATCTGAGTTCTTTGTGAAAAGTTCAGTTTTCTGGCTGAATTGAGTCCTTCCACCATTTCAGAGATACAGCTTACTGTATCTTCTCATGGAAAGCTCAGATCTGAAAATCAAACGTGATTTGAGATTTCCAGACCATGGGGAACAAGAATATATCTTTCCTTTGCAAATCTGAGTTCTTTCTGAAAAGTTCAGTTTTCTGGCTGAATTGAGTTTTTCAGCCATTTCAGGGATATAGCTTGCTGTAACTTCTCAGGGAAAGCTCAGATCTGAAAATCAAACGTGATTTGGAGTTTCCTTACCGTGGGAAACATGAATATGTGTTTCCTTTGCAAATCTGAGCTCTGTGTGAAAAGTTAGGTTTTCTGGCTGAATTGAGTTTTTCAGCCATTTCAGGGATATAGCTTGCTGTAACTTCTCAGGGAAAGCTCAGATCTAAACATCAAGCGTGATATGAGGTTTCCAGACCATGGGGAACAAGAATATATCTTTCCTTTGCAAATCTGAGTTCTTTCTGAAAAGTTCAGTTTTCTGGCTGAATTGAGTTTTTCAGCCATTTCAGGGATATAGCTTGCTGTAACTTCTCCAGGGAAAGCTCAGATCTGAAAATCAAACGTGATTTGAGATTTCCAGACATTGGGGAACATGAATATGTCTTTCCTTTGCAAATCTGAGCTCTGTGTGAAAAGTTAGGTTTTCTGGCTGAATTGAGTTTTTCAGCCATTTCAGGGATATAGCTTGCTGTAACTTCTCAGGGAAAGCTCAGATCTGAAAATCAAACGTGATTTGGAGTTTCCTTACCGTGGGAAACATGAATATGTGTTTCCTTTGCAAATCTGAGCTCTGTGTGAAAAGTTAGGTTTTCTGGCTGAATTGAGTTTCAGACCGTGGGAACAAGAATATATGTTTCCTTTAAATCTGAGTTCTTCTGAAAAGTTAGGTTTTCTGGCTGAATTGAGTTTCAGACCATGGGGAACAAGAATATATGTGTTTCCTTTGCAAATCTGAGTTATTTCTGAAAAGTTAGGGTTTCTGGTTGAATTGAGTTTTTCAGCCATTTCAGAAAAATGGCTTGCTCTAATTTCTCAGGAAAAGCTCAGATCTGAAAATCAAACGTGATTTGGGGTTTCCAGACCCTAGGGAACATGAATATGTGTTTCCTTTGCAAATCTGAGTTCTTTCTGAAAAGTTAGGGTTTCTGGTTGAATTGAGTTTTTCAGCCATTTGAGGGATAAAGCTTCCTGTAACTTCACAGGAAAAGCTCAGATCTGAAAATCAAACGTGATTTGGGGTTTCCAGACCATGGGGAATAAGAATATGTGTTTCCTTTGCAAATCTGAGTTCTTTCTGAAAAGTTATGTTTTCTGGCTGAATTGAATCCTTCCACCATATCAGAGATATAGCTTGCTGTATCTTGTCAGGAAAAGCTCAGAACTGGAAATCAAACGTGATTTGGGGTTTCCAGACCGTGTGGAACATGAATATGTGTTTCCTTTGCAAATCTGAACTCTGTGTGAAAAGTTAGGTTTTCTGGCTGAATTGAGTTTTTCAGCCATTTCAGGGATATAGCTTGCTGTAACTTCTCAGGGAAAGCTCAGATCTGAAAATCAAACGTGATTTGGAGTTTCCTTACCGTGGGAAACATGAATATGTCTTTCCTTTGCAAATCTGAGCTCTGTGTGAAAAGTTAGGTTTTCTGGCTGAATTGACTCCTTCAGCCATTTCAGGGATATAGCTTGCTGTAACTTCTCAGGGAAAGCTCAGCTCAGTTCCCCAGACCATGGGGAACAAGAATATATCTTTCCTTTGCAAATCTGAGTTCTTTCTGAAAAGTTAGGTTTTCTGGCTGAATTGAGTTTTTCAGCCATTTCAGGGATATAGCTTGCTGTAACTTCTCACGGAAAGCTCAGATCTGAAAATCAAACGTGATTTGGAGTTTCCTTACCGTGGGAAACATGAATATGTCTTTCCTTTGCAAATCTGAGCTCTGTGTGAAAAGTTAGGTTTTCTGGCTGAATTGAGTTTTTCAGCCATTTCAGGGATATAGCTTGCTGTAACTTCTCAGGGAAAGCTCAGATCTGAAAATCAAACGTTATTTGAAGTTTCCAGACCGTGGGGAACATGAATATGTGTTTCCTTTGTAAATCTGAGCTCTGTGTGAAAAGTTAGGTTTTCTGGCTGAATTGAGTTTTTCAGCCATTTCAGGGATATAGCTTGCTGTACATTCTCAGGGAAAGCTCAGATCTGAAAATCAAGTGTGATTTCGGGTTTCCAGACCATGTGTGAAAAGTTAGGTTTTCTGGCTGAATTGAGTTTTTCAGCCATTTCAGGGATATAGCTTGCTGTAGCTTCTCAGGGAAAGCTCAGATCTGAAAATCAAACGTTATTTGAAGTTTCCAGACCGTGGGGAACATGAATATGTCTTTCCTTTGCAAATCTGAGCTCTGTGTGAAAAGTTAGGTTTTCTGGCTGAATTGACTCCTTCAGCCATTTCAGGGATATAGCTTGCTGTAACTTCTCAGGGAAAGCTCAGATCTGAAAATCAAACATGATTTGGAGTTTCCTTACAGTGGGAAACATGAATATGTCTTTCCTTTGCAAATCTGAGTTCTTTCTAAAAGTTAGGTTTTCTAGCTGAGTTGAGTTTTTCAGCCATTTCAGGGATATAGCTTGCTGTAACTTCTCAGGTAAAGCTCAGATTTGAAAATCAGACGTGATTTGGGGTTTCCAGACCCTAGGGAACATGAATATGTGTTTCCTTTGCAAATCTGAGTTCTGTCTGAAAAATTAGGGGTCCTGGCTGAATTGAGGTTTTCAGCCATTTGAGGGATAAAGCTTGCTGCAACTTCTCAGGGAAATCTCAGATCTGAAAATCAAACATGATTTGGGGTTTCCAGACCGTGTGGAACATGAATATGTGTTTCCTTTGCAAATCTGAACTCTGTGTGAAAAGTTAGGTTTTCTGGCTGAATTGAGTTTTTCAGCCATTTCAGGGATATAGCTTGCTGTAACTTCTCCAGGGAAAGCTCAGATCTGAAAATCAAACGTGATTTGGAGTTTCCTTACCGTGGGAAACATGAATATGTCTTTCCTTTGCAAATCTGAGTTCTTTCTGAAAAGTTAGGTTTTCTGGCTGAGTTGAGTTTTTCAGCCATTTCAGGGATATAGCTTGCTGTAACTTCTCAGGGAAAGCTCAGATCTGAAAATCAAACATGATTTGGAGTTTCCTTACAGTGGGAAACATGAATATGTCTTTCCTTTGCAAATCTGAGCTCTGTGTGAAAAGTTAGGTTTTCTGGCTGAATTGACTCCTTCAGCCATTTCAGGGATATAGCTTGCTGTAACTTCTCAGGAAAAGCTCAGATCTGAAAATCAAGTGTGATTTGGGGTTTCCAGACCATGGGGAACAAGAATATATGTTTCCTTTTCAAATCTGAGTTCTTTGTGAAAAGTTAGGTTTTCTGGCTGAATTGAGTTTTTCAGCCATTTCAGGGATATAGCTTGCTGTAACTTCTCAGGGAAAGCTCAGATCTGAAAATCAAGCATGATTTGGAGTTTCCAGACCCTAGGGAACATGAATATGTGTTTCCTTTGCAAATCTGAGTTCTTTCTGAAAAGTTAGGGTTTCTGGTTGAATTGAGTTTTTCAGCCATTTCAGGGATATAGTTTGCTGTAACTTCTCAGGGAAAGCTCAGATCTGAAAATCAAACGTGATTTGGAGTTTCCTTACCGTGGGAAACATGAATATGTCTTTCCTTTGCAAATCTGAGTTCTTTCTGAAAAGTTCGGTTTTCTGGCTGAGTTGAGTTTTTCAGCCATTTCAGGGATATAGCTTGCTGTAACTTCTCCAGGGAAAGCTCAGATCTGAAAATCAAACGTGATTTGGAGTTTCCTTACCGTGGGAAACATGAATATGTCTTTCCTTTGCAAATCTGAGCTCTGTGTGAAAAGTTAGGTTTTCTGGCTGAGTTGAGTTTTTCAGCCATTTCAGGGATATAGCTTGCTGTAACTTCTCAGGGAAAGCTCAGATCTAAACATCAAGCGTGATATGAGGTTTCCAGACCATGGGGAACAAGAATATATCTTTCCTTTGCAAATCTGAGTTCTTTCTGAAAAGTTCAGTTTTCTGGCTATTGAGTCTTTCCACCATTTCAGATATATAGCTTGCTCTATCTTCTCAGGAAAAGTTCAGAACTGAAAATCAAACGTGATTTGGGGTTTCCAGACCGTGTGGAACATGAATATGTGTTTCCTTTGCAAATCTGAACTCTGTGTGAAAAGTTAGGTTTTCTGGCTGAATTGAGTTTTTCAGCCATTTCAGAGATATAGCTTGCTATAACTTCTCAGGGAAAGCTCAGATCTGAACATCAAGGGTGATATGAGGTTTCCAGACCATGGGGAACAAGAATATATCTTTCCTTTGCAAATCTGAGTTCTTTCTGAAAAGTTCAGTTTTCTGGCTGAATTGAGTTTTTCAGCCATTTCAGGGATATAGCTTGCTGTAACTTCTCAGGGAAAGCTCAGATCTGAAAATCAAACGTGATTTGGGGTTTCCAGACCGTGTGAAACATGAATATGTGTTTCCTTTGCAAATCTGAGCTCTGTGTGAAAAGTTAGGTTTTCTGGCTGAATTGACTCCTTCAGCCATTTCAGGGATATAGCTTGCTGTAACTTCTCAGGGAAAGCTCAGATCTAAACATCAAACGTGATTTGGAGTTTCCTTACCGTGTGGAACATGAATATGTGTTTCCTTTTCAAATCTGAGCTCTGTGTGAAAAGTTAGGTTTTCTGGCTGAATTGACTCCTTCAGACCGTGGGAACATGAATATATCTTTCCTTTGCAAATCTGAGTTCTTTGAAAAGTTAGGTTTCTGGCTGAATTGAGTTTCAGACCTAGGAACATGAATATGTTTCCTTTAAATCTGAGTTCTTTGAAAAGTTAGGTTTCTGGCTGAATTGAGTTTCAGACCATGGGAAACATGAATATGTGTTTTGCAAATCTGAGCTTCTGTGTGAAAGTTAGGTTTTCTGGCTGAATTGAGTTTCAGACCGTGGGGAACATGAATATGTGTTTCCTTTGTAAATCTGAGTTCTTGTGTGAAAAGTTAGTTTTCTGGCTGAATTGAGTTTCAGACCGTGGGGAACATGAATATATCTTTCCTTTGCAAATCTGAGTTCTTGTGAAAGTTAGGTTTCTGGCTGAATTGAATCCTTCAGCCATTTCAGGATATAGCTTGTAACTTCTCAGGAAGCTCAGATCTGAAAATCAAGTGATTTGGGGTTTCAGACCTAGGAACATGAATATGTTTTTTGCAAATCTGAGTTCTGTGAAAAGTTAGTTTTCTGGCTGAATTGAGTTTCAGACCTAGGAACATGAATATGTTTTTTGCAAATCTGAGCTTGTGTGAAAAGTTAGGGTTTCTGGCTGAATTGAGTTTTTCAGCCATTACAGGGATATAGCTTGCTGTAACTTCTCAGGGAAAGCTCAGATCTGAAAATCAAATGTAATTTGGGGTTTCCAGACCCTAGGTAACATGAATATGTGTTTCCTTTTCAAATCTGAGCTCTGTGTGAAAAGTTAGGTTTTCTGGCTGAATTGAGTTTTTCAGCCATTTCAGGGATATAGCTTGCTGTAATTTCTCAGGGAAAGCTCAGATCTGAAAATCAAACGTGATTTGGAGTTTCCTTACCGTGGGGAACATGAATATTTGTTTCCTTTGCAAATCTGAGCTTTGTGTGAAAAGTTAGGTTTTCTGGCTGAATTGAGTTTTTCAGCCATTTCAGGGATATAGCTTGCTGTAACTTCTCAGGGAAAGCTCAGATCTAAACATCAAGCGTGATATGAGGTTTCCAGACCATGGGGAACAAGAATATATCTTTCCTTTGCAAATCTGAGTTCTTTCTGAAAAGTTCAGTTTTCTGGCTATTGAGTCTTTCCACCATTTCAGATATATAGCTTGCTCTATCTTCTCAGGGAAAGCTCAGATCTGAAAATCAAGTGTGATTTGAGATTTCCAGACATTGGGGAACATGAATATTTGTTTCCTTTGCAAATCTGAGCTCTGTGTGAAAAGTTAGGTTTTCTGGCTGAATTGAGTTTTTCAGCCATTTCAGGGATATAGCTTGCTGTAATTTCTCAGGGAAAGCTCAGATCTGAAAATCAAACGTGATTTGGGGTTTCCAGACCATGTGGAAAATGAATATGTGTTTCCTTTTCAAATCTGAGCTCTGTGTGAAAAGGTAGGTTTTCTGGCTGAATTGAGTTTTTCAGCCATTTCAGGGATATAGCTTGCTGTAACTTCTCAGGGAAAGCTCAGATCTGAACATCAAGCGTGATATGAGGTTTCCAGACCATGGGGAACAAGAATATATCTTTCCTTTGCAAATCTGAGTTCTTTCTGAAAAGTTAGGTTTTCTGGCTGAATTGAGTTTTTCAGCCATTTCAGGGATATAGCTTGCTGTAACTTCTCACGGAAAGCTCAGATCTGAAAATCAAACGTGATTTGGGGTTTCCAGACCGTGTGGAACATGAATATGTGTTTCCTTTGCAAATCTGAACTCTGTGTGAAAAGTTAGGTTTTCTGGCTGAATTGAGTTTTTCAGCCATTTCAGGGATATAGCTTGCTGTAACTTCTCAGGGAAAGCTCAGATCTGAAAATCAAACGTGATTTGGAGTTTCCTTACCGTGGGAAACATGAATATGTCTTTCCTTTGCAAATCTGAGCTCTGTGTGAAAAGTTAGGTTTTCTGGCTGAATTGACTCCTTCAGCCATTTCAGGGATATAGCTTGCTGTAACTTCTCAGGGAAAGCTCAGATCTAAACATCAAGCGTGATATGAGGTTTCCAGACCATGGGGAACAAGAATATATCTTTCCTTTGCAAATCTGAGTTCTTTCTGAAAAGTTCAGTTTTCTGGCTATTGAGTCTTTCCACCATTTCAGATATATAGCTTGCTCTATCTTCTCAGGAAAAGTTCAGAACTGAAAATCAAACGTGATTTGGGGTTTCCAGACCGTGTGGAACATGAATATGTGTTTCCTTTGCAAATCTGAACTCTGTGTGAAAAGTTAGGTTTTCTGGCTGAATTGAGTTTTTCAGCCATTTCAGGGATATAGCTTGCTGTAACTTCTCAGGGAAAGCTCAGATCTGAAAATCAAACGTGATTTGCGGTTTCCAGACCATGGGGAACAAGAATATATGTTTCCTTTTCAAATCTGAGTTCTTTGTGAAAAGTTAGGTTTTCTGGCTGAATTGAGTTTTTCAGCCATTTCAGGGATATAGCTTGCTGTAACTTCTCAGGGAAAGCTCAGATCTGAAAATCAAGTGTGATTTCGGGTTTCCAGACCATGGGGAACAAGAATATATGTTTCCTTCGCAAATCTGAGTTCTTTGTGAAAAGTTAGGTTTTCTGGCTGAATTGAGTCCTTCCGATATTTCAGAGAAATGACTTGCTCTAACTTCTCAGGAAAAGCTCAGATCTGAAAATCAAACGTTATTTGAAGTTTCCAGACCGTGAGGAACTTGAATATGTGTTTCCTTTGTAAATCTTTGCTCTGTGTGAAAAGTGAGTTTTTGAGTTTGTCAGCCATTTCAGGGATATAGCTTGCTGTACATTCTCAGGGAAAGCTCAGATCTGAAAATCAAGTGTGATTTCGGGTTTCCAGACCATGGGGAACAAGAATATATGTTTCCTTTGTAAATCTGTGTGAAAAGTTAGGTTTTCTGGCTGAATTGAGTTTTTCAGCCATTTCAGGGATATAGCTTGCTGTAACTTCTCAGGAAAAGCTCAGATCTGAAAATCAAACGTTATTTGAAGTTTCCAGACCGTGGGGAACATGAATATGTGTTTCCTTTGTAAATCTGAGTTCTTTGTGAAAAGTTAGGTGTTCTGGCTGAATTGAGTTTATCAGCCATTTCAGATATAGCTTGTAACTTCTCAGGAAAGCTCAGATCTGAAAATCAAGTGATTTGAGTTTCAGACCGGGGAACAAGAATATATCTTTCCTTTGCAAATCTGAGATCTGTGTGAAAAGTTAGGTTTTCTGGCTGAATTGAGTTTTTCAGCCATTTCAGAGATATAGCTTGCTATAACTTCTCAGGGAAAGCTCAGATCTGAACATCAAGGGTGATATGAGGTTTCCAGACCATGGGGAACAAGAATATATCTTTCCTTTGCAAATCTGAGTTCTTTCTGAAAAGTTAGGTTTTCTGGCTGAATTGACTCCTTCAGCCATTTCAGGGATATAGCTTGCTGTATCTTCTCAGGAAAAGCTCAGAACTGGAAATCAAACGTGATTTGGGGTTTCCAGACCGTGTGGAACATAAATATATCTTTCCAGACCGTGTGGAACATAAATATTTTCAAATCTGAGATCTGTGTGAAAAGTTAGGTTTTCTGGCTGAATTGACTCCTTCAGCCATTTCAGGGATATAGCTTGCTGTAACTTCTCAGGGAAAGCTCAGATCTGAACATCAAGGGTGATTTGGGATTTCCAGACCATGTGGAAAATGAATATGTGTTTCCTTTTCAAATCTGAGCTCTGTGTGAAAAGTTAGGTTTTCTGGCTGAATTGAGTTTTTCAGCCATTTCAGTGATATAGCTTGCTGTAACTTCTCAGGGAAAGCTCAGATCTGAAAATCAAACGTGATTTGGAGTTTCCAGACCCTAGGGAACATGAATATGTGTTTCCTTTGCAAATCTGAGTTCTTTGTGAAAAATTAGGGTTTCTGGTTGAATTGAGGTTTTCAGCCATTTGAGGGATAAAGCTTGCTGCAACTTCTCAGGAAAAGCTCAGATCTGAAAATCAAACATGATTTGGGGTTTCCAGACCATGGGGAACAAGAATATGTGTTTCCTTTGCAAATCTGAGTTCTTTCTGAAAAGTTAGGGTTTCTGGTTGAATTGAGTTTTTCAGCCATTTCAGGGATATAGTTTGCTGTAACTTCTCAGGAAAAGCTCAGATTTGAAAATCAAACGTGATTTGGGGTTTCCAGACCATGGGGAACATGAATATGTGTTTCCTTTGCAAATCTGAGCTCTGTGTGAAAAGGTAGGTTTTCTGGCTGAATTGAGTTTTTCAGCCATTTCAGGGATATAGCTTGCTGTATCTTCTCAGGAAAAGCTCAGAACTGAAAATCAAACGTGATTTGGGGTTTCCAGACCGTGTGGAACATGAATATGTGTTTCCTTTTCAAATCTGAGCTCTGTGTGAAAAGTTAGGTTTTCTGGCTGAATTGACTCCTTCAGCCATTTCAGGGATATAGCTTGCTGTAATTTCTCTGGGAAAGCTCAGATCTGAAAATCACGTGCGATTTGAGCTTTCCAGACATTGGGGGACATGAATATGTCTTTCCTTTGCAAATCTGAGCTCTGTGTGAAAAGGTAGGTTTTCTGGGTGAATTGACTCCTTCAGCCATTTCAGGGATATAGCTTGCTCTATTTTTTCAGGAAAAGCTCAGATCTAAACATCAAGCGTGATATGAGGTTTCCAGACCATGGGGAACAAGAATATACCTTTCCTTTGCAAATCTGAGTTCTTTCTGAAAAGTTCAGTTTTCTGGCTGAATTGAGTCCTTCCACCATTTCAGAGATATAGCTTGCTGTATCTTCTCAGGAAAAGCTCAGAACTGAAAATCAAACGTGATTTGGGGTTTCCAGACCGTGTGGAACATAAATATTTTCAAATCTGAGCTCTGTGTGAAAAGTTAGGTTTTCTGGCTGAATTGAGTTTTTCAGCCATTTCAGGGATATAGCTTGCTGTAACTTCTCAGGGAAAGCTCAGATCTGAAAATCAAACGTGATTTGGAGTTTCCTTACCGTGGGAAACATGAATATTTGTTTCCTTTGCAAATCTGAGCTCTGTGTGAAAAGTTAGGTTTTCTGGCTGAATTGAGTTTTTCAGCCATTTCAGGGATATAGCTTGCTGTAATTTCTCAGGGAAAGCTCAGATCTGAAAATCAAGTGTGATTTGAGATTTCCAGACATTGGGGAACATGAATATGTCTTTCCTTTGCAAATCTGAGCTCTGTGTGAAAAGGTAGGTTTTCTGGCTGAATTGAGTTTTTCAGCCATTTCAGGGATATTGCTTGCTGTAACTTCTCAGGGAAAGCTCAGATCTGAAAATCAAAAGTGATTTTAAGTTTTCAGACCGTGGGGAACAAGAATATATGTTTCCTTTGCAAATCTGCGTTCTTTGTGAAAACTTAGGTTTTCTGGCTGAATTGAGTTTCCAGACCATGGGGTACAAGAATATATGTTTCCTTCGCAAATCTGAGTTCTTTGTGAAAAGTTAGGTTTTCTGGCTGAATTGAGTTTCAGACCGTGGGGAACAAGAATATATGTTTCCTTTGCAAATCTGCGTTCTTTGTGAAAACTTAGGTTTTCTGGCTGAATTGAGTTCTTCTGCCATTTCAGGGATATAGCTTGCTGTACATTCTCAGGGAAAGCTCAGATCTGAAAATCAAGTGTGATTTCGGGTTTCCAGACCATGGGGAACAAGAATATATGTTTCCTTTTCAAATCTGAGTTCTTTGTGAAAAGTTAGGTTTTCTGGCTGAATTGAGTTCTTCTGCCAATTCAGAGAAATGGGTTTCTCTAACTTCTCAGGGAAAGCTCAGATCTGAAAATCAAGTGTGATTTTAAGTTTCCAGACCGGGGAACAAGAATATGTTTTCCTTTGTAAATCTGAGCTCTTTGTGAAAAGTTAGGTTTCTGGCTGAATTGAGTTTCAGACCGTAGGGAACATGAATATATGTTTTTTGCAAATCTGAGTTCTTTGTGAAAAGTTAGGTTTCTGGCTGAATTGAGTTCCAGACCCTAGGGAACATGAATATGTGTTTCCTTTGCAAATCTGAGTTCTTTCTGAAAAGGGTTTCTGGCTGAATTGAATCCTTCCTCCATTTCAGAAAAATGGCTTGCTCTAATTTCTCAGGAAAAGCTCAGATCTGAAAATCAAACGTGATTTGGGGTTTCCAGACCATGGGGAACATGAATATGTGTTTCCTTTGCAAATCTGAGTTCTTTCTGAAAAGTTATGTTTTCTGGCTGAATTGAGTTTCAGACCATGGGAAACATGAATATGTTTCCTTTGCAAATCTGAGTTCTGTGAAAAGTTAGTTTTCTGGCTGAATTGAGTTCCCAGACCATGGGGTACAAGAATATATTTCCTTTGCAAATCTGAGTTCTTTGTGAAAAGTTAGGTTTTCTGGCTGAATTGAGTCCTTCCGCCATTTCAGAGAAATGGCTTCCTCTAACTTCTCAGGAAAAGCTCAGATCTGAAAATCAAGTGTGATTTGGGGTTTCCAGACCATGGGGTACAAGAATATATGTTTCCTTTGCAAATCTGAGTTCTTTGTGAAAAGTTAGGTTTTCTGGCTGAATTGAGTTTTTCAGCCATTTCAGGGATATAGCTTGCTGTAACTTCTCAGGGAAAGCTCAGATCTGAAAATCAAACGTGATTTGAAGTTTCCAGACCGTAGGGAACATGAATATGTTTTTCCTTTGTAAATCTGAGCTCTGTATGAAAAGTTAGGTTTTCTGGCTGAATTGAGTTTTTCAGCCATTTCAGAGAATGGCTTGCTCTAATTCTCAGGAAAAGCTCAGATCTGAAAATCAAAGCGTTGATTTGAGTTTCCAGACCATGTGGAACATGAATATATCTTTCCTTTGCAAATCTGAGTTCTTTGAAAAGTTAGGTTTCTGGCTGAATTGAGTTTCAGACCATGGGAACAAGAATATGTTTTTTGCAAATCTGAGCTTGTGTGAAAAGTTAGGTTTCTGGCTGAATTGAGTTTTCAGCCATTTCAGATATAGCTTGTAACTTCTCAGGAAGCTCAGATCTGAAAATCAAACGTGATTTGAGTTTTCAGCCATTTCAGAAAATGGCTTGCTAACTTCTCAGGGAAAGCTCAGATCTGAAAATCAACGTGATTTGAAGTTTCAGACCGTGGAACATGAATATATGTTTTGCAAATCTGAGCTTTGTGAAAAGTTAGGTTTCTGGCTGAATTGAGTTTTCAGCCATTTCAGAAAATGGCTTGCTAACTTCTCAGGAAAGCTCAGATCTGAAAATCAAACGTGATTTGTTTCCAGACCGGGGAACATGAATATATGTTTTTTGCAAATCTGAGTTCTGTGTGAAAAGTTAGGTTTCTGGCTGAATTGAGTTTCAGACCATGGGAACAGAATATGTGTTTTGTAAATCTGAGCTCTGTGAAAAGTTAGGTTTCTGGCTGAATTGAGTCCTTCAGCCATTTCAGAGATATAGCTTGTAACTTCTCAGGAAGCTCAGATCTGAAAATCAAGCGTGATTTAAGTTTCAGACCGTGGAACATGAATATATGTTTCCTTTGTAAATCTGAGTTCTTTGTGAAAAGTTAGGTTTCTGGCTGAATTGAGTTTTTCAGCCATTTCAGAAAATGGCTTGCTAACTTCTCAGGAAGCTCAGATCTGAAAATCAAACGTTATTTTAAGTTTCAGACCATGGGGAACATGAATATATGTTTTTTGCAAATCTGAGTTCTTTGAAAAGTTAGGTTTTCTGGCTGAATTGAGTTTTCAGCCATTTCAGAATATAGCTTGCTCTAATTCTCAGGAAAAGCTCAGATCTGAAAATCAACGTGATTTGAGTTTCAGACCATGGGGAACAGAATATGTGTTTTGCAAATCTGAGTTCTTTGAAAAGTTAGGTTTTCTGGCTGAATTGAGTTTTCCGCCATTTCAGAGATAAGCTTGCTGTATCTTCTCAGGAAAGCTCAGATCTGAAAATCAACGTGATTTGGGTTTCCAGACCTAGGGAACATGAATATGTTTCCTTTTGCAAATCTGAGTTCTTTGTGAAAAGTTAGGTTTCTGGCTGAATTGAATCCTTCAGCCATTTCAGGATATAGCTTGTAACTTCTCAGGAAGCTCAGATCTGAAAATCAAACGTTATTTTAAGTTTCCAGACCTAGGGAACAAGAATATATGTTTCCTTTTCAAATCTGAGTTCTTTCTGAAAAGTTAGGTTTCTGGCTGAATTGAGTTTTCAGCCATTTCAGAAAATGGCTTGCTCTAACTTCTCAGGAAAAGCTCAGATCTGAAAATCAAACGTTATTTGAAGTTTCCAGACCATGGGGAACAAGAATATATGTTTTGCAAATCTGAGTTCTTTGAAAAGTTAGGTTTCTGGCTGAATTGAATCCTTCCGCCATTTCAGAAAATGGCTTGCTAACTTCTCAGGAAGCTCAGATCTGAAAATCAACGTGATTTGAGTTTCCAGACCGTGGGAACCTGAATATATGTTTCTCTTGCAAATCTGAGTTCTGTGAAAAGTTAGGTTTCTGGCTGAATTGAGTTTCAGACCGTAGGAACATGAATATGTTTCCTTTTAAATCTGAGTTCTTGTGAAAAGTTAGGTTTCTGGCTGAATTGAATCCTTCAGCCATTTCAGATATAGCTTGCTAACTTCTCAGGAAGCTCAGATCTGAAAATCAAGCGTGATTTGAAGTTTCAGACCGTGGAACATGAATATGTTTCCTTTAAATCTGAGTTCTTTCTGAAAAGTTAGGTTTCTGGCTGAATTGAGTTTTCAGCCATTTCAGGATATAGCTTGCTCTAATTTCTCAGGAAAGCTCAGATCTGAAAATCAAAGCGTTGATTTGAGTTTTCAGCCATTTCAGGGATATGGCTTGCTCTAACTTCTCAGGAAGCTCAGATCTGAAAATCAAACGTTGATTTGAGTTTTCAGCCATTTCAGGATATGGCTTGCTGTAACTTCTCAGGGAAAGCTCAGATCTGAGCATCAAGCGTGATATGAGTTTTCAGCCATTTCAGAATATAGCTTGCTAACTTCTCAGGAAGCTCAGATCTGAAAATCAACGTGATTTGGGTTTCAGACCTAGGAACATGAATATGTGTTTTGCAAATCTGAGTTCTTTCTGAAAAGTTAGGTTTCTGGCTGAATTGAATCCTTCCGCCATTTCAGAGAAAGCTTGCTCTAACTTCTCAGGAAAGCTCAGATCTGAAAATCAAGCGTGATTTGAGTTTCAGACCGTGGAACATGAATATGTTTCCTTTAAATCTGAGTTCTGTGAAAAGTTAGGTTTCTGGCTGAATTGAGTTTTCAGCCATTTCAGGATATAGCTTGTAACTTCTCAGGAAAGCTCAGATCTGAAAATCAACGTGATTTGAGGTTTCCAGACCCTAGGAACATGAATATTTGTTTCCTTTGTAAATCTGAGTTCTGTGAAAAGTTAGGTTTCTGGCTGAATTGAGTCCTTCAGCCATTTCAGGATATAGCTTGTAACTTCTCAGGAAAGCTCAGATCTGAAAATCAAAGCGTTGATTTGAGTTTTCAGCCATTTCAGGGATATAGCTTGCTAACTTCTCAGGGAAAGCTCAGATCTGAAAATCAACGTGATTTGGAGTTTCCAGACCGTGGAACATGAATATATGTTTCCTTTTCAAATCTGAGTTCTTTGAAAAGTTAGTTTTCTGGCTGAATTGAGTTTTTCAGCCATTTCAGATAATGGCTTGCTAACTTCTCAGGAAGCTCAGATCTGAAAATCAAAGCGTTGATTTTAAGTTTCAGACCATGGGGAACATGAATATGTTTCCTTTGCAAATCTGAGTTCTTTGTGAAAAGTTAGGTTTCTGGCTGAATTGAGTTTCAGACCGTGGGAACAGAATATGTTTCCTTTGCAAATCTGAGTTCTTTGTGAAAAGTTAGGTTTCTGGCTGAATTGAATCCTTCAGCCATTTCAGAAAATGGCTTGCTAACTTCTCAGGAAAGCTCAGATCTGAAAATCAAACGTGATTTAAGTTTCAGACCATGGGGAACAGAATATGTGTTTCCTTTGCAAATCTGAGTTCTCTGTGAAAAGTTAAGTTTTTGGGCTGAATTGAATCCTTCAGCCATTTCAGAAATAGCTTGCTGTAACTTCAGGAAAGCTCAGATCTGAAAATCAACGTGATTTGGGTTTCCAGACCATGGGAACAGAATATGTTTCCTTTTCAAATCTGAGTTCTGTGTGAAAGTTAGGTTTTCTCGCTGAATTGAGTCTTTCCACCATTTCAGAGGAACAGCTTGCTCTAACTTCTCAGGTAAACTCAGGTCTGAAAATGAAATGTGATTTGGGGTTTGCACACCCTGGGGAACATGAATATGTGTTTCTTTTGCAAATCTGTGTTAAAAGTTAGGTTTTCTGGCTGAATTGAATCCTTCTGCCATTTCAGAAGTATAGCTTGGTCTAACTTCTTAGGAATGGCTCAGATCTGAAAATGAAACGTGATTTGGGGTTTTCAGACCATGGGAAACATGAATATGTGTTTCCTTTGTATATCTTTCTTTGTGAAAAGTTAGGGTTTCTGGCTGAATTGAGTTTTTCAGCCATTACAGGGATATAACTTGCTGTAACTTCTCAGGAAAAGCTCAGATCTGAAAATCAAACGTGATTTTGGATTTCCAGACCGTGGGGAACATGAATATGTCTTATCTTTGTAAATCTGAGTTCTTTGTGAAAAGTTAGGGTTTCTGGCTGAATTGAGTTTTTCAGCCATTTAAGAGAAATGGCTTGCTCTAACTTCTCAGGGAAAGCTCAGATCTGAAAATCAATCGTGATTTGAGGTTTCCAGACCATGGGAAACATGAATATGTGTTTCCTTTGTAACTCTGAGTTCTTTGTGAAAAGGTAGTGTTTCTGGCTGAATTGAATCCTTCCGCCATTTCAGAGAAATGTCTTGCTCTAACTTCTCAGGAAAAGCTCAGATCTGAAAATGAAACGTTATTTTAAGTTTCAGACCGTAGGGAACATGAATATATGTTTCCTTTGCAAATCTGAGTTCTTTGAAAAGTTAGTTTTCTGGCTGAATTGAGTTTTCCAGCCATTTCAGAAAATGGCTTGCTAACTTCTCAGGAAAGCTCAGATCTGAAAATCAAACGTGATTTGGGGTTTCAGACCATGGGAACAAGAATATGTTTCCTTTGAAATCTGAGTTCTGTGAAAAGTTAGTTTTCTGGCTGAATTGAATCCTTCAGCCATTTCAGAAATAGCTTGCTGTAACTTCAGGAAAGCTCAGATCTGAAAATCAACGTGATTTGAGTTTTCAGCCATTTCAGATATGGCTTGCTGTAATTTCTCAGGAAAGCTCAGATCTGAAAATCAAGCGTGATTTGGGGTTTCAGACCGTAGGAACAAGAATATATGTTTCCTTTGCAAATCTGAGTTCTTTCTGAAAAGTTAGGTTTCTGGCTGAATTGAGTCCTTCCGCCATTTCAGAGATAATGGCTTGCTCTAATTCTCAGGAAAGCTCAGATCTGAAAATCAAACGTTATTTTAAGTTTCCAGACCTAGGAACATGAATATGTGTTCCTTTGCAAATCTGAGCTCTTTGTGAAAAGTTAGTTTTCTGGCTGAATTGAGTTTCAGACCATGGGGAACAGAATATGTGTTCCCTTTTCAAATCTGAGTTCTTTCTGAAAAGTTAGGTTTCTGGCTGAATTGAGTTTCCAGACCGTGGGGAACATGAATATATATTTCCTTTGGAAATCTGAGTTCTTTGTGAAAGGTTTTCTGGCTGAATTGAGTCCTTCCGCCATTTCAGAGAAATGGCTTGCTCTACATTCTCAGGAAAAGCTCAGATCTGAAAATCAAACGTTATTTGAAGTTTCCAGACCGTAGAACATGAATATGTGTTTCCTTTAAATCTGAGTTCTGTGTGAAAAGTTAGGTTTTCTGGCTGAATTGAGTTTCAGACCGTAGGAACATGAATATGTGTTTCCTTTGTAAATCTGAGTTCTTTCTGAAAAGTTAGGTTTCTGGCTGAATTGAGTTTTCCAGCCATTTCAGATATGGCTTGCTCTAATTCTCAGGAAAGCTCAGATCTGAAAATCAAAGCGTTGATTTTAAGTTTCAGACCGTGGGGAACATGAATATATGTTTCCTTTAAATCTGAGTTCTTTGTGAAAAGTTACGGTTTCTGGCTGAATTGAGTTTTTCAGGCATTTCAGAGAAATGGCTTGCTCTAACTTCTCAGGGAAAGCTCAGATCTGAAAATCAAACGTTGATTTTAAGTTTCCAGACCCTAGGAACATGAATATATGTTTCCTTTTCAAATCTGAGTTCTTTCTGAAAAGTTAGTTTTCTGGCTGAATTGAGTTTCAGACCGTGGGAACAGAATATGTTTCCTTTAAATCTGAGTTCTTGTGAAAAGTTAGTTTTCTGGCTGAATTGAGTTTTCAGCCATTTCAGAATATAGCTTGCTGTAATTTCTCAGGAAAAGCTCAGATCTGAAAATCAACGTGATTTGAGTTTCCAGACCGTGGGAACAGAATATGTTTCCTTTAAATCTGAGTTCTGTGAAAAGTTAGGTTTTCTGGCTGAATTGAATCCTTCAGCCATTTCAGAGATAATGGCTTGCTGTAATTTCTCAGGAAAAGCTCAGATCTGAAAATCAAAGCGTGATTTGGGTTTCAGACCTAGGAACATGAATATGTTTCCTTTGCAAATCTGAGTTCTTTGAAAAGTTAGTTTTCTGGCTGAATTGAGTTTCAGACCATGGGAACAAGAATATATGTTTCCTTTAAATCTGAGTTCTTTGAAAAGTTAGGTTTTCTGGCTGAATTGAGTTTCAGACCGTGGGGAACAAGAATATGTGTTCCTTTGCAAATCTGAGTTCTTTGAAAAGTTAGGTTTCTGGCTGAATTGAGTTTTCAGCCATTTCAGAGATAATGGCTTGCTGTAACTTCTCAGGAAAGCTCAGATCTGAAAATCAAACGTGATTTTAAGTTTCAGACCATGGGAACATGAATATGTTTCCTTTGTAAATCTGAGTTCTTTGAAAAGTTAGTTTTCTGGCTGAATTGAGTTTTCCAGCCATTTCAGATATAGCTTGTAACTTCTCAGGAAAGCTCAGATCTGAAAATCAAGCGTGATTTGGGTTTCAGACCATGGGAACAGAATATGTGTTTCCTTTTCAAATCTGAGTTCTGTGAAAAGTTAGGTTTCTGGCTGAATTGAGTTTTCAGCCATTTCAGATATAGCTTGTAACTTCTCAGGAAAGCTCAGATCTGAAAATCAAGCGTGATTTGAGTTTCCAGACCGTGGGAACATGAATATGTTTCCTTTAAATCTGAGTTCTGTGAAAAGTTAGGTTTCTGGCTGAATTGAGTTTTCAGCCATTTCAGATATGGCTTGCTCTAACTTCTCAGGAAGCTCAGATCTGAAAATCAAACGTTATTTTAAGTTTCAGACCATGGGAACAGAATATGTTTCCTTTAAATCTGAGTTCTTGTGAAAAGTTAGGTTTCTGGCTGAATTGAGTTTTCCGCCATTTCAGATATAGCTTGTAACTTCTCAGGAAAGCTCAGATCTGAAAATCAAAGCGTGATTTGAGGTTTCCAGACCGTGGGGAACAGAATATGTGTTTCCTTTTCAAATCTGAGTTCTTTGTGAAAAGTTAGGTTTCTGGCTGAATTGAGTTTTCCAGCCATTTCAGAGAAATGCTTGCTCTAACTTCTCAGGAAGCTCAGATCTGAAAATCAAGTGTGATTTGGGGTTTCAGACCTAGGAACATGAATATGTTTCCTTTGAAATCTGAGTTCTTTCTGAAAAGTTAGGTTTCTGGCTGAATTGAGTTTTCAGCCATTTCAGGATATAGCTTGTAACTTCTCAGGAAGCTCAGATCTGAAAATCAAACGTGATTTGGGTTTCAGACCTAGGAACATGAATATATGTTTCCTTTTCAAATCTGAGTTCTTTGAAAAGTTAGGTTTCTGGCTGAATTGAGTTTTCAGCCATTTCAGGAAATGGCTTGCTGTAACTTCTCAGGAAAAGCTCAGATCTGAAAATCAAAGCGTGATTTAAGTTTCAGACCATGGGAACAAGAATATATGTTTCCTTTTCAAATCTGAGTTCTTTCTGAAAAGTTAGGTTTCTGGCTGAATTGAATCCTTCAGCCATTTCAGATATGGCTTGCTGTAACTTCAGGAAAGCTCAGATCTGAAAATCAAACGTGATTTGGGTTTCCAGACCGTGGGAACATGAATATATCTTTCCTTTGCAAATCTGAGTTCTTTGTGAAAAGTTAGGTTTCTGGCTGAATTGAGTCCTTCAGCCATTTCAGGATATAGCTTGCTAACTTCTCAGGAAGCTCAGATCTGAAAATCAAAGCGTTGATTTGAGTTTCAGACCGTGGGGAACAAGAATATGTTTCCTTTGAAATCTGAGTTCTTGTGAAAAGTTAGGTTTCTGGCTGAATTGAGTTTTCAGCCATTTCAGATATAGCTTGTAACTTCTCAGGAAGCTCAGATCTGAAAATCAAACGTGATTTGGGTTTCCAGACCGTGGAACATGAATATATGTTTCCTTTGCAAATCTGAGTTCTTTCTGAAAAGTTATGTTTTCTGGCTGAATTGAGTTTTCAGCCATTTCAGAGATATAGCTTGTAACTTCTCAGGAAAGCTGATCATTGGAAATAACAGTTCAGACGAACTGGTAGCTTTTTTTAAAGTACTGGTTTGCCCAAACCGGTAGTTTTTATCACTACCTGCTCGCCCAAACTGATGTGAACTGGTAGCATTTCACCCGAGTGTATCCTTCTTGCAGTTTTCACTTCCATGTAGTACATATCCAAAATTGTTTGGACACCATAGTGATGCTCTATTTTCTATTGCTGTACTGTACATGAGAGTTGGCAGGAGCTCAGCTTGCTCATTCACCCAAGAAGGGAATGACAAGTTGAAAGCTGCAGATCCAACTATGAAGGTTGTGGCTAAGAGTTATACAGCATTCAAAAGGTAATATCTGAAGACTCAT